>NC_133021.1:16768346-17377096 GCF_048564905.1 Vicugna pacos | reverse complement strand
TGCAATCTTGAGCAAATTCTTAACCTATCTGTGTGTCCATTTCCTCATCTATAAAAATAGAGATATCAGTACATATCCCAGAAGGTTGTAAAAAATTCACTTAGTGTTTAGAAGGCTGCCTCTTTTAGTAAGCTCTATGTAAGTGTTTACTGAGATGATCATTCCTGCCTGAAATGGTCTTCCATCAGGCTCTTCCTCTCCCTTTTTTTTTTAAAGCCTTCAATTACCGTCACCTCCTTTGAAAGGTACCACCTGACCCCATCAGAAACCACCTGCCCTGCTCTCCCACTGTTGTTCTTGCCTTCCTTCGCTTCACTGTATACATCACTCTGAAACAGTATCATGTCCCCATTCTCTGTTGCCTGATTCCCCTCTGCAACATAAGCTCCACTAGGGTGGAGGCTGCATCTTATCTGCTGCTCTATTTCTAGTTCTGACTCAGAACCTGACTCTGAAAGCACACATCTCTTATCCAGGCTAGGGGACCAGTGTGAATTTCTTAGTAACAATACCGTACTTAGCCACCCTTTCATTTTCACATTCATGATCTCATTTGATCCTTGAAAAGCCAACAGCTGACATACCATCGTCTCCCGTTTTAGAGAGGAAAAAGAAAGTTCCAAGTCTGGGTGACTTATCTTTGGACACAAAGCTAGTCACTGCCAGCGCAAAAATGCGAACCCCTGCTTTCCGATTCTACGGATCCTTAGACTAAGATGGAAGGGTGTTACGCCCTTGTGCCGAATTTACAGAAATGTGATCTCTCAATCTCCTGAATAAATACACCCTGGGGCGTGCCCAACAGTCTTCCCTTCAGAGTTCCCGACAAATCCTTGTCCCGGAATTTGATAAGTATTCAAGCATAGCACTAACTCATCAATAATGTACCAGCCCCTGGCAAGCCAAGAAAGTCAGTCAGCCAGCTATGATGACGCGATATTACAACCGACACAGCAACAACCCCTAAAATTCAGTGTCTCTGTTGAGTACGCCCTCGTTCCAGGACGCTCATATTTTCTCTGCGGAAACCAGACAAGGGGGCCTCGTAACTGACAAGAACATTGTGATAATGGTACCAGTGATTTCTTGATCCTTGTTCCACCAAGTTCAGTGACAACAGTTCAGATCGGCCATCGGGTTCAAAGCATGATCCATGATCAGATGAGGGGAGGGACGGGAGAAGGCAAAACTGGGGAAAAGACCCCTACCTACAAGACCTTCGTCTGCCGGCCGCGGGCCACCGCGTTCTCAGCATAACCGCCTGTCTCCACAGGGTCACATGCTTGTGTTACCTCACGTTGTCCCGCAACGCCCCCGGCCCCGTGGGATGGCCAGTAGGGAGCCCAGAGGCTGCTTTACCTCTATTTTACACAACAAGGAAACTGAGGCAGCAAGCCGCTATCTATTCAACGTGTCCTCAGCGACCTGGTCACTCTCGGGATTCCAGAGGAAGCCCGCATGTGGAGCTTCTGAAGGAAGCCAACAACCCTGACCCCAGCCTGTCAAATTCCATCCAGTCCCCGCATCAGGGAAGACGGAAAAGGGGCTCTCCCAACCGGACCGCCCCTTCCCGGCCTCCTCGCCGGCCCGGGGGACGAGCTGCGGGCCCTGCCCGCGGGCGCGGCCTCGCGCTCGCGCTCCCGTCCCCTCGCCGCGGAGGGCGCGCTCCCGCCCTGGGCGGGCACCTGTCCCGTCCCCGCGTTAGGCGGCCTCCCGGGTCGCCCCGGGATCCGAACCGGCAGCCACCACCAGCTCCAGGAGTGCAAGCGCCGGCGAGCTCGCGAGCCCGGGGAGCTGCAGGAGTCCTCGGAAACTTACAGTTTTCCTACAGCGAGCGCGTCACAGCGAGGTGACGTCACGGGGCCCCACGCGGGGAGGTCAGGCCGCGGGGCGCCGGCCGCGCGCCCCACGGCTCCGCCCCCAGCGCTCCGGCGGGAGGGACTCCTCTTTCCTCAGGACCCCGCCCCCTCGCCGCGGGGCCCGGGCGCAGGCGCACACGGCCTACGTGGACGCCGCCGGGCGGGCGCCACAGGCCGGACGCCGAGGGCGGGGCTGCTTGAGAGAGCGGCGCTCTAAGCGTGTGGCTGGGGCGGGGGGTCCGCAGGAGCTGGCAGAGACCCCCGGGAACACAGCAAACCAGCTGTCGCCCAGGCGATTGGAGCGGGACGCCAGGGTCGTGAGAGAGATTTTCCACACACATTGCCTTCCTTCCCTCACGTGTCCGTTAAAAGTTCTCCACGTGCGGAAATAACCACTCGCTCTCCATCAGGTGCTGCGGCCGGTCGGCCGGGAGGGCTTAGCTCTCCCACCGGCCCTTGCTCCTAACCCGCCCCGCCCTAGCTCCGCCCTCACGGGACCGGCCCCGCCCGTTCTCGATTATGCCACCTCGGGCTCCGCCCCCCGGACCCGCCCGACATGGCCCCGCCCCCCTCGGGGCCGCCCTTCCGGCTCCCACTCGGTGCTGGGTGGGCACCCGGCGACCCCCCGGCGTTTTCCTGGAGGTTTTCGCCTGTCCTTCTCTTACTGGACTTTCCGCTTTGGCTCAGTGAGGCTACTTAAAGGCCACTCTGTGAAGTTTAACAAACGCTGATCTGTGAAAACAGATACAAACGCTTCTTCACTCGTGTAGACTTTCCACCACCTCCCGCTCACGTGACGACACCTTCCTGTGCCCAACGGATCTGCGCCTTTTCATGCTTGTTCTGTGTTCCCACAAGTGACAGTTCTGGTTAAAAGATGGCTCAGTAGAAGGAGAGGGGAAGGAAGGCTCGAAGAGCCCACAGCAGAATGTTAAACAGGTTTTTTTCTGGCTTGTAGGAGTCTTAAATCACTCTTACAGCCAGAAAACAAAACAAACGTTACGGTAAGAAGTGGCTCACACACATGTCTTGGGGAAGAATAAAGAACGGGAAAAATAGGCCTTGGAAATAGACCCTAAGGAGGAAGTATTAAAGAGAGGAAGGCTCACTTTTGAAAACTTACTTGGAATTAAGACAAATAGTTAGGTAAAGCATGAAATCTTGCCAGGCAGCTCCAGAGTAAATAAAACAATGAAACAATGGTTTGTTTACACTCTTCTTGAAAATACTGTAGTATTTTCATAGGAAAGAGTGATGACGAATGTTAACCTTTAACTCTTGATATCTGGGCTGGTTAAAAATAAACGTGTATTATTCAGGAAAAATTATCTTAAGTTGAAAAACATTTCTGATTTGGATATCATTTGTACATTTTATCTTAATATATCATACAAGGTTTTAATGGTCATTATCAAATGTAAGAAATTTGTAAAGTCTGTAACAATTTTAACAAAAATAATGTTTGTGTTCTGTGGAGCAGGGTTACAGAAAATTAGTGCTTTTTTAAAGATCTACATATTGAAAAAGAGCACTATTTATATTTTTCCTTGCAAAGCAACAATTTTAAGAAACCTTTAAATTGCTACTTCTTTATGTACATGCTGATAAAATATTTTATGTATGTCATCCCCAAAATTAGAATTCTTTTTAATGAGATTCTAGATACACCTATGGGAGTGTCCCACGTGTGAATGTTTTGTTATTTTATGGAAGGGAAATGGTTAAGAAGGATACCACCAAAGGCATTAAAAGTTTTTTAATACCAAATGCTTTTGCCTCTGTGAGGTGGTATGTGGCAGGATACATTCTTTTCTTCTCATATTGTTATTTAGTATTTTTTTCTCTTGACACCCTAGGATTTTCAAACAAAATAAAACCCAGACCCTCCTGTATTGCTACATACAGGAAAGAAGTAATACAGCCAACAGAAGACTGACAAGCAGGAAGGGTACCCGAAACCAGGAGAGGAACCTCAGGGAATATCAAGTAGGAATTTGGTGGGAAATAATCAGATTCAGTCAATTTTCTGTAACAGACTGGAATCTGATCTAGAGAAGGAGCCAGAAGGTAGGGTCAAGTGTGTGTTGATATTAGAGAAAGGAACTGTAAGGGAAACTGCTTTTTTAAAGAAACCAAAACCAAAACAAGCAAAAAAAACTAAAAGACACAAGAAATGTCCAGACATTCAAGGGTTAGCACTGGAAGGACTAAGGACCTTCAGTCTGGTCCCTCTTGGTTTCAGTTTCCCCTTTCACGTTGGTCCCTGCTGCCCCTAGCAAGCTGGCTTCCAGGGTCCTTCAGCTCATAACTCTTACCTTTGTTCTATTAGCAAATAGGAGAAAATAAAAGAGATTGAAATATAAGGGCTAATATTGGTTGAGTGTTTATATGCACCAGACACTGCATTAATTCATTTAATCCTTGTCTCCCGTTTGCACAGGAGGCAGGCAGAGTGCAGGAGTCTATGTCCCGTGTCTCACAGCCTCTGAGCAGCAGAGTCAAGATTTGCGCCCATATTCCAGAATCTGCAGCCACAACCACTGCTCTGGATTGAGTTTCATGTAACCGTGCAAGAACCAGGGACTTGGGAAGTGCTGGCTCTGCAAACTCTGGCTCCTGTAAACTGACACCAGTGTAGGGGTGCCTTCTTCACTGTTTCTGTCTCCGAACGGATACTTGTATTTCAATTTTAAGCTGCTCATCTCGACCCACTGAATTGATTTTGCGACCCACTGATGGATTCTCACGCTGAGAAACACTAATCAAAATCCAAAATCCAAAGTATCAAAATGTATCACATGTAATTTTTCCCAAAACATAAACTTTGAGAACCTACCATTTCTGTAATTCGTGTGTATTCTGAGTTGCTATGTTAATCTATTTCTTACTACGGACCACAATCCAAAAAGTTTGGGAAACACTATTATAACCACTCCTTGCCTGACTTCTATGTGGATTTCATTGTTCAGAATCAAGATCAAGAGAAACCAAATTCCCCTACAACCCCCTTACATCCGTCTCAGCTCCAGGATCTGGTCTGAGCTCTCTCTTCCCAAGTAATCAGTACAATAATCCGGCCAGTTCTACATCTAGAAAGGACTCTGGTCTCCAGCACAACCCAAGAGTGTCGTAATAATTTAGCAAAAGAATAAACATCCATAAAACAAGAGTTACACTAAACAAAAGAGAGGTTGTTCTGAGAAAGGAGTAGAGATGGAGAATTTGGTGGAAGGAAGACCCAGGAGAGAGATTGGAGAGCTGCAGAGGGATGTCTGTTTAAAAACCCCACGATCTGACACATCAACTGTCACACCATTTGCAAAGCACCATTTCATATTTCATTTATCACATTTCTTTCTCCATCCCTGTACGTAGCTCAGTCTCTCCATCACTGCTCTCTACTTGGCAGAAACCCCCTCTGAGAAGACTTCCCTAAGCTGCCTTTGCTCTGGGCCTTGGAAATGATTTTAATTTCCTCCCCTGCTGGACGATTAGATAAAGAAGTTGTGAGATATACATACACACACGTGCGTGCGTGCCGCACACACACAAACAATGGAATACTATGCAGCCATTAAAAGAAATCCAAATGTCTTATGATATCACTTATATGTAGAATCTTTAAAAAAGACACAAATGAACTTATTTACAAAATAGAAATAGACTCACAGACATAGAAAACAAACCAAAGGAGAAAGATGGGGAGGGATAAATTAGGAGGTTGGGATTAGTAGGTACAAAGTACTATATACAGAATAAACAACAAGGTCCTACTGTAGAGCACAGGGAACTATATTCAATAGCTTGTAATAATCTATAATGCAAAAGAATAATGAAGAGAACATATATATATGTATATATACACGCATATATATGTATAACTCAATGTCTATGCTGTACACCAGAAACTAACACAACATTGTAAATCAACTGTATTTCAATTAAAAAAAATTCCTCCCCTGCTGGACTGTAAGCTCTGTGAGAATAAGGTCAATGTTGATCTTGTCTGACCTCAGATCTTTACTTGTTGTTGAGTACCCCACCCTGAACAGATACTCACTAAATATGTGTATTGGAATAAATGGATGCATGAACTCAAATCCAAAGACTGGCTGGGTTTCTTTCTCAAGATACTAGTTGCTTTCTAAAAAAGGGGCACTGTGTTAATAGAAATAATACTGAGAATAGAAATCCTTTAGGATGAAAAACATTGTGACTGCTGGGGTGCAGTGTAACTCAGCAAAACCCTGAGCAGGGCCAGCTCTGTTATTCACTGGGTACTTCTGTGCCCGGTTATTTGGAGAAGTCCGGTGACTTCTCTAAACCTCAGAGGGCGTTAGGCTTACTAAATGTTATTCAGAGTGAATGTCCTAACAGGGTGTCCCCCTTGGGGAACTCTGGGAAATCAGGGAAGGCCACCTGAAGCCTTATTTGCATGTAGTTCCCTGAAAGAAACTGACAGGCACTAGGGAACATCAATTAATCCTCTTAGACAAAGGATGTTGGACAAAGGCTTCTCCTGACAGCAAGAGGCTGGGATGGGGGAGTGAGGAGGGAAAGGGAAGGCGAGTAACTCGTGGTGTTGCTCCGAGGAGCCAACTTGATGACTGAGCACAGGACCAGGGGGCAAGCTTCTAAGTAAAAAGTGGAGAGAAGCCAGCTGCCTTTGTGGGTGTGTTGGGACTGGAGGGCAGGGGAGGAGGGGGCAGGAGAAAGAAGAGGGTGTCAAAAAGATTTAGAATTCCCCAAGTAAGAAACCTCACCTAGAATGGCACAGCGGTCAGGCAGAATGTTCCAGAAACAGGTCTCGAGGGGCTTTGTGTATTCTCTCCTTCCTCTCTGGGATTTGTCTTCCCCCTTATCTCTTGGAAAAACCCTACTCTTTCTTCAAGCTCCAGTCCTATCATTAATTACCTCTGCTAATAAGAGCCAACCTCTATTGACCACTTCCACCCTAATCACTGATGAACACTCTATGTGAAACCTTTACTGAGTCTTTACAACAGATCTGTGGGGTAGCTACCGTTTTCACGGTGTTTTACGGGTTGGGGAAGAAGTTGGGCTGAGTGACCTGCCCTAGGTCACACAGCTTAAAGTTGTCTGACTCCCAATTTCAGCCTTAAGTACGTCACTGGAGGGCCCTGCTTTGCTCAGGTGGTCAGATTACCTCTTCCCTCTGCTCCTTAATCGAAACTTCTGTAGCCCATGATATTTAAGTATCTCTGAAATCAGAATGCCTCTTAAAATTGGAAGGATAGCACGATTTAATTAATTATTTCTTAGATTTACCAAAATAATATACAAATTTTTTTGTAAAAAATAATGATGTATCTTCTAATTGATAGCATTTTGATTTAACAACACACAGGATATTGTATTATCATTGCTTTGCTTTTTTCTCCCAGCTAAGCTGTGAATTATTTGAACAGAGAGACTGATTCACTCACCTTTGTGATCTTAGCACCTAACATTGTTTCTGGTACATAAAAGATGTTGGACAAGTTTCCTGAATTCAGCTAAAGAAGGAATGTCATCTCCTGGACAGGTGACAGATCATCACTGTTGTCACCAAAACTCTTGATTATCCCCAAGGCCCTGATATTCTGGGAAAACAAAGTTAAAACTTCTCTGAGTTTTCTCCCAGTTAAGTTCTCTCTGGCTCTAAAGGTATGTGATGGTTCCCCTTGGCAATTAATTCAGGGTGTCTCTTCTCTACTTGACAAATTATCATTTATTATTCACCCTTTATGTTGGGTACACGCAATGTGTAATCAATTACAGCAATATAATAAGGCCAAATTAGAGTTACATTTTAAAATCTGATTTTGCAAAATTTTTTGTACATTTTAAAATCTGATTTTACAAAAACTTTGTAAAAGATCAGTTGCATCTAGACTTTAAACTAGAGGTGGTACTCAGTTCACTGAGATGTTTGATTTGGTCCACATTGTGTTTTTAAATTTTTGAGTTGAATATCAGAAGATGGCATTTAACAAGCAAGCATTTTGGCTTCTTCCAAAAAAATCAGAGGCTCTGATGATGTTGGTCCCTGCCCCCCCCCGTCACCCCATTCATCTCTGGATTGAAGCTGCCCAGTTCAGAAACACAGATGGTCCCCATTTTCCCATACCCCCACGTGGGGGCTACTTAACCTGCCCACTTGGCCCCTGAAGGCACTTGAGTTTGTGATGAATCTTGAAAGTGAAGGACTTGATAAGTGTCTAGCTTAAGGTCATAAAACCTGCAAAATAAACAGCTTTGCCCAGCAATCTGTTATTTGCTTTAAGTGAATTAATGATTTTCAGTAGCTACATTTTGCCTTTCAAGAAGATAGATTTTTCAGTTTTTATATCTGTCTTCTAGAGAATAAACTTTTCGTGCATGAGAGGATTTCCAGTAAGATACGGCTTTTTGTAAATGTGCTGCTGAAGCAAGCACTAAGATATGGCTTTTTGGTCTTTAAACAAAAGAGAAAGATACTTCAGAAACACTGAAGTGCCAAATAGAAGATGGGTGCACAGTACGGCTGGCTCACGTGGCTGTGGTGCTAATTACATTCACAGGACACACTGTCCCAGTGGAGAGTCACAGAAGTTTCTTTCCCTTGGCCTCTGGTCTCTTGTAACAACTGGGAAAAGTAGAGTTAATTATCTTGTTAATTATCACGTTCATCTTGTGTTCTATACCACAAATGGTAGCCTCAGTCACCTTAGAATTATATGCAAAAGTCAGCTCCAAGGCTGTATACGATGTGGGTATATTAGTCTATTATTATGGTCAGATTCTCTAGTCATATGGGGTCGGTACAGCTATTGACATCAGTCAAGGTAAGGTCTGGTGATGGAAAAACCCCCAAGGTAACAGGCTTAAGCAAGTTTGAAGTTTATTTCTCAGTGCATAAAAATGCCTGGACACAGGCGGTCCAGGGCCAGTCCGCCTGGCAGGAATTCGGGCTCTGCCCTGGGTGTTGCTCAGACCTACACCCTCAGCATCACCTCACACCCAGGATGGTAGCGCAGCTCCAGGAACCCCACAGCTGGCAGGAAGAGAAGGGCCTGAGTGTACCCTGCTCACCCTCCTCAAATCCCGCTTTCCCCAAGAAGCTTTTCTCACCTAATTAAGAGACTGGACTGGTAACTTCTCAATTCACCTAAAACCTACTTTAATCATTTAAATACTTTAAAGTATATTCATTGAATGTAAAGCTTCCACATCTCTGTCATCCTCATGGTTCCTAAATCCAGAACAGTGATCCTCAACCCTGACCACACATGACAGTTGCCTGACAAACATTCAAATATAAAGCCATTCTCAGGTGACACTGCAGGTCCAGGGTCCGTACTTGGAGAACAGCTGCGGAGGCAAAAGAGGGACTGATAGTTGGGGGTGGGGGTGGCAGGAGGGGAGGGGTGGGGGAGGAGGGGATTCCCACCAATGGTAGGTGCTGTCAGGGGCTCACCTGTGCACAGGGGCTCACCTGTGCACAGGGCCCCACAGAGGATGTGTGCCCGGGGAAGCCGGACATCAGGAAGCACAGCTTACAGAGTCCTGGGGTCAAACCTGATCCAGGGGCATGAGGCTTTGCATCTGTGAGTGGATGAGGCCCAGGGCAAGGATGACCAGGAACGGCAGCCATGGGGCCCTGAAGACCAGAGGCTCCTCCCCATTGTTTTGTGGTTTGTGTACAAGCCGAGGCAGGGACTAGGAACCAGGAGAGAGGATGGATAGATAGATAGATAGATAGATAGATAGATAGATAGATAGATAGATAGATAGATAGATAGACAGACAGATACATAAACACAGACATACATACATACATAGAAAGCATTTTCTGCCTCTCTAGGTTAGAAGCTAAGTCAGACTGGATTTAATTTAGAAAAATTAAAGAAATCTGATAGTTCTTGTGACTTACGTATCATTGAGCTAAATTACGGATATGAAAAAAGCTGATATATGTGCAGAAAAATACCTTATATTTGAATAACGCTTTATTGCTACTATACAGGTTCTTATGCTCTACTTATGGTCCGATCATAACTACGAAGCTACACTTTCGAGTGAAATACAAAGCACAGAGGCAGAGAAATGCCAGCAGAAATTTGGGGTGTTATGTAAAGAGCCCCAGACAGAAATGGTGCTGCCCTCCCACAGGGAGAGGTTTATGTTTTCTGACTTTACAGTTGAGAAAAATGTCAAATATTTTCCTATCTAGACATTTGCTTTGCTACCAGCATCTTCTTATTTATAGAAGCAAAAATATTTTTTTTCACTTTAAAATGTTCATTCCTGCCACATCAATTAAGCGAGCTCTACTACATTTTTACACACACACACAGACACACACATACACGCACATGCACACACATGCACGCACACGTGCACACACACACAGGAAAAGAGATGCCCATTTTATACTAAGTTGCTTTGAATTTTTCTTTTATATATTACTTTTAAAGCCTCTTTTTTGATTAAAAATATTATATTATCCTTGTCAAGTAAAGTAGACTAGTTTCTTAATATGGGCTTGGTGATCAATTCACTAGTAGCTAAAGCATAAAACTACAGTCATCTCATTCCCAGATTTCCTTCTCTTTAAAGAAAATTGGGCCATTTTAAAAAGCACACAACCTATAATGGAAAAGATTTTTAAAAATAATATATATATGTTGTCTGAATCACTTTGCTATTACTGAAACTAACACAACTTTGTAAATCAGCTATACTTTCAAAAAAAAAAAAAACCTGCAGAGCCTGGTACACCATTGGTCCTCATTCCGTGAATGAGTCCTGACAGTTATACAAAGTCACTTTTTCTGAGGAACAGAAACTGAAGAAAATAAGGCCTAGTGGCCATTTAGGTGCTGCTCATTTATTTTTGTTTCTTTTTTTAGAAGTTAGATGCATAGAATAAAATTCAGAAATAATAAATGTACAATTCAATGAGTTTTAACCAGTATATACAGCCATATGCCCACCACACAGTTACGGTATGTATTATAGAACAGACCCACCACCCAGAAAGCCCCTTTGTAACACATGGTGGTCACTCTCCCCACCCCCTCCCCACCTGCCCCTGGTACCAGTGATTCTTCCACCTTTAGAGAAATTAGGTTCATACAGATAGAACGGCATAGTTCCCTGTGTCTGGCATTCTTACTTAACACAACGTCTTTGAGATTCATCCATACCATTGTATCAGTAGATCAAACCATTTTTGTTCCTGAGCAGTATACATTTTTACAGATATATCACAATTTACTTGTCCACTCACATGTCCATAGACCTTTGAATTGTTTCCAGTTTCTGTCCATTACAGATTAAACAGCTATAAACTTTGGAGCATAACTCATGTTTTTATTTGCCTTGGATAAATACCTTGTAAGGGGTCTGGATTTCATGACTAGTATATCCTAAACTTTCTAAGAAATTGCCCAATTGCTGTGCAAAGTGGCTGCACAATTCTACACTCTCATCAGTAATGTGCGAGAGTTCCAGTTCCTTCCCGTTCTCATCAACATTTGATGTTGTCCATCTAGTGTTTGATCTAAGGAAGCTTGGACCAACCCAAGGTCACAGAGATTTTCTCTTTTGACTTCTTCTGGAAGTTTCACAGTTGTAGCTTTTATATTTAGAACTCTGATCCATTTTGAGTTAAATGTTTGTATAGTATGAGGCAACAGCTGAGGTCCTTTTTTCCAAAGAGGTAGTCAACTGTTCCAGCATCATTTGTGAAGACTATCTCCCCCCAACCGAGTTACCATGGCAACTTTGACATTATCTCCAACATCATCCTTTATTCACAAAGTTCCATCTGAGCGCTTTCTAACCAATCTTTCCTCAGTCAAGACCATCCTTCCACTATAGTCAGGTTTAGGCTTAAAAAATAAACTAACAAGATTTTTTAAGGACTCATAAATCCCCTGTAGTGGATTCTGTGACACATCCCTCAGATCCCTCTTCTGGATGGAGACACTCATTCCAGCAGCTGGATGTGTGGGTTGGTGATGGCTCACAGCTGTCTCTCTCTCCAAGAATTGCTCTCACCTGCAGACAGCTCATATCCAGTGACTTTTCAATATGGGAAATGTGGCCTGTCACCTGGTGGGACAACTGAAATTGGGACAACTCTGAGTGGCCCCTTCAGCTCCAGAGCTCCCCATGGGATCAGCTGCAGCCTCTGATGCATCTGCATGGCTTCCCAACATCCCCTCTCCACAACTCTCCTTCTCTTCACTCTCTTATAGGTCCTCTTCCCAAAATTATTCCCCATATGATTGCTGCATGCAAATCTCAGGGTTTCAGTGCCTATCTCTTAGGGGATTCTACCTCTGGTAATCTTAAAGCTGATTATGTCATTTCTCTGCTTAGAATTCCTTTGCCTGCAGACTAAAGTATTAACTCCTTAATTTGGCATACAAAGGCTTTCATAGGCTGGCTTCAATCTGCCTCTTCATCCTCAGTCACCACTGATTTTGTCCCTCAGACAACTCCCTATGTCCATATCCCCAAATTCCCCGTACCCACTTCTTTGGGCATGGTCTTCCTCCTACCAAGGATAAATTTCCCACCTTCTGCTTTATCCTTCTGTTCTGCCCTGGATTGGATGCCACCTCCTCTGGGAAGTCTTCTCAGTGTTTCCCCACAACTCTTTAAGTGAGAATTAACTGTCTAATCTTGAAACTTATTTGTTTACCTATCTGATCCTCCTACAAAATTGTGAGTTCCTCTAGGCAAAGACTGAATTCTGGGCTCTTGTGTTGTCTTCAGTGGATTATAGATTTTCAATACATGTTTGGTGAATGAATGAATAATAAATACCAAGACAAGCTGGCACTGTAGGAAAAGTATTAAACTTTTGGCAATTTTTGCTATATTTGGTTCCTAGTATCTTCTGTTTAGAATATCATGTAGCTTCTTTAGCAAAGCCTGTAATTTTTTAAAAATCTTTTTTGAGTTCTGGACTATCATGTTGACCAGGAAGCAATCTAGGCAAACAACTCAAGGTGAAATGAAATCCAAAACTCAGATCTGTAAAATTAGTTATGTTTTCTAAAAAGGACTGAGGAGTCCTGGGGCTGGAAATGCCAATGATTTCAGAAAAGAGAGAGAGAATGAGAGACAGAGAGAGAGCTGATTAAAAATTGGATTGGCTGGTGAGAGACTGGAAATTTTCTTCCCAATCGCAAGAGGCTTATTTTTTATCTTTCTTTTTCATGCTGTAAAGTGGCAAAGTTAATTCTCAATCACTGAGGAAGGGATTCTAAATGTATTAATTAAGGATTACTGAGCATTTAAATTTTATTCATGAGAATGGAAACTTTTAAATAATTAAATAATGATCTTTTACAAATTTGTGTTATCATAGAACATTACAATTTAACATCAATAGTGTAGCTTCTGGAGACTTGGATGACTTTTAAAATAAGGCTGTACTTACTGATACATTTGACTTTATGAATTATGATACTGGAGTTCCCTTGAGAGATGATGTTCTCTTTTCTTCGAAGATGAAGTCCTCAGCAGGATGAGATCTTATCTTGCAGGAAACCATGAATTCACTATGGAGAAGGATGATTGGGATTTCGCTCTGCTAGGACATGAAGTACCTTTTGAATTCTTTACTGTATCTCTCAGTGATTTATCTTATGCATGAAAATAACCTTTAGCATTTTTTTTAAAACAGATGAATCTATCTTTATAGACATTGAACGGTTGTTCTGCAAGAAAAGCTAAGAGAAAGAAAATGATTTCTTTTTGGTAAGGTAACAGGGTGAAAACAAGCTAAAGACCAAAAAAAAAAAAAAAAAAAAAAGTTGTGTGTTTCGACTGAAAATCCAGATATTTAAAGTTTATGTCAAAATTCTTCTTTTAAACAGTAAGGCAGTCATTGAGAAAGTTGAAATTGTTGTCTTCTTTACAAGTAAACGTTGAGATTGTAAGTTCTATTTATGAAAATGTAGTCTGAAAATAAAAGTCGAAACAGTTGAAAATTAAAGAATATTTCTTTCCCCAAATTTGCCTTGCCTTTTAACGTTTAGTTTGGATCCCTCTGCTCCTTTCTCTCAGTTAATAAGCTACTCCAACTCATAGATGATATTAAAACTGTAACTGTGTAGAAAAGAAACATTGCCAGTTAGGTTGCTTCAAGCAAAACCAAATTACACTGCTGCAAATGGCACCAATCATCAGAGGGAGTTTTAAAATTGAATCTTTTTTTTATTAACAAAATAAAAGCCTTAGCTTTTTACATATGGACAGAGAAAATATGTGTGTAGACCCACATTATCCTGTCGTCACCTTGACGGACAGAGATTATTATTAACAAGAGTGTAATACAGCCATAGAGAGAGTCTGGATTCCTGTCTCTGTTAAGATTTAGGGCCTGCCTGTAGGTAGCAGCTGTTTTAAATTTAAGAGGACAGGAGTGAGTTAGCAACATTTTGTACAAAATAAATGAGCCCTCAGCGCACGCCAATTGCTGGTAAATTCAGAAAATGATAAACATTCTTCCTTGAGCAAGAAAGCTGGATCGGAAACACACCTGCAAAGATTTATTTTCAAAACAGAAAAGATGTTGCTGTGCGACTAACGCATTTGCTGAAGTTTCTCCATTTTTCTGTTTTCATCGTTCCCCCCCCCCCATTTTTCCTTCGGGATAGTCTCCTGATTTCAATCACTCTCATAAAATCTGAGAAATCTTGATTAAAACAAAACTCAAAACTTCATAACTCAAAAGCATCCATTCAATTTTAAAACCTAGGTAAATTTTTCCTAACATTTGCTGAACATAATTTTCTTCTTTTGGTGTATGCTTTTTTTTTCTTTTCTCTGTGAAAATTGCATTACTGTTTCAAAAATAATGAACTAAGAAAAATCAAACAAACAAACAAAAAAACATTAAAACAGTAAAAAAAAAAACTGTAGAGAAAATTGAATAATTCTTGAGCCATATTAAAAGTAGATAGTGTGTCTTATGCTTTATCCTATGGTTGGCATTCCAGAAAGTTGGTGAAAAACTTTGAACAAACCTCTTCGTTAAAGTCAACTGTCTGAAATTTTAAACGGCCAACTTTCTAGTATTTTTAAATATCACATAATTGATGTAAATGAGAAAATTTGTGTTTCCTAATAAAACTAATTCAAAGAAAAACAAATTCCCCCAAGTTGCTGTTTTAATTTCCTGCAACAGATCCTCATGTCTGTCACTTGCCACCCTATAAACTCTATGTGTTTCTTATTTCCTTGTCTTTAAATCAAAATTCAGGAAAACCTCTGAAAAGAAGAATCCACCTTCAGAGGCGAAGTGAAAACTGAGATTAAAAAAAGAGGATAGTAATGGAGACCATATTTAATATAATCAGACTATAGTTTATGCCATAATTTGCTTCTAAAATCAGATGACAGTCATCAGAATAGCTCTTTCTATTTGCAGTTTTCAAAACTGTGTAGGATTTTTCACCATCAGGAGTATGATAACCCCCTCCCGCACTCCCCCCCCCCACCTCCCCTGGAAACCACATAAGCTGAGATAAATAAATTAAATTGAACTTTCAGGCTACATAATAAATTAAAATACCAGTATTTGCTCAAATAAATCCAGACCAAGCTTGATAAAATTACCGTGTTTCAGCAAAAAGGACATATACCAATCATTCCTTATCATGAAAATTAGAGTTATAAATTTTAGGGTAGTAGGGAAGGTGAAAAAAACAAACCGTTGGAGAATAATTTCTACTACCATAGTTTACATTACTGCTTCCAAACATGAGCTGAGGATGGGAGAAAAAGATCCTTTGTGATCATGATCATAAATGCCCAATCATTAACCCCCAAATCACATAAAATGAGAACCTGGAATTAAAACAACAACAAAAACAAATAAGGGAAAAGCCCTCAAGGGGCCACTTCAGTTCTGTGCTTGTTTCATTGTAATAGGTTTTTCTTTCCTGTTGCTTTGGGATTGCAACAGAAAGCTTGTGCTATAATTTTATTTCTATGTAAAATTTGGAGCTGCATGTGGTCTCTCCCTTATATTGCAAAATCCTTGGTGGTAGAGGATACATTTTTACTTTCCTGCCTGCCAGTATTTGCCTGTGCACTGAGAAGGTCCTTAAAATGCAATTTAAAAAACATACGAATAAACTATAATACATCTTGTCCTTAAACTTAATCTCAGCTACATAGTAACAGCTGCTTTGAAGGGAAGGATTCAAGCAAAGCTAAAGCATGGAAACAGTTGCCAAATCCCTTAGCTAGTGCCTTGAAGGGCCCACGTGATGACCTTTGATGTCTCGTTCAAGTCTTAAATCTGTGGGAGTAAAGCCTTCGAAGCCCTGAAGCCCCAAACCATGGAAATCCAATTCTGACTTAAATAAAAAGCATTTTGTTGAAAATGGTTTCATACCTTAAGAATCCTTGATGCATATCTTCTACTAATTTGTCTTTAATCCTCTGGAAAAAGAAAGAATTTTGATACAATCTACATCACAAAACAGTGCAATAACTCAAAAGTACACAAAACAATGGTTGCTATTAACTAAATGTTAGAGAATTTTCAAAACTCGATGAAGAAACATTTAAGGAGACAGGATAATCAGCAATTTTTAAAATGTCAGAGTTCTGCAATGCCTACATATGCTCAGAAAAATTGGCTTGAATTAATATTAAATGTATCCCTTGTTATGTATTGTAATTTCTTACAAATATTTTTAAATGTGGGAAATTAGAATTTACATTACAGAATAAATGCTAATCTTCAAAAAGTAGACTAATTTTAGATATGTTAAGTGTGTTTAGTCACTCAACAAACATCAATCACATGCTCTTGCAAGACACTGAGCTATTGACTATATAGTAAGGTACTGATGTGTTGATTTTCAAGGATCTCTCAGTTCAGTGGAGGTGTTTTGTTCTGTAACAAAATAGCTCTGATACATTTGTTTCTCATTGACATTCCATGAGGACCGAGGGTTGGTGTTGGGAGATACTCTTCCATGAGTCTTTTGTGTCCCTATATGTCTTGCTGGGTGTGCTAAGCCTTGAAAACCCTGATCATTTTCTTCCTAGTCATTTCTCAGGGTTGAGTTTGCAGTGAGCAACCTGGAGGGAAGAGATAATACCTACCTCTGGGGCAAAGAGCAGGCTTGCACACTGCTTGCTGTGAAACGCTGGGATTTCACGTTCAGTGTCCCTCTCCTGTAAATGCAACCTCCGTTGTGTTCAGGCATCCATCTGGGCCCTTCCACATCACCAGTGTGGGAAGAAAGACTCGGGGAAGCAACACAAACACACTGACACACTGCTGTCTTTTGTCTCTGACCCAGGAGTTGTGTCAGCATCCAGGAAATGGGAAAGTTAACATCTTAGCCTGAAAGTAAAGTGAGACATGACCCCCTTCACAGTTCTTGACAGTGGGCTGCTGCTCTGCTCCAAGCGATGGGTTGACTGCAGGTCTGCTTCACAAGCATTCTTGTTCTAGGATCTGGGTTGAAGAAGGAGCCCCAACCTGGACATGTTCATGCCAGAGAGCAGAAGCTCTAGAGGGCAAGTGCAGCTGCCCGGTCTGGAGGGCAAGTGCAGCCACGCGCAGCCGCACAGATGTAAAGCTTCTGTCCGGATGGGTTTATGTCATATATTCATTGGCCAAAGCAAGTCATATGGCCAATCCAAAGAGAGATAGGATGCATGCTTCATCTCTAAGAAAGTATTACAAATTATATCCAACAAGCATACCTCTTTTACCACAGAGGGAGTAGATAATGACCAATAATACAATCCACCACAGCAGTGAGAACCAGTTAAATATAAATGGAAATAAAACCTGTCTTTTTTTGAGAAGATACATGCACCCCAATGTTCATAGCAGCACTATTTACAATAGCCAAGACATGAAAACAACCTAAATGTCCATTGAGAGATGACTGGATAAAGAAGCTGTGGTATATTTATACAATGGAATACTACTCAGCCATAAAAAAGAATAAAATAATGCCATTTGCAGCAGCATGGATGAACCTAGAGATTGTCATTCTAAGTGAAGTAAGCCAGAAAGAGAAAGAAAAATACCATGTATCATTCATATGTGGAATCTAAAAAAAGAAAAAAAAGAGGACACTAATGAACTCATCTACAAAACAGAAACAGACTCACAGACATAGTGAACGATCTTTATGAGTGTGGGAAGGGATAAATCTGGGAGTTTGAGATTTGCAAATGTTAGTTACTATATATAAAAATAGATAAAACACACATTTCTTCTGTATAGCACAGGGAACTATATTCAATATCTTGTAATAATGAAAGGAATGAAAAAGAATTCTTTAATGAAAAAGAATATGAAAATGAATATATGTATGTATATATGTATGTGTCTGTGTGTATATATATGCATGACTGGGACATTGTGCTGTACACCAGAAATTGACACATTGTAAATGACTATACTTCAGTTTAAAAAAAAACCCTTCTTTTCATGACAGTGAAAAAAAACTCTAAAAAGAATAAATTTAACAAAGAATTACAATTTCTACATGAAAACTTTTTTCCTCGAAGGACATAAAACCTCAATAATTGAAAACTTACGCTACTAGACAGAAATATAGTATGACTTTAAAATTCTTTCCCCATTTTAATACATTTTAATGCAAACTGAACCAGAATCTGAAGTTTTGGGTGTTCTTTAAGGTGAAAATGAATTATTTGTATGGACCAGGACACTCATCCAAGCAAAGCTAAGTAATAAAGCAAGTTGCAGGAAAATGTGCAATATAACACCATTTTTATAAAATAAAAACACTACGCATTTGTAGGTTCAAATAAATATAAATATGTACTTGTGAGAATGTGAAGGAAAGAGTGGACAGATAACTTGATTATCTCAGAAGGATGAGTTTGTAAGAGGAGAATTACACGTTTTTCTTTTGATATCTCTATAGTGTTTGACAATGTTTAGTCCAACAGCAAATAAGAAATCAGAGGCTCATAAAACTATGTTAAATCTTATCTAAGTCTCCATTAAATGGTGGTATATTTTAGGCTGACACAGGTGTATACATAAAACAAATATTTTGCTGCCTGGGCTCAGGTAAGGGGAAAGTTGGGGGTCATCTTCTGTCATCAGCATCACTTTACTCTTCAAAATCAGCTTGGCACTCTTGATAATACTCCTCATTAAAAAATTTCTTTTTCTATAAGGCATCTGAAGATGCAGCTAAAACACAAATCTGATGAGGCTTACTTGTATCACGGTTTGATCCAGGGTTATTGTGAACAAGAGTTCAACTTTTTTATGCCCAAGGACACTGATCAAAGGAACCATGTAGCCCTGACCTCAGCTATAACAGTATTTAAATCAGATTCACACAAACCTTACTTTTAAATGGGTAGGCATTATTAGAGCACAATTCTTTGCAGCTTATAATATTAAATAATATTAGAACATATTTTAAAAAAATCACATGGCTGTGAAGATTTTGTATAAAGTATCCCTTTTAATCACTGAAGAACCAACCTTCACAACCCTGGAGAAATTCTCAGGGAACAATGCATTCCAAATGCTGCCAAAAGTTACTTTGAGAGGATGTATGGAAGGTATTCCAGAATTTTTCTTTCTCAAATTCTAGTCAGGCATTAGAAAGTCTCACCTGATGATGCCACACTTTTAAGTTCTGCAAAAGATCAAACCCTTGCTTTTCTTCCTCTTAGTTTGATTGACACATCTTATGATTGCCCCGCCAACAACTCCATGCTTCACCATGTACTTATGCATGACCTGTGGTTAAAGACAGTGTGGAAGGAAAGAAGTTATTTCTCAAGCTTTTTGTGGCTACAACCACACCAATAATATCTTTGAAGCCCTGTCAAAATTCTCCTCAACAAATGAGCTTTGAAAGAATTGATTGGGATGTGCACTGATGGTGGTCAAGCAACACCAGAGAGATACACACAGTGAGGAATTCAGCAGGGGGGAAAAATCAGACTTATCCACTGCCAAGCATCTAAAACCCTGCCCAGCCATCGAAGAGAGTTATTCATGTATCATTATCAAGGCAGTCAACGCCATAGAAAGTACTAAGGGTACAATTTCCGCTGTGAGTATTTGAATGCTCACGACAAAGCTCTTACATTCCATCCTGAAGTGTATTAGTTATCAAAAGGAAAGATATTTGGCTGAAGAATGCAGGGGCCTTATTTTTAGAACACCAAAGCAATTACCAATTACTTTGAACTTTCAAAACTAATAACTTTCACTGGGGTTTGCCATATTTGGCAGACATATTTGGAACTTTGTATGTGGAACCTGAAATTTTAAGCAGTAAACACCAATATTGATGTGTGTTAAGTATACTTCTGGCAGTTATAACCAAAATCCAGCTATCAAGAGAGCACAATGGTGTTAAAAATGCTCTCTTCTCTTTCTGACTTAATCCTTGAAAGTGATTTTAGGGAAAAAAAATGTAAAATAACATCTAGTCTGCCTGCAAGATAAATTCAGGTAATATTTTTGTGATATTGTGGCAGAAAACTCCATTTGGAAGTTTGGAAGGAAACATTTACTGACTTACTTTTCATATTTGCCAAACAATCCCCAAGAGAAGATTTGGGGAATCAAATTTGATTTCATTGTAACTTTCAGAAAATAATTTGGGAAAATCGGGGGTAAAATAAAAAGTTTTTACCCCAAATAAGTGAGTAGTCCTTGTTTACCCTTATCCAATTTTCACTGCTTATATTTGTGAAACTTTTCTCCTTAATTTTTATATTCCTGCCTAAGAAAACAAAGCAGCATGATCCACTTGATGTTAAAAATGGCCTGTATTGTGCGCTGGCTTCCAAAATCCCTTCCAAACTCTTGCTTCCAAAGAACGTTTTATGGCAGTCTCCTTATGCACATAAAATCACGGAACTAAGATAAAAAATACAGGTCTCATAAGTTAAAAATTAAATCTTCCTTCTAAAATCCAATTGCCTCTATTTAATTGTTATCTTCAATTCATTCTACAATTTAAAATGGAATCACAGGAACCATGGTTTTGAACAAAGAGCAAGTTAAAACGATTCTTGCTTTTTTTTTTTTTTTGGCTAGTTCGGGAAATGCACCCTTATCTGTAACAAAATAGAGATGATTGCAATTCCCTTTATGCTGAGGTGCCTTCTCAGAGGATGGTCTCCTCCTCTAAAATTCACTTTTCCTCAATTTATTAGTGAAGCAATGAATTCTGCATCCTGCAAATCTCGGATCATGTAAGTCCCTTGCTCTGTAGAGCCTAGTTCAGATGGCGCGCCCCTTCCTTTGTCGTCCACGACACTCTGAGCCTTTTCTCCCAGCACTTTCCACCAGCTCTGCACCCCCATGCTGCCCAGGACCACACTGTATCTGATTTCATACAGGCAGCCCCTCGCCCAGTGTCTAGTGCCTGCTAGTCTCCCCAGACACATTGGCTGCCCAGTCCTTACAGATAACTGTGTGCAGATAACAAGTCAGTGAGTTAACTAGAGGAGAGTCAGTGATCAACTAGGTAGTGGTGACAGTGGGAAGTCAGGAAAATCTTTACAGAAGAGGTGACAGCAGACAGGATTCTAAAACTGAATAGGCTGTGCCTCGTGGAGGGGTAAGTTAAAGAAAACATGAGGGGAGAGACTCTCAGACAGGGAGAGAGTTTGTATATGGAGGGAGGAAGGAAGGAAGGAAAGAAGAAAAGAAAATATGGTAGGGAGGATGGATGGATGGGAGGATGGAAGGAAGGCTACTAAGTAAAGAAGCAAAGAAGTGTGAGGAGGTTTAAGGCAATAGGGAATGGTGGGGACTGTGGTAACTTGCGGGAGAACTTGCCTCATTAAAGCAGGGAGCCATCACCGGGCTCTTATAGATTCTTCTCATGCAGGAAGTTGGAATCTAATATTTTATCTTTTTTTAGGAGGAGCTAGAAATTGGATATGAAATCTCCCAATTTTTAGATATTGGTGAGTAACTTAATGTCTTAACACAGGCAGGAAGCACACGTCCAAGGGCTGAATTCATCTAACAACCTCTGTTTTATGACCAAAACAGAAGCCCACAGTGGTGGAGAGCAAGTTGTCCTGCCATCTCAGTCAGCAGCCAGGTAGTGGCACGAGAATTATGCAGAAACGCCCATTTTATCTCAGTGGCACTTCCTCGTGAAGGGCGTGTTTCATCTAGAGGGTTTAATTTCATGCTATAAGTCAGTTATGAGAAGAGAAGGGAAAGGTGGGGACAGTGAGGCCCACAGACATAACTTTAGGGGAACACCTCCGTCCAGGGCACTTGAGAAGCAGAAAGGGAAGAAGGCAGGGAGGAACACAAGGAGGGTCTGCCGTGGAGGCCGAGAGACGAAGGCCAAGAAGGTCACTTATTACAACGAAGCTCTGGTTGTTTTGCACACTTGTTTTTGTTCAGAAAGTGACATGAAAAGTAACGGTAATGACTATTAAGTCATTGTCACTATTTCTTCAGCCCTTCTTTCGCCTGCAGGTTCAAGAGTGGACGCTCCCTGACCAGCGATGCAGCGGGAGGAAGGCGGTGGGAGGCTCGCTGCACATCTGCTTTGCTTTAACCTTTCCACACAGGAAAAGCAGCCCTGATGGCTTGGACCCGGCTCTAAACTTGGAATTGTCTCACATGGACCTGAATCGCCCTCACCCACGACGAGATTAATCTCGCCGCATTGAAACCTCTGGAAACCTGGCATGGAATTTCCTTTTCAGATGGGAAGTCCACCTAAGAAACAGCTACAGCCCGTCAACAAATGTGGGGAGGCGGGGTGGGTAAGTTTGTTTGCAATCCAAGACACACAAATAAAAACGGCCATGAGATAACCTTCAGGGTTTGGAATCATGCTGGTTCCGAGCTGCTGGCTGCTTTGCTGTTATCTCGAGTCTGAAACATTGCTGGAGGAGATCTAATAGGGACAAACTCTACAAAAAGAAATCTGTAAAAATAACTGAGATTTGCAGATACTAACTCCTCTATATAAAATAGATGAACAACAAATTTCTTCTCTACACCACAGGGAACTCTATTCAATATCTTGTAGTAATAACCTATAATGAAAAAGAATGTGAAAAGGAATGTATGTATGTACATGTATGACTGAAACCTTATGCTGTACACCAGAAATTGACACAGCATGGTAAACTGACTCTACTTCAATAAAAAAGAATGCAAAAAAAAAAAAAACAAACCCAAAATGGCAATACATTTCAAGAATCAGAGAATATTCTAGCTCTGTGGTTTTTGGAATTGAATTTGAAACCTATAAAATTAGGGAGTGAAAGCTAAACTCATACATGTTTTCACCTTTATTTACACGATGCTCAGCGTGCCTAGAATGGCTGGTAACGCGTCCAGGAGCTTTTCTGAGGTTGGAGTCCCCAGGAACAGGGCCTGAGATGAGAAGGGTTGTGCAGTGATTTAATGAGTGAGTGCAGGTAAAACCTGCAAGGGAGTGAGGGGCCCGGGATGGGACAGAGGAAAACTGGGTGAATTTATGGGTCCAGCTGAAGTCTAGCATGAGCCTGAGCCCACGGGGAGCTCTGGAGTGTGAGCAGCCCCACAGGTTGTCCCATCCTCAACAAGCGGCTGGTCTTTCGCTCGGTGCCCGTCTTTGGCAGAGGGTAATGACTGGGAGAAGGCGGAATCTTCCCTGTTTCCAGGTGAGGCAGCTCCGGTCAACTCTGGAGGAGGGTTCAGCTCACAGCCCCTGGAGGATGGATGCACTGGCTGGTAATGGGGGTCTGGACACACTGGCAAGCACCTGTCTTGTCTCCAGGTTGGAGAGTATGACTGATGTGTGGAAGAATCCAGCTCACCTTATAAAGTCTAGTCTTCAGCTATGGCAGGATCTCCTGGACCCCAGTCAGGTTTACCAACCTAACCCTCTTCTGTTTTCTCCTGGGAACAACAGGCCCTTTTATCTGCAATGACTTCGTCCAGTGGGATCTACTAAACTGTTTCTCCATACCCCAACCTCCTTCTCTCCACCCCATCTTCTGCACTATTTTGGGACACATGTAAACAGCTGAAGAAACTGACAAAAACAGAAAGGAGACAGTAGGTGAGAGGCAGAAGTGTGGCTCTTACTGGTTCAAAAGTTGGGGGGTATGTCTGTTTTCCTTGTTAGCACCAACATGGTGTCTCACAGTAAGAGAATGTGAGTCAGAGCCTCTCTGGTCTCTCTGGGAAGCTCATGTCCTGTTCTGGTTCAGCCTTCGGAGTGTGTGACTTCTAATCCAAAAGTGTGCTCCCTTACAGAACCCCCTGAGTGAATCAGGCGTGGAGGCTCAGGCTGGCCTTTGGTACCTGGTCTTCTCAGCTTTTAGATTTCACTTTAATCTGCTGTTTATCTTCCAGGGAATTTTAAAGAGAAATTGGGAGGCTTCTTAGAGTTATTAGGAACGGCCAGTCTTCTGCCAAGTTAATTCAGAAGTTTTTAAACGAGGGGAAAAAAAGTGTTTGCACATTTGAGGACTGTTTTGAGAACTCCTTTAAATTGAAGCCTTTTTGCTAAAGACTTCCTGTTTAAACCAGATACTCTTATTTCCACATACACTTGAGAAATAAATGATAAACATGCAAATATAAAAGTAATAAATGAAAAGCACTGAGGCTTTTCCGATCTGAAGTCTTAATACTCAAGAGACAAGGGGATCTAGTGGAGTTACAGGAACCTGAGATTACGGACAAGCAGGAAATTCAGGAAGAAATGAAGTGGCCAAGGGTTTGTGACTTTAGTTCAAATCTCTGTTCTACTCCTAAATACCTGCAACTTTGGACAAGGTTCTTTATCTTCCCAAGCCTCAGTTTCTTCAGCTGTGTGATGGGAATGACATTTCTTTCCTCTCTGGCCCAGCATGGTGAGAACCAGGATGTTTATCCTGCAAGCTCTGGAGGCAGAAAGCCTGGCTTTGGGTTTTGGCCTCCACCCACCAGCAGGTTGACCCATTAACCTTTCTCAGTTTCCTTTCCTGGAAACAAATGAGCATAATGAGAGTCCTTATCTTCTTGGGGGTGATTTGAGGATTAAATGCGTTAAAACCACTGAAATGCTTAGAAGAGTACTTGACTATGCGTAGCAAGCATTACACCAACAGGGATTAATAGATACACATTACTACCTATAAAAGAGATAAACAAAGACCTACTGTGTAGCACAGGGAACTATATTCAGTTTCTTGTAATGAGCAGTAATGGAAAAGAATCTGAATATATATATGTATGTATATGTATAACTGAATCTCTTTGCTGTACACATGAAACTAACATTGTAAATCAACTACACTTAATACAAAATAAGATTTAAAATAAAAAACCAACACGGGCTGCTAATCTGTTAAGACATTATGATTTTTCTTTTTATTATTATTATGTTTTAGATTTAAAATAATTGAAGTACAGTCAGTTACAATGTGTCAATTTCTGGTGTCTAGCACAGTGTCCCCATCATGCATACACACAGCTATATTCATTTTCATATTCTTTTTCATTAAAGGTTATTATGAGATATTGAACATAGTTCCCTGTTAAAATATTATGATTTTTAAAGTAACAAATGTGTAGAAAGAAAATGACAAGTGTTCAATGAATGTTCTAACAAGGATTTGATCTGTGTGTCTTTCATAGCAAGAGGTATATTCTGTGTGAACACCAACTAAGTTTTTCTGACTTGATGTCATCATCACTAAGTGCAAATGACTCGCATGTCACACAAGAAGGTAACTGAGGCCTTATATACGAATACTGACAGGTAGATCTCTCTAAGTTCATATTGTTAATATGGTGCATCTTTCTTTCTTCATTTCTTTTGCCAAGAATATAAAATCTTCTCTTATCTCAGTGTGGTAGATCATACTGACAGCACTGAAAACAAGCCAGTCACTAAGAAACAGGCTTTAACAAAATTAGCCCTCCCCTCCAAGAGTGACAAGGAAAGAAAGAAGGAGAGAGAGAAATAAAGGGAGAGACAGAGAGGGAGAGGGAGACAGAGCAAGAGAGAAACTATGAAAGTGAACAAACAGGACATAAAATAAACTAAAATGGTCACACAAAGATGACTGTGTAACTCAGAACCCGAGTCTAGTTGGCATCTGCAACTGACCTGACAAGCTAGTCAACGCTGGATTGATGCTACCTTGGATGAAAGAGTATCAGAACGTCCTCTCATTTCAGGGCAAATGAACATCTAGATTTTCCTTTTGGTAACTTCAAGACTTAGAGCACTTGAAATCCATTTATAGAGACCATGCAGACACGTTGAAATTAAGCACTGAAATGTGTCTTCAAGGTAATGATAATTAGACAGGTGTTTCCGCTCTAAGGTGATACGTTTCCTTACAAAACTTTGTGCTCTGCAGTGTGGTTTACTAAAGGAACTGGGTTTATGAAGAAAAACGGTTGGAGCAGGGCCACTCAAAACGATGCAACTTCACAACCAGAGCAGTGGAAAGAAACAAATTGGTTCTTGGAACAATGATCTCAAAAGCCCAGGTAGGCAGCCCTCAGGGGGTCTTTTCTAAGGCAAACAGGAGAGGGGCGGCCCCTGCTCATTTACATCAGAACAGAGAAGGCAGGGCTGCACAGCGCAGGGTGGGGAGGCCGTGGGCTGCTGGGAAGGTGGGCACCCCAGGCAGGTCCTGCCACTGCCCCAGGGTGAGGGCCACACAGGCTGGGCTTTACTTCTAAGGGAGGGACCCCGGAGGTCATGTTTATTTTCTTAAAGATACAGTTTGTAGGTTCCGAGTGCCGGTGTGCTAATCAGGAGGCTTTCTTATTTCTTTTCTGCTCAAGGTTATAATTCTGTTGCTGCTCTAACAGCACCCCTTGCCCAGAAACAGACCATGAACCAAGACAACTTCCGGTCCTGCTAACCTCGTTTCCTATTGATCAACTGCACGTGAGTGAACGTGCATTGTAGCTTGTCTAAGGTGGCCAAAATGGTGTTAAGAAATTGGATACATTTTTAGGAAAATTCCAAAGCAGCTTGCTAAAAAACAGGCTGCTTCTGAGGATGGGAAAGAGAGTTACAGTTTGAATTAAAGCGCTGACAATGGGAAAGAGAGTTACAATTTGAATTAAAGCGTTGGAGATCTTCGAGGCAACCGAGAAAGGAGCAGGCAGATGGAGGCCAAACAGTAAGGGTAACACTTAGCGTCTAATACAGTTGGTCCTCCGTATCTGTGGGCCCCCCCATAAGCAGAATCAACCAGCCACGGATCAAAAATAGTCAGAAAAAGAAATTCCAGAACGTTTCAAAAAGCAAAACTTGAATTTGCTGTGTCTGTGACTATTGACAGAAAATTTACGTTGTTTTAGGTATTACCAGCCATCTAGAAATGATTTAAAATGTACAGGAAGATGTGCGCAGGTTATAGGCAAATACATCATTTCATATGACAGCATCTGTGGGTTTTGGTGCCCACAGGGGTCCTGGAACGCATCCCCCAAGGATGCAAAGGGATGACTGTACAAAGGGAACTTTCTGGGGAACTTGGAGAATCCTAAAATCCATCATTAGCATTTTCCTGATTTCCTCCTCCTCCTCCTCCTCTCCAGGGAGGTTGAGGGTGGGGGAGAGCATGAAATGAATAAATAAATTGAAACAGGGAGGACTGTGGAAGAGAGAGACGGAGGAAGATCAGTGCCCAGGGTTCAAGCATCGAGGGAGGGGCCTCCGAAGAGCGAGGAGCGTGCAGGTCAGCATCCCCATCTCGGCTCCAGTTGCAAGCCCAGGAGCCTGGGTAACGAAGTGGCCTGGGAGTCTCTGGACGAACGTCAGTGGGTCTCTGTTTGCTTTTTTTACCCTCAGTCTGTTTTCAGCTGTTTCCAGCTTCAAAAGGATTAACAGATTGTGGTTGACTTCAGGGGTTGGAGAGGAGGAGGGTGTTTATGGCTGATCCCAAGGCTTAGTAGCCAGAGAAGGAAGGAAGCCTTGATCCCAAGAAACAGGTGGGTGCAGTGGAAATCAAAGCAATGGGACAAACCCAAGAATTCTTGGGGAGAAAAAAAAAAGAATGAGTTCTTCTCAGGCAAGGCAGCAGCCCAGGGGACTGTGGTCAGGGAGCGGAGCCCCTGTGGTGACCCCGCCCGTCCCCGGGCGGCCCCTTCTCTGGGAGCTGCCTACTGGGTACCAGCAGTGAGAGGTCACCGAGTCCATCATTCTGGAAGTCTGGGGTGACCAATAAGCCCCTAGACTCTTTGCTCCAGGAAAAGAGACTTTGGAATCCCCTGTTCGAACTGGCAGGCATTTTCCAAAGAAGTTTTAGGGTGTATAAACACAAATAATGTAACAGGAGAAAAACAGGGTACCGCTTTTAGCTCAGTACAGTAGGTGGTGAGGCCAACAGAAAAAGATAAATGATGTAGCAGGAAAGACTGGAACTCAGGCTTATTGGAGATGATTCTTGAGCCACCAGGGAGGATGAGGTTTGGCTGTGCAGCCAGCGTGGTGCTCAGATGTTTGTGTTCACCAGGTTTGGAGATGAGAGGCAGGAGGAGCCAACCAAGGTCTGAAACAGGAGGCAGGCATTCAGGTAAGGGAGCTGGCCGAGGGATGGGGTCTGGGTCAGCATCTCTCTGGTTGCACCTCCTCTGACCATGAGCACCGGATTCACTAGTGGATTAGTTAACAGGGCAGACTCCGGGCTCCTCCCCAGACCTACTAAGCCAGGACTCCTGGTGGCCCAGGAATCTGCACTCCCAAACTTTCACACTCTTCTACATATTAATATTGGAGAACCACTGGTTTCGGTTTTCAATATCTAGAACTCTGGGTGCCTGGATGATACACGGGACCAATGACCCAATTATCTTCCAGAATGCCGAAGGCTGAACACCCATGAACAGGCCAGGCAGAGCGCTCTCACTGCATTAATCTCATTCCAACTACAATGACCCTAGAACACATCACTGCTGTTGTGCTGCTTGGTAATTAGGCACAAACGTGAATCTGTTTACTGAAATGATTGTGATTCCTGTGGTTTTAAAACATTTCAAGCCGGCATTTCTGCAGTCAGCAGGAGAGAGAGAGGCGGGGGCGGCAGCTGGAAGGGTGTTGGAAGGACACAGCTGAAGAACCCGAGCCAGGTCAGGTGTGCTGTTTCCTACAGTGGAGATGCTGGAGACATCAGACGTCACAACTCATCTCTTCCCTTCCTGGAGTGAAGGGGTAGCCGGCCATCAGTTTGTCCCTTGCAGGTGTTCTCTGAAGCCCTAGCTCCCTTATCCCTTCCCGGAAGCTCAGCAGCCTCACCACCAAACTCTCTCATGGGCTACCAGGGTGGGAAGGAGGGTTTGGTCACCCAGCATTAGTGAGACAGTGTGAGGATATGTGGGGAGGTTCACATTCTGGGATGGACGAGCCAGATGCTGCCTAGACCTCTCATTTTGTGGCTCTGAGAATTGAAGTCACTTACCTGAGGGCTCAGAACTCATTCAGGGCGCCTCTGCACCTTGACCTTGGATGTCCTAATTCCTAACACAGCCCCTCCTTTTCTGTCATCGGTTTGGCTCTGGTTGGGCAAAAGGTGAGCATGTGACACAGGAGGCTTGGATGCTGGGCACAGCTGGGCCTCCTGCTGGTCCCCGCGTTCCCAGTCACCAGGTGGTTCCACTCAGGCATCACACCATCTTATTGGCATATTCCAATCGCAACTCATTTTGCATCAGGGTTAGGCGGCGGGACCTTAAGCCCTTGTGAAAGTGACACAGTGGATCTCTTCCTCTCTGTTGACTGGTTATTGACTCTCTTTTCTTTTGGACTTCCATTTGCTCTTTTCTAGCAAATGTTCTTACCCAGTGTGACCAAGGGGACCAAAATTAAATTCCAACATTGCTTGTGGTAACTTCGAGAGGCTGAGGTAATGCAGTTTGGAAACAAAGTGAGGTTCTGGGGACATATCCAGCTCAGTTCAGTTTCTCTGTGCTGGGTGATTGGCAAGGGCTGGGGAGGGGAGGCTCAGCCCCTGCCCAGGAGGACTGTGTTTCCAGAGAAGTTTATGGGGTGCACGGGAGCACCCTCAAGTCCATCAGAACCTTTACACTTAAGAATGGCCACACCCCATAAGAGTCTAAAGTTTGGGGAAAAAAATAAAGCCATTCTTACTTCTCCACCCAGTTACCAAGTGGCATCGGAGACCAGGAGGGCTTAGGTTTAAAAAAGGTACATCTATCCTCTGCATAAGTGACCTTCGTTTCAGCCCAAGTGGATGTGAAGATGTCTAAGCTGCCAGGTGAAACAAATCCTTTACAAGAGTTTATCCTCAGCCTGAAAAGCACTCCCAGAGACATCACACGAGTGTACTAAGTTTCTGTCAAGTGATGCGCCATTGCTCTAAGGGGGAAAAGAGACTTTCGCGAGCCCGTGGTTTCTGGCCAAGTACGAGCAAATTTGGCAGGTTCACCAGGGCAGGCTGCTAGATAATTCTTCTGCAAGTTGTCCTGGAATGGGGAAAGCTTTGCCTCTGACGGCCTTGTCCAAGAAATCCCCCAAGGTCCCACATCACGGTGAACTCCACATTTTTCTTTTTGGAGCGGATAAATAATTCTGCCAAGAACAGACCCTGTGACTGCAAGGAGAGAACACATTTTTTAGTGGAAATTCAGTCACCACTTTGCTCCTCTTGCAAGAACGAAGAGGGAAAAAGGTGTTAGTGGCATATAACCAAACAAAATAGCTTCAGCTACGTGAACCTCTTTATGTATCTTGGAATTTTTGAAGCTAAGGTTGTCTATGCCAACATACACTTGGGCGACACAACCTGAGAAAACAAAGTTTTAAATAAAGCACTCTGACATCTTTTTCTAATGACACATGCAATTTTGTAATACACTGAGCTTACATCTTTCCTTCCAGCTTGGGAGACAGCATTATCCATGCCTGGCTCTGAACCAAGACGAAATTTAGGCTCGGCCTCACCCTTAGATTCTCTGGACCGCTGACCCAAGACACTTAAAATTCATACATCACCCCCTTAAGCTGAGAGTTTGGGGAGAATTTCCTCCTGTTCCCTTGGTTTTTAAATATAAATATGTGTGAAGACTTGAGCTGGAAGTGGGCAATGCTGTTGTGAAGTCATTCTGGACCCAAAGGAAGGTGGGGTGAGCACTCTCATGCTGGAGAAGTTACCCGGGAAACCCAAAGTCATCTTTCTGTAGACCGATCACAGTAAGAACTCCGAGAGCCAAACTCAAAGTTAATATGATTTTCTACCAGTTAAAACATTCCAATTAAACTCCTGAATTTATTTTTTGGAAGAAAGAAAGCAGAACACTTCTTTCAGTCATAGAAATAACCGTATCTTTGGCTCACGTTAAAGACGGTTGGTCTCCCAAGCTCTGTTTGAAATTCACAACATGGGAATTCACAGAATTTTCATAAAAGCAATTGAAATTACACCATCTCCGTGAACTCCCGGGGTGTACTTCTATTAACAAAAGATGTTTTGCTTTACTCACACCTGCTCGGGTCTCCATGGGAGCTCAAGCGATACACATTCCAATCAAGCAGCGTCAATAAAATCAAATAAAAATTAAGTTCCAGGGGATGGAATGAGAGATACAACATTACTGTACAAAGTCCATTTGGAAAGGAGCTGAGTTACTGGAACTGGCTCTTTAAGCAGAACACTGCTACAGGAAAATAGATTTTTCAACCATAAATCATACAACTTTGACTTGGTGGAATTCCCTATATGCCAACTTGACACATCTTTCCTCTGCTTCTGTGTGTATGTCTGTGCATGCGTGTGCGTGGCAGGGGGAGTTGGGGGAGGGAAATAAAGGGAACAGGGATGGGGAACATTTGGAAGAAGTAGGAGAAAAGGAGAAAAGAGCTAGCAAAATAGAAATTTCTTTTTTCTCTTTGCATGTGACGGGAGAGAGAGTGCTTTTGCAGTCTGCAAAGTCTGCCTAAATTAATGTGTTTATACTCATTAGATTATGTTCTTAAGAAAAGAAAACTTATGTTTTCTTAGCTCAAAGTCCATGAAATCCCACTTCTCTTAAAAGGCTTTCTGTCTTTTGGGAAATAAGATAAGAACTTAATTCCCCTAACTGCCAACACATTCATTTTTATACACAACATTAATATTTCTAAGGTTTTGTTGCTGTTATTCTGAGAGTCACAAAACATCTAAAGAGTAAGACATTAAAACTACAATGACGTATCATCTCACACCTGTCAGAATGGCCATGACAAAAAAAGTCTACAAATAACAAATGCTGGAGAGGCTGTGGAGAAAAGGGAACCCTCCTGCACTGCTGGTGGGAATGCAGTTTGGTGCAGCCACTGTGGAAAACAGTATGGAGGTTCCTCTAAAAACTAAAAGCAGAGTTACCATATGATCCAGCAATCCCACTCCTGGGCATATATCCAGAGAAAACTCTTAATTCGAAAACATACATGCACCCCAATGTTCTTAGCAACTCTATTTACAATAGCCAAGACATGGAAACAACCTAAATGTTCATCAACAAATGAATAGATAAAGAAGCTGTGGTATATATAATATGGAATATTCCTCAGCCCTAAAAAAAGAATAAAATAATGCCATTTGCAGCTATTTAGATGGATCTAGAGATTGTCATACTAAGCGAAGTAAGTCAGTCAAAGACAAATATCATATATCACTTACATGTGAAATATATATATTTTTCTATTTAAACCTTTTGTGATTGAGTTATAGTCATTTTACAATATTGTGTCAAATTCCAAAATGATACAAATGACCTTATTTACAAAACAGAAACAGACTCACAGACATAGAAAACAAACTATGGTTACCAAAGGGGAAAGGATGGAGGGGGAGAGATACATTAAGAGCTTGGGATTAATAGATACACACTACTGTATATAAAATAAATAAACAACAAGGCCCTACTGTATAGCACAGGGAGCCATATTTAATATCTTGTAATAACCTATATGTACATAAGTGAATCACTTTGCTGTACACCTAAAACACTGTAAATCAACTATACTTCAATTTTTAAAAGTTTAAAATAAAGAAAGAAAGAAAGAGTATGACATTAATAGTCGTCCACACACACGCACTCACATGGAACACACAAAATTACAAGGAAGACGCAAGCTCCCTTGCCTTTAAAGAGATTACTCCTTTTGGGAAGCGGGACTACAACAAATACACGAGTGACAGAAAAATTTTAGTCACAAGAGGGCAAAATTCCTTGCTATTTATGATTTTCTGGCTGCTTCTGAAGGAGGGGAGATCCTAAAGAGACCACTTAGGGTGAGGTGATGGGTGTGAGGATGGCAGGCCCGCTGGGGAGCCCCTGGGGACGGAGCCCAGGGCTCTGCACAGGAAGGGGGTGGACTGCAGGTGGGAGGGTGGAGGGGGGACCCTGGAAGCAGGACAGGCTGGCTCAGAGCTGTGAAGGGGAAGGAAAGGGAGCAAGGGGAGGCCACCTGTGGCTGAAGAGGGGCTCTGGAAGGGGAACAGGGATGTACAATGGGGACTTATATCAATGTTTCACTCACTTATCAATTTATTTGTTCAAACATGTTTGTAAGTGCCTGCTTTATGCCATTCTCTGTGCTAGATAGTGGAGACAAGGCAGACAATGGCCCTCAAGAACTTCCATGAAGGATCTCACTGCTGATCGAGGCCCCCCCGTGGGGTGCATTTCTCCTGGGGAAGGTAGGGGAGGGCTCCAATGCCACCAAGGCTGGGATGGGATGGTTGAGAGCTCAGGGGGCGCCAGGGAGCCCAGCCACCCCTGCCCTCCTCACATTTCACAACGGTGTCTGGAAAGGATAAACCCAGCGTGTTGGCTCTTAACTGGCACAGCTGACTTGGTGACTGAGAGTGGTGAGCATCTAAGCGTGGGGAAAAACAGGCATCTCTGCTCAGGAATGTGGAGGGAAGGGAAAACTTGGCTTTGGACGGGGTTAGTCACTTCTCAGTGTAAGGAGGTTTTATTTAATTAGCTTGTTCCTTCACGTTGGTCTGGAACAGTCTTGGGAGTTTCATCTGCCAGGGAAGCTGTTCTCAACAGAGGTATCCCCAACCAATGGGTGCATTGGCATGAGCTGTGAGGACCATGGGCATTTCTTACGAAAGTTACCCAAATCACCAGATTACTACAATTACCAAAAGTGGGCCGATGAATCCACCATCATTTTTAAAGTGACAATGGTGAAACTTGGAGACTTCAAAACAGCACCCCCCAAAAAACAGTTCAATCTCCTCCATTGCTGTGACACATGAGTTTACATTTGTGTTCGTGTGTATAACCCAGTGGGTGTTCCCAGCTTGGTGGCTATAATTCCAGTCCCTTCTGTATCTTTCAAGGAAGAAATGCAAGTGAATGAGAGAGATTATTGTAGGCATTATTACTCCTTAAGGCTAATTCTGAGCTCAGCGGAAGGCGTACTGGAATTGATTGATAATGTCTGCCTTGGGTACAGGAAAGGGGTGTGGCAGCACACCTGCCATTTGGAGCTAGATCATTTCCATGAGTTCGATGGTGGTGGAGCTCTTTCGTTGGCTTTCTGCGGTAGCCACCTATGTTGTAGTCACCGGTAAGGCCGTATCTGACACAGGTTTGATTCACTCACCTCACCTAGCCCAGCCAGGTCTTGTGCCAAAGGGGCTCCACAAATGTTACTAGAATTCAACTGACTTTATACACCATTTAGCTGAGTGCTTCTAACCCACAGGCTCTCTTAACAGTTGTGGAGCGATTTCACAAAGGTGATGCCCATGGCAACCCATATCCATATAACACTCAGTAGAGTGTAGGGACACAAAATATTTTATCTCAGTAATATTCCTAAAGGAGATAATAAAATTTGATCAATAGGAAAGCTGTATTCAATCAGACATTTCAGGGAATACTTTGTTGTTGATGTTTTTCAGAGCCAGTGCATCAGGCACACATGGCCACTTCCCTGACTTGGGAAACATGGTCCAAAGGGCAAATGGAAGATGTGTGAGCATCCCATAGTCCTCGCTCTAAAGATGCTTTGGATGGAGGAGATTGGGTCAAAATTGGATGAACTCAAGGTGGCCATTAGAAGTTGTTTAATCAATCAATCAATCAATAATGAACCAACCAATCAACCAACCAACCAACCAACCAACCTGGACTCTCAGAGAATTTTGCTGATGGTGACCTTTTCATGAAAAGACCAGGTAAAGAAAAAATAATTTAATAATTGAGCATTCTGGTAAGCCAGGGACAGATAATTCTAGGTTTTTACATATCTATTTGCTCAAATATGGACAAGAAGTTAGAACCCTGAACTACTGAACACTGACTATAACATCTACTCCTTCTTGGCTTGCAGGTCCTCAGCCTGGAGGAGCTGATTTACGAAATTCGCTTCCGTGTACGTATGGTTCCTTAGAGCGCCATGCTTGAGGCACTTGGAAACAGGAACTCCCGTGAATAAAGCAGCACCACCTGGTGCATAAACTCACCCCCAGCTTGAAGAATCGTATAGAACAAGCAAATAAATAAAAATAATTACTATCTCAAGATGTTTGAAGGAATTCTTCTTTTGAGAGGCAGTGTAATGTAGGGATTGAAAGCATGGAATCTCGAACTTGATTACCTAGGTTCAAATTCAGCTCCAGCATTTCTGAGCTGTGACACTGGGCAAGTCTTGAATCTCTGTGTTTCACTTTCCTCGCCTATAGAAGAGGACAAAGTTCAGAAAACATTGCATATTCTGGGATGTGGACAGGGTGCCTGAAAAGTCATTGCAAGGCATGGCTGGAAAACCACAGCACAGGATGTGAAGTCATTAAATCCTTAAGTTGCCCTTTTTTATCAACCAATTAAAATTTCCCCCTGAATATTTGATTCACCACCGGCCCTGCAAAGCTCTACTATGTGGTACGGTTCTTTCCAGCTATCTGATCCATATTTATATTCTCATTGATGACCAAATTCTAAGGTCTTAGTGTCAGCCAGTTCTTAAAGAGGCTCAAAATGTAATGGGAAAGAAACTGAAAAAATATATATGTATGTACATATACGTATGACTGAATGGCTTTGCTGTACACCTGAAACTAACATTGTAAATCGATTACACTTCAAGGAAAAGAAGAATAATTAAAAAAAAAAACTACTTTCAGACAAAGCTGATGTGGGTCCAGGGTCCGTTCCTGGAGGCAGAGTGGACTGGAAGGGCAGGCACCCTGGCCTGAGAACAGGTACCAGGGAGAGGCTGGACCCTGGTTCAAAGCTGCCGTGAAGCTCTGTGACACAGAGGCAGGTGAAAAGTGGAGATAGGGCAGGAAGCCAGAGGTCAGCCTGATGGCAACAGTAGCGGACCGCAGGTCAGAGGAACCGGGAACAGGTCTAGGGCCACGACCTGGGACAATCAGGACCAGGTGGGGAAGGGAAGTGGCCAGCAAGATGGACTGAGACAACTATTTCAGGATGCAGCCTGGGAGCCCAGGGAGGGTGCCGGGCGCCTTTCAGAGAGATGCCAACAGTGTGCAGTGGGGCTGGGCCTTCCAGCTTAAAGGCTTTTGCAAATGACTTTGCCTAAGGTCTTCTGAGCTTCGGTATTCACACCACTGAGTCATCTGGGTGAGGAGGGAATTCCCATTTCTTCAGAAACGTCATGCGGACTTTTTGAAGTTGGAAGTGAGCAGGCTCACAACCTCATCTCCAACCCCTTCCCTTCTCCAGGCCTCCAGAGCTCAACTGAGGGTGCCTTACAAATGAAATCAAGCTCATAAGTTACATGAGCAACAGTGTGACCGAAGTTCACGGTGTCACAAGGGTGAACTGCAGGGCTGAAGCCGTGCAAGCCAGCCTCACGCCCATCCAGGGCCTTCATTGCCACCCTCGCCCCTTGCACCGCTCTGTGGTCAGTGCCATCCTGCCTTCTAGACCACCCACTTACTCACAGCTTTCTTACTTCTAATAACAATGCTTTTGACAACACAGAGTGTCCCTAGCAGGCATCCTTTTTGTCAACAGATGTGCAGTGTCAGCGCTCCCTCTTCAATTCTCCGCCCACCTGCTTGGCCCCTCCACCCACCCACCCACCTCCAATCACCCTGCCCTGTAGCTTGAGCAGTCTTTCCAGGTGCTTGTCTGTGAATCTGCTTTTTTTGTTGAAGTATAGTCGATTTACAATGTGTTAATTTCTGATGTACAGCATAGTGATTCAGTTATACATGTATATATATATTCCTTTTCATATTCTTTTTCATTACAGGTTATTACAAGGTACTGAATATAGTTCTCTGTGCTCTACAGTAGGACCTTGCTATTCATCTATTTTATATCTAGTAGTATCTGCAAATCCCAAACTCCTTTCCTCCCGGTAACCATAAGTTTGTTTCTGTTTGGTAAATAAGTTCATTGTCTGTTTTTTTTAAGATTCCACATATACGTGATATCATATGGTTTTTATCTTTCTCTGGCAGACTTATTTCACTTAGAATGACGATCTCCAGGTCCACCCATGTTGCTGCAAATGGCATGATTTCATTCTTTCTTTTTATGACTGAGTAGTATTCCACTGTATAAATATATCACAACTTCCTTATCCAGTCATCTGTTGATGGACATTTAGGTTGCTTCCATGTCTTGGCTATTGTAAATAGTGCTGTTATGAACACTGGGGTGCATGTATCTTTTTGAATTAACAGCTTTCTCTGGATATATGCCCAGGAGCGGGATTGCTGAATCATATGGTTAAGTCTGTTTTCAGTTTTTTAAGGAATCTCCATACTTTTCTCCATAGTTGACTACATCAAACTATATTCCCACCACAGCAATGGAGGGTTCCCTTCTCTCCACACGCTCTCCAGGATTTATCATTTGTGGACTTTTTAATGCTGGCTATTCTGGCCAATGGATTTGATTTTATTTCCTCTCACTACCATTCTGTCGCCTCAATCACATATTGACAGAGTTGTGAGTGGCTCTCGGAATTGGCTTTAAATGTTGCTTCTTCTATTTCTTTATCTTTAAGATACAAGGTCATCAGCCCTGAAATTGGTACTGGCTGCAGAGAGCATCTCCACCCCCCTCCTCCCTGGCTCTGCTCTTGACTAACATGTAAAAGGCGAAGGACCATGAGATGGTGACAGCTTCGCCCACAATTATCACTCCCCTCACACTGAGGAGGGTCCCTTGAGGCTGGTCTTCTCCACTGCCTCCCATCCCCGTCAAGAAAAAAGAAAAGCACTCAGCAGACTTCCGTCGGCCTCGCAGGGCCAGAGGACAAAACAAAGAAAACATCATCACAACCCACCCGAAGTCACCGTGAAATCCATGCTGCCGTTCTCATGGTTTTGATAAATATGAGCTGTGCTGGAGTGAGATTTCATACGTTTGGGAGGCCAGAGGAGACAGCATGCATTTAATAGAACAAACTGCTGCATGAAATCTGTCTTCTTAAAGTTAATTAAAGGAAGTGGAAATGGTCATCTGTTAACAGAATCTAGCCCTCCCAGGAGCAGTTTGTGAATGTACCCATAGAAACGTACTTACAAGTTTGCACACACGTGTCAGTATCATGTGTGTAGATGCATAGAGTGTCCATATTTATATACGTCTTCTGACCCAAATAATGAGACCGTAAGAGATTTTTTTCTGACTTGTGAATTTAGTCATACAAAGAACATGACAAAGAGATAGAATCAAACAATATTCCATTGTATGGTTAATGCATACCATCATTGCAAAGAATAACATTTTATACAATTTTTTTCTATGTCAAAGGAACACACAGGCACACAGAGCATATCATTTCCCACATTACCCGTTTTACCCTCCCGGGGATATAATCAACATTGGGCATTATTCTAAAAGGTCTGAAGACATTAAGAAATCCCTTACAGACTTCTGTTTTCCTGGTCACTGTATCTTAAAAAATTAAAAATAATGTGGTTGCATTTTTAATATGAAAAATAAAAAGGTAAGGACAGAAACTCAAAATGTTTTGGAAAGCGTAAGTTGGCTTTTGAATAGAATCATGAGTTTTGTATTTCCATTAAGTCCTTTATTTTTTATTGACGTATAGTCGATTTACAATGTGTTAATTTCTGGTGTACAGCACAGTGATTCATTTATACATAAATATATTCCTTTTCATATTCTTTTTCACCATAGGCCATTTCAAGGTATTGAATAGAGTTCCCCGTGCTAAACAGTAGGTTCTTGTTGTGTTTCTATTTTATATCTAGCAGTTAGTGTCTGCAAATCCCTAGCTCCCGATTTATTTTATCTTCAGACTCATCACCTGAATGGATGCCCGCTGACACTACTTTCTCCTCTGGCTTTAGGAAAGCTGCGGATGTTAGCCCAAGTTGTGGGCTAGTTTCTGCTCTTAGAGAGGACTGAGCTCCTGGGTGCATGAGCTCAAAGGACAGCGAAAGGGGAAGAGAGAAAAGAAAAAACTTTTTCAACTGAGTTGTCTAAACTGAACAGATGGCTTTTGAACCCTACCAGTTTGCAGATCAAATCACCCGATACTAGCCTGGAATGTTAGGTCGTCCAGGGGCTTACTTGCTGTGAGCTGTATGGAGAAGATGCTTGTCTGTCTGCTTGTCTATTTGTTTATAAATCGGGATGTGCGGCTTTGAGGAGCCGAGGCCATGCTGAGTCTAGCGAGGGCCCTGCGTTGTCCCTGGAGGTGGGAGGCTCTAACTGCCTGGCCTGCTCGCTGCATTTTCTCACACTGGTGGCGGCCGCACAGATGACACAAGTGGTTGAACAGCATGTTGGCAGTAAGAGTCACAACACCTTCACCTGTCCTTTACTGCAGAGGCCAGTCTTCTGAGAATTCATCCTCAGGGAGTGGAAAAACAAACATGCGATTTCCATCGCATCTTTCTTCTCAAGGGGAGAATCTTGGCCATAACCTGGAATGCACAACAGTAAGGCGATGGTCAAGCAAATGAGATACAGCCGCTGTATGAAATACAGTTCAGCCGTGAAAGATGCAGGCTGTGTAATTACACCTCAGACGAAGCTTCAGGTGTGGACAGGGTTTGGGGCATTGAATCTACTGGCCCCTGTCTTCGAACGTGCATTGTGCACACGGTGATGCTGGAGCTGGGGAGTTGGCAACACTGAACGTCTGCTTTGCCAGCTGCCTCCCATGTGGACTCCACTGATGGGCGCACCAGAGGGAGGCAGGAGACGGGAGAAGGAGTGGCTCCTCCCCACATGCTTCTGGGTCTTGTCCGTGACCCCCGGCTGCAACCTCCGGACCTGGACGGGGCCCTTGCCAACTTCATCAGTGGCCGGTCTGACTCCTGCTCTTTACCACACCCAGGAGCAGCCTTATCCCCCTCCCCTGGGAGTTAGCAGCAGCGGCCCTGGCGGTGTCCCCTCCCTGAGGTCGGTCCCAGTTCTGCAGCTGCCTCCCCGGAGCTTCTAGGTCTGATTACACCCCCTCTTCTCCCCTTTGTCCCTCTGGCCCCAGGGAGAGTCCTACTTCCTGCACTGATTATGCCTCTTCTATTTCAGGGTCTCCCTTCTGCGTTTTCAGTCCTCCAGTAGCTGTTTAACCAATTTCTTACATTAAATTCTTTCTGATAAATAATTAGTCTTGCTTCTAGTTTCCTAACTAGTTTAAAAAATTGGAAATAAAATTATGTGTATACAGAATACAACCATATGAAGCTATGTAAAAACAGATGGGAAACAGGGAAAGGTATTGGAAAGAAATTTAACAAAATCCTAATAAGTGGTTGTATTATTAGTCTTAGAGTGATTTTTCTTTCCTCCCTTCATTCCTACTTTTGAGTTTTCTTTTTGGTAGTGTACATTACTTTTGTGGTTAAAAAAATAAAATAAATAAAATAAAATAAAATAAAATAAAATAAAATAAAATAATAAACTATCTATCTATCTATCTATCTATCTATCTATCTATCTATCTATCTATCTATCTTTAAGAGGATTTGATGCCCTGTGATGAGTATGTAGCCTGAAGACAGTTTAGCCTATAAAACCAGATGAATTATAACCTGGGTAATGAAAAGTGATTTCAAATGTGATCACAGTTCCCCTGGGGGTATCTTTTGAAAAAGAGAAGTGATGTCACAGCTTTTCAAGGGGGGAAGTGGTACAGAAATCACAAAATGGGAAGGTTGACATGAGTCTCCAGCAGATTTTACAACAGACAATTGCATAGATGACTCAAGAACCTGGGGAGAAAGGCTGGCTTCACAGACATCAAATTATGCCAGATTCACCTCATTTCCTACTTTGCTGGGTTATTATACGGATTGATCATGTATTCGCTTTTTATTTATTCATTCACCCAACAGACATTAATTACATAAATATTCCAGGAACTGTCTTGGCAGTGAGGGGAGAAACACGAGCTTCTCGCAGGAGAGAAAGGTACATGACATTTAGATGCTATCAACTTATGTCCTAGAGAATAAATCATTCTAACCTGAGCTTAGTATACAAAACAGACATCCTTATCTTATACCTGAGCCTCACACATCACTGCCCCCCACCTCCCCACTTTCGGTGGAGGATGGATTATGGGGACTGGGAAGGTGAGGGAGAGGGTTCGGGATAAGGGAGGACTGACATGGGTGGGAGTGAGGGAAGGTTTCGGGGTTGGGGGGTGGGGTGAGGCACCATCTGGCAGCCAAAACACAGAAAGCCAGGCAGCATATGCTTTTCACACTTGCTCGTCCCAGCAGGAGCCATCAGTCATCCTCAATAAGATGTCTGCTCATTCTCCTGATTTCACGTGAAACCTGAATGGTCCACATATCAGATTCTCCCTTAAAGCTGCAGTGGTCACATGCGTTCACTCTCTAGTCGTAAACAGAATTAGCTGATTAGTAATGGAACCTATTCCATTTTCCATATGGACACTCCTGCTTTTTTGATATTTTCTGATTCAGTTGTCCTTATTAAGTATATGTAGGACATCAGAATTTGCAGCAGGGGGTGGGGAATTTGCCCATAATACGATATTCTATTCTCAAGTCTAAACTTCAGTAAATTTCTAACTGTTTTCACTTCCTCCTGTATACATCCATCTTAGTTAAAATTCTAAAACTCTACTATGATGATGGCTGCAAGGACTAAACTAAAAGATTAAAACATTTTAGAGATTAACCCAGATACAGATGTCCATAGGTCTTTATTCTTTTTTCTCCTCGATGTTAAAGAGGCTGGACCCATAAAAATTACAAGCCACTGGAAATGAAGAAAGTGGAAAGTGAAAGTTTCCCACAATTAACAGTGGATGGTGTTGGAGATGGAATAAGGGAGAGGATTTGGTCAAGCACGGTCCTTGGTACTTACGCTGCTGGGGGGAATGCAGTTTGGCGCAGCCGTTATGGAAAACAGTATGGAGATTCCTCAAAACACTAAAAATAGACTTATCATATGATCCAGCAATCCCACTCCTGGGCATTTTTCTGGAGGGAACTCTAATTCAAAAAGATACAAGCACCCCAATGTTCATAGAAGCACTATTTACAATAGCCAAGACATGGAAACAGCCTAAATGTCCATCAACAGATGACTAGATAAAGAAGATGTGGTATATTTGTACAATGGAATACTACGCAGCCATAAAAAGTAAACTAATGCCATTTGCCGCAACATGGATGAAACTGGAGGTGAAGTAAGCCAGAGAAAGAAAAATACCATATGATATCCCTTATATGTGGAATCTAAAAAATAAAGACAAATGAACTTACTTACAAAACAGAAACAGACTCACAAACATAGAAAACAAACTTATAGTTACCAGGAGGGGAAGGGGTGGGAAGGGATAAATTGGGAGTTTGAGATTTGCAGATGCTAACTTCTATATATAAAACAAATAAACAGGTTTCTACTGTATAGCACAGGGAACTATATTTAATATCTTGTAGTAACCTATAATGAAAAAGAATATGAAAAGGAATATATATGTATATATATATATATGTATATGTATGACTAAAACATTATGCTGTACACCAGAAATTGACACAACATTGTAAACTGACTAGAGTTCAATTTAAAAAATATTCTATGGTAGTTAATAGTGATTTTAGTTTTTGACATGGCTAAATTAATAGGGAAGAATCAAAGTACTCTGCTTCAGGGCAGGCAAGACCTCCAAGCAAATCTCTGTAATAAAATGTGGTAAAGGCTCCAGTGGAGGACCAAGTGGAAAACAGTGAGCATCAGGGCAGAATTGAAGAGGAGCGTTTTGGGGATGTGAGCCTGGAGTGAACTCAAGACTCCCGGCTTCCACCCTTAGCATTAAACAATTTATTTATACCCTGCCATATTTTAAAATATATAAAGTGACCCATTAAAATTTATGTAATAGTAGAAGGAAAAGTAAAAATAAGTAAGTGGTGAGCAGGGGGCAAGGGAAGTAGTGTAAAAAAATAGGATTAACCCATGGGTAAGTTTTGGTCCAAAATCAGTATTTGTTGAAATAATACACAAAAACATCTGTGGGGCTTCCTATGCATTTGCTGAAGATGGACCACAACTTTGTTCCAAGTTTTCAGGCACACATACAAAAAAAAAAGAACTTTAATCACATTTTCAATCACCAAATTAATGTGCTTAATTAATTACTTAATTACTTAAATATACCATTGAATTGCCCATGTAAAGCACAACTCTTCCTGGCACTGAGATGAGAATTTTTTTCCCATGGATCTTCATAAAGAAGTCACTGAGGAACATAAGATAAGTGTCCCAGTGGCCTTTTAAAGAACAAAAGGCAATGAGTTTTGTGAAGATGTTTCTTATATCAACTGTCAAGGCGATGAAATCAAAACACCATCAGCCAATGCAGTGAAAGAAACTCTATGGGAATAAAAGTCATGTGGTCCGAGTGTTTAACTTATCCTGGGGAAAATTTTAGAACAGTAGTTCTTCATCTCTTCTGAGTCGTGGACTACGTTGGGAAAATGTTCCATTCATTTATTTTTTAAAACAAACATATGTAGAGATTCTGCCCTGTTCCAGGCTCTGGCAGGCGTGCGAATATGTTGTTGGGGTGGCCTGGTGTCAGGACACCCAGCTGATTCTCTTCCAGATTCACTACCATGTTCACACCAAGGCCACCATCCCTGGAGCTGCTCCCAAACCAAGCCAATGACGGAGCCCAGCTGGGGTGAGGGTCCTGACCTGCTCCTGCAGGATGCAAGGGTCCTGGGATGGACAACGTGGGCTCGAGGCCAGAAATTTCTTAGAACTGTACTGTGGTCTGGGATCTTCCAATCCTTTCCTGTCTCTGTTCCTAGGGTCAGGCTGGCATTGTGGTCTAAGGTTCTCCCAGCTCCTGATTCTTCCCTTGTTTCCTACAGGTTTTCCCCTCAATGAATCTTGCTGTTTCCTTTCTGAGGAGCCAACCCACAGGCATTGAGGAGTCTAGTTACCATGACAACCAGGGATCCTGCCTGCAGGGACTGTATGTTCTAATGGGAAACAACTAAGGACAAAGCGACACCGCTTAACTGAGGTGGTTCCCAGGTAGTAATTAGTACACAAAGACAACAAAAGACAACAGAACAAGAAAACTCTTACGTGATGGAGAGCAAGTGGGGGATCTACTTCAGACTGGGTGGTAGGGATGGCCTTACTTATTAAGCTGATATCTAGACATTGGAGACCAGCACTGGGGAGCCCTGGGGGAGAAGGGTTCTGGGTTCGAGGACTTAAGGTGTGTGTGGTGAGTGGGGGTAGGGGAGCAGGCAGAAAACCCAGAGGGCTGGCATCCACACTGCAGGCAGGGACTGGGAATGTGGGTCCCAGCAAGGATTTTATACTGAGTGTGATGGAGAAATAAAAACCACAGGTCTAATTTTAGGGGACTTACAGACTGCCTAAAATTTATCCATAAGATATAGAACCAAATTATAAGTGGAAATGCATATGTTTAGGGCAATTTTCCACAAATATTGTATCTCTTTTAAAAATAAGCTTATTCCTTTTGAAAATATGCCACAGCTTTACTTTAAAAAGTGCTAAATATACAGAAAAATAGAAAGAAAGTAAAATCATCCCCAATCTCACTACTTAGAGATGACAATTGATAATATTTATATGAAAATCCCTCATTTATATCTTTCAGATTGATACAAATAGATATAAGTATATACTTTTCCATATCTGACATATACGTATATACTATACATGCTTTTTAATCCCTTCTTAACATATTTTGGACATATATAGTATTTCATTGGTTCTAAGATGCCTTTTATTTTTATTTTTTTTAACATTTTGCACCCCTGGGATTGAGCTGTGTGTTACAATCCATGGTGTCTGGCCAGGCAGCAGCCACTGCAGGCGCGTTGACAAAAGCATCGCATCATACAGGATGGCATCATAGTGGCAGCCATTATGGACAATAGTATGGAGATTCCTTAAAAAATGAAAAATAGACTGACCATATGATCCAGCAATCCCACTCCTGGACATACATTTGGAGAAAACTATAACTTGAAAAGACACATGCACCCCAATGTTCATTGCAGCACTATTTACAACAGCCAAGACATGGAAGCAACCTAAATGTCCATTGACAGATGACTGGATAAAGAAGTTGTGGTGTATTTTTATACAATGGAATGCTACTCAGCTTTAAAAAAGAGAATGAAGTAATGCCATTTGCAGCAACATGGATGAACCTAGAGATTGTCATTCTAAATGAAGTAAGCCAGAAAGAGAAAGAAAAATACCATATGATATTACTCATATGTGGGATCTAAAAAAAGAGAAAAAGAGGACACTAATGAACTCATCTACAAAACAGAAACAGACTTGCAGACATAGTAAACGATCTTATGGTTACCAGGGGAAAGGGGGTGGGAAGGGACAAATTTGGGCATTTGAGATTTGCAAATGTTAGCCACTATATATAAAAATAGATAAATAAACAGATTTCTTCTGTATAGCCCAGGGAACTATATTCAATATCTTATAATAACATTTAATGAAAAAGAATATGAAAATCAATATATATATGTACGTGCATGACTGGGGCATTATGCTGTACACCAGAAATTGACATACTGTAAATGACTAAACTTCAATTAAAAAAAAATGAAGGCTATTTGTGGCAGGGTTTTTTGTGCTGGCCACTGGGGTTGAATAAAGGAAAATCATCCCCCATGTCTGTTCTCCCAGAGGTTCTGCGTATACGTGAGTGTGGGGAAATTTTCCATTTTGGTGAGTACAACCACCTGGGAAATGGTGGAACCCCTTGCTCCCACGTGGCTCAGTTCCTAGGCAGGACCCAGTTCAAGCCCTGGTATTCAGTGGCCAGAGATCTCCAAAGACTCATGATACTTGGAAACAGAAAAGATAATGTAAGAAGTCAGAAAAGTCATCTCCTGCTTCCTCCTCTCACTTAAGCAAGCTGTTTTCAGAACTTAAAACCAAGAATCCCACAAAATCCATAGGAAGCATGCCTTTGGAGTAAAGGAGGGCCTGAGTTAAAAGGGCCCTCAGCTGCAGGAGTGGCTCATGTCAGTTTCAAGAAAGTGGTAAGATAACTGATGGAAATGTTCAGATGGCAGTTGGAAACATAGGACTATGATTTGGGGACTAAGGGTTCTAGAAAATAGACCTGTTAGCTAAAAGAGTGTAGGAGAGGATAGTATAGAAAGAAACGACAAATTCTTGCAGGGTTCTGTTCATGACTCTTCACTTGCCAGGCTGTATAAAATAACTAGAGCTAATCCCTTCCTAGTCAACCCATGTCTTGAAGGACCAATCAGTCGATAATAAAGTGTCCATCCAAGGCCCTACTGTAGAGCACAGGGAACTATATTCAATTTCTTGTAATAAAATATAATGGAAAAGAATCTGAAAAAAAAAATATATGTATAGCTGAATAGATTTGTTGTACACCTGAAACTAACACTGTAAATCAACTATACTTCAGTAAGAATAAAAAAAAGTTTAATTAATAATACATACTGTCACATTCAATTTACATAAAAATCAAAATAAAACAAGAAAAACTAAAAAAAAAAGTGTCCACCCATTTGAAAAGTAAGAGGAGTACTCTGCAACTAAAAACTCACAATGAAAATGATCTGAAATGAGAAACCTTTGGTAGAAAACACGTTAAGATGTATGTATAAAAACAGAAACAGACTCATAGACATAGAAATACAAACTTGTGGTTGCCAAGAGGGCGGGGGGTGGGAAGGGACAGACTGGGATTTCAAAATGTAGAATAGATAAACAAGATTGTACGGGGAAGAGTATAGCATGGGGAAATACATACAAGATCTTGTGGTAGCTCACAGCAAAAAAAAAGTGACAATGAATGTATTATGTTCATGTATAACTGAAAAATTGTGCTCTACACTGGAAATTGACACAACATTGTAAAATGACTATAACTCAATAAAAAAAAGTTTAAAAAAAAGATGAGTGTATATATCATATTTACCATAAAATTGAGGAAATTAAATTTTGCAATGTAAGACAACTCACTCTGATGAAAAGACCATTTAGTCCCTAAGAAAGTTATTTCTTGGCAACATTAATTGTCTTAAACTCATGGCTTCTCCAGAGGGATAACCCCCACTTTGCTAGAGGAAAGCTATGATTTTGCCAGAGTACTAGCCTCACTAATAATGTGAGGCGGAATTTAGAAATGTGATGGGCATTACGACTCGCCCATGGGCGCCGTGGTCACCAGTGGAAACAATGGTATGTGCTTTGAGTGTAATGAAAACGGCATTAGTGAAAGTGACCAGGCTGCACCGGACCTGAGTGCTGACGAAATTCAAAGGAAAAAGCCGTATCTGTGAGCAGCTTACACAAGTGGCAGATCCTGACTGACGTTCCCTACCATGATGATGACAGACGTAATTCCAGAACTGCACATACCAGGGTGGCGTGATGAGAAAGATGAATAATCCTCACTCTTTCAGACACCCAGATATGCATGAAACATTTTAAATAATGCTCTTACATCTAAAACTATTTTAAATGATTGAGTCTTTGCTCTGGCAAAAATTATGCCATCAGAATTCTTTACCCATCTCCACAGTCTTTGTTCCTAGTGAAACAGGGATTTGCTACATATTTCAGGATTTCTCCCTTTCTCCCCACAGCAGAGATGCCAAACATGGCACCAGGAACCCCTCCTTCTTCCCCGACAGGCATCACTAGTCAATCTTGGCACGCTTGGTAGCTGAGCCCAGACTGGCTTTCTAGAGATAACGTTTCAGTGAGCAGCCAGTTGGTGGCCTATTTGCCATTCCTGTCCCCCCCCAGAACAGCTCTATATACCTGGTTTAAAAGCTTAGCTACATTCCATATATTCAGCTCTATGTAATTTCTTTTTATGACAGTCAAAATGTTTCTCAGTAGGCTATTGGGAAACCACATGTGATTATACACAATTAAAACACTGACCTTTTAAACTTACACAGGTAAAAGATAAAATATGATAAAATGATAAAAATCAGCCAACTCATTTATGAAAACCTGAGTGATACTTTTTATAAATATATTTTTGCAGAGGGTGGGGTACAGCTCAGTGGTAGAGCATGTGCTTAGTTTTAGCATGCTTGAGGTCTTGGGTTCAATCATTCAAAAAAAAAAAAAAAACACCATACATACTTTTTTTTTGTATAATGGGGTAAACCAATGAGCCCAGCTACGTTTTATTGATCTGTGACGTACTGGTATCTGAGAGGAGAGCAACTCATCACACTTTTTAAAAAATTCAAGTATAGTCAATTGACAGCATCATATTATTTTCAGGTGTGCAGCACAGTGATTCAGTATTTTCACAGATCATACTCTGTTAAAAGCTGTTACCATGTAACAGCCATACCTCTCTGGGCTGTACAGTCTATGCTCGCTCCCTACCCATCATGCTTTAACTGCACTTTTGCCACAGTGGCAGCTATCATAACATCACATAGCTTCAAAAAAAAAAATCTTATCCAGGAAGTTTTTTTTTTATCAACATAACATGCAGAGTAACTTAATTCATTAGGTAAAGTGGATCAGCAGAAGCTTAGTTTCCCGCATCATTTCTGTCATGTCTTTACCCTCAGGTCCCTTCCCAACAAAGCCTTCCCCAGAAGAGGGTGACTTCCAGCTCTAAACATCATTGACCTTAAATACCGAGATCAGTATTTCTTTCCATCAGAAGACTTGAATCATGAGCCCAAGGTGACTGCAAGTGTACTCAGGTGGCAGGGAAAGAGCCCAAACATGACCTGAAGACATCTTAGCTTCTTTTTCCATCTTTAAGCCAGGGACCTTTTGCTTCCTGGAATGTGGAAGCAGCTGGCAGTAAGGCCCCCTCGGTGGGGACCGGCTGCATGCCATCCCTCCTTGCCATTTTCTCCTATCTCTTATCTACACAACCCCAGGAAGCCACAAAATGGACATGGGAGGCATGATGTGTTCCTTTAAGAAAAGGATGGGTATAAAATGGAAAGCCAAAAATCTATCACACACGCTGGATGGAAGCCAAATCTTTAAGGTGAAAGCAAAACACAACCCTTCTTGCCATTTGCAGGTCACATGGGAGCTGAGTGAGTATCTGCTGAATTTTCTTTTCACAGAATCACCTGAGAGCAGAGGACCCTGCCTCCTGCCCCAGGCTCACTGCCAGAACAGCCGTCAGCCCGAAGGAGCTGCATCTGGGGAAGAAACACAGAACAGGGGCCGTCCATCCAGTCACCCTGAAGGGGACTCAGCCCCGGACGTGGTGCATTTCCTCATCTGTAGGATGGAGTGATTCTTACACCGCCTGCCTACATCCAGGGAGGGAGGAGGGGAAGAAATGACATCACGGACGCTCAAGTGCTCCATTCATTAGGGCCAGGGTCCCAAGAGAGCCACGGCAATGTTAGGTATTATTTTCCTGTCATCCTTGTCATTTTACATCTGTCTGATAAACTTCAGGACATACCGCTCTTTCTCTGGATTTCAAGATGAAAGAGAGATTTCGGCAATATTGTCAAACTCACCTTTCCATTTATTTCCAACTTGCACCTGCCCAAGGTTTTTAACACTGACTCAATATTCAGAATCAACTTGTAGGTTTTAGTTGATTAAAAACATACATTTTCTCAACATACAGATGTCACATACAGGTTTTAGACCAGGACTGGATGGGACCCAACTGCTTCTATTTTAAAAGTTCCACCAGTAATCCTGATGCCCCACCGGAGCTGAGAACCACACACACAGGGATCCAGGGCAGGTGTATTATCCCGACACTCAGACCCCAGATTTCCTTTCCTCCAAGCACAGGTCCGGGAGCAGTGGCAACGATGCTATAAAATTCCATGGGCAGTGTCTCTTCTTGGCCCCGGCCCCCACTTGCCCATACCTTCCCAGGAGAAGCTCCCTTCCCAGCATCAGTTCAGCTCCCACTTCTTCATTCTCTAATTAATTGCGCTGATGACTTGGCATGGGAGGCACCTGAAGTGAAACACTGGCCCCTACGCTCAGCATCTCACATTGAATACAATCACCGCATAGGCCATAATGGCTAATGAAACACTGAACCCAACTGATTACACTAAGAGATATAAGCGTTCATTTAAAATAAGTGCCAGGGATTACACTTCGCTGAATTCCAATTTTAAACTCAGCATTGAATTTATGTGGGGTTTTTTTGTTGTTGTTGTTCTAGGTAATGTCTTCATTAGGAAGACACCAGTACGCTGATGTGTACTAATCCTTTTCTCTTGAGTGAAAGTATTTTTATTATTTTAAATGATTTCTTTCCAACTCACCTAGTCACCGGCACACAAAATTTTAGCAGGGTTCATTCTAATCAGCTCCATGCTAGAGAAAGGTTTTTGTGGCTTTGTAAATCCTTTTTTTCTTTTCAGAGCTCATTCTAAGTTAAATGAATCCTTCTCTACTTTTGCTATTAAAATCTTCCCTGGCTGGTACAGGTGAGACCATTGCGCTGATGGGTCTAGAGGGTTGTTTTTCTTCTCATTTCCCTGAAGTTTCTCCACACAGTCACAGAGCAGTGCTTCCCAGCTGGCGGGGGACCCAGCTTCTGAAGAGGAAAACGCGAGAAGCATGGCCCAGGCTCCCAGCTGCTAGTTATTACGTGATTCCCAGTTCACAGGAAATGAGCAATCATTTAGTCCTGACAGGTACATCCAGAAACTCAGGGTCTTCCTTTTCAACCAGAAAAAAAGAAGAATCAGGGCCTGCAGAAGTTAAGCATTAATGTATGCTCCACATTTGTTGCCAACGTTACGAGGATCTCTTGTGAAAGCTTTTGAAAACACTCGGAAAGAATGCTGCCAACAGGCTTAGAAACCAAGGAGGAAAAAAATAATCATTCGAAATACTTGGTGTTCATGAAGATATGTAACCGAGTGGTCCCTTGTGAGCTGGCGAAGTTCAGACGTGCGTCATGGGTATGGGGGCGTTAACCCAAATGGCCTGTTCGTAGACTCTTATACTGAACAGGAGGGCAAAGTGCTCAGGGGCAGATCCCCCCTCCCCAGATCAGCCCCAGAATGAATGAAAAGCAGTGACAAATATGCCAGAGAGAGGTTCTCTCCCCTTTATCCTGATAGATTTGTCCCCCAGTTGAAAATATTTCCCAGGGGGGAGGGGGTGGGGAGGGATAAGTTGGGAGTTTGAGATTTGCAGGTACTAACTGCTGTATACATAACAGACAAAAGTTTCTTCTATAGTCAATATCTTGTAGTAACCTATAATAAAGAATATGAAAAGGAATATATGTATGTGTATGTATGACTGAAATATGATGCTGTACACCAGAAATTGACACAACATTGTAGACTACCCTTCAACAAATTTTTAAAAAGTAAAAAAAAATTATCCTTCAACAAATTTTTAAAAAGTAAAAAAAAATTATCCTAACTTCAAAAAAAAAATTTCCGTTGTACAGCGTAATACACCAGAAATCAACACAACATTGTAAACCAACTATCCTTCAATAAAAAAATTTTAAATTAAAGAAAATATTTCCATTTTGTGAATGTAATTTTCCAAAGTAGGAATACAATCAGTACAAAATAACACTCCCACTCATCTTGCAGTTTGAGTCACAAAGCCCTCCGGGGACCGGCCTTCCTCCCAGCACTGTCCTGTGATGGAGGCTGGCCTTGCTGTCCCCATGACAAAGCCGGGAGCCAGGGCACAGGGAGGCCCCGCACACTGCCGGGAGCCCCATGTCCTCCATGGGGCGCCTGGCCAGCAGCTGGCTCCTGGGCCGGGGCTGTTTAGTCTATTTAACTGACGATTTGAAAACACAGACTTCAGTTTAGCTCCCTTTACCCCCAATTATGGACCATTTGTGTGTGTCAGTCTTTATCTCTGGACCTGAGTCAAACTTCACCCTTTCTCCCACCTCCTCCTGTTTCAGGAGAAAAAAAAAATCAAAGCCGAAGTCTGGAACACATGTGCTTCTCATCGGAGCTGTTTAGGGAGACTGGGGACATCGGAATTGTCACTGGCCTTCTGTCCTGGTGCCTGGGCCTGCCCTCACACCTGGGGGCCCCTGGCGCTGTGGCCGGCCCCCAGCAGAGCCTCCTCCCTCAAAATCAGCCTTCCCGGGCATGACTTTTCTCTAACTTTCATCTTTTGGGGCTTCTCTGGGTTTTTGAGGTTGGCTTGACTGGTCTGTGAAAAATCCGGTTTGTCTCTATTTAGGGTGGATTTGGAGGTGCGCGGTGGGAGGAGGGAATGCATCTCTGACGTCAGGACCTGGAACCTCCCGCCGCCTCTCTGGCCGCTGTGACTCAGGCTGAGGTCATGCATTCCCCGGCAGGGTTTCCAGTAACCAGGAGGCCGAGCTATGTGCAGGTGCCTTCCGTCCTGCCATGTAATCCCAACTTACCTCCACGGTGCCCTGGAGTCTTCTGAAGTAGAGCTTCACGGGGTGAACAGGAAGACTACAACGCTTTTATTATCGTTGGCTTCCTTTGCTGAATTCGCGTTTATATTTTCCCAGTAGAAATCCCCAGATTGGAAATAGAGAGGTGTCAGATAGCACCACTTTAGTGAAGGTTGTGTCAACATTTCCTATAAACCTTGTTTTTCTAGGGTTTATAACTAGACCATAAAAATTTGCTCAGCTCTGAGACTTGGCATAGAAAGTAAACTGGGGAGTGCATTTTGCAGAACTTCAAGAGAGGGAAGAAAATTAGTTCAGCTGTTTTTTAATATGTTGCCTGTTCTAAAATGGAAATAGTTTTAAGGTGCATTTTTCTCCTTCTGGGACTCAAATGGAGATCCAGACTGAAAAAAAAAAGGAAAGAAAGAAAAAGAAAAGAAGAAAAGAAAAAGAACTCCTTAGCAGATGATTTCATTAACACGGCCTAATTGCACTTACTAATTTTTAGAGAAAATGTCAATGATGCAGGCATTGAACTCAGACCACTGACTGCACATCTGCAGATACCAGTCTTCCCGAAGCCGTTAGCTGCACGTAATAATGTGATTTGGCAAAGCGTCCGCACACCTTTTAGGGCAGGAAACCACCAACGCTTCAAAGGAAGGAATCCTTCCTGATAAGAGGTTAATCGGCCGTTTAAAAAAAAAATGCACCCTTACTCAGAGAGCATCCCTGTAGTCAGCTTTACTTAATCTGCAGCTCACATTTACCGATCACCCCCCAAAGCAGCTCCTGTAATGCTTGTAGGAGGGAACATCCAGTCCCTCTGGAAGTCTACCTTTCCCTGAGGGCGGGGCTCGTACTCCACGGCTGCAGCAGCTCACGAATCCCTCTGGCCGTGCTGGCCGGGAGCTGCTGGACGGAATGACTCAATAGGCTGCCTGGTGCATGGGATGCCCTGGCCTGCATCTGTTTGTCTATCTCAGGCTTGGACTCTGGGAAGACGGCAGCCACCCAGGGAAGGAACATCATCGAAGGAAAGAAGACGGTGCTGGACTTGAGGCCAGAAGAACCGAGTTCCCGCGTCCTCTCTGGTCCACTCGGCTAAGCTAGGGGCTGATGGAGAAAGTCCACTGAAGTCGTTATGTATATAAAGCACTTTCAGACTGTGAGGTGTCATCCACATGAAAGGTGGCAGTGCCTGCTTCTGCATCACTATCGCCGGGCACCTGCTCAGCATCGTCCGGAGCCTAAGGACGCGCCGCTTTCCAGGGATGCGTCTGGGAAGACCCAGAGCTTCCCAGCATAACAAGCCACCACCCTACCACCCAGTCCTGGCTTTATTTCCTCTAACTACATCTTCTGTTCCCACTTCTCCCCTCCATTGCTGACGACATCTTTGTGAAGGGAGAATGTTCCAGACTTGTGGCTGTTCATGTCCCATGGACATCACCCTATCTGGCCCCAGGTGCCACTTGGTGGTCACCTTGTTCTGCAACCTCCACCCTTACTTGCAACATGGCCTCAGGCCCTCTTGCTAGCCACAGGCACCCGGTTTTGGGTACCTTCAGGTTTCCTCTGAGACTGTCCCCCGCTGCCTCTCCTCAAGGAGAAGCAGGGTCCACACCGCGGGCAGAGGCGAGGTCCGTGTGTCACGGGGAGTGTTCTGGAGGAGGTCTGTGAGATACCACAGGCCTGGTCAGCCCTCAGAGGGGCCCTGCGCTTGGTTGAATGCTCTGTTGTCACCATCTTGAAATTCTTAGTACATTCTTTTTTGTGGGGTGGGGGTAGTTAGGTTTATTCATTTATCTATTTAATGGAGGTGCTGGGGATTGAACCCAGGGCCTCATGCATGGGACGCATGCACTCTACCACTGAGCTATACCCTCCCCCCAAATTTTTAGTATGTTCTTAACAAGGGGCAGCCCAGAATTTTCATTTTGGATGGGTCCCTGCAGATCGTGTAACAGGTTCTTGTCCTCATCTTTTCCTAGCTAGCCCTGACAACCTAAGCCGGGAACAATCTGGCTGAGTGCTACACCAACCATGACTGGGACTGCAAGATTGGACGTCATGCGTCCTGGGCAGCCGGTGGGGTGAGAGTGAGGCTGGTGTTTGTGTCCTGTCCCGAAGCCCCCATCCCACCCCATGCCTGCAGCCTCAGGTACCCTATGAAACAAGAGCCCTCTCAACTGGCCTGGCCAGAGCCAGACTCCCGGTGTGGCATTTCCAGCCCCTCTTCCGGAAGCCTGGATGCTGACAGGGCCACCTGTAGTTTCCAGCAGATTCCTGTTCCAACACCAAGGGGACACTGGGCACACAGGCAGCCATGTCCAGGCACCAAGGACCATCAGCCAGCCCGCTGAATGCCATTCATTCACCTAACTGAGGCCAACTGAGCAGGAACCACGTGCTAGGCACAACGTGGGCACTGGGGACACATCAGTGAGCCAGTCAGAGATGTCCCTGGCCTGGGGAGCCCGTGTTCCAGGGGAGAAGACAGAGAATGGGGATAATAAATGAGTGGACTCGTTGGCTGGAAAGTGAACGGTGCTCTGGATAACAGGCAACAGGGAAGGGACGGGAGAGGACTCCATTAGGAAGGGGAAATTGGATCCAAGATTTGAAGGAAGTGAGGGTGTTAGACCTGTGAATTTCAGGGAGGAAGGGCACTCTTGGCAGAGGGTACAGCTAGTGCAGAAGCCCTAAAAAGCAGTGGGCGGGGCTGACAAGGAAGCCATGTGGCTGGAGTGGAGGAGAGGAGGGGAGAGGGGGCGGGCCATGTGGCCAGAAAGGGGCAGGGGCGGCAGGTGGGTCCTGTAGGGCCTGGGAGGGGCTTGTGAGACCACCTGGAGCAGCAGGATGACCCTATCTGCTTCACAAGGGTCACCTCAGCTGCTGCTTGAGAATGGACTGTAGAAGAGCAGGCACAGAAAGGGGACAGGCCAGCCAGAACGCTGCTCAGTCCCCCAGAGCGTGTGGAGGACAGTGCAAGGCTCCTAAACGCTAAAAATAGACTTGCCCTGTGATCCAGCCATCCCACTCCTGGGCAGATATCCAGAGAAAACTCTAACTCAAAAAGACTCGTGCACCCCAATGTTCACAGCAGCGCTATATACAGCAACCAAGACATGGAAGCAACCTAAATGTCCATCAACAGATGACTGGATAAAGAAGACGTGGTGCATTTATAAAGTGGAATACTTCTGTGCCATAAAAAATAAAATAATGCCATTTGCAGCAACATGAATGGACCTAGAGATTATCATACTAAATGAAGTAAGTCAGACAAAGACAAATATCATATGATACCACTTATATGTGGCATCTAAAAATAATACAAATGAATCTATTTACAAAACAGAAATAGACTCATAGACATACAAAGCAAACATGGTTACCAAAGACAAAGAGGGGAGGGATAAATTGGGAGTTTGGGAGTAGCAGATACAAACTACTGTATATAAAACAGATAAACAACAAGGTCCTACTGTACAGCACAGGAATATTCAATACCTTGTAATAACCTATAATGAAGACGACTATATACGTATGTATGACTGACTCACTATGCTGTACACCAGAAACTAACTCAACATTGTAATCAACCATACTTCAATTAAAAGAGAAAATAAAAAACAAAATACTGTATATAAAATAGATAAACAAGGACCTACAGGAGCACAGGGAACTATATTCAATATCTTATAATAACATAGAATGGAAAAGAATATGAAAAAATATACATATGTAACTGAATCACTATGCTGTATGCCAGAAATTAACACAACATTGTAAATCAACTGTACCTCAATAAAGAAATTCCAGAGGGAAAATGTGCATTTCCAAGAGGGTTTTTTTATAGTTTGAAGAAGATGGAACGTGTTTCTTTAGTGTCAATCTGCTAAACCCTAATGACATTCTGGTACAGACTCTGAAGCATCAAGTCATGCCAGTCTGTGTCCCCAGAATGCGTAGGAAGAAAAAAGTTGTCGGCGATGTGGCTGTGGTCTGAACCGCCATCCGGGAGAGGAGGAAGGCAGGGGACTCCCAGGGAGAGAGCCTCCCCTTTATCTAGGTGACCACACTGAAACACCTGCCTGGTTATAGGTGAACCCACCGCCTTTAAGGTTTGGACTGGGAGACGCTGAAGGAAGATGGGGTCTCCGTGCCCCTCGGGCTCCTGACTTGCCCCTTCCCACATCAGAGCCCTTCTGCCCCAGCTTGGGTCCCAGTCACAGCCCCAGCTCTTCCCCCTTTTTCCTCGGAGCCTTCTGATGTGAAGGCCTCAGTGGCATTAGCAGCTAAGTCCATCCGACAAAGAGCCAACTCCCAAGGCCTGGGAGGGCATCCTCTTGGCTAAAGATTCTTAAAAAAAAAAAAAAAAAAGCTAGCTTTTCAACAGGGACTGTTGAAATCCATAGCTGGGGAGGGTTCAGCCTTCAGGCCTCCTCAAGGCCCCTGCAGGCCGGCAGCGCCTTGCCAGCACCTCTCCTCCAGCAGCTGCATCTGCAAGGTTTCCTCACCCATGAGCTTGTTTCAGATGAGCCCCCATGGACATTAACTCAAGTCAGTAAAACGCCTTTTCAGGCAGTAAAACACAGATCCCTCTGAGGTCAGAAAGCTCCCTCGGCAAGAAAGTCAAGCAGACGGTGCCTGTGAGGCGGGAAGACCTCAGCTCCAGGTTCAATGCCCCGCCCACGGGCACACCTGGCCTGCAGGTCGCAGGTAAGCAGGGAGGATGGGGGTGTACTTTGTTCATCTCCATCACCGTCTTCCTTTCCAATATGACGTTGCATCTGTTGATGAGCATGAAACATTTCACACCGATCCCAGGCTGCGTCCGGAATCAAATAAGAAAAGTGCCAAAATGCTTTGTAAACACAAAAGCCCTCTCCCAAATTAAGGCAGTGTCATTATCTGGGAAAACAATCTCCAGCATTCTCCTTGAATGTTTGGAAATACCGTGCTGAATACCTTCCAAACAATTAAATCTCATCAAGCTGTTCAAATCATCGTGTTCTAATAATCTGCCCAGACTCTCAGGGCATCTCTCCTGGGGGAGGCTGGGATGTAGGGTTGGCTACATTTTCTGCTGTGTGTGGGGACACTGGGGGTGGGGTAGACTAGACACTGGGCCAAAATCAGAGCACCTGGGGAGCTCTGTAATGTGGGAAAGCACTTAACCTCTCAGAAGCTCCATTTCCTTATCCAATGTCATCTACTTCACAGGGTTTTGGTAGAATCATGGGAGATAACTCATGAAAATCCTCTCTAAGCTGGACAGTCAGCCATGTCGAAGGCTGATTCACCTGCAGGTGGAATCATCATGCTATGCTCATCAACAGTTTCCTCCTGGTCATTCCAAGATCCAAGTGCAGGTCAAATACATTTTGGGGACCTCCCTGCTTTCCATTCCTTTTTGTTTGTTTGTTTAGCAAAACAAGAAAGCCAGGTGGCTGGATCCTGCTGTCCGTCTAGACCTTGGAGTAACCTTGAGTGAGAAGCATGGCATCATGGGTCATGGATGGACAGCAAGGGAAAGAAAGGAGGAGAAAGCTCAGTAGTCAAAACCTGGCTAGACTGGCACAAAATGACTGTTAAGTGAGGGCTGACGGGTGTCTGGTGTATAATAATGGCTGGACCACCAATTAGGGTGTTTAGAGACATTTCAGAGAGTAGTTGATTGCTTCCCCCAGTTGGGAGATGCTTTCAGGGGCTGGGGGTTTGGAGGACCCACACACTGTAGGATCTTGGAACATGTCTTCTTTGCCAGTGATCCATTTATGCACAAGTGTCCCCAGCATGGCATCCCAGAATCACTGGAGGTAGGAGTCACTCAGGTAGATCATGGCCACCTTGCTGGCCGAAGGGACCACCTAGTAAAAGTCCTGCACTCTATGGTGGCCAAGTCTTGTGAACAGGCTAGAAGGCACTCACGCTCTCAAAACGCCAAGGTGAGGACCAAAGAAGCATATGGAAGGACCCTCGGCCACGGACCTCAGAGCCCCTGGTCCAGCACTGGCTCCAGCATCTGCTGTAAAAGTCTCATTTAATTGCTGGAAGCCCCTGATTCCTCACCCCTGAAAACAAACTCTGTAGTGGATTGCGGTGAGTCTTAGGACACTGTGAGCGATTCAGCCCGTGAGCCAACATATACTGAGAGCTTTCCTTGTCCTACACAACAGGCCCATCATTTTCACACGGGTTGTGTTATTTAATTCTCCAATAACTCTCCGCCCTAGGTGCTAATCTAGAGTCTGCATTGAGGACAGGCTAAATCGTCCCTACTCGATATTCTACAACCCTAATCCACCGAAATCCTGATTCATCAGATACGTCCTTTCAGTTAAGAAGACCCAAATATTGGGGGAGGGTACAGCTCGGCGGTAGAGTGCGTGCTTAGCATGCATGAAGTTCTGGGCTCAATCCCCAGTACCTCCACTGAAAAAAAAGAACACCCAAATATTCTTGGAAACGTCTGTATCTTCCTCAGCAGCAGTCAGGAGAGGATTTCCCCTGCATACGCAGTTTAGGGGGACGCCCCCACCCCACTTCGGTATGTGATGTCACATACTTGCTCTGGCAATGAGGGGTGGCTCCCTTCGTTAATAATTAGCTTGTTACCAGGGCAGGGCTTCACAGGGATTACACCCTGATCCTTAAAAGGACTCTGTGAGATAGATAATTATCTTCATTTTACAGGGGTGGAGACCAGGGCTCAGAGAGGTTAAGTGATGGCCCAAAGTCACACAGCCCATCCGTGGCAGAACTGGGTCTCAGGCTGGGCAGCTCTTCTTCAGTATCATTTGTCTGCTTCCTTAGAAGGCACTCGCCAGCGAAGGCGCTTTTACCCTCTGCATCCGCCTGCCCATCCACTGAATGGTCCAGCCCTCTGGCTACACTGCTCCCCAAAGACTTCAGAAAACGTGTCAAGTGCAAACGTTAGAACTGCAGGATGGGTCGGAAGTGCATCAGCCCTGCTTGGTGAGGAGGAGGGAGGAGAAAGCTGAAACAGATCATCGTCCTGCTTGTGACTTAGCAGGAACAAAACCTGAACTGAAAATATTTCATTCTCATACTCCTTTGCTAGAAGTAGCCTGTTTGGGTCGGGGGAGCAGTTTACTTTGGGATTTTTATTTGGGATGATAATAAGGACGCTCTTGACTACAAATCGGGCCTTGAGCTATCATTTAATATGAAGGTCTGCACAGACAGAGAGAGTCAAGATTTGCATTTCTGGTAAGAAACTGGACCCTCAGCACCCTCCTCCTAGACTCACATCCCTGGGCCCAGCTCCCACCTGGATGGGGAGAGGGGATGGACCAACTTCCATTGGTTTCTGACCAGGCCTGTGGTCCTCCAGCTGAGCTTTCAGAGCATCAAGGATGGATTTCTAAAAGCCACACTGATCCGCGCGAGGCCCTGGTCCCAGGAGGAGGGGACGTTCGCCAGGCCTGGCGCTCTTGGAGCACCATCCAGCAGCTTAATAGCCTTTAGGGGGATGATGCGCTGCCTACGTGTGGAAACCAAGGTGATTTGATTGAGGGACATTTTGCTCTGTCGAGGCAGTTGGACGGCACCAATGGTTCCGGATAACAAAGTTGCTCGTTTTGTTCCAGGATTGGTTCAAACTGCTGATTCACTTTGAACAGGTACAGGGAAAGGAGCAGATGGCATTTTAAAGTCAACAGGCGGCCAGTTCCTCTCAAGGCAATGGGAGTCCTGTGGGCAGAGATGCAGCCTCCCCATCATGGTGCTACTGGTGTTGTTTTCTTTGGCCATTAGCGTGCGTTGCCCACATCCCAGCAAAATGCTAATACCTCTGGCTCTCTGGGGCTCTCCTGCCTAATGGGCCTGCGGAAACACATCTCCAGCTTCCAGGACCCCTGTGCTAAGTGTGTTTCTTCAAATGCTGCCATACATGCCGGAAGGTTCTCAGCAAGAAGAGTTGATACCTCAGAACAGAAGCAAAGGGAGGCATCACCTTCTGGAAAGAACCTCCTTGGCTGTGAAAAAGTTGTCCTCGGGGTGTGGCCAAGCCAGGGCTGAGGGCTATGGCAAAGCCGAGGCTGCTTGTGGTCCCAGGCCTGGGAGAGGCGGGAAGGAGAGTGTGGTTACCTGAAGGTGAAACCAGGAGGGGTCTGGGTGCAGAGCCTGGCTGGCAGTAGGTCAGAGACCAGGGGCTGACGGTGGGCCTGCAGACTCTGCAGGGGGAGGATCTCAGTGAACTGAGTTCATCCTCTTGTGAGACATCCTGCTCAGGGGAGGAAGCCAGCATCCCCGCCACCCTAATGAGGTCCACCACAGGCCTGGTGAACGTCCCCTCCTCCCAGGGCCAGGTCCTCGCACTGATCAGCATGGCTTTTAGAAAACCATCCCTGAAGCTCTTAAAGCCCTGGCGAGGCTCTCCTCAGCCGGAGGACCCCAAGCCTGGTCAGAAACCAGAAGGAGGTCGACAATTCCCTCTTCCCTTCCAGATGGGAGCTAATCTCAGGCCAGGACAGGTGATGGCAGGTGGGTCCCCGAGCTTTGCTCCCCAGGAGTTCTTTAGGCTCAGGCCCACATCCCTCCTGAAGCAATCCTGACCAGGATGGATAGGAACCCTAGCGTGGTGGGGTCGGAGTCTCCTGGATGCGTCTAGACTTGGTCTTGCTGTCATAGCCTGGCTGTCCTTGGCTTCCACGGACTTGGCCCAAATGGATTTCCTTGCCTCTAACTTCCTGAGTGGTGTTCGGAGTGATTTCCCTCAGACCTGCCATCCACTTCAGTGAGGTTCTCCTCAGTTAAAACAGAAACTCTTGTTACAGGTCCTTGGGGTTTTTAACTTTAATGATTACAATTCTCATTTCTATAATTTCCATTTTTTTCCAATTGGTTGTTTTTCAAAGCTTTGTTGTCGTTGTTGTTAATTTCTTCTTTCCTAATGGTTTTGATATTTTATATTTTTAAAATGCCTGTTTTATAGTCTCTTTGAGACTGTTCAGTCATCTTCAGATTTTGTTTGTCTTGTGTGGTTCAATTGTGTGTGAGTGCATGTGTGTGTGCCTGTGTATGTGTGTGGACATGCAAGTGTGTGTGTGCACATGTGTGCAGTCTTCTTGCACAAGCTCATCTTCAGTGGAGAGCATCTCCCTCTGGGAGGCTGTGTGCTGTGGGCTGTGAGGTACACGCCCTAGTTCTGCACAGGCATCCCCCTGGGTATCAAGCACTCTCCAGTCTGGACCATTTTTTTCCTCAGTCAGAAAGTCCCAATCCACGTCTCTATTGCAGTTTCAGATTCTGTCCCCGAACATGAAATACAAGACTGACTTAGTTTTATTCATAGTAGACACTTTTCCCTACTCAGAGCCCTGGGCACGGCAGAAACTTCCTAAATATCTATCGAGGTGACTAGATGGAGTTTTCTGGACCCCTTCTCATAAACCAGCAGCCACTCAAGAGCTCTGGCTTTTGGCTGCAACCTCTCCTCCCTCCTCCCCTTGGGTAGACTCAAGGCCATGTTTCTTATCCATGTGCCGGAATTAAAAGTCTAGCTTTTAGCCTCCTGAGCCACTGTGGCTTCAGCTCAAGCTGACCATTCTGATTTGAGTTCACTCATGTAAGAGTTTTCATTTCTCTTTTTTAAAAAATCAACTTGCACTAAAAAACATTAAAACAATTCTATTCCATCCTGGATCTCTCTGTAACCAGAGGAGTGGCTGAGTCAACTCAGCTCACCACGTTGCCAGAGTTCGAGCCCACATGCCAGCCTCCGGGAGCTGAATTCTGTCTTCGGTGTGTCAGCAATTGGTGGGGGTCTTGCTCTGAGCCAGCTGATAAGCTGGAACCACAACAATGCTGTCCACTAACTTGAAGCATCCCTGCTCCTGGGACCTCTGATGCTGAATTCAGCCCACTGACTATATCTGTGTCCACCCAGTCGTGACTCCTCCCTTCCCCTCTGCAACCCTACAGGTGGCCAGCTAAGTCCCCTCTGGAGAGCCAGCCACTGAGGGCACACGTGAAGAGAGGCACGTGGCGGGTTGGAGCTTCTTTCTTCTTCCTGTTCAGGCAAGCTGGCTGGACAGGCACCTTTCAGCATCTAGAATCCTGTAACTTGGCAGGTGGGGATCACAAATCCCTTTGGGGATCTGAAGAAAACAGCGCATCCTGAGAAAAAATACCCATGTACAGACACTTCTGCCTGATTTCAGAGAGTCATTAACCCCCTGAAGTCCACGTTGAGAAATTCTGCTTTGGAGGCTGATTGTTCTTTGGTGAATTGGAAACCCTAGTTTGCCAGCCTTATTCAAATCAACTCTAGTGGAAAAACCTTGTGAAAATGAGACCCTGTGACAAAATGACAATCGTTCAGCTTTTCACTCCTTCAACGCCAGCTGGAAAGATGACAGTGGCACCCAGAGTGATGTCAATAATTAGTGACAATCTCCTAGAAAAATTTCTGCTTCAAAGAACATTATATTAAATAATTGATGGTCCCAGAACATAATTTCCTCCAATACTCCTTTCTGACTCAAACCTATGTCATCTACTGGGCAGAAGAATCTTCATGAAATAAGACAGGCTGACACACATGGTAGGATTCAATTCGGGGTTGAGATTCCATTTCTAGGTTTGGCATCTAGCTTTGCTTTGAACCATCTAGTGGCTTTGGGAAGTTCCCCATCTTCCCCAGTGTCTTTTTCCTTATCTGTGAAGTGAGGAAGTCAGACTAGATCAGAGGTGGACACACAAAACCCACCAGCCAAATTCTGCCTGTTGGCTGTTTTTGTAAATAAAGTTTTGTTGGAACAGGCGATGCTCATGCGTTTCCATATGATCTGCGGCTGCTTTCATGCCGCAAAGGCAGAGCTGAGTAGATGTTTCAAAGACCCTATGGCCTGCGAACCTAAGAATATGTCCTCTCTGGCCTTTTCCAGAAAAGTGCGCCTAACTTGCATGGTCTCCTCACCCTTTCCACCTTTGGAAGATCTGTGATTCTCAGAGGCAGAGAATATAACCCAGGCAAACCGAAGGGCACAGGTGGATTAGAAGCAGGTCATGGATGAGCCCAGACACGTCACACTGTTGTTCTGTTGAAGCAGCTCCCGCGACAGCTGTGGCTGACCAAAGCCTAGTTAATCGGCAAATGGAACTACTCAAAACGTCAGACTTCATGGGTGCAAATTGTTTCATAATCCAAACACTCAATGGTTCAGAAAGACCTTCTCCCAGTGTATGCAAATCAGTGATGCTTTAAAAATGTACTTACTCCGATGATCTGATCATGAATCAATCCAGTTTAGGGATCATGGACAGGATAGCATATACGATCCCTTCTGCCCGACTCAGATCCTGTCTGGGGATGAGCTAGAGCGTAAAACAACCAGCCAAGAAACGAAGCTCTTCTGGCGTGGATGATACACCTGACTGTGAACATTCTGGGCGGAACATTCAGGAGACTGATACATTTTTAGGATCTGTGTTGTCCAAACCACGCTTTCCAAACATCATGGAGCTGAGAAGTCACTGTGCCGTCAAGGCACAGACACCCCAGAGGCTAGGGTTTCCCACTAAGTCAGACTTTCAACAATCTCATTAGCTTGGTACACTTTTTTTTTTTTTAATGAAGAGACCTCGTGTGTGCTAAGCATGTGCTCTACCACTGAGCTATACCCTCCTCCTAGGAACATATCTAATTTTTAAACTGAGTTTCCTATTCCTCTTCTTTTTATTCATCCAAGGAGGGATTATTCAACCTAAGTGGTAAGAATAGTTTTTGTGAAAATAACGTATTTGAAAGCACTAAGCCTCTATGTTAAGTGCTGGAAAATGACACAGGGGCCCATCCCACAGGTGCTCAGAAGTTCAGGTCCAGAGGAGCGGAAAGGTCTCCTGTCACTGATGTAACTTTACCTACGCTTTCCATCTATCCGAACCCTCAAACTGCTATCGCCCTTCCTCTTACGCAGCATCTTTGCATACAGCCACTTCTGTGTCTTGGTGCAGCAGAAACAGCATATTATTATGTGGGCTTCGTCCTAACTGACCCTGAGAAGTGCTTTCCAAATTACCTTGAAGAATCTTTCTCATCTGCTATTTTGCACTAATGGTGGCAATTAGAACAAATTGCCCCAAATGATAGGACAAGTGATGTCAAAGGACCCAGTGTTTGAATCCCTCTCCACTTCCTCAAATCACAGGGCCTTTGGACCCCAGCTCAGCTGGTATGGCTCCTCAGGGTCATGGCTAGAGCTGGGAACATGAATGCAAGATCCTAGGGGGTGAACAAAACTGAAGTCAAGTTTCTCCTTAGAATCATGAAGAGACCTCCATGAAACTTGGATGTTAGGTGAACTGGGCACAAAATCCCAAGTGTGGCAGTCTGGGGAGTCCCTGGCCATCCACACAACGGCTGTTCTGGCTCAGAAATTTACATTCTGCTCCCTTGTAGCTACCACAAGAAATCTGACTTCATCACATAACATTTTTAGTTTCTGATATTCTTTTTCTGGAAGATTCTAAGCATCATTTCATGTGTCTCACACTGCATTCCTCTGCCTTCCTCCTCGCCCTCTGCTTTAATTCCTTTCCCCAGGAATTGTGGCTGACGCTCTGTCTCCAAAAGGCCTCCTTTCTCATGGGTCGTGGTGCCATCTTGCTCCCCTCCTCCCCATGCCACCATTTTTTCAGCTCATTCTGGCTGAAAAAAAAATTCTCCATCACTCTTGCTATTTGGGAGCAAAAGCAAGTGGGGAATGGTCTAGAGGAGCGCTTTTGCTGCTCACAGCTCTTTTGGGGATGGAGCAAGTAGCTGGGATGGGGAGTAGGGTGGACACGTGACCTCATGACAATTTAGACTGTTCAGAACTTACTAGAGAGTCAACACAGATGAGGACAAAGGAAGAACAGAGAGTGTGTGATCTGCATCACTAACCATGGGTCTGCTGCCTTTGAATTTCTTTCTTTTTTCTAGTAAAGAAACGTATTCATTGCCTTGCTTGGCCCTGGATCACTGGTCTGCTCATAGGCCTGCTATGAAGTTCTTCGTTCCAGCGTCTATCTCTGTTCAAATCTGGGTTCTATATTTTACTTTACTGTTTATGTTTTCCTATTCAACTTCCTTGTCTAAACTTTGTTGAGTTCAACTTCAGCCTAATACAGCTGTTAACACTTTCTAAACTAAGTGTTGGCAGTTTGCAAAATTCAAACACTAAATTTATGAATGTCCCTTGCACCAAAATGGCTGTCCCTCTTGCTTATGGGTGGCACGATCTGAACCCCTGGAGAGAAATTCTCTCTTCTCTGTGAAGTTTTGGCAGTCGGAGGAGGGTTCCTTCCATCCAGCTCTTTGAGTCAGACTGATTTCCCATAGAAACCATTGGACGTGGTGGTCTAGCTCCCAGACCAGCCCACAGAAATGGCCCACTTAATCCATAACTGAAAAGGAATTAAAAAAAAACAGCTTATAAACAATGTTTCTGCTAATGTGTTTTTATTAGGGTGACATTTGTATGTCCACATTTATGGGAAAATGTTTGCGCCAGGTTTCCAAAAACTGATTTACAAACAAACTCTTGGAAGAAAAAAACCTGATCTAAATTTGGAACTTCCTAGATTAGCTCCAGTTTTCAGCACATATTTTTCCTTTTGTTTGCACAAGTCATCTGGGGACGACTTTACTGAGGCTGCCTCTGCAGGGTTTTGCCTTTGGTTTCGAAGCCGCAGGAGAGGCACCTGTTGGGAGTCAGCCACCTAGGTGTCCAGGGGCCAAAGATAAAAAGGAGTCTCTGTAATCAAGAAAGGAGTTTTGGTTTCCACTTGGACTGAATTTTCTGGATGACTTTAAAATGCTGTCATCTGCCTGTGTAGAACTAACATCAGGTAGGTTCTGTTGAGTAAACTCTGCCTTTGTACCTTATTAATCATCTCATTTGTTGTGAGTATGAGACTTCCTTAAAAAAAAAACAAAACAAAACTAAATGGTGGGGGAGAGCGTAGCTCAATGACAGAGTGCGTGCTTGGTGTGCGTGAGACCCTGGGTTCAATCCCCAGGACCTCCACTAAAAATTTTAAAAAGTGAATGTTCAAAAAAAAAATAGTACAAAACCCAAACTTCCTAATTGGCACAACAGGAAGTGGTTCTCTGTGTTGGGCGGAATTAAGCATAGTGGTTGGATTTGCCCAGAACTCTTTGCTCCTGGAGCCTTCCTAACAGCAGCCTGGTGACCATGTATGAGAACATGGGTTTGGGACCTTTCTTCTGGTGGATTCACATGAAGGACGGGGCTGTTTCTTTAGGCTAATGAGCCATCACTGAAAAGCTTTCCTGGTGAATGCTGCTCTCAGGACGCAGCCTGGCTCCTGGGTCAGGGGCTCTAAGGGTCTCTGCTTTCTAGGCCAAATGGCTACAACAGCCAAGGTGTGCCTTCCACTGACACTGTAGCTCTTTTGTGCAGGAGGCTTGTAAGTGGCATTTTATGTAACGAATAATGACTGGTAGAGAGGGTACTTCCTGATACTTAATGACCAACTGGAGGAACTGTGGGCTTGAGGCAATGCATATAATATGCTGTTAAACTCTGAAATTTAAAAATGTAAAAAAAAAAAATTACCTCCTTATGCATGTTACCATGGATACTAACTATTGTTTATAGTCTTCATCTTTTCCTAGAGGTTAAAGTCTAGTTGAGGAACCAATAGGAAAGAAGAACTTCAGACCCAATTTCCACTCACTTTTTAACGTCTGACATTACCCAGTTAGTGTGCGTTTAAGAAGGTGCACCTCACCCCCAGAATAGGATATGCAACATGTGATATGGATTGCCATAATAAGTATTCATATTTTATTGAACAGTTTGGCAATCAGTATCTAAAATCAGCTAACCTTGTAGATAATCACATTCTGTTTCCCCAGAAGGCCAGTAACTTTCATACCATTCTTTCCCAAGAATGAACCATTTTTCAGTCTTCAGATTGCATGCACATACTTTATGCATCAGTCACAGAAACACTTTCGCACTTGGGCCTATTATTACAATGCATAACTCAGAGATGAACACTGAGGCACGAAGGAGAAAACACGCAGAGAAGTACCTAATCCTTCGTTTACACAGCAGCTGTTTGTTCTGTTCTTTTTTGAATCATGGACCACTTTCTTTTTCCTAAACAACTCTTAGGGAAAGACAGGATGGAAGTAAGTCAATTTCACAACACTTCAGCAGTGCTGGCCCAAATTAATACCACTAACTCCTCATTGTCTACTCCAGGGATAGCAGAACTCTCGGGAAAACTTAAGAGACTTAATTTCATCTACAATTCCATACTTCCTCCTGCAAATATTTTTTCCACAGTTACTAGCAAGATTTATCTCCTTTTTTTCTTTATTCTATCATAATCAAATATTTATCAAATATTTAATACAGGACTACCATTTGTCTCTTCATTCATTCATTTATCTCATATATTTATCATGAGCCTTACAAAAACCTGCAAATGAAAAAGCCAAGATGCACCCTGAAGAAGGCTGTCTACTAAGGAGTTAGGCATGTAACATAAATTACACGTCACCCTTAAGCAACACAGGTGTGAACTATTCGGGGTCGTTATATGTGGACTTTTTTCAATAAACACTCGAGTGCTGCAGATCCGTGGTTGGCTGAATTCGCAGATGCGGAACCATGGGTACAGGGGGTTGGGGGTCAACTGTGGGACCTGAGCATCCTTGGATTTTGGTATCCTTGGCAGGTCCTGGAACCAAACCCCTGTGGATACTGCGGGATGACAGTACAGTTCTTCGCTGGAGGTGCTACGCTAGAGGTATGACCCGGTGCATCAGGAGCACAAAGAAACGGGACGAAGGTGAACGGCAGCTCTCCTGAGACTCAGGACAGTTTCTCAGAGGAGGTGACTTTCACTTGAGATGTGAACTGTTAACCCCTAGACACAATTACATAGTTATTATGATGAGTTTTCTTACCTGTTCTACTGGAATATGAAGATGGATAAATTCCTAAAGAAACTATAACTCGGGATCAAACACAAACATTTGATAGCAGTTATAAAACCCATTTTAATACACTTCCTGTCTAGATTTCCCCCTCCCCCCACAAATATTAAGTTCTATAAACAGTACTAAATTTGCATATAAAACAATGTCTTGACATGAGGACACCAGGTCTCCGGAGGAGGAGGTGGGTGCCTCCCGCAAGTGTTGATTTTCGCATTGAAACACACAAGCACTACGTTTCTTGTCTTTATAAAAGCACGTGAGGAGAGTCCTGATACTTCCATTTGAATGATTTTTATCTAGAGACATGGTCACACTCAGGGCCAGTGTGACGTATCTGGGTCCTGAGAATCAGATACAAGAAAAGCCGAGGTTCAGAGCAGGAGGGAAATAAAGGAATCAGAAGAGAGTTCATTCAGGAAGGCTGCCTGGTCCCCCTGAGCTTGAGCAAAACCTTTTGGGATGTCATGAACTACATTCACAGAGGAAGGCTAGCGTGGACCAAAGTGGCCAGACAGCACCCAGCCAGCCCTTGGGGATTCGGAAAGCAGATTAGCTTCCCTGGAACAGAAGGGCGGGCTGGTGGGCTGGCGGGGGAGTAACGGGAACTCAGATTCACAGGACAAGAGGGGGAAGGGGAGCAGATGCCAAATGGCCCCTCACCAGCGTGCAGAGTGCAGATGGAGGGGTAAATCCTACTGTCCTTGGGACTTGGCACATACGTCACCTCTGGGTCACCTGCCCTGAGCTCCACCCCTCGCCTGATAGCCCTTCAAAATGGAAACCATCTGTTTACACCTTAGTCTCTTCACTCTGCCCGCATCCCCGGCTCTATCTCCTGCCGGCCATGCAGTCACTCTGTCCTAGAGCACACCTGAAGCCTAGCACGGTGCCTGCCCAGGAATGCTGATTGGATGCTTCATTTATTCAGCCAAGAGCACCTGAGGGTCACTTGTACCAGCACCGTTCCAGCAGCCAAGGAAACAACGGGGAAAGACAGACCAGGTCCCTGATCACACAGGGCTCAGAGCTTACAGGCAGCAGGCATGAGGCAGCCATTCTAGACTCTGATGCACAGCTTACTGAAGAAACTGAGGGAGATTCTTTTGGATCTGAGTGTGGGGAGGATGCTGCCACTCAAGTCAGAGACTTCACCTGGGGGCTGCTGCCTTCTCCCACGTGTGAACAGGTGAGGAGCTAAATCTGGTATGATGAGAGGGAGAAGCAAGCCCAGGACACGATCCATCAAATGGTCAATAGGAGCTGAAAATGACCAAGTCACCAATGCTGGAAAAGCAGCCTTTTCAATGGAAAAGTCCAGGAGCAAGTGTGCAAGTGCTGGAAAGGAAGACACAAGGTACCACTGCAAGTATTTTGGCATCCAAATACATCCTGATGAGGCCAGCCGGAGGGCTGGTTTCAATATGCCCGTGGACCATCTCCCTGGGGCGGCTAACTCAATTGTGAGAGCCAGTGGAGGGAGACAGTCTAACCTAATTGAGAAAACACAGGGTCTGGGAGAAGCAAGCTCTAACTCAGGCTCTGACAGGACCTGGGCAGAATCACTCCCCTTAACTGCTCTGTTCTCCTCGCCTCACCAGCCACACCCACCCATAGCTCCCAGCCTCTGCAGCCCTCCGTACACGTGACTACCTTCAGAGCTGGGGAACATGAGGGGGTTCATTCTCACAGTCCGGTAACCAGAGACGTTTAGAGCTTCATGCAAACCATGAAGAACAGAGCTGGGAATGGTAGAAGATGGGGAGTAAAGAGGGGAGAGGGGGCCCCACTGGGACCACACACAATGACAGCATTCCTGGATGGATTAGCCCGTATGTCCCCTTCCAGTAAAAGATCTGAGAAGCTTGATCTCAAGTGGAAAAGCTAGCCCTGAAAGGACCATACGAAAAGGGGGAAAAGTTCTCAATTCTTTATTCAAGTCAAAAGAAGAGGCGGCGTGCCCAAGGTCCACAGCATCATTGTCAGAACTGGCCCATCAGGCTGAGACACGATGAGAGTCTCCAAGTGAACGTGTGTGCATTTTCTTTATACTTGTCACCTTCCTCATGCTCAGTGAGTAGGCTGCACAGAAGGGTTAGTGGTGGAGCATAGAGACCTCTCCTATTTAGTAAAATAATATAATCAGTGCTGAGTTGTACAAACTTGTCCAAGAAGCTTTCCGAACTCCCTCAGATCAATAACTTTTGGTCATAAAAGAACTCAGAGGAACCACCTTGTTCTTGTCCCAAAGGATCCCATGATGGGATGAGACAAGACATTTCTGGCTGATGAGACAAGGGCTGAACTTGAAGCTACCAGGAAGAAAAATGTGCTTTGTGGATCCATCCAGGCGCTCATATGTGAGTGGACATGTGTGCAGAGGGTGGGGACACCAATTCCACATTCCAGATCAGCCCTTGGCCCCCTCAAAACCTCCACAGAGTTTGGAGAGCTGTCATGAGATGACTATGAAGTCACAACTCAAGAAAAAAAGTTCCTAGATCTGGATAAAAATGATTGCCGTCCAGTTTTTGCATTTGCCCACAGAATGCAGACCTTGGCATATATCTGAATTATTACACATCTACCTTATGGGTGTGGTTCAGTTTTAAGAACTGACTGGACTGAAAAATACAAGCCATGCCTGCAAACAAGGCACCAAACCTTAGGACTCCAGGACATGAACAGAGAAACCTACATATGTTCTGTAAGATTCTGACCATATATCAAAACTCTGCGGGATATCGGCCTCTACTCCACTCCATGAAAATGCGTTCTCCTTGACGAAATGGCCAAAATCCAAACTGAGACTTGAGAGCAGGGCTGGAAATCTGGCATCTGAAGTGAGAAGTGCCTCGACTGAAAGTATCGAGGGACTCTCACCCAGTTCACTTTGCTTCATTTACATGCATATTTAATCAAAATCAATTGACAACTAAAAAAAGTCAGTTGACAACTCGTGGGAGGCTCATAATTATGGTTTGGTATTAATAAGACTGACTACTTTTTAGAACCCAAGTTTTTCCATTCAGAGACCTCACTAGCCTGTGAATACAAATCATCTCCTCTAGTTGTAACCCAAGCTTCACGGGCTGCTGCAGGTCACGTTCTCAGGGAAGCAGTTGATTAAGGAGTGCTCTTGTGATCAATACTGGAGAAGAGAGAGGGGAAAGCAGGATTAGGTAGAGGGAGACGTCGAAATGTGATGCAGTCGCCAGCCAGCCCACCTGGAGCTCTGATCTGGGGCAGCCTTTTAGAGTTGTCCCAAATGAGGGCCAGAGCACCATTCAATGCAGGTTGTCCCTAGAAGGAGGTGTGAGCTTCAGGTTACCAGGCAGATGTCTTTACATGAGGCACACCCCACAGGCTAACAGGTGAGGGCCACCTTCTCACAGCCCTCCCGGCAGCTGGGGAGGAATAAGACCATTCCTGAATAGGGATCTTCCTGGATGGGAATCCAGCTGGTGCATCAATACATCCACCGCGGTCCTCCCCACCACCACCCCACCTTGCAACACTTGGATCCTCTTCTCATAGGTTCTGGGAAAAGCTCCACCAAGATACCAGTGAGCCTCTGATCCTCGAGGGAACTTAGAAGAGGAGGATTAGGGGGATAAATTATAGATGATGCTACCACTGGTTTCAGGATGCCAACTCATACCCACCTTCTCCCTCCTCTGTTATCCGCTGAAGATTTCCCTTACTCTCAGCATGCTCCTCTGCTGATCTCAAGGGCTTGCCTGGTGGTGAGACCAGAACCTCATCCCTGAGGGGTCTGAGCCCCTGGCCATGATGGCCCTCTCGGGCTGTGGTCTACTGTCTGTCAGAGTTGGAGAAGGTGGTACCAAGAGGTACCCAAGTAGGTCACTAGGTTCTGCAATATTCCTCCTCCCTGTGCATGCCGGCAGCCCTCTCTCCCCCTGATGGCCAGGCTTAGTGATCCCTTCCAAGACAGGGACTCCTCCTTTTGCCTGTTGGCCCCTTGGTTCAGTTGCATTTATAGTTCAACGGGGCAGTGCTGCACCCCCTGTTAGAAGCATTCCCCCTTCAGAATCCAGGACCTTAGAACCCACAGAGCTCAGTGTCATGAGGCTAGAAGCCCAAATTCCTCCACCAGGTCACTGGGAGTGATGGTCGTTGGTAGGATGGCTCTTGCTTCTACCCCTTGATTCCTGGACTCCTGTATTCTACCCACTGGGAACAGCGCCATAGAAAGCTCTTTAACTTAAAGTCTCCTGTGCCTCCTGGAGGATGGTGCTCCATCCTCACAAAGCCCACAGCTCCTCTGCTGGACAGCGTGTTCCCTGGTCTGATGTGATACTATCTTGGATCCCGCGATGGTGGGTTTAACACGGTATGAGCCTTGTGGTGCCAGCTGAGGCATGAAGGGCAGGAAGGAGCCGGAATATGTGTCCATTCACGGTAAAAATGAGCCACTGTCTCTTCCAGGGTGGAGGATGCCCAGGCAGTCAGCTTGCCAGTGTCTGGCTGGTTTTCTCAAGGGGTGCTGCTACCCTGTGGATTCTGACTCACTCTCTGCCGTGGGAACATTAGCCATTTGGCAGGAGCAGTAGCTGGCAAAGTTTTGGTAAATGGAGCCCAGGCTAGTGGGCCTCTATGTAGCCTCCATCCCTGCCACCATGGCTCTTCTACTCATGGCCCGTTGTGCTCACACAGCAATGGCTGGTGACAGAGACTGGCTGCCATCAGTGGGCTAGTCATCTGGTCTACTCACACGCTGCGTGCCTCCTTCTGCAGGTGCTAACATGTGACAGCAAGACCCTCACACATATGCCCTCTCATAGGTCCATGCATGTGTCTCCTCCAGACCTCCCTGGGGCCAGTCTGCTGATTTTTCTCCTTCTAGGCCTCTGCCCATTTAGTCAAACCATTTGCTACTGCCCATGAGTCTAACTGCAGGACATTTCCCTGCACCCACAAAGTGAGTGACCAGGGACGCCCCGGAAGCTTACTCTTACTGCCGTCTCTCAAGACCACCCTTGAATGGGGCTGCGGTGCTGTCACTGTCCATTTCTGCTCCCCACACACAGAGCTGGCCCATCCTTGAAGCCACATGGGCCCCTCCTCTTCAGTCAGCTGCTCACTCGGGACCCTCCATGTGGCCCTAGTGTGAGCTGGGGGAGAGGCTGGTGCAGAAACAGTGAGGGACGTGGGGCTCTTGTCTGGCTTGTGCTTAATCCCAGAGGTACAAGTCCAGCTCACAAGGATGACATGGTGGTTCTGACAGAGCCCAGTAAGGATAAACTGCTTTGGCTACGTGGTCAGCTGGTGTCTGATGGCAGGTGCCCTGTCTTTACTAGGCCCCCATGGTGTGCCAGAGCCATTGTTAAAGTTGTAGAATTCTCTACTGCAGATGCCACAACCTTGCTCCGAAATCCTGGGTGTCTTCCCTGGGGTTTTCCCACTAGGGCATCTCAAAAGCTCTGAGAGGCATCTTTTCCCACCACTGGTACCTCTAACACCAGCAGGACCGTTGGCTGCAGTGGCTGCCTGGACCACAGCAGACCTGATGCTGTGTCCCCTCTTTCTTGGATCCTGTCTCAAAGCTGTTAACCTTTGAACAGTGTTCTGGTTGAAGCAGGATTCCCAGATGTGGAATACGCTGCTTCCAGAACTCAAACGCACTCATCAGGTTTTGTGCTTCAGTCTTTATGTTGGCAAGTGTAAGATGCAAAAATCTGTCTCTTACTTTGGAGGTAACGTCCCGGCATGCCCCTGACCACAGCCCCCGTAAAAACTGTACCCCCTGCAGCACATCCCTAAAAGAAGGCAGGGATGAATCTAGAGGACTTATTAGCCATTCAAGAAAGCAATGAATGGTTTCACATGAAGACAACACAGTTTCTCCATGGTTATTTTTTAAAGTCATGATTTTCTAATCACTTTTTTAAACCTCTGTTGCGTGGGAAGAGTATTATGTGTGATTTAGGCCATATGACTTTTTTTTTAAGGCTGACTTATATCCATTAATCTTTGCTTATTTCTAGCCCCCAAATCCATAAATAGAGCAGGATAACATGAACAAACAAAAAAATTAGAAGTTAAGAATACAGATCAGAAAAGTTAAACAGAGCTGGGTTAATGTTGGTAGACAAAAGTGGAAGGCCAGAGTTGATGGGCAGTTGCCACATGTGGGCTACAAACTTCAGTCCGGGTCCCGCTGTGGCCTAAGCAAAGACAGCCGTGATGTAGCACTCTCGCTGACCCTCGCTGTATCCAAAGCAAGGTGAGAGGCAACCCCCTTCACTGTTTCAGAAACACAGTAACTAGGTGGAGACTCACATAGCGAAAAGGCTAAATTCTTTTGCATTTGGAACATGGATTGAGGTGAGGGGGTCTGAAGACAGCTGAGACACTGTAATCCCAGTAGGTAAAAAATAATGTTAAAAATGACTGGGACTTAGCCTGGGTCTCCCAGACGGCAGATCCCGAGACAAAGCCTTTAGTGCAAGTACTTTACTGAGGAGTACGATCCAGGGAGGAGGAGGAAGGGAAGGAAGTATGAGGCAGAGAAGGATGGAAAGCCAACACAGGGTGAGTTAGGAGGCTGGCCACAGCTCCTGGTGAAAGGCTGCTGGCTCCTTCCTGGCTGCCGGAGGAATTGCATGAAAGATGCCACGGGAGTGTGCATCTGGGGGAAGAAAGGAATGCATTTATCCATTGTTGCTTACACGCCATTGGTCAAAGCTTTGCCCCCAAACTTACTCCCCTGCATTTCTGGGCTTGTCCATGCATGGGCCCCATGTGGCTCCGAGAAGCTCCAGGGCGGATTCTGGAAGCTTCAGCAGAAGTGTGAGGCATGGGCACGAGGCAAGACTCTGTCAGGTTGCCCCTACAGGACGCTGCTCAGAGCCCACATCAGTGGATGGAATAATGGACAATAGATGCCCAAAGGCACTGAGGTGGTGCCCAAGAGGTACCTAATGCACACTCCAGGTCGAAAACTGGATGTTGCTTTAAAAGCATCTTCTTAATAGAAAATCTTTTGATCTCTAGCAATCCCTAAGTAGTGCTGATCCCTAAGTAGTGACCCCTTGTAAGAGTTAAGTGATGTCAGGATATTTGAGCCAAGCACCGTTCTGGGCATCGGGATTCCATCTATGTACAGAGCCAAAATTTGAAAAGTATGCCCTTTGTTTCCTGTTTCAAAGTGTAAAGCTTTTGTGAATCGCACTAGAGATTATATCTGGAAACAGGTTTCCTCCGAACATTCCAGTCTAGCAAACTGCCCAAGTTAACGTCCTTTGCAGAAAATAAACAGTTGAAGGAGGAAACCTGTTCATATTATACACGTGGGTAGGAAACCATTTCTACACTCATTTTCAGAGTCCCTCTGATTTCCAGAAGCAGCTTTCTTTGGGGCTGGGTAGTTTAAGTGCAACTTTAAAACAATGTGGATTTTCCCACTGTACTTTTACATACAGCCCCTGAAAATGTTTCTTCTAAGAATCCAGTACTGTTTTTCTCATGGTCAAATTAAGCTGCAACAAACAAGGCAAGATCCTATTTACTTTTTCTTGTAAATAGGTCTCTATTGTTTTAAACAGTGTGGTTTTGGGGATCACAAGCTCGTTGCCAAGGAACTTAGCTCCTGGCTACTAAATCCATCTTGGAAAATGGACTGTGGGCGAAATTTCTGAACCCTGATACACAGCTATTCCACTCCTCACTTTGAGAGTAAAGGGTAATGAAGTCACAACTAAATTTACTTAGCGGAAGAGCTCTTTCATCCTTCCATCTTTTCGCCCAAACATGAAGCAGAAAAGGCAGGATGAGTTCAGCTGTCAACCGTCCAGGAAGGATGCTGGCCTCACCCGCCGACGGCTGGCTTTGAAACTGCCGGTCCAGGGATCTGCGCGAGGAAGAGCAGAGCCGGATCCCTCATTCTACTTGCAACGAACTTCCCTGCACATTCGCTGGTTTTCCCCGCCGGGGTGGGAGAGCCCCAAATCCGCCTGCCTGGAGGAGGTGGGGGGCCGCGGGGAAGCCCGACCCCTCCTCGCAGGGCGGGATCCGGGTCCAGCCCTTCTGCACACACGGCATGCACCCGCGCGCGCCCACTCAGCCGAGCCGCCCCTCTCCCGCACGACGTCACCCGGGTCACGTGAGTGACCCCCCTTCCCCGCAAGGCCAGACTCAGCGGCTCGCTCCCCCCACCTCCGCCCCAACCCCGATCGGGGGAGCTGGGAGGCGGGCGGCACGTCTGCTCAGCCCCTCCAGGTCCCGTCCCCCTCCCCGGAGCGAGGTCGGCGAGGAGCGAGGGCTCCGCTGAAATCGGAACCAGTGCTCTAAATTAAGGGGAGCAGATGTCCCTGTGTTGCTGGGAGGCCTGGGCGGCCTGCTGTTCAGACAGCAATCGTCGGGGCGCTGACCTTCCGGGGCCGCTGTCAGTCTCCGCGCAGATGGCCCGCCCGCCGCCCTGCCCGCTCCCGGGCGTGGGGACCGCGGCAGCCGGCGCGTCGGCGGCCGGAGAGGGCCGTCTGCCTGGGGGGCGGGGAGGAGGCCCGCGGGGACCGGGCGGGAGGGAAGGGCCGGCCCCGCGCACAAAGGAGCCCCGGTGGCGGCCCCTTGGAGGACAATGCGGCCCCGGAGCGCGGGGGGCTGCGCTGGGCCGGCCGCCGCGCTCCAGCTGCCTCTTCACAAGGAGGCCTGCAAACGTGCCCACTTGATTCTAAATCCTCTTAGGCGCTCGCCGTGTGAACCAGGAAGGGGGTGGCCCTCCGGTCCTTTGCAATGCGAGGCCTGGAGCCTGGTGCTCGGCGAGCGGTCCGCACCACGCATGCAAATGCGGTCGGTATCTTGGCGAAATCCGCCCAGACTTTTTGCTGGGTAACCAGCCCTGTGCAGACACCCCTATCCCGCCCTTCAGTGCCACGCAGGGTCCTGAAAAATTTTTAAGGGTGTTTCCCCTGGAAGAGACTTCCTGTTAAGTGTTCAGAAAAGCCAGCCGAGCTGCGCTAAGTCATTAGTCACCCAGGTATTTACACTGTTTTTCCTATTTCCTTTCTCTCGGCCTCTGTGGTCAGTGGTATAAAATTCCTAGGAACTCCCACCTAAACACCAGCTTCCTGTTTATGCACTCAGTGGCTTTAATGTTTAGCTGTTGAAAGCAGTTGACCAAGAATCTCTGAAACAGCCAGCAGAGGTGTGCAGGTGAATAGAAAAAAAAAAAGAAAAAAATCCAAATGGGTAGGTCAAAGGTCCAGGTTCATTTTTAATTACTTATGTCAGAATTACAGGGGGAAAAGGTAAAAAGTGAAGTGTAATTTGATACCTGAGATCGTGCTTCAGTTTCATTTGGCCCCTGTGTCTACAGGAACCTGTAAAATATGATCCACTAAGCTATGGACATTTTCGTTTCTAGGAGTTAAAGGCTTTTTTTTTTTTTGAACATCGCATGGCTTTCTTTTGTTATAGAAGGTTAAAGTTCGCACGTAAGCACAATCTGTGTGTTCCTGTGTCTGCCTTGTACCTCCCAGGGCTGCTCTGGCCTTAAGTTCCTGTAGCAAAATGTTGCATTTGTGTGGCTACCTCTGAATTGCAGTCTCCCTGACCTGGAAAAGAACCTTAAAGGGAACCTCACCCCAGCTCTTTCTAATGCAGAATTCCCTGATGTGGGATTCCTAAGGAGTGAATAGCTATTCTCTGATAAGATCCCTCTGGAATTCCCTGTTTCAGAAGACAGCATCCTTCCTTGACAATCTGGTTCTTAAAAAAAAAAAAAGATTTTCTATCTACAAAACTGGAATTGGGTCTCCGCTTACGAAGACATGCAGAATAAATCTAATTTCTTTTCCACATATTACCCTTCAGATATTTGGAGGCAACTCCCGTGTCCCCCGAGAGTCTTCTCCCAGCTAAACCTCTGCAGATCCTTCACCACTTTCTCCTGTGGGTCTGAGTCATCCCGCACCATTATCTAGAGATGCTCCAGTTCGTCCAAGTCCCTTTGAAACTGAAGATGCTGCTTCACTCACACGGAAACTCAGCCTCAGAGGCAGCAGCTTAAAACCAACAAGGAAAATCAGTCAAACCATGTCCAAGTTATTCAGACAAAAGTAAATGTTGGTTTTCCATTTTAGTTTTTTCTACTCTGCAGCAGTTAAGACCTGACTCAGTTATGAAGCCCAGAAAGGAGAAAAGCGTATTGCGAGCTAACCCTGCGACTTCCACATTCTTGCATTTTTATCCTCACAGAACCCTGAGCGGGTCCTATTGTTATTTCTCTGTTGCAGCCTCTGAGGTCAAACAGTCCACCCAAGGTCACACAGCTAATCAGTAGCAGAGTGAGGTCTCTAACCTGTGACTTACTCTGCATTTCCCGAAGCTGCTGCCCTGAATTCTAGAGTTAAAACTGAGGTCCTGGATTGGATTTATTTTTCAGTGTGTTCTGTGACACGCAGCTTTAATTCAAGGCCAGTTTGTATGCATCCTATTTGTACTGCTATAAATACAAGTTGAGAACTTTAGGAGGAACTAAGTTCTTTCTGGAAGCAAATGAAACAGAAATTCCGAGTTATAGCCAAAAGTCATCCCAAACATGCTTTTGTTCCAATGGCATTACCTAGCAGCAGAGTGTTATATTACCCTTGAATTTCCTGCCTGGGCGCGGGGTAGGCCAAGCCCTTGATGCCCTGTCCATTGCCCATGTAGTTCAGGTATATCACAGCATTGCCATTGCCCCTTGGGCACGCCTGCCCTCCATGCCAGTTACGTAAGATAAAGGGACGGATATGTTTCCCATGCACGCACTGTCGTTTTTTTCCCAGTGTTACTAAGCCTGCCAGAACAAAAGTAAAACCACAGAAAGAAGATTTAGATCAGCCTCTTCATCGCCTTGCTCTTATTTTACAGTTTTAGGAGGGGCTGGACATCAAACACTTGAAACTGTCATCCACACATTCCTTCTCAGAATAAAGCGGCATTGGCATGGACTCCCGCTAAATTACTTTCTACCCCAGAATGTTGGAAACTCTTTCCCTCCAGGAAAATACTCTACAGAAGACACACGGAATGGACTTAGTTCTGAGAAAGGCTCTCACGTCTATAGTGAACTGTCACGTGCTGACATCTGGCCAGATGGACTCGCTGCCTTGGCAGGGATGTTGCTTGGATGCTTAGATTTTTCTGACTTGCTTGCTATTGGAAACAGTGCTTGAGAGACCTTTTTCTTACTGCCCTGTCCAAAGTACCCCCCCCAAATTACTGTCACATAAATCTCTATTTTCTTCAAAGTACTTGTGACTGAGTGCTCTTCCTTACACATTTGTTCACGGTCTACCTTCTCTTGATCACAACTTGTGCATGAGTCAAGTAACCTGGTCTGTCTTGTTTATTACTTGGCACATAGTAGGTCCTTGGTAAGTAGTTTTTTGAATGACTACATCTTTCATGCATGTATATGTTGCTCTTATACAATTTTCTCCTTACAATCAATTCTTTGACTAGTCAAACTCCTAGAGGCAGAAAGTGGAACATGGTTGCCAGGGGCTGGGTGCCAGGGGAAATGGGGAGTTAGTGTTTAACGGGTACAGAATTTCCACTGGGGAAGAGAGAAAAGTTCTGCTGGTGGATGGAGGTGATGGCTGTACAACCGTGTGAATGTACTTAATGCCACTGTCTTGTACATTTTAAAATGTTCAAAATGGTCAATTTTATAGTACTTTTATTCTACTGTGATACAGGTAAATAAATACTGTGAATCGAAATTCTTGAGTTGTGTGTGTTTAAAATTTGGGTATGTATCACTGAACTTTCCTTCGGAAGTTATGCTTATTTACATTCCAAGTACCAGTGCCTGAGAATACCCGTTTCCCAGCACACTGCCGACACTCGACACTCTTTGCTCAGTCTCTTTATTCCTTGTATTTACACACACACCCCGGTACACTTATTTGTGTAACTATACTTATCATTAAGAGTTGAGTATATTTTCATATGCTTGGCATTTCTTCTTTGGTGAAAAGCCCGTGTGTATCTTTTCCCATTTTTATTGGGCACTTTGTTTCCTTTTATTGATTTGTAGGAGCTCTGTGTATATTAAAGATAATAATTCTTAGTCTGTGATACAGTTTGCAAATATTTTTTTTCCTAGTTCAGTATCTTACTTTGCATGTTATTTGTAACTCCCTGCTCCATGAAATGTAAAATTATGTACTGTATCAGCACAAACTTGGGGTGAAAAATCCCTTTCTCATTCCAAGATTATAAAAATATTCATCTATGCTTTTATCCAGCACATTTGTGGTTTTGATTTTTATATTTCAGTATTGGATGCATTTGTATGTTGGTGGTAGAAAGTATGGTGAAGATCCAACAGAATTTTCTTTTAGCTGATCAGTTACTTTAGCATTCTTTATTATATAATCCATGTTTTCTCTCAATAACTTGAAATGACACCTCTTTGTTGTAATAAATGACTACATGCTTTGGTCTGTCTCATTGCTCTGTTCCAGCACCTGGACCTACTATTTTATTTATAGTATGTTATTGATGCGAGATGAACTCAGTTACCGTGTGGTGGACAGAAAGCTGGAGGGCTTTGCCTTCTTGCTATTGATTCTGTCTCTGCTACTTACTAGGCTTGTGGTCTTGAGTAAGTCACTTAAGTAAGTCACTTGCTTATCTCAAGGTTAATAGCAGCAACCTGACATGATCCCTATAAAGATTAAAGCATACACTTACATGCATCATGGAGATGATGACATCAAAATGCTTATCACTGCCGTCATTACTACCACTGCTGGAAACGGGAAGAGGGTTTCCCTCCCATGACTTCATGCTTCTGCTGTTTCACCTCATCCTGGCCTGGCCCCTTCCATGGGAAGCATCCTTCTCCCCCAGGGAACAGCTGCGAACAGAACGGCGACGATCTGAGGCCGCCACTCCTTGAGGGCGGGTACCCAGGCCACCCTGCTCTGACACCCCTCTTCCAGGACTCCGCTGGCTGGTCACTGCGGTCGGGCCTGCCTTCGTGTGCTCATTCTCTCCCTATGGACAGTCTTCATTTGCTCATCCTGTAGTTTAATTTCTGTGTGTGGGGCGGGGTGGGGAGGTCTTTGTGGTGGGTTGTGTCTGTGTGACCTTCAGTCTAGACCATGGGCTCTGATCCAGCTCAACCAGTGGGCCCTCTGTGGGACACTGGGAGGTGACAGGGACATGTGCTGTGGCTGCCGCTCTGCTGCTGTTCCTTGGGTGCTATCACACACGTTCCCTGTGTTGCCACAACAGTCAAACCTCACGCAAGGAGGACCAACTAACAGAACCGGGACAGTCCTGGTTCTTCTGCGGTAACACCATCCTGGCCATCAAACCCATGCCCCTCTGACTTTCCCCTGTCCCTAGCATGGGCTAGTCACTCCCCTGAGGATATTCTGCACAGTTCACGCAGTAAGAGTTCAAGGAATGTCAGTTACTGTCACTGCTCCTCCCATGGGCTCTGTCTGCAGGAGGCACAGACGTGGAACGTGATGGAAGAGAGGACTGCAGTGTCCAGCTCCCCGTCACCATGTGCTTGGTCTCCTGATTCCTTGCCCTCCCTTCACCTCCAGCCCATCCGTGGCCCCCCCGCCTGGGACTGCAGACCCAGCTCCCTGTCGACCGCTGCTCTCTGGATCCAGCCCACCCTTCGCCCAGGCCCTGCCCTCCCTGCTCACGTGTGCCTGCGCTCCTCGCATTCTGGCTCTACTTCTCAGGGTGGTGTTTCACCAGGCACCTTGCCTGGGTGGCTCAAAGAAAACCGAGTGAGTGTTTAAGGCATCCCGGGCCAGAGCAGGGGAGGACATGGGAGCTGCAGGCCAGCAGGGAGTTCTGTGAGGGACAGGCTTGCAGCGAACTGTGCGCCCTGTCAACCCTAGGGCCTGGCCTTGTTACAGGAAGGCTGGGTCAGGATCACCGCCATTCATTTCATGAGCGTTTGTTGAATGCCACTGCCACTTGCTGGGAATCAGAGGTGAGCAAGGCAGACATGACTCGATGCCGCGTGGAACTTCAGTCCAATGGGGGAGACAGACACACACCATGAAACAGGTGAACAAAACAACCCTGTGTGACGGGTGCTGTCCAGGCACAGTGGGGTGCTGAGATCAAGACGCAGGGGCTGGCCTGGAGGCCTGCTTCAGATCTGATGGCCGGGAAGCCCTCTCTCAGTGCCTAACTCCACTTCCCATATGAACTGTTTTCTCATCCCATACGTATCTGGAAAGACTTCCATCCACTCATCTTACATTTTGTGAGTTTTCTAGTGAGAAAAGAAAAAAACCCCATCACAGGCTGTGAGCTCGAGAAACCAGGAGAAGAGCACCCCTGGCCCCCACCACATTTCCCTTTGTCCGCCCTTCGACACCTTTTCCCTGGTTGCATTTAGGCCTGGATTAATTTTGCTCTGGCCCGAGGCCCATGCTCATTTGCAGGGCTGCTCTCTACATGGGTCGGGTCCACAAGGCCAGCCTGAGCTCACACACCATCCAGCCGGTGGCCCTGAGCCCCGAGCTCCACACTCACTGCAGAAGGATGGAGAGGATGAGAAACCCTGCCACGGCCTGAAAGCGTGACTCACGGGGCTGCCCTGCGGTCAGGCTGATGGCTAAACCACACCATTACCCTTATGTTCTGCTTGTCAAACACTTGCGGGATTCCATTTTGGGCTTTAGACATGTAATTATGGTTCCCATTGTTTCCAGAGGCAAAATTATGCCTCAGATTATATAATTAATTGTGAGTCAGGTGGAGTGCCTGCTTTGACTTTATACTCTTCCCTACATGGTTCGTCCAAATCCTCGCTTCATCCAGCGCCGCCGTGCGCTGTCCATCCCCGCGAGCTGAGAAAGTACGTGTTACTGTTGTCATGTTTAGCTGCTGTTCTGGGTGGGTAACTGCAAGCTAAAATCCATTATGGGGAACTCCATTCTTTCCCTGCATTTGTTGGCATCATCAACAATTCTTTCTGTCACCGGGACCATTTGGTCATTTACTCACATACTCAGTCAACGATGTCCCTGTAGGTCTGTTATGTGAGAGGGGCTGTGCTAAATGCAAGGTAAAAAGACATGGTTTCCGGCCTCAGAACTGCCCCTGGGCAGCGCTCTAGTCACTGGTGCCTGCCCAACTCACCCCAGACTCGTCCCAAATGCTGATTTGTCAGGTCCAGAGGAGGCTCTGGCATGTGGATCTTGGGGAAAAACAAAACAAAACAAAAAACCTGATAATTCTGATTACATCCTTGGGTTATGAACCCCAGGGCTAGTGATCTTCCCAGAACTCCAGAGAACTCCCCTCCTCTTTGTGGGCTGGCATAGCCATCAGCCCCTCTCTACTCCAGCAGACCACAGTGGACCTGGGCCAGCATAATATTGGGCTCATAGCCTAGGAACCTGCTCGTGCCTGAGGTCACAGGGTCAGGCCACCGCTGGCCCCCTAGTCTCATGCCCACTCTGGCAGGGCACATCTCTGCTGTAGTTTGTCCTGGGCTGGCTGGGGTCCCTCTGGGCTGAACTGCCCTGGTCCCCTAACCCTACCCTGGCTCTGAAGCTCCGCCTTCTGGTGTTGGTTCTGCAGCTCCATGTCGTAACTGTCGGATACACTTTCTCAGTGGAGGGGAGACCCAGGACACCGGGTCATGGAGGCCAGTCATTGCTTCTCTGTGGGCTGAGCCACATGGAGCTAATAAAGCAGTCAGAAGGGTAGCCTTTCAGAGGGGTGGGCAGGAAGACTCGGCCACCCCAAGGAGCTGCACAGAGAGGGAGGACTGGGCTCTGGCGGCAGAGATGGCTGGGAGTAGGGGTGGGGGCAGGTTCTGTTTATCAGGTGCCCATGGGTGGGGGAGGCCTGGACAAGGCAGTTAAAAGGCCTGAGCAGAAAGCAAGACCCAGATAGGACACAGGCCGGCCTGGCCCTGCCTCTCTCGCCTGCTCCCTTGGCTGCTGCTTCCTCTGCCTCCCCTGGCTGCCAGGGCACAGCCGTCCCCTCCTGCCACTGGCCCCAGAGTGAGTGTGACTAAGCTCCAAGGGTCTGTCCAAACACCATGGGATCACCGCCCACATGTCATTTTTGAGTGAATGGCAACGGTTGTCTCATGCAATACCCTTGCCAGTTTGTGAATCCTGGTTCTTTCTGGTTGGTTTGTTTTCATTTTCATGATTATTTCTGATTTTGGATGTGACATTCTGCCCCAACACAGCTGATGGGGGGCCAGAGATGGTATATTCAATATTTCCGAATTCTGTTTTAAGTCTGCACATACAACAACTGGCCCAATCAACCCGAGTTTCAGTGTATCTTCTGTCTGGATAAATGGAGTCAATTCATTGTCTTTTTAAAAATTTTATTGAGGTATAGTCAGTTCACAATGTCCCAATTTCTGATGTAAAGCACAATGCTTCAGTCACAAATATAATACGTATATTCCTTTTCAGATTCTTTTCCATTGTAGATTAATACTAGATGTTGAATATAGCTCCCTGTGCTGTATAGTCAGACCTTGCTGTTTATCTATTTAATTCGTAAAGTCTTAAACAGATAAGCTGGATGAGAAAGATGAAACCAGAATTAGCTGGTGTAGATTTTCTAACTGTGGCAATTTGCGGGCTCTTGACCTAAAAGCATCGCCTCTCTTGGTAGCATGTCATCTGTGGGATCATTTACTCAGCTTTCCCTGAACACCTGATATGTGGGATCACCTGGGGTGCCTCACAAGCCATGCCTCCCACCTCCTCACCCCGCCATCATGTCCCCACCCCCTCACCCAGGGACCACCAGGCACATGTGCAGTACAAAGTGAACAGATGTGGTCCCTGTCCCTCAACTCGCCCCCTCAGGTGAGGGTGACAGCCACACATCAATCATCCAGGGTGACGAAGGCTCGGGGGCCTCTGACCCAGGTCTTGATGGATGCAGAGCGGAGAAACAGGGACGTGGACGGAGAGCAGGTGGAGGAGGGCAGCTCTCCATCTAAGCACGACCTGATTGCTCTGTGAGGGGCTGTGCTGTGTTATAGTCCTCACTCTGCCTCTTCCAGGTGACCAGAGTCACACGTCCTCAGCCACCCTCCAGAGCTGACTGCTAAGTTGGAGTGTTGTGGAAAAATGTGTTACAGCTTGGTGTTACAGTTCAGTTGTGACAGCAGCCTGGATCCAGGCAAGAGACCAAGCAGCACTCAGAGAGTTGGAGAACTCAGGTTTATTACACCAGCGGGCCCAGAGGAGTTAACACTTCAATCTCTGGACCCCGTCTGTAGGTTTACACAGGCCTTTACAAGATGTCAATTTTACACTTTGCAACATCATATACAAATAAAGTAACAGAAGTTGACCAACCAGGAACAAGCTTTGTAGAAATAGACCAATCAGAAGTGAGCTCCATGCAAATGAAGTACAAGTGGACCAGTCAAAAGTGAGATTAATAACCAATCAGAAGAGTAATAACCAATCAAGCGAGAGTAACAACCAATCAGGAGTGAAGGAAATAACTAATCAGAAGTGAGCTCAGGGAACCAATAGAATTCTAGGTGTAAGTTAGCTGCTTTAAAGGCAAAAAGTGAGATAAAGCCTCTGGGCCAGGGAACCAGACGGTGCTGGGAGAGCAGAGGCCCGGCCTAGGGGTCCTGCCAGTCTTTTTATGGGGCTTCCCGCCTCATTCCCCCCTTTTGATGCTCTCTTTAACATCTGAGCATCCACCTTAGAGGGGTGTCCCTTATTCATCATTAGGTTCTTCCTGGCCCAGGGGCCTGTACTGAGTAACTCGTAGCTGTAGTCTTAGTGACTATTCGTGCGATAATGAAACGGGTCATGAGATTAAGAATGCAGGGACCAAACAGCAGCGCTAGAAGGATCATAAGGACAGCCTGTTAGGGGGAGGAGCCAGGAGGCCCAACTCCAGAGGTTATTCCATTGTGCCCAGGAATTTGCTAATCCCTGGTTTCTGCGTTCAGCTTGATCTCATAGTTTTTGGACCATATTTGTGACAATTCCTGATTGATTTACATAGAAACAGCATTCCTCATTTAGGAAGAGACAGAGTCTCCCCTTTTCGGCAGTGAGCAAGTCTAAACCCCTCCTGTTCTGTAGGACTACTGCTGCTAGGGAGTCCAACTGGTTTTGTAGAGTCATTAAGGACTCAGCCACCTGTTTTAACCCTTCAATGACCTCAGCAGATAACTGCGGGTAACTGTAGGATGATGAGGCTGTTCCTCCTATTCCTGTGCCCACTCCAGTCGCTATTCCCAGCCCAAGGAGTAGTAGTACTAACCGGATGGCCCTTTTTGATAAGAGTATGGGCCATCAGGGGTACAGGAAGGCTCTCGTTATTAGCTATTATGTCCACCTGAGAGTAAGGAAGGCCAATGAGCAAGTACCTGTCCAACTGGCTGGCAGGCACCTGTAGGTGTGTGCCCCGCATACAAAAAAGGTTCCTGGGCTCGGTGTGCACCAGAGTTTGGCAGGCATACAACCATAAACAGTTGTGCAGTTATAGGTCTGGGCACACTGGGCAGTGGCCAGATTTCCTACAGAATGTTTCACCCTCAAGTTGTAGATGCAGTTAGGAGCCATATGGGCCAACTGTACATTAACTGACTTGGGGCTTACATCTGCAGCTGGGGGACCACACAGGGTGGCCATTAAATTCGGTTAGATTTGAGACCTATTGAGCTGGCTACAGGCTGGAGGGGGGACGAGACGCAGGCAAAGCCAGCAATCACATGCTAGTTGTGGGTTAGTAGCATTAAGGAGGTGATGGACCTTGTTTATTAAGGGACTTAATTGGGGGTCCTGGTTATACAGCATGGACCTAGGTCTATTTTTCTTTTCCCAACCCTTGCTAGGTCTATAGAAAGGCCCTGAGCATGTGGGCCAGGGATTTTTTCTGGGGAGCAGGTTCCTCCCAAATGCAATTTGGTGAATGGGTCCCATTGGAACCCCTGTCATGGAAAGAGGTATGTCAGCAACTACTTTTAGAAGAAGGGTTTGGGGTTTCACCATTTTTAACAGAGGAACCATACCTCCATCAGGAGACACTGACTGACCATTAGGTTTTCTATTGTAGAGAGAGAGAGCACAGCTGGCGTTAGTCTCTGGCCCATGTTTCAATCCTGGGGTGCAGTGGCCGTCAGTCCTACAGCCAGTAATAAAGCAACAACACTCAATAATAAAGTGAGGGCAGCAGTTCTTTTTAAGTCTTGATTGGTGGTTCCTCAGGCTCCCGCCGTGCGTTGACTAGCCAGCTTCCCGGTGTGGCGAGAGCAAGGCGTGGTGCTCTCTGGCAGGTGAGGCGGGCGTCTCTGGCTCCGATTTCAAGTGGCTCCTCGAGGTCCTGGCTGATTCACCAGACGTCCTCGTCTCATGGTGGTGCTTCTCTCTTTACTCTGGTGTGATGAATCCACGGGGCGACACCTGCAACTTTAAGAGCTGTTGGGATGGTTAGTTTAACTGTGTAGGGGCCCCACCAAGCGGGTTCGAGGGTCTTTGTCCAATCTTTTATCCAGACCTGATCTCCTGGCTCATAGGGGTGTAACATTGTTCCCAGTGAGACTGGGATCCTGTCAGTTACCCACCCATGGACTTCCCGCATAGTTTTTTCGAGACTCTTCATTTGTTCATGAAGTTCTAAGCTTCCCACCTCTGTAACTTTTTCTCCTAGTAACATCAGGGGAGGGGGTTTCCCATATAAGATTTCAAAAGGCGAGAGTCCAGTCTTGGACCAAGGGGCATAAAGTATCCACTGGAGAGCCATGGGCAGAGTGTCAGTCCAAGGTTGATTAGTTTCTCTACTGAGCTTTATCATCTCCTTTTTTAGGGTCTGGCCCATGCGCTCTATCCTCCCCGTATGCTGGGGCGTGTAGGCTTCATGTAGATTCCAGCGGATGTTTACTGATTTTTCCACTTCTTGTACTATTTTCATTATGAATGCGGGTCCATTGTTCGACCCTATGGCTAATGGCATCCCAAATCTGGGAATGATTTCTCTGACTAAGGCCTTTGTTACTTCTCTTGCTTCCTCAGTCCGTGTTGGGTATGATTCTACCCATCCTGAAAAGGTGCAGAAAAAAACCAGCAAGTAGTTGTATCCCCTGCCGGGCCCCATTTCTGCAAAACCCACTTGCACATCTTCAAAAGGAGCCTGGCCACAGCACTGGGTTTCTCTTGGTCCAGCTGACCCCCATTGTGCATTATTCTGAGCACATATGAGGCAGCGCTCTGAGACTGAGGCACAGAGGGATGGAAGTTGAGGGATCAGACAGTACCGTTCCAGCAGGGCCTCTAGGTCAGTCTTTCCCAGGTGGGTGAGCTCATGTTGTTGAAGGACCACCTGGTGGGCTAATCGTTCAGGTATATATATCCGTTTGTCAGGCATCACCCACCATCCTTCCTTGCCGCAGGATCCTCCTTTAGCTTTTGCCCGTGAGATTTCCTCATTGCTGTATGCTGGAGGTGTTGGCAGCAGTCTGGGTCTGGGTGCTGGTCGAATCTTTGGGATGGCCCCAAGATCTCTGGCATGGCCTGATTCACTTGCCGCTTTGTGTGTAGCTTGATCTGCTAGTTGGTTTTCTCTGTTTATGGAGCCTTTTCCCTTTATGGTGTTCTCTGTAGTAGTTGATTGACACGTCTCTGGGCTCCCTAACTGCCTCTCACCATAGTACATGGGGGACTTGTCTGGCTTTTCCATCATGCTGGTCGTAGACACTTTGGTTGGTTTCTTTGCTGCGGCCTGCAACCCATGTAGGAGGGCTCTCCGGTACATCCGCAGAGCCTCCCGTTCGGCTTGGGAGTTGTAGTTCCATTCTGGTCTTGTGTCTGGGGCTGCATTCCGGGCCCATTCCTCCACATCGATGGTTTCCTCTGGGGCCTCCTTTTGTAGCCATTTTATAGTTTCTGTTAAAATTTGCTGTCTTTCTTCAGAATTGAAGAGTGTCAGGAGCAGCTGCTGAATGTCATCCCAAGTCGGCCGGTGGGTCTGGAAGATGGACTCTAGGAGGTCAATCATTGCCTGGGGTTTTTCCGAATATGGCAGAGTATGCTTTTGCCAGTTCAGGAGATCTGTTGTACTGAGAGGCTGGTAGTACAGGATGGAGTGGCCGGGCTGTACGGCGCCACCACTGTTAACTTGTTGGGGCTCTTGGGTCTCCTGGAAAGGCATCCGGAGGGTGGCCGCTGGCTGGGTGACCTGCAGGGCTGAAGACAGTTTCCTCCCCTTGGGCTCTTGGCTGGTAACGTGTTGGGGCTCTTGGGTTTCCCAGAGAGGCCTCTGGAGAATGGCCACTGGCTGGGCGGCCTGTGGGACCGAACACTTTTTTCTTCCTTTGGGCTCTTGGCCGGTAACATGTTGGGGCCCTTGGGTTTCCCAGAGAGGCCTCCGGAGCGTGGCTGCTGGCTGGGTGGCCCGTGGGGCTGAACGGCGTTTCCACCCCTTGGGCTTTCGGCTGAGAGCCCGGGGCCACCATCGTCGTACAGGCGGTGGTGGACTGTCCGATAGAGGCAGCTGTGGTGGAGCTGCATCTGGCAGGGGTAGTACTGGCAGTTCTTCAGGGTTGCCCCGAACGACTGGCCTCATTCTGTCTTTTTTCATCTTTAATGTCGGGACCACGAGGATCGTATATTGTCCCTGTCCCTTTGCATAGACCCGGACCCACGGAGGCAAGGTTTCGGCGACTGTTAGCCAAGAATCAATATATGGGAATTGGTCGCGGTGCCCCGGGGGTGTGGTGATTATCCAGTGTATGGCCCCGACAGCTGACAGGTCTAGCGTACCTTCCGGGGGCCATCCCACTCCAAAGGTGGGCCACTCTGACTCGCACAACCTGCGCAATTTTTGTGGTGTCAATTTAACTCCATAGTTTCCTGAGAAACCCTTTTGGAAATTTCTAATCATGCAGTCTAGAACTGTTGGCTTTGATTCTGACGATCCCATTACTATCAGTTGACAGATTTTACGGTCTATAGGTGTGGGTCTGCTTCTGGCACTGAGGACTGTGACCCCAGAACCTTTGTCCCACTCCTCAAAACAGTGGAGTTCTCAAAAAACTGGCTGCCTCCCTGGGCCTAACGTCTACCTGCTTGGCTGCAAATGCTGCCGATGGGCTGGGGTTTCCACGTCAGGCAGGCAACCCCGAGACTCCCTCAGGCCTGCAGGAGCTTTAGGGGTCCCTGTACAAAGTCTTTATAGCCTGAATTGCAAAGTAAGAGGCCAGGATAGCTGGCAGCAGCATTAATAAATGAAAATGAAGAGTGGGCCTCAAAAGAGAGTTCCAGCCAGTCCTGGGTTGGCTCCCTCTGGCTCAAGTCTTGTCTTAATTTTAGACAGAGTAGTATACTGATGCTGATTTATCACGACAGGGTATTCAGGAGAACTGGTGACAAGGTTGTGTCAACCTCTTTAACGTAGTCTCATCTTAGTCCCTAAGAACACATAGGTCGTTTACTCATAAGCTGTTGTACGTCCCTTTCCCTCCCCGTGTAGCCACTCTGTGCTGGTGTCGCAAAAGAGACAAAGGGAGGGTTTTCACTGCGTCCGCCTGGCTGCTCCCCTCACGGGGAAGAAGGTGCCTCTTAGCTTTGGCGGGTCAGTATAAACCGCTGACTCCGATCCATACCCCGAAGGGCCGATACCGCCATGAGCCATATGAGGTCACCATGGAGCCGCAGGTTGGGACTCACTCGAACTCCGTAGCAGAATGCCGTGGAGCTACAGACTCGAACCTGATCGCATGCTTTTCAGGCCGCACACACACACACACACAAACACACAGGTTATTTGCACATTCCCTCCCTATCACTGGGGCATCCCTTATCTAAACTAATCTAACCAGATCTCCCCATTAGACTACCGTCAGGTGGGGAGCCTGAAGGAAATGGAAATGATCAGTCTCTTCTGTCCACTTAGACAGAACCTGATTAGCCTAACCTAACTATGGACGCTTCCCGGGGCTCCTACCTTGTTCAGCTGTGTTGGCTCAGTGAGTTGGTCCGTCCCTTCACTGAGTCCGGTTGGGGCACAGCCACCCAGAGGACTGAATCATGTCCGCAAAGAACGACCCAGAATACCGTCGGGTGGCGCGACTCCTCCTTCACTTTCGGAGCTCCCGATCTCCAAGTGGTTGCTCCACTGTTGTGGAGGCTCAAGGGGCCAGAGTGGTTGGAATCTCTCTGGGGCCTCCAGAAATGTTGCAGAAAAATGTGTTACAGCTCAGTGTTACAGCTTAGTTGTGACACCAACCCAGATACATGCCAGACACAAAGCAGCACTTGGAAAGTTGGAGAACTCAGGTTTATTACACCAGCAGGCCCAAAGAAAATAAAACTTCAAACTCTGGCTCCCATTTGTAGGTTTACATAGGCCTTTTATAGGCTGCCAGTTTTACACTGTGCAACATCATATGCAAATAAAGTGTAACAAGTTGACCAACCAGGAACAAGCTTTGTAGAAATAGACCAATCAGAAGTGAGCTCCATGCAAATGAAGTACTACAAATGGACCAATCAGAAGTTAGGGAAGTGGACAAATCAGAAGTGAGAGTAATAACCAGTCAGGAATGAAGGAAATAACCAATCAGAAGTGAGCTCAGGGAACCAATAGAATTCTAGGTGTAAGTTAGCAGCTTTAGAGGCAAAGAGTGAGATAAAGCCTCTAGGCCAGGGAAGCGGACGGTGCTGGGAGGAGAGCAGCGGCTCTGCCTAGGGGTCCTGCTGGCCTTTTTAAGGGGCTACCCGCCTCAGGAGGCAAAAACTCAGACCTTTGTTCTCAGGAGACGGGGAGGGAGTTGGTGAAGGCTGTTTATTTCTCTTCCTTTTGACGTTAAGACAAACCACATTTAACTGCTGCCTGGATCCCTGCTCAGGTGGCCAACACCCCCACTGGCACACAGGCCCCCTCCCTGGCATGGCCGGGCCCCGACAGGGACGCACCCTGAACCGGCAGAGAGGTCTGCACCACGAGGCTAAAAATAGGTGAGAAAGCAGTCCAGTGTCAGGGATCAATGCTCTGACCAGGCCCCAGGAAGGCCAGCTGTATCAAGTTCAGGCTTCCTCCCAGCCACGCCACAGGGTCGTGAGAGACTTCCCATCTTGGCTGTGGGAGCTAGGAGAGGGGAGGAAGTGGAGAGGCAGGATGTGGTGGAAGGGGCTGTGTGAGGGGCTGTGTGCTGCCTGCAGGGCCAGCGCTCCGAGCAAAAATCCTCCTACGGACGGACGGACGGACACACACACACACACACACACAGAAAGCCCCTCTTAATCTCCTTCAGTGGAGACTGGGATTTGGGACCGTTCTCATAGGGGTGGCCAGCTCTTGGTTTTCAGGGTCTTCTGAGTATATACAGCCATCAGCAAGCCAGGAAAAAGGCAACATTTATCCTGATAAAGCGGCACCCGCCCCCAGGTTTATGGACATGAGTGATGGAGGAAATTCAGAGCAACAACTTATCAGCAGGGATTTGCAAAGCACCCGGCCAAGCCCTGTGTGTAACTAAAATCTGGAGTCCCTTTTCTGACCCCTCCCCGCCAGAAACAATTCCCTCTGCCCTCCCACAGCGGAGCCTGTCTGGTGATGGCAGGAGTTTCATTCAGTGTACATGAGTCCAAGGGGTTGGAATTCTAATAGCTTTCAGTCCTGATCTGAAGTGTTCTAGGACAGAAGAGACACTTCCTCTTTGCTTCTGAACTTCTTCCAGAAGGAAAAAGAAAAAAAGTCACTCGCAGGAAGATGGAGTAACAAAGTTCCCCTGCGTCCCTGGGAGCCACTTTGGGGGGCTTCTGTGAGCAGGGGGATGAGCTGTCTTCCAAGCGTGTTAGACACGAGGCGCTCTGAGCACATTTCTGGTGAGTCACCGAGGGGGAGGGCTTGCTTTTTTAGACTCTGACATAGATTGTTACCAAAACATCCAACGCAGTTATCATCATTCTGGGACTCGTACATTGAGAAATACTGAAAGGCTCTACCCTTTTACTTTTCATTTATTTACTTATCTATATTTACCTTAAGCAATGCCCTTGATTTTCCCCAGCTTTATTGAGATGTAATGGACAAGACTCTCCCCTTTAGATCCTCACTTAAAGGAAATGATCTTCTCAAAAACGTTGTTCTCTGACTCTTCCCTGACCCAGAGAAGAGTTTCTTCTGTGTAAGTCCTCCTTGATGGCTGTAAGGCAGGACTGACGGGAAGGGATGGGAGAGGGAACGAGAACTCTCACCTGGGCAGGCCTCCCCATCACGCTAGCACAGGCCTGGAGGCTGAGCAGCAGGTGGTTAAGACTCTAGCCTGAACTCATACGGCCCGGGTTCATGGAGGAACTGAGTTACCCACCCAGGGGGTTAGTGCGGATTTCATGAGCTAACAACACACAAGCACTTGGCACAGGGCGAGGGCTTGATAAAGCAGCTCCTCCTCCAGTTACGTGGCTTCCAACCAGCAGATCTGAAACCACCTTCCATGGATTAAGCGCTGGTTCATTTGGAGACAGAGGACTAGCATCCACCCACCACAGCTGCTGCACAGGAACTATAACCCATGTTGATGAATATTTTCGATGGGCGCACAAAGTGGCAAACAAACAATGTGCCTTCTGGCCCAGAAATGTGTTACCAGTCTGTTCTTCTAAACACTTCCACACCCACAGAGGTAAAGCTGCCCAAGTAGAAACAACCTGCACTCCTGGGGGTCGTTAACTCACTGCTGGGGTCACTTGATCCTTCTCCCTTTTATTTCACGGGTTTTCTTGCACTTACACAATTTAGTTCTAAAGACCTGAAGTGTTACAGAATAACTTTGCTTTCAGTGATGGATGGCTCTTCTGACAATCCAGGGCTTGGCTTTGAAAGCATTTTTATGATCGCTGAATGTCACCAAACGGAAAGAGTGCAGGACACTGACTGAGAGGTGCAGGTTCCTCTCGGGGCACTGAGAGATCGGGTGACCTGCTTAAAACCGCTCAGCAAATCGGCAACAGGCAAGCTGGGACGCCGTGGAGGGGGAGGGAAGGAGCAGGTCATCCTCTGTCCATGTGTCTTTAATTAGAAACAAAGGCAGTCAGGACCTTTTATCCACTTGGGGAAACGGTGAAACTTGCCTAGCTAAATTGAAAATCCCTGTCATTAATGTCCATGTGATCTAGCTTCTGGAAGGCCAGCCCCACGGTCAGCAGCTGCGACGTGGCTGTGTGGCTGGAGCGCTTGCAACGTGTCTCGGGATGGAGGCTCAGAAGCCGCTGGAAGAGGCGCAGGGAGCAGGGCCCTGCCTTGCCCACCTTCCCTGGAGCCCTCAGAGAGTGGGACAGTCATGGTCCCTTTGCTCTGTTCTCCTGAGGAGAAAACTGCACCCGATATTTTTTTCCCATCCAGATGCAAAACCAAAAACTTGAGGCCAAACATTCTCGGTCCAGTGGAAACGTTTCCGAGACCTCAGAGATGCTCATTCCCCGGAGACCATTTTCCTGACTTGTAACTTGGTCAGTGATCACCCATTTTAGAGAGGTTCCGGGTGGTCCAGTTTCCTCTGGGAGCTCTGGAGTTTTCATGGTTTCAGTTTCCGGAGTTTTCTGCTGGCCTTGGCGTTCCAGGGAAACCGAACTTACTGAGGAAGTGAGCACCGGTTCAGCTGCAGACGGCAGTTTCATGCTGAGGAAAGGAAAACCTACTTAGGCTTCCTTCCCTTTGCTTGATGCCCGGGAGCTGGCCTGAGCATGGCCCGTGTGGAGAGGGAGGCTTTGAAAGTTCGATCCCTGGCACACCTGCCCAAGAAAGATGCTCCCCTTAAAACTGCAAGACACTTTATAATGACCTCTACATTTAAAAAAATAAGCACCGTTAGATCTCCTGCCTCCTCTTTGGGGTGTCAGAACCGCTCAGCCTCAAGCATCACCCTCCCGAAGTGCCCGAGTTGGCTGTGACTGGGGTGGGATGCGTCTCTGATTCCCGTGCGCTTTCCTGTGGTCCTCTAAAGTGTGCTAACTAGGTTTCCTCCCTGTGGAAAGATGATCCCATACAATTCAGTTGAGGAGCTATGCACTTTCACAGCAAGACGAGGGGGCCCATCTAAAAGGGATGGAAATTGCTCAAATGGACAATCTGCATTTCCTCTCCTCCTGGGGGAAAATAAATGTAAAAACATCTGTTGTGAAAGTCAGAGTTGCAGCTCCAGCTCCTCTGACTTCCTCAGCACTTGTTTTGTACAGCAGAGCACTGGAGGCGAGGTGGGGTTTTTCTGGTTTTGGGGTATTTTGTTTTCTTTTGTTTAGTGCACACACAGAAAGTCTGACATACAGCAAATGGTCCAAGGCACTAGTGTGGAGACTGAGACTGGTGAAGCGAGTAGCCGACCGGTCAGCTTGTGGTCAAGTCACAGAGGGTCCCTGTGACAACGGAACAGCTTGTGGAGTGTCCGCAAGTCTCGGGCGGCCCTGGGCGGCCCTCCAACCAGAGGGGCTGGTATCCTGCTTCCTGGAACCATAAACATTAAAAGGCACAGCCTGTCTTGTTAAATAAGCAGAAATCCTTTCCCACTTTTCCAGCCCCATCAAATGTTCCTCTTTCCAAAGGCAGGACAATCATGTGTTTCATGAAGCTAATCCAGTAGAGGACAGTTGGAGATGCAGGTTGAGAGAGGCCTCTCTGGGGTCCCTGGATTCAGTCTTCACCATCTGTTCTGGGAGCCCCCACAGGCGTCAGGTGGGAATTTCTGCAAAGCCTGAGCGGGAAGATTGGGCAAAAGCAGGTGCCCAGCTCTGGATCTGATCAACGTGGGTATCCTATCAAATGCCAAACACAAGATGGTTTCCTTCTTCCCCTTAAGAGTTGCTTTTTTCCTTCAGAGTTGCTTTTTCTAATTTCATTATGTCCCTGAGCTTGGCATCAAGGCCAATTAGAAGAACATAACGATGAAGCCCGGGAGTGTGGAGCGCTAAACAGATAAAAGCTGTCGCCGGTAGAACCCAGTGGAGCTTCCTGGCAGGAGCCACTCTGCAGCATCAAAACCACGTGAACCACTTGCCACTCATCTCTAGGAGACTCTGACCTTCCAGGGTAGCTGACAGAGTTGGTTCCGTCTGATTTGCAAAAGTACTCAAAATTTTTCAGCTATGACCTTGGCTTGTCTCTTCCTTTTCTCTCTTCTTCTGTCTCTTGAACCAGGCCACCCTCTGGTTCCACTGGCCAAAGATGTTAGAAGCAAGGGCTGGGGTCAGATCTGTCACTCAGTCCAGCCTCCTTTCCCCACCGGATGGAGTTCTGTGCACAGGTGCCTAACTTTGCTGATCTTGGCACATTCTGATATCCTGCATGTGTGGGCCCCAGATGAGCCCCCACTGTGGCCAGCTGGAGGGGTATCACCGGGGACCACCTCTCATCACAGAGTGTCACTTCCTTTCTCAGGCTACAGTCACAAGAGCTGTGTCAACAGGGCTTGGGGAAGTCACGTGAATGTATTTGGAGGTGTCCGGGATCCACGGCAAGATAGAGCCCTCATCTCTGTTGAGAGTGACTTTGGAATTATCTCCGTGATTTGCCTTCAGCCACTGAAGGTCAGGTTCTGTGGTTCAAACTGTGTAATTTCACCAAAATTTGCACAGATGAGCTGGCTTCTCATATCCACATTTCTTTTCTAAGAATCAGCATATTTCTATTTTGCCATCTCGTGTCACCAAATATTGCCAACTGTGTGTGCCTGGGGTGCGGACACAGTGGGGCTAGAGCTGGGCTGCCCGCTGCGTGAAGACATGTCCCTTGTTCGTCCTACTCTGCCAGTTTGCAGCCTGAGACCCTTGAACAGGAAACTAAATCTTTCACTCTACCATCTGAGCTAAAGACTCTGCCCATAGGGGAAGATGCTCATTGCAAGTTTCCCAGGAAGACTCCGGTGAGGTACAGGTTCCTGCCTGAGGCCAAGGTTTTTAGGCAGTGGGGGTGGGGGTGGAGAGGGTGGTTAAGAGCTGGAGGTCCTTGGGCCCCTGAAGAAAGACAAGGGTATCTAGAAGGGCACAGAAAAGGACCTGCAGGGACATGAAGGCAACTTCACTTGAGCTGCATCTTGCCGGGTCTACCAGTTGATGGTTCTCCTATCTTCAGCAGAGCAGCCCTGTCTGTGTATGAAGCCTCTTGGTGCTGGGAAGCTGCCGTTCTCCACACCAAGGCCAACAGCACACAAAGGTGGTTTTTGAGTTCGGTTCATTCAGAACTGCGCTGACAACCCTGCCCCCAGCAGAGCTGGGAGCAGCTGACTCGAGCATGAGAGCCAGGTCCTGTTCAGCTGGTTAGAGGCGCAGGGATGCAGCCATTGGTTTTCAACTCTCTGCTCATGATGTGCCTTCAAGGGCAAGGCCAACCTGGCTCTCCAGATTGGGAGAACTGATATTAAAGCAGTATCTGTCTGTTTAGGTCTTCTGCCCATTTTTTAGAACATTGTTTTTAATTGAAGACATGGAGAATAAACTTAGGCTTATCAAAGGGGAAACAGGAGGAGGGATAAATTAGAAGTTTGGAATTTGCAGATACGAACTACTGTATATAAAGTAGGTAAACAACAAGGTCCGACTGTAGAGCACAGGGAACTATATTCAATAGTTTACAATGGCCTATGATGGAAAACAACATGAAAAAATACATATATGTATGACTGAATCACTAGGCTGTACACCAGAAATTAACACAACATTGTAACTCAACTATACTTCAATAGAAAGAAAAAAAAAAGAGAGAGACAAACTTTCCTTTATAAAATGAAAAAAAAAAAAAAAGCAGGATCTTCTCTTGATCCAACCACCTGGCCTTTTCCATCAGGTCCTCCAAGAGGTGCAATCACCGTTAACACAGTCCAGGCTGAGGAACTTCCTACCAGAGAGAGGGCTGTAAGAAAACCGAACCACCCCCTCGCCCTGCTCCTCCCCTGCCCCGCGACCACCCGCTCTCTGCGCCCCCTAGCCAGGCGAGCTCTCCCGCCAGTCTGCTCTTCCCCTTGGCGGCACTGGTGGGAAGGAGACCTAAAGGACCCCTGGATTACCTTCTCTCCTAATCATTTCTTATCCCTTTCGCCAAACCTACGGGCAGAGCACACGGTGTGTAAGTACAGTGGGAACTCAGCCATGGAAATGACTAGGGACGTCCTTGGCCTGGACCACGAGGAAGACACTGGGTTATAACTGGTTGACCCTTCATCTTGAAAAAACTGCTAGAGTTGCCCAAAATCCTGGAATCGCTAGTTACATTTAAAATATTGTGCCTGTTAATAGAAGGAACAGTATTTGACTTCACTGTCAACATTTATCTCAGCATGATTAAAGACATCTTATTCCTTTAAAAAACTAAGTCTTATGTTCATATTTATGGTCTGTGTTCCAGAGTGCCTTTTAATTCCTTACTAGTTCATCTTTTTAAAAAATCTTATAACATACGAAAAGAAAATGGAACGATTATTCACATGACTGGAATCAGCTTTGAAATCACTCTGAATGTATTTCCTAACACTTCCTCATTGATGGCCTCGGAAATAAATAACCCCCCAGTGGTAGCATTATATGTATATTTCCAAGGCAGGACTATTTCTCTTATTGCTCTGCTTCTAAAATAAATTCCCAAGAAAGTACGTAAAATATCAAAATGGCATTTTCCATATCTGCCAAACCTTAACATTCACATCTCAGCAAGAAAGCGTGTAACCAGCGAGTAAACGGCCTCTTTGTCAAACACAAATGTGGCAAATTCTAAGGTGGCTTCTTTTCAACTAAATTGTCTCAGCATGCAGAGCAGCAGGGAGAACGTTTGCTATACGACATGGGCAAAAAAACCCAATCTTTCGTTGATTTTTTCAGGAGGGTATCATATGAAGTTCCAGGGGGAGGTGATGAGATAGACGTTCGCGGTGAAAAGGCACATTTTCTTTTATGAATCGCCTGCTCCATTTAAAGGTGCTCAATTCTGCCTGCGGTGTCTGGGACGTTCCACTGGGTTGCACCCAGCCTCCCACCCCCACCGCTGCTGCTTCCTTCCCGAGTCCACAGGACGGTAATGAATTCTGTACCAGGACTGGTTGCCCCAGATTTCCATGAGGCCTGACCTCCCCAAGACTCACCCTGCCTCCCCATCCGTGCTTTCCAAGAGACACAGTGTTGTCCTGTCTGCAGCACAATGTAATTAGAAAGCAATTTGGCCCGCACACGCAGCCTCCCTGGTCCCCTGGCACGGCCTCAACCTGCCTCTGGCAGGGCTGCTTCAGCTCTGCCTTGGCTGTGCTCCGAGATGTCTAGCGGCTCAGGGATCCTGGGCTGGGCCAGACTTGGGAGTGTCGGGAGCTGCCTGCTCAGAGCCCTGGGGGTTACACTGGAGCCCCTGTCCCACGTGGCCTTGGGCGTGCACAGAGGAGGCTCGGCCACCTGATGCCAGCTGCCAACCTCTCCACCCAGAGTGCAGAGACCATGCACCGGCTCGTTCCACCCCAAACCCCCTCATCACATCACTCCAGCGCTTTCCCAGGATCCCTCAATCCCAGGCCCCCAGGCTCCATTTTTAACCCAGCTTTCCCTCCATTTCTCTCAACACCCAGAAAGACCCCACGCCCTCTAAAGCTGGTCTTTTCATTTCTGCTCTCAATGCCCCAATTCCAGCCTCCTGCCCCAAACACAGTAACAGCCTCTCAACAGTTATTTCCCTGCTCAAGTCTATGTCCTCCAGTCCCAGCATCACCCTATGACCAGATTTCTTTTCCAAACATGCGCCCTTGGTAATGTGATCATGTCATTCTCCTGCTCACAGACTCGGGTGGCTTCTCGTGGCCTGTAGTTTCCTCAGCTGGGCGCTCTGGCTGGCTGCCTGTTCATGTAAATAAAGTTTTATTGGGATGTAGCCATGCCCAGTCACTTAATATTGATTACAGCTGTGTTGATGCTATGATGGCAGAGCTGAGTCATTGTGACAGGGACCACGTGGCTTGCAAAGCTTCTGATGCTATTTGTCCCTCGCTAGAAAACATATGCTGACCCCTGCTCTAAATGTGGTCCCAGATTTCCTTTTCAGTTTCATTCCTTCCAAGCCTGGGCTTTCCTGCCTTCAGTGCCTTGATTTACACTAGTCTGCTCTCCGCTGGCAGAAACTCACCCCTCCAGGCTCATCCCAGGTGGACCCGACTCACACTTTCCTGACTTGTGTTTCCACGTGAGCTTTCCCTGCTTTAGGCCCATCACACTCTGTTAAGGTCTTTTGCATGTTCTGACTTTTATTGCAAATATTCACAATGTCTCTCATTGCTTCCCCGCCCGCCCCCGTCAAGTTTCAAAGCTCCCCGAGGGCAGGAGCCAGGTCTCAACCATCTTAAGCTCTAAGCCCAGGAGTCTTTTCTTCCAGTGGCTTCCAGAATAATCAACATTCCCCTAAAGGCCCATGGGCATTCTGACACCACCCAGTACAAGGGGAGGTGGGGAGGTGGACACTGAAACAGAAACAGTCAGCAATTTTGGTTAAAGTATCCTATTTTTGCAAATGTTTTAAAATTTTATGTAAGGGCTCTTCTCAGGGTTTTGGAAGGAGTCAGTGCAGGTGAGGAGCTCTGAAGTTCAGATTCATCAACTTCATGGTAATTTCCTCTGCATCTAGGAATCACTCAGGTGTGAAGGCTTTAATGAGATGGCCCAGGAGAGAGAGCCAGGCCGAGAGACGCTCTCCGGGCTCATGAGGATTCCAGTTCCACCTGGTGCTCTAACCACTCGTGCATTCCCGTGATAGAACAAACACCTTCTTCTGCATATTTTCTTTAATCTGGCTTTTACAAATCTTGCAGGTTCACAATGGATAATCACTTGGCAGTTTTCCAGAAAATTAAATGTAGAATTGCTGTATGACGCAGCCATTCCACACCTAGGTATATACCCAAGGGAACTGAAAATATGAACTCAAACAGATATTTATACAGGCATGTTCACAGCAGCATTACTTAAAAGGTGGCCAAAAGGTGGAAATGACCCAATGTCCATCATCAGATGGGTGGATAAACAAAATGTATCCACAGAATGGAATACTATGCAGCCAGAAAAAAAAGAATGATCTGGTTCATGATGCAACAAGGACAGACCTTGAAAATATTTTGTGAAGTAAAATAAGACACAAAAGGACAAATATTTTGTGATTCCACTTACATGAAATATCATGAGAATAGGCAAATTCTTAGAGACAGAAAATAGATTAGAGGTTACCAGGGGCTGGAGGAAGGGGGAAGGGGAAATTCCTGCTTAACGTTTAGAGAAGTTCTATATGGGATGAAGACAAAGTTTGGGAAATAATGTTAATGAATGTACATACACCACTGTGAGTATAATTAACACCACTGAATTGTACACTTAAACACTGTTAAAATGGTAAATTTATGCACATTATGTGTTTTGCCACAATAAAAAATACTCCCCCAAAGCAGGGTCATCATGAGCATCAGAAAGGAATCTTTCCAGATCAGGTTATTTTCATGCATTTAAAAAAATCTGGCCAGAATATTTTGCATGACAATATTTACCTGTTTATTTTTATCTGCAGAGCTCACTTCACATTAAGTCCACGTATATAAAAGATCTTGCAGATTCATTACCAAACCAGTGAAAATTGATATCAACCTGGTACCTGCTCACCAACCCTCACGACACTTGTCACCAGCCAACCGTGGATGAATTCAATGACAGCAAACACACAGGTTTCTGGAGATGGCGTGGGTGGTGGTTGCCAACGCTGTCTTCTAAAAAAGAGAAACTTTCTTGGTGGCGATTGGCCTGGGCTCTGTTTCTTTCAGACTCTGAAACCCGCGAGGTCTGTTTAATGTGCCTGCTTGGCTGGCTGCATAGACACCGACAGGTCGGCCGCCGGAGGTGAGGGCCGACCATGCGGCCTTCCGGAGGTTGCACCCAGAACATAAATGCACTGATAAGGGAGGCTCATTAGGGGAGTGGGAGGTGCGGCCTGAACGCCACGAGTCACTGGCTGGATGTGTTTGCCGTCCCTGCCCCCCGCCCCACGCCAGGTCCCCCTGCGCTATGGCTGCTGCTCCCGGGACACACCCGGCGGGAATCGGGAATCAGGCAGGGTAAGCGAGCAACGCTGATGCCGCCGCCGACTCCGCGGCGCTGCAGCGGTCAGGGCGCTCTTCCTCCTCCACGCACGACCTGAGGGGGCTGCTCCTTCCTGTCTTCAGGTGGCCTTCCGTGGAGCTATTCGCGGGCCTGCGCGCCTCCCTCGGTGTCCCCCCCCCCCAGGGCTCTGGAGTCACCTGCTGACCCAGAGCGCACAACCGGCAGGCGGGGCGGCTCAGGGGGGCTTGCCGGGCGGGAACCGAAAGGGATGCCGCCCCTCCTGCCTCCGCGCCACTGGCCAGGGGGCGGGCGTGGAGACACGGATTCCCCGGCCTGGAGAGAGACTGCGACCAGGGCCCAGCCTCCCGCTTTCGTGGCTCCGGCTCGGGCTCCGGGGCAGACCAGGACAGCCTCCCCGCAGAGCGAGACCCGCCCGGAGCATCTGGGATCCAGATGCTGCTGGCTTCCTTAACGGCTCCGAGAAGGGGAGGCGTTGGTCTTAAGCCCTGAAACCCTGCGAGGTCTGCTTTTTGTCTCAGGGCGCTCTTCTCTCCCCTTTGGACCCTTTGAGGGCCGAGCTGGCCGCGGCCAGCCTTCGTCGACAGCTGACGGGGAATCCTCAGTGGAGGACAGTTGATTTTGGAACAGCTCCTGCTGTCAGTCCTGTAAAGCCCGAGCTTCCTGACCTGTAGGGCATGACGACAGCCCCATCTGCTTTCGCAGTTAGCCATTTGAGGGGCTTCGCTGTAAAACGGTTGTCGAAAGTTAAGCTGGCTGGTGCTCCCCCTCTGTGACCTCTTTCTTGCGACTTTGCTCACAGGTCCACGCCACGCGTGGCGCCGGGATGTGAAGACACAGTCGGCAAGAAATACCTTTCGCCTCCTCTCCGTGCGGGTCTCCATCCGTTCATCTGTCATGACATTTTTTTTTTCTCGTGAAAGCAATGAAGTTTGCCTCTACTGTGTGATCTCTTAATTCATAATAAAAACAGCAATATGAAGAGTTGAGTAGATTCATCAATGCGCGACTCACAACGGGTTTTTAGGAGAAACGCAAGTGCACCGGCTGCGACTTTAGCTTTCTAAGGTCAGGACTGAGAACTATCACACCTTCAAATTTTCCTCCCAGCATATATTTCAGAGTCCTGGGCTGGAGGGACTGTGTGCTCACCCCAGGAGGGATTCCTTATGTTTGTGTATAGCTCTGTTTCTAAAGATGCTTTACAAGTAACTGTAGGAAAAGTAAATCTTTGTTATACTAATACAGTATATAAGAGCAGAGAGGCTCAAAAATACACTTCAGGATTAGGGGATACAGCTCTCACGTGTTCAGGTGAGCGGGCTGAGACTTGTGTTCTGGTTTTTTGTCTAACTCTGAACATTTGCCTGTTCAGGTCTGCTTCCTCTGCACCACAATGGAGAAGGCAGGGATGTGCTTTTTTTTTTTTTTTTTTTTCTTTTTTTTTAGGGATGTGCTTTTGAGGGGATGCAAGGAATAGCATAGCTGACCAAAAGTGGGGTTTACTTTCTCAGACAGCCAGATGTCCTGGAAGTAGAGCGGTTCCAGGTTTGGCGAATTCAGTGACAAAAAGGCATGATCTTTTTGCTCTGCAGTCCTCAGCTGTGCCTCCTCATAGTCACAAGATGGATGTTGCAGCTCCAGACATCACATCCTCACAGAGCTACAGCCAAAGGCTGCAAGTCTTTCCTCTTTTTATCCGAGAGAAATGCCTTTTTTAGAACTCCTCCAGCAAACATTCACTTGTATCTCATTGGCCTAAAGGGAGTTAAACCTTACCCTTAATACAATCACTGGCAAAGGGGAATGGGATTATCATAATTGGTTTAGACCAGTGGTTGTCAAACTTCAGCATGAATCAGAATCTCCCGGGAAGGGGGGCCTTATTAAAATACCGATTGCTGTGTTCCACCACTGGAGTTTCAGATGTAGGATACTGGGGATGGGGCCTTATAAATTTGCCTTTCTAGTAAGTTGCCAGGTCATCCCACTGCTGCTGGGCTGGGGATCACACTTTGGGGACTATCGGTTCAGACAGAGCTTGATTCATTTTCTGGGCCTGGGAGTAACTGGAGGAAAACATCAGGACCAAGTCAGCAGGAGGAAGTGTGTTAGGCAGGCACCCAGCCCCATTCACTGCATGTTTCCCTGTATTTACCCTGCATTTTCTGAGTACATGCCTCGACTCTTCTGGCATTTTTTCAGGACCACTGCATTTTAGATAGTTTTACTGAAATACCTGTATTAATTTGATTCCTCTAGCAAGTATTTTCCCTTTGAGACACATAAATTCTAAGACCATCAGTGTGTCCTGCTTAAATTAGGCAGAGCTTAAATTATTTCTTTGAATATCTATTACCTTTTGCCCTTCTCTGTAAAATGTTATCCATCTTCGTGTTTGTTCAGTCATCCAGGTTTATTACAGCCATCTTAAGCCCCTCACAACCCTCTTTAGCTCTTACCAACCTGAACACTTTTGTGTCATCAGCAAATTTTCCCACACTGCTGTTCACTTCCTCCTCTAGGTCATTGACAAGTATATTGAGCTCAATCACTGCAACTACCAACTTGAACTTCAGGCATTAGCAACAGCTGAAAGTGTACCAGGTGCAGCAGCAGCCTTAAATCAGTGTATCAGTTTGTTATATTTAAAAAATTCACATTTGATTCCATTCTTTCCTGTGCAGTTTGTAGCAGATATGTATAGATATAAACATAATTATATAGAAACTTACCCTTTTGAAAAGTCAGTGTAAATGGCTTAATATTTTGGAGACCATTTTGGAGATTTGGAGGAACTAAATTTGGAGATTTGTTTTGAGAGACACCCCTTCAATCCCATGCCCAAAGAGCTGGCTACTTGATATCAAATTCTACCATTAGAAAGTCATTCTTTGGAGTAAATAACATCTCATTTAAAGGAAGTGTCTCTTGAAAGGCTAAGGTTAAAAGAGCTAGCCCTAATCACATATACCAGCCCGCGTGTGAATCCATTTAGTAACCCTCATTCCTCCCAGCTGTGATCGATACACTGAAGGGGTAGAAGGGTAGAAAGAAGGAATGGATTAACTTGGGAATTCAGGGAAACAAACCTCGCTGGGAGGGAATTCCCAGTGGGCCCTCGGCAGCTGAGGGGGTGGGAGTGGGAACTGGGTGTGATACTTGTAAAGAAAAAGGCCCCAGACAGTAGCAATGGGGACAGAAGAGGGAAAATGTCTCTCAAGAGACATTTGATCCAAGAGAGCTTTATTTAGTAACATGTGCATCTTAATAAACATTAATAAAGAGTCCTGGGTTGTTCTTTTTATTAGCTTTCCTCCAGGAGAGGAATGTTGATACTCAAATTCCAGACCAGCCTTTTCCCCTCGCCTTCTGGTCAGAACATGGTGATGGGGCCCATGTCTGTTTTTAAGGCGTAATCCTAGTCCTTAGCTCAGCCAAGCTCTCAGCAGCCCCACGTGGCTGGAATCCAAGATGGAGAAACTAAGGTGTAAAGACTTTTAGGTGATTCACTAAAGACCAAATGGTTAATGCCAGGGCCAAGACGCTGCTGGTCAGTGCTGTTTCTATCAGACCATGTGGTCTGTGGATGGCTGTACAGCATGTGCACTGCTCAAAGGCACCTGGCTGATGGGTGACAGGGGAGCAGGAACCAGGGATCTGTTTGTAAGGAGCACAAAAGCTCCAAATGTACTGGTTTAGGCTTTGCTTAGTTATTATTAGCTTTTATTTTCATACAGATTAAGTAACCCCTAATAGGCCAGAATTCTTATGTTTCTACTAGAGTTATTTATGTAAAGTTAGTGCCTGGAAGGCTGGTTCTAGGTATAAGGATGATTGGATTTCTCAGCATCTTCCTGAGTGGTCTTCCTGCCTCAGTCTTGCTGCTTCTTATCCCAGGACCACCACCGTGTTGCTTCAGCAATACCTGCCCTATTTTTTAACAGCCTTATTGGAGTGTAGTGAACAAGTAATGTACTGTATGTTTTTAAAGTGTACAATTTGATATGTTGACATATCTGTGCACCCATGAAACCATCCATACAAAATGATCAACCTGTATACCACCCAGAACTTTCTACCTGCCCCTTTGTGATCCTTCTCCTACCCCTTTCTCCCCATCCAGGGAACCACTCATTGGCTTTCTGTTCCCCCAGGTCAGTTTACACCTTCTAGTTTTATATCCATGGAATTATACAGCCTGTGCTGTTTTTTTGTTTGGCTTCTTCTTCAGCCTAATTATTTAGAGATTTATCCATGTGGCGATAGTTCATTCCTTTTTTATTGCTAAGTAGTATTCCATTGCATGGATATGCCATAATTCGTTTTTCTGTTCACCTGATGATGAACATTTGGGTTGTTTGGGGTTTCATTTTAATTAATTTATTAATTTATTTTGGCTATTACAAAGGAGACTGCTATAAATATTCGTATACAAGCCTTTGTATGGACATAGGTATTTATTTTACATGGCTAAATATCTAGCAGTGGCAAGGCTGGATCATATGGAAAGTGTATGTTTAACTATTTAAGAAAGTGTCAAACTGCTTTCCAGGTATTTGTACCATTTACATTCCCACCAGCAGTGTATCAGAGTTCCAGTTCATTCATAGCCTAACCAGCAATTCCTATGGTCAGTCTTTTTCACTTTAGACATACCAAGAAGATGAATAATAGTATCACACTGTGGTTTTAATGTGCATTTCCACAGTGAATAATGATGCTGAGTATCTTTCCATGTGTTTATTTCATGTCCATAGATCATCCTTGATGAACTGTATGTTCAAATCTTCTGCTCATTTAAAAAACACAGTTGTTTGTTTTCTTATTACTGAGTTTTGGGAGTTCTTAATATTTCATGGGTACCAGTTCTGTATCAGACAAATGAATTATAAACATTTTATTCTACTCTGTGGCTTGTCAACAGTGCCCTTTCAACAACAATTCTTAATTTTGATGTGGTTTGTCAATCTTATATATGTGCGTATTGTTTCTTTGGTGTTGCATGTAACTAAATCTTCGCCTAACCTGAGGCCACAAAGATTTTCTCCTATGCTTTTGTCTAGAAACTTTGTAATTTTAGTTTTCACAGTTATATATCCAATCCATTTTGACTTAATTTTTGTATATGGTGACAGATTTGGGTTGGAATTTTTCTTTTTTGCATAAGGATATCCAATCGTTCCATCTCCATTAGTTGAAAACATTATACTTTCTTCCTGGAATTATCTTCACACCTGTGTTAAAAAATCAATTGACCTTATTAATGTGAGTCTATTTCTGGACTCTCCATTTTTTCCTATTGATCTTATTATCTATCTTTACACCAGTATCATCCTATCTTAATTACTCTGTTCTGTTCCATTGATCTATTTATCTCAATGCCAGTAAGAAACTGTCTTAATTACTGTCATTTTATAATAAATATCAAAGTAAGGTAATGTGAAATCTTTATTCCTATTTTTTTAAATTGTTTTCATTTTCCTAACCTCCTTTATATTTCCATATGAATTTCAGAATCAGCTTATCAATTTCTACAAAAAGGATTTTGATTGGGAGTGCATTTTCTTCTACAGATTAATTTCAGAGAAATTTGACATATTCGCTATATTGAGTTGTCTGACTCATGAGACTGGTAAATTACTCTTTTATTTAGGTCTTTTATTTCTTTCAGCAATGTTTTGTAGTTTTAAGTGTGCAGATCTTAATCACATTTTGCCAGATTTATCTCTAGGAATTTAACATTTTTTATCCTATTGTAAATGGAATTTTAAAAAATGTCAGTAGCCAATTGTTCACTGGTAGGATTTAGAAATAACAGATTTCTGTATATTGGTCTTGCCTCCTACAACCTTCCTAAAGCCACTTCTTAGTTCTTTTGGCTTTTTTGTAGACTCCGTAAGATTTTCTACATGGATGATAATGTCATCAATGCATCAAAAAGGTTTTACTTCTTTTCTGATTAAGATTCCTTTCTTTTTCTTGCCTTATCAGTCAATCTGGTTAGAACCTCCAGTATGATTCTGAATAGAAGTGATGAGTGAACATCCCTGTCTTGTTCCTGACCTGCAGGGGAAAGTATTCAGTCCTTCACCGTAACTATGAGGTTAGCTATGCATTGTGCTTTGATAACCTTTATCAAGTGGAGGGAATTCCTTTCAACCCCTAGTTGGCTGAGACTAGGACCTCCAATTACATGTATATTAGGCCACTTGAAGTTGTCCCACTGCTCACAGATACTGTTTATTGTTTCGTCTTTCTTCTCTCTGCGTTTCACTTTAGTTCCTATTGCTAGGTCTTCAAGTTCACCAATCTTCTCCTCTGCAATGTCTAATCTGTTTTAATACCATCCAGTGTGCTTATCTCAGATATTGTATAATAAATATCAAAGTATTTTCACAGAATTTCAGTTTGTATCATATTCTCCATGTCTCTACTGATCATATGTGTTCTTCCCTCCAACTTCTTGAACACATTGAAGATATAATAACTATTTAAATGCCTTTGTCCCCTAATTCTATCATCTGTGTCATTGATGTATCAGTTTCAATGGATTGATTTCTCCCTCTGATTACGCCTCAACTTTACCTGTTGCTTCAGATGCCCAGTAATCTAGATTGGATGCCAGACACTGTGAGTTTTGCCTTGTTGAGTGCTACGTGTTTTTATATTACTAGGGCTATTCTTGAACTCTATTCTGGAGCACAGCTGAATTACTTGGAGATGGTTCAGTCCTTCCAAGTTTGCTTTTAAGGTTTGTTGGGCAGACCCAGAGAGAACATGGTCCAGGTCTAATCTCACCTCACCACCAAGGCAAACACTTCTGGGCGCTCTGCTGGGGCTCCATGAATTATGCCTCTTTTGCTCTGGCCCCATGTGATCTCTGGAAAGTATTTGCTTTCATCCTCTTGGGTGGTTCTTTTACTGGCTTTGGAGTTTCCTCACACACACCTGCCGATAGATTGTCAGCCAGAGCCTCAAGGGAGACTCTGCATATTTCTGGGTGCTTTCTCCATAGGGGTCCCTCCTCTCCTGTTAACCCTAGCCAACTTGGCCTCCCCAGACTCTCACCTCTGTCTCTTCAACTCAGGGAGACCACCAGGATCTGCCTGGGTTTCCTTCTCTGCCCTACTGCTTGGAAACCCTCCTACCAGGCTGGGGCAATTGTTAAGGCCCTCCTGGTTGATTTCTCATGTCTCAAGAATCGCTATCCTTTACTACCTGGTATCCAGGGTCTTTCAATTTCTTGTTTCATATACATTGTCTTTGTTTCCAGTTATTTCAGGCAACATGGTAAACCTGGTCCTTGTTACTCCATCTTGTCTGCTCTATTTTTAAAACCTTTCCCTTAAATCAAAACCTACAAGGTTCAAATGCCTCTCCTTTAGAGCTTCTTCTCTGTCTAATTTAGCAGCTAATCTAAGCAAGCAGCCCGAGTTTGTGATTAAGAGAATAAACATTGAAGTTGCACAGGGTAAAGTTTGATATTTCTTCCTTCTCATGGTTTGACCTTAAGCAAGTTGCTTACCCTCTTCAAGCCCCAGTCTCCTCACTCATAACCAGGGGGAATAACTTGAGGGTTAATTTTATGTGTCAACCTGGCTACAGTGCTCAGTTGTTTGGTCAAACATTAGCCTAGATGTTGCTGTGAAGATATTTTGTAAATATGATTAACACTTATAATCAGTGGACTTTAAAGGGAGATTACTCTTAAGAATGTCGGTGGGCCTCATCTAATCAGTTGAAGCAAAAACTGAGGTTTCTGAGAGAAGAAGGAATCTACCTCAAGACCCTAACACACAAATCTTGCCAGAGTTTCTACCCTGCCAGCCCACCCTGTGGATTCTGTACTCAACACTGCAGCTTAACTCTTGCCTGAGTTTTGTAAATGTTGTACTTGCCAGTCTGCACAATCACGTGAGCCATTTCTTTAAATGAACCTCTCTAAACATGACACCTGTTATGACCAGATGTTTTTTTCCTCTCTTTCCCTTAATCCCCCTACTATGTATTTGTTTTTCAAATAAACATTGCCAACAGCTTTGGTGTGTGTGATTTCCCTTTACAGAGGGTGATCTTTCGTAAGCTGCAATGTACAAAGTGATCTTTTAGAATGAAATACGTCTCTTCAAGTATGTCAATTCAGATATGAAACAAATACACGCATGCAGGTTCAACAGTGGAGGACTATGGAGTAAGTGGTGGATGACATTTATTGCCACAAACTTCCGGTGTTTGCACTGACTTTCTGTGCAGGGCTGCCTTAAATTCTCTCTCACTGCACCTCTTCCCTTCACAGAAGCCAACTCTGGGGCTAAGTGGAAAGACTCGGGGGTCAGAGCCAGGAAACTGAAGTTGGGGGAACCCAAAGCCGTGGCAGAGCGACGTTGGACGGATATTGGAGAAAAGATCGAACCCCCCATTTTTATACTGAAAAATCCAGGGCAACCAATACTCCTCAGTCTGACTTAAGGTGTAACAGCTCTGACTTCCCACCTGCAGGCCCTAGGGGATTAAGACAGTAAGAGAGGCACCTTTAAATGGGGTGAACATCCTTTCTCTGAAAATATTTGAGAGTTTCTTCCTCTGACAGTATCATTTACACCATCAACATAGCGTTAAAAGCTGGTATTTCTGGCAATGTGTTTTCACTATTAAGTGTCTCTGCAGAGACCAGGAAGTGGGATTTTAAGCAGAACATCTGTGTGGACCTTCGCTCTATCCACCTATTTGCTCGGGTAGATGTACATATTCTTTCAGTTATAGAAATAGTGACAAATAATGGAGGAACCCTCGCCACTTTCTGCAGAGGGATTTAAGCAACAGGAGAAAAGGCATCTTCCTAAACACGTATAATTTACTGCAAAGGGGGAATAAACGGAGAATAATGATAGGAAAGTATTAGATATTTTAGCTTATCCAATGTTCTTTTTCTTTCTGCAGCGAAGTTCGGAAATTGAAATGTTTAAACCAAAGCAGTTGACGCCTTAAGCCCTACGGTATATGTGACTTGTACTCTGACATGTGACTCTTTTCGTCACATAAAAATTTCAATTTCTTGCTTTGGAAAGAGAGAAGAGACACTCAGACTCTGAGGATGAATTTTGAAATGGTACCTGATTTATTCATTTAATCTTCATGCTTTCATTCATGCTACAAAACTGGCACAAAACCACACTAAATGAGGCATTGCAGAATAAATTTAACATTGAAAGCTCTGGTAGAGGGAACTCCACTGTAGATCATTTGGTAAATCTCATTTCTCTGAAACTTTAGGTCTTCTTTACGCTTTTATTGGCTTTTTCTTGCCAGTTTTTAGTCTCCATAGTTGAATCATTATGACTGTGAAAAAGAAAGCCACAGCTCATGCAAAAGCATATAAAAGAGGACTAGATTAATTTTGAAATTATAGACACTGCAGGAAACAGTAAAGTTAACACACCTGGTATAAAACATACTTGGACTGCTTTCATATTTAATGGAAAATATATTCCACTGAGTGGTAACACTAAACAACTTTACCTAGAAATCCACTAATAGTTTTGCAGCTTATTGGAAGGTTGAGATTTTACTATTTCCACTCGAGCCGAGCATTATATGAAAACGCTTATAAATCTCAACAACTAACCCTGAAGTCCTGCCAAATTACTTTTTTCCTTCTAATCAGGGGAAGGTACGATTAAATGAAAATATGAACATTTCAAGAACATCTCCAGAGACGTTTCAAATTGCTGAGGCATTAAATCAGCTACTATTAGGTGGATCTGTGACCACAATGAGGAGGATGCTCTGAAGAAGAGGAAATATTTAAAGGGCCAATGGATCAGGGGATACACCATGGGTTTGTAATGTGGGGCAGTAAATCGTTAGGGTCTCACTTCAGGGAGACACAGCTCAGCAATTTCCTCCGAACTGAACTTCGGTTGTTCAACAAAACCAGATATTACCCTCTATGAAGAAATAACCTCGTAAACAGAGATGCGGACTTTGGCTTCCCCCCTCCTCCCTGTGAAACTTCTCTGGAATTTCCTGCTTCTTTTATGTAAGAGATTTTTTTTTTCCATCGTTCTCCTCAGGCTGATGGGTTGTATCATATTTGAACATGCCTTTTTCTTTCAAAATATCAGATTAAAAAATTCTCAGCCTTATGTTGTCTCATAAAGATTAGGCTCTGATTAAAACCAGATCCCACGGGTAGGACCCGCTTTCTTTTTTTTTTTTTTTTCCAGAAACGCAAACAAGAGAAATGTTAATAAAAACATTCCACTTCCCACCAGAGACGCTGGCAATGGTAATCTAGGTATTACCCTATCTGCAAATATGCATCCAGCACGCAGGGCCCGCATGGAAGTATTTTAAAGGCTTAACGCAAGATTTTCATATGAAGAATGGAATGTAGCATCTTTTGATTCCTACAAACCTCTTTTAGAAGGAAGGCATCTTTTCAAGTGATCTGGGTACTGACCTGAGACTGCCAACAGGTATCCTGCAAGATAATGAGCTCGCCTGTTTCCCTTTCTCAGTGCTTTTTAAAGGTGGGGGGACAACACCCAAAGGCCCCTATGAAAGGATGTTCAGGGCAGCATTGTTTACCACAGCTGCCAACCGCACACAGCCGGCCGCCCGGCAAGAGGGGGCTTTGAGAGGGATGCTCGTGGAGGGGTTAGGATCAGAGGAGCTGCCGACAAGCTGCCTGGTTAGGGATTCCAGGGTCACCACTTAACCAGTCCTGTGACCTGGGACAAGTTATTTAAACCTTAGGTTTCTCATCTGTAAAACAGAAATGATAATAGCGGCTAATTCTTAAAGTTGAAGTGAAGCATGAGATGTCAGTTGTTAGTACCCCAAGCACCGAGAACAGCGCCTGGTACATAATAGCTTCTCCACAAACATCTGCTGAATAAATACCAAGAGTTTGCAAGAGTGCCCAGCATGTAGTCGGCACCCAGAGGGCAGCTACGGTATGATCTCTGCATATAATAGAATAGTAGACAGTAATTTTAAACCCATATGGATCACTATGTAAAAATAAATCTAAAAAAACTTAAATACAATATAAAGGAAAAAGTATAAGATGCTACAGTATGAAAATGGCCAAAAGGTACATATATACGCATATTTTTCTGTGGACACAGTTGCACACACAGGACCATCTCTGGAAGCATCCGCAGGCACTGGTATGCTTGTGGTCCTTGGCACACTGTTTTGGATTGTTTGACTTTGCATGTGTGGCAGGTTGGCTTTTTGGGAAGCAGATTTTGAGTTGAGATGCGTGTGCAAAACATTTACGAGGGAGTGTTCTTGTGGAGGGGCGGGTGAAGGAGCAGGACTGAGCAGAGGGAGCAGTTATCTGCAGTGGATTCCCAGCCAAGCCAGCCCCTGGGGAGTCTGAAACCAGATGGCCCCTCGGAGCTGTCCCAAGATGGGAGGAGAGGCCCAGCCTTCACACTCCAACTCATCAGTCCCTGGATGTGGGCTGGTCCTAGGAGGGGGTGGGTAGTTTCTTTCAGTTGAGGCAGTCCCCACATAAAGTAAGGGCTTTCTAGCACCTTCCCAGCAGCTGTGGGGAGACCCTCCTTTTTGAAGGGGGCTTGGGCAGCAGGGGATGATCTCCACATCATTGTTTGTTCTTCCAATAAATGAACGACAAGAGACATTGCCAAGATGGCGGAGACCAAGAGCGACCAGCTCATCCTCTCCAGGAGCACGCCAACAACTATGCCCGCGTGTGGAACAGTCCGCGCAGGACGCCTGCTGAACTTCGGCAGAATCTCTCTTACTTTGAAATACAAGAAGAAGCCTCACAAAAACGGATAAACAACAGGGTCCTTCCATCTAGCACAGGGAACTATATTCAATATCTTGCAGTAACCTATAACGAAAAAGAATATGAAAACAAATATATGTATGTACACATGTGACTGAAACATGATGCTGTACAGCAGAAACTGACACAGCACTGTAAACTGACTATACTTCAACAAAAAAAAAATTAAAAAAATAAGTGAATGACATAGTTATCAAGGACTGACTTTTCAGTCACAATAGTTTGCTACCTACCCTCCCCCGCACGAAGGATTTCCCACACCACCCTGCCAAAAGGACAGAAGTTCTAACAGTTTGTTGAGGGGTGGTTTAAGACGTGCTTCCTGGAGAAATTATTTGCCTACGCCTTAATAGTTTACTCAGTAATTGTTTATTACTAACCAATAATTCAGGTACATATGAATCGGCCAGTGGAGAACAAGACACTGAAATTGTTCAACAGTTCAGACCTCATTAATCTCAGCAGGAGTTTAGGGTGATTCTCCTGACAACCAAAGGAGCATGAATATGATGCAGAGCAGTGTTCCCCAAAACGGGATGTCAGTGCTCCGGGGGCACAAAAGGCACCCACTGGCCCTCTCTTCACAGCAAGGCCATCTGCTATGGAAAGGGAATTTAAGAACTTTTACATACACGCATTTTTGTCTTTACAAAGGAAAAGCAAGGAAGAAATAAAGTTTCCCCGATGTACAATAAACATATAGAGATTCAGTCCTCAAGCTAGACTACCTCATTTCCAGGCCAGCGGAAGACAGACCCCTAATTCCACAACAGGAAAGAGATGCGCAGAGACACCCTGGCTTGCGGCGTCCAGTCACACTTCAGCGAGCTCGTTCTTGGTGAACTGGAACGCCCAATAGTGAGCTTCACAAAGCTGTTATGTGGCATTGACTGTTGACTATTTTGGTAACACAGTGCCCTGGATTGTGTCCTGGAACAGAAAAAAAGACAATCATGGAAGAATTGGAGAAATTTAAATTCTCTAATTAATAATGCTTTCTTAATGTTACTTTCTTGGTTTTGATAAATATATTATGGTCACAAAAGATATTAACATTAGGGACAGGTGCAGGAAGGGTATATGGAAATTCTCCTATCTTAGCAATGTAAATATAATTAACACTACTATATGTTAACATATGGATTGTCAAGAGTAAATCCGAAGAGTTCTCATCACAAGGAGAAATATTTTTCTATTTCTTTTATTTTGCGTCTATATGAGATGATGGATGGTCACTAAACTTACTGCGATAATCATCTCATGATGTAAGTCAAATCATTATGCTTTACAGCTTAAACTCATATAGCTCATGTATGTCAATTATACCGCAACAAAACTGGGAGGAAAAATAAAGACAGAAAAAAATAAGAAATGGAGATGGATGGTATCCATATAAGGATGACCACTCATGGAGTGACAGCTTTGACAGAATTAAAAAAGAAAGGACACTGGGGGAAACACACCGACTCAGTCCCTCTCTCCTGTGACGTCCACTGGCTGCACCCGTCACAAGGACGTCATTGCACCAAAAATGCTGAACCAGAAATCCACACAATGTTCCAAGATGTCATCAATATGATTATTTGAAAACTAGAAATAGAATCTTAATGTGATTGGAGAATGTCCATGAAAATCTTTTGTGCCCATGGTATGCTAAGCTCTCTTATGGCAAAAAACTTAAACGTGTGTTTATTATCCTTTTACAAACACAAATGTTCCAAGTGTGGTTACAAGGGGCTGCAGACTGTGGTTACAAGGGGCTGCAGTCTGGCAGACATTTTAAAAAATTAAATATGCTTAATCTGTCTATGTCAGAAAATGATGTTAAAATAGAGAAAGTAATAACTTTTGAAAGAAATTCATGCTCTGGAAAGAGCATTTTGAAAATCAGTGTTTGGGAATGTTTCTGATTTATGTGGCTTTTATTGCCACAAATAACGTAAAAATTCCTATCTGCACACATCACAATTCTGGAAACAGAATTTTCTAACCTGCCCCCAATTTTTCCAAATGAAGAACTTTATCATGTTTTGGGTATGTTTGTTAGAAATATAAAAAATGTCACAGTTTCTAATTAATGGGAGACCACATCCATCTGACAGTCATAAAATTGGAAACTTACTAGCCCATAAGAAACCTTGGAATAATTAGTGGAGGGCATTAAAAAAATCAGTGTCACAATTTACTGAGTGCAGTAAAATACAGCACTTTTCCCAGTTAAATCTACATTATCTTTGTGAAGCATATTTTCATTTATTATGACTAAGTAATAAAATATAATGAACTTAAAACCATCATCACAATTTGTTTTTAATCTGGTTAGGTCACAAAGTGCTAAACCAAAATTTTCACTAATCAAATTTGATTTTTTTTTTCAGTTAAAAAAATTCTTTTTCCCCTTAACAGACGCATGCAGGATTGAACCCAGGACCTTGAGCATGTCGAGCACATGCTCTACCACTGAGCTATACCCTCCATCCGCTACTAATCAGATTTTAAAAAGCTTATTTCAGGGGGGAGGGTAGAGCTCAGTGGTAGAGCGTGTGCATACCACGCACAAGGTCCTGGGTTCAATCCCAAGCACCTCCATTAAAAGTAAATAAACCTAAAAATGAAATAAATTAAAAAAAACTTTTCAACTTTTCCCCTTTAAAAATACCTATTTTTTTAAATATCAGAAACTTACTCATAATATGTTCATACTAAAGCACAATATAGTATACAAATACAGATACTAATATCAAATATTCTTTTAATATTAAATATTCTTAAAGTGCATATATTGGAAGCACATGCACAGAACTGTTTTACTGGTAGGGATACACTGTTTTGTACGGAGGATTAATCAGAAACGGCAAAGAAAATCGGTTGGTTTAGTCCTTTATAAAGTCTATTAGAGAAGAAAAACGTTCCCCGCCATACACGTAACACACCAATTTCAAGTGTGCGCTGATCCTCCTGTGCTGAGTGAACACAATTGGAAAACTAATCATCTAAGCGTTTTTACAATTGTTCAGCAATGTCATCTATTTGACTTTGGTTAAAAGTCACATTTGTGGAGCACAGTCCCAGAGATTCTGATTCGGCAGGGGAACCAGTGCCGCCCAGGAATCTGGGCTGTCAGCAAGCACCCTGTGCCGTTAGGAAGTAATCCCTCACGTGGACGATGAGGACAGTAAGATCCTTAACAGAGAGTTACGTGACTTGCCAGTGGCCCCCTAGCCAGGGCCAGGACTAGGGCCATCGAGACTCATGTCTTCCCCGTCCAGTGTGCCTCTTTGGGTTTGTCCTGCTCCCGAAGTGACAATCGGATGCTGGCCCAGTTTGCTATTTGCAGACTGGAGGAGAGCAACTGATTCTAGGCTTCAGCTCAAAATCACTCTTCGCTTACAAAATATCCTTTGAATATTCTGGCGAGACTAATGGCCACAGAGCTTTCTGAGCTAAAGACAAAAGGGCATCGTTGGGTTGGCTGGCGTCGCCATGTTGCTAGGTGAGCCTCTGCGATGGAATGTCCTGGGCAACGCGAGCCCCATTTCTCTCCACGGCGCTGCCTCTGTGCACAGGGAGAGAGAGGACACATCCCAAGGCCAAGGCCAGAGCATTCGGTGAAAGGGAAGATTTCCCTGGACTTTGTGAGCGAAGAATCAAAGACCAGCATGAAAGCCCCCAAATCACGATAGGGTCCTTACAATTTTAAGAAAGGGGCATATGTTAAAATTTCAAATATCAGGTTGCCTTGTGGTACCCAAACCTGCTCATTTCTTCTTGATGACAGTTTTAACACATAGCAGTAAAATGGGCCTGAAATGTATATGAATATGTTTTGTTGGAAATAGGCAACCACCTGGGCCCAAGTTTGACTCACCGGCCCTGGGCACTCTCCAAGCCACAGGCAGTGCGGGGTGGGCTGACAGCCCAAACCCCTTGACCGTAGACCATGACGCCTCGCTGGCTGGTCAGGTCGCCAGCACAGAGGGAGGGGAGGGTGGAGGTTGCTGATGCACGGAACAGATGCTCTGAAGGTAACAAGGTGCTAAACTCTGCTGCAATGCAGAGCTCTGATCCATCTCTTCCAAGCCCCAGAAGTTCAAACGCCACACACTTCCTTTCCTTTGTTATTCACATCCTAGAAAACATGCCTCCAGGTGTAATGTGTGCATATATATATGCAAGTATTTTCAGAGTGAGAGAAAACAGAAAGAATAAAAGCAGATTTTTGACTCACCAGCTAACATTTTTAAAATGTTTGAAAACTGTTCTGGGGAAAGCAATATAGCTCTTGCTTAGAAAATATAACACAGTTTGATTTTAAAATATCTCTGCAATTTTGGGGAGATGGAGAGAACTTGCATTATCAACTCCCCAAAGCTGAGCGAGGTGGCCATTTCTGGAGTCTTTCTGCACTTCCCCTGTGGCCACGCCTAAGGGCACAGCCAGGGGCTCCCACGCCTGCTTCTGAATTCTGAGCACGCGGTCAGGTGAGGGGAAGGATATGTTGTTGAAGCTGGCTATACCCTTGGGTGAAAAATGAAAAAAAAAAAAAAGCAGCCAGGGAGGATTCTGGGACGGTTAGAATTGGGGGAAAGCCGGGTGGGACCGCCTGCCCCAGGGAGGTGGAGCACAGCCCCCAGCCCTGCGCCCCCTGCCGCCCTCCTGCAGGTAGTGATGCTCTGGCTGAGGGGGTGGAGATGCCTCCGGCAGAACTTGGACCCTCCGGCATCAGAAGCTACTCACTAGGACCGTCTGCCATCACTTAGACCATTTTCACGTCCTGGCTGTCACCAGGAATGGTAATACTTATATGATCGCTGGGACCACAACTCAAGGTTGCGGGGTGGGGGGCTGGACCAGGTGGGGAGGGCGGCTCTGGCTCCCCCAGGTGCCTGAGGCCTGAAGGGATCAGTCTGTCCACACATCCCTAACCCAACTGGCACAGATGTTGGGAAGCCCTGGTTCAGCACTGGTTCCCTGCTCCAGGAATGAAAGCCTTTGTCTCCCATCAAAACATCTGGAAGGACATCCTCTGAGTGAGCATCTTCTGGGCGGCCCCAAAGCCGCGGTGCTGGTCACATCCCAAGGGGCAGGCTGCCGCAGGCTTTTCCTGCTGTGGGCCAGCAGGCGCGGTGCAGGGACTGAGGAAGGAGACCATGGTCCCGTGGGGGCTTGGGAAACCCCAGCAGGTGCCTGCCCTGCACCCACGGAGAAGGGAAGGGGCACCCTGGGGCCAGGGGAGGGGGCCACAGGCAGAGCCCCGTGCTGCCTCACCTACATCCCAAAATTGGGATCCAGAAGAAGCGGATTTTAAGTTCTCAGCCCAGACCTCGCTGTGCCTCTCCCGTGGTCCTGCAGCCGCCTCCCTCGGGCCGTCCGTCCTCTGCCTGCTTCCAAGGAATCAGGCCACAGCTGAGGAGCATTTGGGAAGGCACGTGGTCAGATGTGTATCTGGTAACGAGGAAATGGAGGAAGATTGGTGGGCCCAACCACAGAGGGAGAACCCAGCAAATCCTCCACCAGGCGGTCATCTTTCCTTGTATATTGCTCGGCAGAGAGGAAGTCCTTCCAGCGGCATACTGCAGGTAATGGCCCATTTACCAAAACCTACGGAATTAGGAGTGTTTTGTGTACATAGCATGGCACAATTTTCATTTTTGATTGTTTTAGTTAATCTCTGCCCAACTAAACAATAACATTCTCTTCTCATTTCCAGAGTCTTATCAATGTGAAGCATACCTCATTAGACTTTTTTTTTTCACCTGTAGTCTTTACTGAGTCTCCAAATCACGGTGCAGGTGCTCATGACCCTGTGTCACAGCGGCAGACAGACGCCCAGAGCCCAAAGACTGCTCCCAGAGGTTTCGGACCGAGTCCTTTGCGGTTGGGCTCAGCTGATCTTTGGCATCAGATGCTGTTTCTTACCTCCTAATGGTGTCGCTATCATTTCAAATAAAACCTCAATGACTTACGGATTCCATGATTAACAAGACCCTGCCGGGGCTGGGCTGCAGCTGAGCCGGGATGGCCAGAAAGACCCAGAAGCAGAGAAGCAGAGATTCAGCCGGCAGAGCCTACCACTCACAGGGGCCCGGGAAGGTGGGGGCAGGCGGGGGCAGGGCTCTGGGTGGGAGAAGCAGAGGCCAGGAGCCTTGGCATCTGTCCTGAGAGGCAGGACCGCAAGTCCAGGAAGTCAGAGAGCGCAGGTGCAGCTGAGAAGAAACCACAGGGCCCAAGGTGCAGGAAGACGCCCAGACGCCGGGGAAGGCGTGTGGCCCCGCGGGTGAGCCGAGCTGGAGACGGATCCTGTTGCTCCCGCACGCCACCCTCCGTGGCTAAGTCGATCCTGCTCGGAGGCTGGCCGATCCGGGAGCCCGGCAGTCCCCACGGTCTGGATGGACCCATGGACGGCAGCTCCAGTCAGTGGCGCCGAGGGGCCGCCCCGCAGGTCTTCAGTGATGGCCGTGAGCATCTCCATCCCCTGTGACTGCAAAGACGGCTGGATCACAGCGGACGTGAAATGCTACATGAACAAAGGGGAGGAGATGGGATACAAGGTGAAACTCGTGCAGGTAAGGAAGATGCGATGCTTCTCGTGGTGTTGGGGAAGCTAGCAGTGATCCAGCATGGTGACCTCTGGAGCAGAGATGAAAAACTCTGTTGTGTTTAGAGCAGGAAAGTGGGAATGATGGTTTTCAGAAGGCATGCTGGGATGGAGGGGTCTCACCTGGAGGCCCCCCCGGGCTGAGCTGGAGTCTGTGGGCGACCACCATCTCCTCACACCTTGAACTCGCTCAAGGCACAGAGGTGAGGCCCTCCAACTGAGAAAACTGGGGAGAAAGAAATGGAGACAAAGCGTGAGAGGATGGCATTTGGGTCCACCCACAAAACTCTACAGCGCCCACTGTGAGCCCAGCACTGCACAGAATCCAAGGACCCCAGCAGGTATGAGGCCGGTTCCTGCCCTGAGGAGCTAGTGGCCGGGGAAGAAGGCAGACAGAGATGCACCTGTGAGGATGGACCAGCCCGGACCCATGGAGGGGTAATGGGAAGGGAAGTTTGTTCTATCTGCAGCCTCCCTTTAGTACATTAAGTGGGGAAAATCAGGGGCTTATGACTTTCCTGATCATATTTATTTATTTTAATTGAATGTAGCTCCCTATATTCGTGTGTGCTCATTTTGGCATGTTTTATCTGTTGCTTTGTGGCCTCAGTTGAAACCGAGACCAAAATGGTTTCAATTCAGCGTTCCGTACAACCAGCACAATGCATCACCCTCCAATCACCAGAGCATCTCAAGAACAGAAAATGATAGGTGTGTGGCCCACCAGGGCCAATGGATGTGCTGTTTGCCGCTGGAGGTGACGGGCCAGGAGCTCCCGCTGCTGTAGGCCCAATGAGGACACCTCAAGGCCTAAGGGCACACCTGTGACCTATTTGCACACATGATGTGCTCCTTCACGTTGGTTGGGAAGCTGTGTACTAAACTGTGCACAAGGTCTGGAGTGATGCAGAAGAGGAAATGAGTCATTTGAACTGTAGCACTGAGCCACCCAGAGGTGGTGATGCCGAGATGGGTTTTGAAGGATGAAGAGAAGTTCTTCTGGCAGCCAAGAAGGGCAGAAGCATTCTGGGGAACTCGCTAATTTGGGGGCAGCTGGAGAAATCAAGCATGTAACAGATAGATGGGAATGAGACTGAGAGACTCCATCCTGGGTTGCCCTTTCCATCAAGACTTCTTCAGAGCTGTTCCTTTCGGCAGTGTCAGCCTCACCATGGCCTCATTCTTGGCTCTTTTTTTTTTTTAATTTCTTTACATCTAATGGATTACCAGGTTCTGCCAGTTTCACCTTTTAACCCACTGCTGTAGTCATACCAGAGTCTTCTTTCTCCCATTCTTGTGAAAGAGACCCTCATCCGATCTCCCTGCCCCACCTTCCCCGCTCCCAGTCCATTCTCTGCACTGCAACAGCAGTGATGTGAAAACATCAAGGGCAGCTTAAATCACCCCCCTAATCATTTTACATCTCATTCAGTAAAGCCCCCTGCCTTGCCACAAGCCCCTCCCCCAGACCCACAGTCTCCAGAACCTGCTGCCTGTGGAACCTCTCCTCTTACCCCGCTACCCACCTTGCCCACTCTGCTCCAGCCACACTGGCCTCCTGGGTTATCCTCAAATCAACCAAGCATGCCGACCTCAGGACCTTTGCACTTGCTCTTCCTGATAGCTTATGCCTCAAATATTCAAAGGCTTCTCCCCTGATTTCTTCAAGGCTCTGCTCACACATCACTTTATGAGAGACCAGCTATGAACAACAGCAACCCTGACCCCAGCACACCCATCCCCCTCACCCTGCTGTATCTCCCTAGAGCATCTGTCACCACCTGGCATGCGGCACATTTGTTTGATTATCGCCTGCCCCCAGTGGAATGTGAGTCCATGAGGATGGGGCCTGGTCCTTTTCCCTGATGTGTCCCCACACCGGGCTGGTAGGAGGCTCTCGGTGCTAGTCACCAAATGATGGGCGAATACAGGGACATGGGAGGAGATGGAGAACGTCTGAGTCACATGACACCCAAGGGTTCTTCATGATGGAAAATCATCTCCTTCGACACTACTGAATAATTGTTCAACTACTTATTGAAGATTACATGGGTCTCTATTAGCTAGCATTCTGCATGTATTCTCTGCAATAATCAAGGAAATATATACTGTTTCCAGCCTCTCTTTTAATATGTTGATTCTTATAGTAAATTAAAACACATAATACACTCGAATATACAATAACACATACTTTAAATTACACTCACTCCTGCAACTTTATCTTTTCTGAGCTTCCTCTGCAGACACATAAAAACACCTAAATCAGTGACCACGGGAGCTGTTGGACACGCACCCATTGGTGGGTGAACTCGGTGAGTTTTGAGTCATTCCCCTTGCTCTCAGTGGTAACTTGATTGACAGCACATTCTTTTTTTTTAAAAAATAAATTTCATTTCATCAGGCCTCTTTTTGAGGGAAGGTGATGAGGTTTACTTATTAACGGAGGTACTGGGGATTGAACTCAGGACCTCATGCGTGCTAATCACTGCTCCATCACTGAGCTACACCCTCCCCACCGACAGCACCTCCTTGATTGACATCCTTCCCTCTCCTGGCTCCTTTCCTCCATCTCCCATTGAAGTTTCTCAAGTGCACCCTCCAAATGAACCCTCATGCTCAAATCCTTGTCCTGAGGTCTGCTTCTAGAAAGCCCAAATTAAGACACTTACTTATTTCTGGTTGGAAAAAAAAGTTTATTCTTTAAATAAAAGTGATACACGAACCTGGTTTTTTTTTTAAGAATAAAAAGATAGAAAATGAAAGGTAAACATCTTTCACCTTTCAACATCATCTTCCTACATAATAGTAATGCCTGCTCACAGTATCCTTTATTTCTTTCCAGAAAAAGAGATGATTATACAAACATATATACACATACCCTTTCAAATTTACATAAATGGAATAATTCTAAACACTATGCTTGGCCCCTTTTTTCCACATAATGATACAGTCTTGGAGAGCATTTTTATTTGCACATACGGATCTTTCAATAACAGTTACATGGCATTGTATCTTGCATCCACACCATAGGTTTCTAACCAGCCTCCTGTTAGGGAACATTTATTGTTCCTAACATTATGCAGTTACAACCACGCTGGGACAAAAGTTTTTGTACACAGACCTCAGCTCGTTTTAAAAAATTTAAATAAATTCATAACAAAACTGCTGGGTCCAGGGGCGTGTGTGTTTTAACTTATTTTTCTATTTAAGTATTACTGTTTTTCCCTCTTCAAATTGACGGCACTGATTTACACTCTTTCCAACAGTGTATGAACACCTATTTTCCCACAGCTTTGCCAACGCTGTATTATCACATTTGAATGTTTACGGACGGATCTGTTAGGTGAAAAAAAGGTATCTCATCCTTTTACCGTGATTTCCTTGAACATCTGTTCAGATATTTACTAACATTTCTGGTTCTTCTGTGAATTACTTGTGGGTATCCTTGACCCATTTTTCAGTTGGATTTTTTTGTCTTCTTTTAGACATATAAGATCTTGTAATTAATTTATTTTTTATTGAAGTAACTTGATTTATAACATTATGTAAGTTTCATGTATACAATATTATATTTCTACATCTGTGTCCCCTACACCGTGCTTATCACCAAAAATTTAGTTTCCAGCCATCACCATATAGCTGTCCCCTTTGCCCTCCCACTCCTCCCCTCCCCCAGCCCGCCCCTGCCGGTAGGCACTACTCTGTTCTCTGTATCTACATGTTTATTTTCATTTGGTTTGATTTGCTCACTTATTTTGCTTGGTTTTTAGATTCCACTTAGGAGTGAAATTATATGATATTTGTCTTTCTCTGTCTAACTTATTTCACTTAGCATAAACCCCTTAAGGTCCATCCATGATTTGCAAATAGATCATATTATTTTTCGTGGCTGAGTAGTATTCCATTATGTATGTTTGTGTGTGTATACACACAATGGAATACTATGTGTGTGTGTGTATATAAATACTATATACATATATATACACACACATATAGTAGTATTCCATTGTGTGTATACACACACATACATAATGGAATTTATATATATATATATATATGTATATATATATATATAAATACTGTATATATACACACACACACACATATATATATATATACACACATATACACACACACACATCTTTATCCATTCATCTGTTGATGGACACTTAGGTTGTTTCATATCTTGGCTATTAGAAATAATACTGTCATTTACACAAGGCTGCATATATCTTTTCTAGTTAATTTTTAAGAGTTTTCATATCCAGCAGGGCTACTAATCTGTTAGACATGGTATTTACTTATATTTTCTCCCATTCTATGACTTTCCTTGAACTTTTTTATAATGAAATATTTTCTTATACAAAGGTCTGAAATTATTATATCATCTGTGCATTTTTTTTTCAGTCTCTGGATTTTATATCATCCTTAAGAAGTCTCTCCTGCTCCAAGTTTATAAAAATATCCATCTACTCTATCTCCTAGCTCTTTAAGAGTTTTATTTTTGTATTTAGATCATTCATCCAGCTGGAGTTTATTTTTGTGAATGGTGTTTGTTGTTGGAAGAAACCATAGAGAAATGGGAGTGGGGCGGAGAAGACAGGCCAAGAAGAGAACGTCTGGGCGGTGACACTGGGGCGTCACCATTGATCAGAACCAGCTGAGGGCCTTCAGGGCTGGGGCGGGGGTGTCCTCTGTCCTTTTCTACAGCTGTTGACAGTGGTGTGTTGGAGCCAACTTGTCCTGGCTCCAAGAGCCAAATTATTTCATATGGCTATTATTATAAGTTAAATCCTATAACATTATAATTAAACTATATTTTTAAAAGGCAAAAATATGAAAACTGTATCACCTCCTAATCATTTTACCATGGCTTGCTATTACCTAGGCCCTGAGGATATTTACTTCTATTGGATGTATGTGGTGGAGATGCTGCACGGTGGCGATGTCATATTGGTAGCTTGACCAGGGCACGGAGGGAGTATTTATACCACGGAAATGGGCAGACACTACAAGTCAGTCTTCCTTTTTCCTTTGGGGATCCAGTTGCTAAGCATCTCCCAGCACATCCCTGACTCTGCTCATTTCCAGGTACATTTATTCAGTGGAGAGGCTGTCATATTGGAGAGGAAACTCAAGCATCAGTTATGGAGCCAGACTTGAGAACATTTAGATTCCTTCCAGTTCGAACATCCTATGATTCTTGATGTTCGTAATGACTCTCTAGGTTATACTGCCAGTGGGAATTTGGCTCAGAAAAACTGGCTCTTGGAGGATTTCTTCACATTCCTAACCTGGATCTCATTTGGGGTGTAATTCAGTCCTTTGATGAGTCCTGCACAGGATTTTCCCTGTAATGTCTCAGATTTGGATTCCAGTGTGGCAACTCAGAGCTATAGATAGAATTATTCATCATCACTCATCTGGTTTTCATTTGATAGTGCATGCTTCAAATCTGACTCTTTCTTTAAATGCAATTAAAGCCATAATGTATTGACCATTTTACTTACTCCCTGCCACACAGAAGCTCAGATTTTGTAGAAAAAGCAAAAGAAAGTTGGGGGAAATAGGATTAGAAGATGAGCTTGGGATCTTAAACCAATTCTGGAAGCAATGGAAGCATCATTTATCCCAGTGATAAAGAAGGACCTTTGTTTGATCTTCATAAGTCAGTTTTTCAGAAGGAGCTAGGAACATTTAAAAGATACACAAAACACATAGGAAGAAATGTCATATTCAAAGAGCTTTTACATGATCTTATGAGAAACTTCTCACTCAGAATCAATTACAATCATAATTTTGTGTACCTTCCATCCTGAAACAAATCCATCTGCCATTTTAATACATATGTTTGGGATGGGACTCCTTTCACCAAGAGTTTTAATTCTATTTACAAATAGACCTCAGATGTCGTTTTGCCCACATTTCCCAGATGGTCAGATTGGTCCATGGACTGCCCCCCAAACATTCCAAGCTAAATTCCAATTTCTCTCCTTTCCCTCTTTCTACCTGGAATTCTATCTCTTCCCTTTTGATGTAATCATCTTAATTCTTCAAGATTTTCTGCAGTCTTTCCATAATTATTCCCCAGTTCAGTGAATTCAAGACTCAAAATTCCTTATCTTCTGTATCACTCATTTGGCACCTAATCATATCTTCCCTTTTAACTTAATGTTGTTGGTCCCTTTCTACTGCTTATATAATCTTAGCTCAGCATTTAGACAAGAGGTTCTTATCCTGGGATGCATGGACCCCTTGAGATTTCAGGGAAACTGGGGATGGCATGGAGTAGACTTTTTTTGTATATGCCTTTTTAGGGACAAAATTTCTTACCTTTCATCAGATTCTCACAGAGATTTTTGACCCAAGAATTTCATCTCCTGGAGGACAGAAACTAGATGACATCCTTTGTTGTATTTCCCGCCGTATCTTCAATAACTCGGCTCAGAAACTGAATGGACACAGGGTTGAGCTAAGGTTTCCACTTATTGGCTATCAACTAACCCTTTAATTTCCAAACTAAGAAAGAAAGGCTACATGGTTTGTCTGTTTCCAAGCCGCAATTCAGTACGTATGAAGATAATGGATGTTCAAATGTTTTGAAAAGTATATTCACAAACTAGTAGAAAGGGTAAAAAACATTAATAGTATAGTCATCAGTTTCCACCACCAGCAGTTAAGAGATGCACAAAACAAATGTAAAATGTGACATCAGAGACAGGCATCATGAGGAGGAGAGCACAAATGCAGGGCACTTAGAATGCACTTGAAAATAAGAGATCAGCAACCTAAAGCAATCATGTATGTATGCAGAATGCTATACTAAAACCTTATGGCAACCGCAATACCAAAATCTGTAACAGACATACACACAAAAATGAGAAAGGAATCCAAACGTAATGCTAAAGAAGAGTCACTGAATCACAGGAAAAGAGAACAAAAGAAGAAAAGGAAGAGAAAGGCCTACTAAACAAATCCAACACGATGAACAAAATGGCAATAAGAACATATATGTTTTTAATTACCTTAAATGTAAATGGACTAAATGCTCCAACCAAAAGACACAGGCTGGCTGAATGGATACAAAACCAAGACCCATATATTTTCTGCCTACAAGGAGTCACTTCAGATCTAGAGGCAGATACAGACTGAAAGTGAGGGGATAGAAAAAGGTAGACCACACAAATGAAATGTATAAAACCATACCTAGCAGTTATGATAGGGCACCTTGAGATACACGGTAAGGGAATTCTGTATTTATGAAACTCTCTGTCATGTGATTACCTTTAACGAATCTTCTTCTAGAGAAGCAGAGCTTGGAAAATGTCTCCTCCCTTGATACCAACTTCCACTCCATCTATTTTCAATACCACCTCTCACCCAACCGCTTGTCAATGAAAATTGCTGTATCCCCTGGTCATTACTCTCCCTTCATTGGTGGTCTTTATTTCTTGATTAACCATCATTCTCTCCAACACTACACCAATTATAATTCTTGGTGACTCCAATATTCTTGGAGATACTCCTTCCAAGATCCTAGCCTCTCATTTCCTGAACCTTCTCTCTTCCAATGATTTGTCTTCTACCCCACTTAAGCCACCCACTCCCAAGGTCATACCTAGACCTTGTCTTTACCAATAACTACACTCCTTCTGTGTAGGCAGAACAATGATCCTCTCACCCAACGTCTACATCCTAATTTCTAGACTCCGTGAACATGCTGCACTTCATGGCAAAGGGGAATGAAGGTTGCAGATGGAATTACGGTTGTCCACCATGAGCTTGAACAGAGAGAGTAGCCTGCTTTACTCAGGTGCACCTCATGGAACCATCAGGGTCCTTAAATGCAGAGGAGGGAAGTAGAAGAGGAAGTCAGAATGATGCTGTGTGAGAAGACCTTGACCCACTATGGTTGGCTTTGAAGATGGAGGAAGAGAGCCATGAGCCAAGGAGTGTGGGTGGCCTCCACAGGCTGGGAAGGGCCAGGGATAGACTCTTCTCTGGAGCTTCCAGAAAGGAACACAGCCCTGTGAACACCTTGACTTCAGCCCAGGGAGACCCATTTCAGAATCCTGACCCCTAAGATTTATACAATAATACATTTGTTTTGTTTTAAGCCAATGAATTGTGATAACCTGTTAGAGCATCAATAGGAAGCCAACACACCTCTCCTCCATTAGCAAAGGAGGTCAAGTTTGCCTCAGAGCACCCACTCTTCTCTCTTTACAGTCTACCCTATCTAGTACCCCAGATCCAACCAAGCTTGGGCCCCACTAAGACCTACCATCCTTTGACTGTGTAACCTTCGCACCTTCCCCGAGCCCACTCAGGTCCTCTTTTCCTTTCTTACACAGCTCAAATCCTGTGACCTCAAATTATTATCACTCAATCACCATGCCCAGCTGTGTGCTCTCACCTCCCATGACCTCGTTCTCTTTGTCCTGTTACCCTGAGAAAAATCCTAACTGGAGTGGCCTCCAACCCTCCAGATACTTTGTACTTGACCCTGCTGGCCAAATGTGTTGGAGAGAAACAACCACCAACCTGACTGGTCTCACTTCAAGTTTAAGAAGGGCTTGTGTGCCTGGAAATTCCAACTAGGAATCACTTGTTCCTTCACCCTCTGGCTCTCCTAGGAGACTATTTCTCAACTTCACTTCTCTCCAAATCTCCATATTCACCCTCTGCTGATTTGGTGTGTGGGTGACCTTACTTCCTATTCCTTTGCAGAAAGTAGATGGTCAGAAGACAGCTTCCTCAACTCCCCTCCCCCACCATCTCACTACCAACTCACCTGTCTATACTGCGTACCCTCCTATAATTGTGAACCATCTGTGAAGGGGAAGATCTAAGCTCTGATCCTTCCATGGAACATAGGGGCCATCCGCCTTACATCGCTCCAGCTTCTGTTTCCTACTTTGCCCAGGAGATCATTTTTCCACTCTCGACTGGTCGGTCTCCTGGGCAATCACACGTCCTGCCCCTTCCCCTGTCCTAAGAAAGCACACCCTGTCTGCCCTGCATCCTCCTCCGGTTCCTGCCGCATTCCTTCCTCTGCCCCTTGAAAGGGTGTATACTCTCCTCTTCCCCCATCTCCTCCTGAATCACTCCGGTCAGCCTTGCACCCTCACCTGGGCCCTGAAACTGCTTTGACCATGTCAAGGGCTTCCCCACGGCCCAGTCCACTGGTCAGTTCTGGGTCACAGCGTACTTGACCTGAGCAGCATCTGATATCATCTCTGGCCTGAATTATTGCAGGACACTCCTAAATGGCCCCCAGCTCCCTTTGGCCACCCTGGGGCTATCTTCTTGGTAGACAGAGCATTCCTGTTTCATCTGGTTCTTAGCATATCGGGTCCAGTCACACCACATGTTTCTCAGCTCCTTCAAGGGAAAAGCCAGGATTCTCACACAGGTCTGGCCCCATCACCTCCCTCCTCTCAGCTGCTGACACCCTCTCTCAGGCGCTCACTCTGCACCAGCCCAGAGCCTCCTCACTGCTCCTCAGACACACGCCACCCTGTGCCCACCCCAAAGACTCGGCCCCTGCCCCCTCTGCATGGAACAGTCTCCCCCACATCAGCACGACCCTGCTCCACTCCCTTCAGGTCTCTGCTCGAATGTCACCTTGTCGCCACGGGTTCCCTGACACCGTCCACCAGGAGAGAATGACACCACTTGCTTCTGTTTGTGTCTTCTCATCTCTTATCTGCGAGATCATGTGTGTATATGTATATGACACATGGAAGAAAGACATATATAATTTAATATTTGCATTTCATCTAGGTTTAATATTTAATTATTTAAAATTAATACTAAGTATATTCAATATAGCTAATATTATTAAATTATACATAATGTATACTATTATATACATATATACTATTATCTACAGTACATATAATGTATACTATGTACTATGTGTGTACATAATATATGCACTATGTAATAGAGTGCATAAGTATGTACTATATATGGTACTAGTATATATGTAAGGTAGCACATATATTATACACTATAATAATATATAATGTATAATATGTATATAAAACATGCATACAATATATACTATATACAATATATACGTTATACATTATATACTATTATATATTGATATATAATAATAATATTTTGTTATATGTATGTATGTTATATTTGGTAATGTGTGTATATTACAATTATATACAATTGTATGTTATATGCATGTATATTATAGTTATGTGTGTGTATATTATATGTACTATGTTATATATTATATACACATAATATATATACTATATATATACACAATATATATATACTATATTATTATATACAACTTACACTATTATATATTATATATGCTATTGTATATTTCATCCCCAAGGGGTATCTCCTCCAGGGAGCTCCTGGACTCCTGTGATGTCACACCACCTAGATCTCTCTGTTGTCTTTTGACAATTTTCCCTTAAAGGCACCCTCCTTGGGGGAAGAGAGGAAGGAACAGAAGTTAATTATTGACGTTGTCGGGGAGTATTTTCTTTGATTGGCTTTCTTCAGGAGAAGCTTCATGACAGGGCAGGGCGGAACTGCGTTTCCCGCTGTGAGAGGAACAGCTCAAGTCTAAGGCACCATTTGAAAATGGCAGGGACCCAATAATCAGTGTCTAGCGGTGGGACTGCCCAGGGCCATTCTGTTTGTTAATTAGCATGCGGAAATTTACATGCCGAGAGAAACAGACCGAGGTAAATTTTCCTCTTTCAGTCTCACCTTTCCTTTAAGCCTTGACAATGCAGGCTTTTACAAGGCATTTACAATCGGGCTGTTACGGCTCCTTCAGTTCTGACTCTGCCTCACTGCCATCTTCTCACATAAGGAGGCGTTCTTGATTCCCAGTTAAACAGGACCATGAGCAGAAAAGAATTTTTCTAGCTTTATTTTAAAGGGAAGGACAAGTTTCTGCAGAAACTTGAGTCTTGAAAATATTGGACTTAGAGAACACCTTGAGGTGGGAAACTGTGGAATTCTGAGAAGACCAAACACTGGACCACTTTGGTCAGTCACCCCAAATGGAAGAGTAGATACGCTTACGTGACAGTAGGAGATGGATACTGAGGTTTGCTAGGGCTTCAGACAATGAGTTTATGACACATTCGGGGACCTTAAATGATGGACAAGTTACACTCAAATTGTCGGTAGCTCTAGCATAAATGATGCTTCAGGACATGTGTGTTAAGCCACAGCCGTGTGTGTTAAGAATTCCATTCACTGGGTATTAATAGCATTGTGATTACAACTGTCTTACACTGTTGCTAATTTCATAAACTATTTCTGGACCCACAGATTTGGAGGTTCACCAGGTCTGCAATACTGCCAGCACCGCCTTGGATAGTGGAAGCAAAGCAGGTTAACCCAAAAGATTCCATGGAGGGACAGACAAGGCGGTGGACAAGAATCCACGAGTCTAACTTCGCTGAGACCCAAATGAAAATAGTTGTTGTGCAGCATAGGTGAGCATGTGAGAGAGGTATTAAGAACTGGAGAAAGGGGAGAGGGTAGAGCTCAGTGGTGGAGAGCGTACTTAGGATGCCTGAGGTCCTGGGTTCAATCCCCAGTTCCTCCGTTAAAAAAAAAGTTTAAAAAAAAACTGGAGAATGGATGAATGCCTGGTGTTGGGGCTCAGAGAAGCTTACGGCAAAGTGAGTGTTAACTTAAAAAGATGCCATTCACCCATCATTCATTCATTCATTCATGCCCTCTGTTGGCTTTAATGAAGCAGCTCCCTTGTGATTGGCATGTGCAAGGAGGCGTGTGGCAAAATTATTTTTGCTGGAGATTTGAGAAGGCACACGAGGGTGGTGGGGATGTGATCAAAAAGATTCAGGTTTGAATCCTGGTTGTAATTTTTAGCTGGATGGGAATAGTAACTCCAAGGGCAAAGCATTTCCATGAGGATTGAGATGATACTTTGAAAGCATTGCACAGGTACATGGCCTTTCAAAGGCATTCAACAACATAGGATTCTCTCCCCTGCTCCCAGGAGAGGAAACGCTTCCAGTCATTCCTGAGGAAGGCAGGAGGGTGTCCTAAAAAGATGGGTTTGGATCTCAAGAAATGGGGTTCCTGGATTCTCTGTCTGTCTGCGATGTACACCAGAAAACCCTCCACATTCCCAGGAGTCGCTGTTCAAATTCAGCTCCTAGGACCTCACCGTCTGTGATGGGACAGGACTCCCACACTCTTTAGGGCTCACGGTTGAAGAGGAAAAGGTTTGAGTGTGATGGAGGCAAGTATCAGTCGTAAATACAGCCCTTTGAAGGTGAGTCAAAAGGGAAATGAGACTCTAGGGGAGGCCGTTCTTTGGTCCTTAAGATCTCCACACCAGTCGAAGGTGGCGACTTCTGTTGGCATCAGGGGACTCCCCATCTGTGCAGGGAGTCCTTACTGATGCTGGAGTCCTTCTCCCGTCCTGTCGGGCTGTGCTGTAACAGAGGCCCCCACGGATCCCGCCGCCAATGGGGCTGTTAGCAGAGCATCTGTCTACACTGCCCTCCCACTTGGTTCCAAAAGCACAGCGCTTCTCAGCACCCTTGGAGGCTGGACCAAGAAGAAGGCTCTCTTAAGTTCCTGCCACTTCGAACCTTCTTTCTTAAATCATCATTATCATCCAAATAGGATCATGTTTCTGAACAGAGGATCTGTTGGACTGGATCCACCTTCACCCTTGACTCTGAGGGTGAAAAGAGGCATGTGATCTGCCCTGTCCACAGCGGAGCAGCAAGTGGACATGGTTAGACCATGAACCCCAGGTCCCAGCTTGGCCTGGCAGCTTGAGAAAGTTACCTTGACTCTGTGCCTCAGGCTGCCAGCCTGTAAAATGGGGGGAAACAGTGACCAGTCCAGTGAACTGCTGGGGGCTGAGCAAAAGTGTCAATGTGATGAGAAGATCATCCAGCACCTCCCTGGACTCCCTGAGTGTTAACCCGGGGGAAGCAAGGTCCCACCCCCAGGGGGCGGATGGTGGGTAGCAGCCTGAGGAGAAGAGGCTGCTCCCTCATCCTAGATTAAGTAAATGGTCCCAACGATAGAGTTGTTGCAGAAAAATGTGGTACAGCTCAGTTGTGACAACAACCTGGATCCGGGCGAGAGACCAAGCAGCACTCGGAGAGTTGGAGAACTCAGGTTTATTACTCCAGCAGGCCCAGAGGAGTTAACACTCCAAGCTCTGGACCCCGTCTATAGGTTTACACAGGCCTTTATAGGTTGCCAGTTTACACTTTGCAACATCATATGCAAATATGGTATAACAAAAGTTGACTATTAGGAACAAGCTTTGTAGAAATGGACCAATCAGGAGGGAGAGAAATAACCAATCAGGAGTGAAGGAAATAAGCAATCAGGAGGGAGCTCAGGGAACCAATAGAATTTTAGGGGTCAGTTCCACTTTCCTAGAAGTAAGCCCTTTCAGAGGCAAAAAGTGAGATAGAGCCCCTGGGCCAGGAAACCCTATGGTGCTGACAGGAGAGTAGTGGCCCTGCCTGAGGGTCCTGCTGGTCTTTTTTATGGGGCTTCCCATCTCGGAGTCACTCACTGAATTCCCAAACAGGACCATAAAGTTTCCCTTTAAAGTTCAGAGAGGGACAACCAAGCTCTGCGGCAATTTCTCTGAGACCATGGCAACGTGCTGGCCGCCCCCGAGCAGCTGTTGAGATGCCTCAGCCTCCCACAGCCTGGGCCTGGCTGGCTGCCCTCGAAGTCACATTCCTGGCAGGTCCAGGAATCAAGAAAAATCGACCAGAGCAAGCAATGCCTGAGCAGCGTTCTCAGTTACCAGCAGGTGGAAGGTGGGGTGGCTCCTGATGGAGAGGGTTTGGACCGACCTCCAGAGTCCAAGGGCGCATCCCACTCAGCAGGCTGGGCTGCCTGCCGACCACTCCCCAGAACCTGAGTCTTCCTTTGGAGACAGGTCCCCGTTTTCATAAAGTTGAAGCTTTTGACCCCACACTTTGCTGGCGGGACCCAGAGATCCCCGTGCAGACCAGTCCCCTCTCTTCTTCACTGAGATGTCCAAAGGAAGCCGGCGGCTTCAGGTGTAAAGCTGCCCCAGGCCTTGTGATCCTGTCAGTATCTTCTCAAAAATGTACTATCAGCCAGGAGACGTGTGGGTTTTGCCTTACATTTTTACCTGGAAATTTTGGAACTGAACTTGGATGCTAATTCCAAGTGCCACTCGCCCTTGTGATGATCAGCCCCTACTCAGCACCACGGAGGAGGGTGCTTTTTAAAGGCACCGTGATTTCAATACGGATTCACAGAGTCATTAGCGGGGAGGGTGGCTGAGCCCCATCAGTCTGCTTTACTAGATGTGCTGGCTCTTTCTGTGTCTTTATAAAGTATTAAGGATGGGGTTTCTCAGGAATTCAAAATTGGGTTAGGCACGGTGGTGGGTGCATAGAAAATTCTAACTCCCTTCTATTAAAAAAAATCATGCTTGGCCAATAGGCACAAGAAAAGATGCTCAATATTGCTAATTATCAGAGAAATGCAAATCAAAACTACAATGAGGTATCACCTCACACCAGTCAGAGTGGCCATCATTCAAAAGTGCACAAATGACAAATGCTGGAGAGGCTGTGGAGAAAGGGGAACCCTCCTACACTGGTGGTGGGAATGCAGGTTGGTGCAGCCACTATGGAGGACAGTATGTAGATTCCTTTAAAAACTAAAAATAAAGTTACCCTATGATCCAGCAATCCCACTCCTGGGCATATATCTGGAGGAAATTGTAATTTGAAAAGATGCATTCACCCCAATGTTCACAGCAGCACTATTTACAATAGCCAAGACATGGAAGCAACCTAAATGACCATCAACAGACAAGTGGATAAAGAAGATGTGGTATATGTACATATATATACACAATGGAATACTACTCAGCTATGAAAAAATAATGCCATTTGCAGCAACCTGGATGGATCTAGAGATCATCATACTAAGTGAAGTAAGCCAGACAGAAAAAGACAAATACCATTTACCACTTATATGTAGAATCTGAAAAAAGGATACAGCTTAACTTATTTACAAAACAGAAAGAGACAGACATAGAAAAACTTATGGTTAAAGGGGAAAGGGGGGAAGGGATAAATTGGGTGTTTGGGATTAGCAGAGACATAAACAACAAGGTCCTACTGTAGAGCACAGGGAACTATATTCAATAGCTTGTAATAGCCTATAATGAAAATGAATATATATGTGTAACTCAGTCACTGTGTTGTATACCAGCAATTAACACAACGTTGTAAATCAAATAAACTTCAATAACATTTTTTAAATTAAAAAAGAATAAAATCATGCTGTGCTCCCCACAACACACGTATCTCCTGACTGTAGAATGCGTGAGTGCACGAGTGCTGATGCTTTGGTGCCTGCTTCGGCCTCCAGGTACTTGCCGCTCCCATTCCTGTCCCTGGGTCCCCTGTCACCTGTGGCTCCTGGGCTGAGACTGTCTCTTGGGCTCTGCTCTGGGCGGGCAGAGGGGTGGGATGGGGGCATGAATGATCCCGCATCCCACCAACCTCGCCAAATGGGAGTCGATCGAGGAGAATCCTGAGGGCTTGTTTCCTGCAGGCCCCCGGCATGACTGGCTTTGGGTCCAGTGGTACCCTGCTTATTTGTGCCCCGGCACGGTCTTCCTTTTCCTCCCTGTCTCATCTCTCCTGGGGTGATTCCCAGGGACACATCACAAACTTCAGATGTGCTCCAGGAGGTGCAAACTAAGAAGCGAGCCTGGGTGAGGCCAGCCTGAGTGGGGCGGATGCCAAGGGTCCTGGGAGCCGTGAGTCCCTGCACAGCGCTGCCTGACCCCGACTCTGCCACCCGGCTCTGCGTCCCGTGGCCTCCCTCCCGCCAGCTCTGGAAGAGGCATCTCAGCATCTCTCCTTGCCTGTCCCCCGAAGCAGCCCTCTCACTCCCTCTGGAACGCCGGCCCCCAGGACACCTCCTTCCAGGGAGTGCCCTTTGGAAATACGAGCCCACCGACATGCTACCTCTGTGATCATCTGGTTTCTTTCCATGTCTTCTCTCTTTTTTCCCTTTTAGATTGATCTGAGGTTCTGTTGTAAATATTTGGTTTCCACTTCCCTCTTTCGAGCTTCTGGTCTGAGGGTCTGGTGTCTTTGTCTTGAATCTTCAGAGACCAGGAGCTGTGAACTGTGGTCCACCGGCCGAGCCTGGCCTGAGCTCAAACGCAAGACTGGATCTGGCCGACGCCTGATGGAAAGGCTGTTGACGCTGACGCCGAGCTCCCTGTGCGTTCCCGTCTTCCTCTCACCTGAGACGTCTGACGCTTCCTGCCTTTTCTGTACCTGCTTGACCTCTGCAGACCCCCCTTAGGCTGACTGGTGTTCTTTCCTCTGTGATGACCTGCCTGACTTGGCGCCCCTACTGCTGGGGGACGAAGCCCCCACCCAAAGCCCCCGCCACCTGGGCTGGGAGAAGTTCATGCAACAGCACGACGCAGCACAGGCCCCTGCCCCGAGTCGGGCTGACTCCTCAGGGTCCAGGAAAGGAAATGTGCTCATTATGACGTGTGCATCTGCTCCCCCAGGCCCCTTTCTAGAATGTGCTCACACCCTGAGCATCCCACATCGTTGGCTTACCCGCAGTGCCCATCCCCCAGCCCGGTTTTCCCTTGTGCCTGTGTCCAGTCCAGGTGTCCCTGCTCCTCCGGGACCGTGGCCTGGTCCTCCCCTCCCCAGTCCTCAGGATGGGCCCCCCTAACCAGCCAGGTTTCTTTCTTCTCCTGAGATGCTCATGTGGCCCTGGCTGCTCTGTTCCTCCCAGCCTTTCCCTGGGACCCTGGACCCTGCCCTCTCTGACTGTCAGCCCAGGCTCTGACTCCAGCCCCATTTCCTGGAATGGATTGCAGACCACCTCCTGTTCTCGGCGATTATAAAACCTAAGGTGACGATCGTCTTTCTCCACACTTCCCCGAACGCCCCCCTCATCAGTTACTTCTTGATGGTCATCATTAAGCCCTGAGCAGTCCCTGACCTCCCCGCCAGCCCACTCCACAGCTGCACTCCTGTGCAAAATAAGCCACTTTCTACAAGCTCCTCTAACATTTCCTGATTCCATCACGAACGCTTGCCTGATCTTTGGCACGCTTTTGCTACGTCTGGAACTCTAATTCTTTGAAAATTGGTTCAGACGGTTATGCCAGATTTAGTTTCCAGAACACTCAATTAGCTACACAGTTTCTATCAGCCATTCCTTCACCATCGCCTATTGGCAAATTCCTGTGTTATTATCTTCAGCCAATAGTTTACAAATTAGAGTATCCCAGAAGAGGAACGCTGGCGCCTTTCCCTAGATGGAAGGTTCAGGTAACATCTGGAGTAGCACCACGTGCAGACAGACCTTAATAAACCTTGGATGATAAGACCAGGAAACTGAAAGGGAAAGGCCTATAGAACCAGCTGCGGCGTCTGGCTGGACCCTGAAAGCACCTTCCTACAGCCACGACGTCAAGCTGACATTTCAGAGAAAACTAGCACTCGGCACCCGCGGCGGTGACATAGACGGAGTCAAAATGTTACATTCTTTCTGTTTTGTAAATAAGTTCGTTTGTGTCTTTTTTTTTTTTTGATTCCACATATGAGTGATCTCATATGGTATTTGTCTTTCTCTTTCTGGCTTACTTCACTTAGAATGACGATCTCCAGGTCCAGAAAGCGAACTTATGGTTACCAGCAGGGGAAAGGAGGTGAGGAGGGATAAACTGGGAGTTTGAGATTAGCAGATACTAACTACTGTATATAAAATAGGTAAACAAGGTCGTGCTGCACAGCACAGGGAACTATGTTCAATATCCTGCAGCAGCCCAAAACAAAAAAGAATACGAAAGGGACTGTATATACATGTACATGTATGACTGAAGTGTTATGCTGTACACCAGAAATTGACACAACGTTATAGACTGACTATACTTCAAAAAAATTTTTTTTAAATAAAAAATGTTACATCCTTTAAGGAAAGCAGTTCAAAGTAGAGACCCTGGCCTCCCGGCTGCCGGTTGCTACGGGAAATCTTACTTGCTGTGGACGATGCCAGTACCTAAAAGACTAATAAAAAGAAGGCAAGTGGGGAGTTTTTCTGTGCTTTTCGTCCAGGAGATGTTCGTTTCCTCCTCCGTGATTGCTGCCTTGCGATGTATCTGCTTAAGTGCTAAGTAAGCCCTTGAAATGACGCAGCATTTGAGAGCAAGTGGGTGCCAGCGAATGAAACGTGGAGGTGACTGCACCTCCTGGTTGGGTGCTTCGTGGCCCGGCTGTTCAGCCTCTGTGCAGGGCCGCTGCAGACATGCATTTATGGGAGGGCTCAGCCCGGGAGGGGTATCCAGGACGGGGCAGCAAGGCCAGGATCCTCCCAGCCAGGCCAGGCGGCATTCATCAGGCTGATGAGAGTGAGATTGTGCAGGAAGAAGGCTGAGGCAGTGAGTGCTTCAGAGATGGTTACAGCAAATCAGGGCCAACGCCAACCTGACGAATGTTGCCTGAACCTCTTCCTCCCAACCCTATCGTTACCTCCTCCCTCGGGCGAGCATACAAGGCCCAGAGTTCTTTTAGACTCTGGTTTTTTTTTAATTAAAAAACACTTGGTCACCAACACCCTTTATATCTTTTAGGGGGAGGAGGAGCGTGGGGCAGGGGGAGTCAGGAGTCGGGGTCCTGTGATGAGCGGTCCACTGGCACTGGATAACCCCCACACAGCAGCATCCCGGCATCACCTGCCCCACCAGGAGATGCTGACACTCCCCACCCCTGATGTCCGTCTACGGGCTGAGTCCAACTGCGAGGAATATCGGGGGGACATGTCCATGGTTTCCCTCAATGGACAGGAGGTGGGAGTAGGGGGTCCTTCCTGCCCCAAGATTACAAACTACCTGACCTTGACTTCTCTTCCTTCAATTCCCGCTTTGTAAGATGATAAATGCGGCTGACTCAGTGGTGGTTGTGAAGAGAGAGAGCCTGAACACTCAGGAACACGAGTAAGCACTTAATAGACATTTCCAGTCAGCACTGCAGCCTTCAGGAGGAGGTCAGTCATTCCTGTCCACACCTCTGGGCCACTGTTGGATTAAGTCAAATAAGAAAAATTCACTGACACCCAAGCTACTCCAGGAGCATGACCTTTTATTCTCCAGGGCAAGAGCAAGGAGATTCCCCCTACAGAATAACCTGGCGATCTTTCCAAAGAAAAGAGGACAATCTAACGTTCCTACTCTGCCAGCCCCGGACTTGTAGTCAAAATTTGACATCATTTGAGGGCACACATTGCAGGTACATGGCGGTGAGACATCTGAGCCTGGGGAGAGCAACATTTCACCTGTGGATCCGCCACGATCAAGATGCTAGATGAGACTCTTTCAAGGAGAGAATTTGCAGCAAATGTTGAAACAATCCTCGGAATATTGGGTTGAATTTATCTGAGAGTATTTGTTTTCTTTGAACACTGCCAGTGGCACGTGGCGGAGACTAGGGTCCCATCGGAAGGCGGCTCCTGACTTCCCTGGGTGAGCTGCAACACAGAATAAGGCCCCTGAAATGGGAGCACCCCCGCAAAGGCGAGACCTGGCATGGCCCCCCTCCACCAAAGTCAGAAAGAGCCTCCCGTTCGCCCATCAGGAAGGCAGGCGTGAGAGTCACAGACGCCACTTAGAGAGACAGAAACTGAAACAGGTTTGCAAGTTCCCGCAGGTGGCTGGCTGGCAGAGGCAGGAGTGAGCGGACCAAAAAGTCAGCTCCACACAAGGAAGGTCTCGGTCTCTCGTGTTCGCAGCCCCTGGGACCTGGAGAAGCGCTGGCACAGAATGAATGCTCACTGTTTGTTGAGTGAATGTTTCACATTTTGGGGGGTAAAGGACTCATTTTTTTTTCCCACCTCCTGAAGATGATAAATGAAGTGAAAAGACCAACTACAATCTAAGAGACTGTATTTGTCACACATAACAAATAAAGACTTCTTATGAAGAATATCTTAAAAGTCTTCTACCAAGCGATAAAAAAAAATATTGAAAAGACAAACAAATCAAGAGAAAACTGGGCAAAAGAGGTTGGCAGGTACATCACAGAGAAATATTATGTGACCAACAAGCATATGGTATGATGGTCAGCTTTCAAGAAACAAGCTCAAAACCAAGACCACAAAGGAGATGTCGTCTTCACCCATCCCCCCGGCAAAAACCGTCATGTCTAACAACACCAAATGCTGAAGACTATGTAGATGAATGGGCTCCCTCACACACCAACAATTAGGACAGAAATTGGTGCAACCATTTACAGTTTGGCATTATTTTGTAAAGTTGGATATTGACACATTTTATGATTCATCAGCTCCACACCTAGGTAAGAACTCCCCCAAACCCTTGCACGTGTCCAGAGACAGCTATCAGAACGTACTTAGCAGCACTGTTCAAAACAGCAAAAAAAAAAAAAAAAAAATAGAAACACTAGTGACTACTGACAAGGGAACGGTATTTTCAAACAACAGGATGTTATACAGCAGTGACAATGAATGATTCACACAACATGGCTAATCTTCATAGCAACTGGAGAGCAAGTCTCAGAAGGTTCCATATCCCTTCTATAAAGTTCAACATTGGATGAAACTAAATATACCGTTCAAACATACGAAGGTATTTGATAAAACTACAAACTAAAACATCACGGGAAGGATAAACACAAAATTCAGGATAGTGGTGATTTGGGGCCGGGGTGGAGCATAGGGTTGATATGAGAGGGTGAAACACAGGTAGAAGTGAGTTATCAATAATGGGTTGGCGGTGAATTCACAGGTGTCCAAAAGAATAAAAAAGAAACATATCTCAACAGGATGCTATTAACATTAATGATGTCTTACGGATTTCCCATTTCAAGAGAATTACTGTGAAATAGATACTTTTCATTTTTCCTAATCTGATTGCCTTCCAGATTTAGAATCATAGAATAATGGTCCAGAAACAGATTCCTTACAAAAAGATGGATATTCTGTATATGTATGTATATGCATGGCTGGGATACTGTGCTGTACACCAGAAACTGACACATTGTAACTGACTGCACTTCAATTAAAAAAAAAGATGGATATTCTGATTCTGGGAAATCGCTACCTGGGATGTACTGTTTCACCTCGCCTGACTTGGAAATGCGATTATTGATCTCTAAATGGAATTTCCAAACCAGCGGCTTTTATAAAACTATGATATACTGTGGAAAGAAGCAGGAAGCAGAGAGCAGAAGGAAGAATAAGGAAAGACAATTTAAAGAACAACCTGAACAGTTACTTTAATGGCCTTTATCCTTCCCCATAAATCAAGTCATGTTCCCACCGGCCAGACTATTACCGAAGAATCTGGATTCATCCCGCTCTTTTTGGAGATGGTTACCAGTGCTCGGACTGGTGCCATGTTATGCATTTGGAAGAATGGTTGCATTATAAAACCCATTCCAAGCTTCCCACTCTTCCAACCATGGAAATAGGGGAGAGTGTTTGGGCTGATTTAAAATGCAAAGATGTAGTTCCAGCATCACTGAGGCATCCTCCCACTCAAACGTTCCCCCAGATAAGTCTCAGCCACCTGCCTAATTAAGTTTTGATGTTAGGTAAGAAAGAATCACTTCTTCTAATAGTAACGTGCATATCGCATTACTATTAGAAGACTCAGCCTCCATGGAAGAGGCTTTGGGGCTTCTGTCTCCAGAGGTGTGGTGGATAAGATACCCTGAAGGACCCCCTTGACTACAAACCAAAATACTAGACTGACTGCTGAAACACACCCCACTGATTTCAATGCACTACTGAGCTGGCACTAAATTAAGGAATGCGCAGAATCCCACCAAAAAATGAAAACAGGCATTCTGGCTGGTAGTCTAGCATCAAATTCCACTTATGCCCTGAAGGTGTGTGGCCAAACCCTGGAGACACTGAGTCTCTGCTTTGGTAACTGCCTAGGGTTCTGTGGACAGAAGGTCAAGGGGAGGGCTGCCCAAGGGGGAATCTAATGGGAGCCCCATAATCATCGGGAACCCTCTGGGCCACAGTCCTGAGGTGAGGATGGGTGAGAAGCAAAAGCTGATATTCCGAAGGGGACAGAAAGGAAACTTGTCTCCACTCTGAATGGAAGGTGGGGAAAAATAAACGTCCCTCCTCCCATTGAGAACTTGTAACCACAAGCCAGCAGTCTAAATTCACACTCCCTGGGTGGTACGGAGAACTCAGGTTGAAATTTTAATTTAAAATGGTCCAGGGTTGTTGACTCACAGAAGCAATGGAAGATCCTCTCCAGAGGAGCTCAGCGTCCAACTCGGCGTCGAGGAAGTTCAGCACAGATAAGTTACCAGAACAATCAGGCAAAATTCACAAAACACTCAAGGAAAGAAGACACTGCAGGTGAAATTCACCAGAAACACCACGGGACGGAAACAAATCTCTCCCCGTGCTTCAGCTATTGAACTATGTGGCCCAGAATCACTCGTTCAGTATGTTCAATGTGAATATAATAAATGCAGTGAACTGCCTTGATAGCAGATTAGACACAGTTGATTCAAGAGGAAAAGGCAAACGGCAGATAAACCCAAAGAAATGAGTGAGATCTGGAGGGAAGCGTCCCAGCCGGGAAACGTGGCAGAGAGGTTAGGGGTAGGGGGTAGCGCTAGAGAAGGTCCAGCGTATTCCGAGTTCCAGAGGGCGGTAACCAGAGGCAGAAGCAGCTCTGTTCACACAGACAGTGTCTGAGCTGTTGAAAGACACCCGTCCTCAGAGGCAGTAAGCCCGATGCTTCCCAACCAGGATGAAGTTTTGAAAAAATCACAGGGAAACCAAAGAAAAACAGAAGGTCCTAAAAGCAGCCAGAGCCGGAAAAAAGACAGGTCACTTAGCCAAGACGTACAATTAGGTTCCGATTTCCGAGTGGCGCTAACTGCAGAGCAGGGCAAGACCGCCCGACTGTTATCAGCAGGAGCGCTTTCCTGAACTTGAACTTCGTAAACGGGATCACAGGGTATATAATCTTTTGTTTCTGTTTCTTTCTCTCAACCTCATGTCTGTGAGGTCCGTCCATCCTGTTACATCCAGAAGTAGTTCTGTTTTGCATTGATCTGGAGAATTCCATTTTACGAACAGACTCTAATTGACGATATTCATTGTATTGTATATTCAACTTTGTGTTCACCTTCGGACAGACATGAGTGGTGTCCAGCTTTTTGCTATAATTATGAATAAAGCTGCCATCACTCTGTTCTTTTTTTTTTTTATGTTTGTTGTAGTATGTCTCCTGCAATGAGGTGAAGGTTCCCTATGGAAAATGGACAAAGATCCAAATCTTAACCAAACACCAAGCTTGTAAAATTGTCTGGATTTCCACAGCCAGAAAGTTTAAATCCTTCATTAAAAGACTTCATTGCATTTTTGCTATGGTTTTTAATGAGTAATCTTTTAATATCGTTTCCTTTGAAAAAATTTCCCTTGAAGGGTTTTGGCAAAAGTTAACTCACAGGTTTGCCCCCATATGATTCCAGTTCCCGTTAGCTGGATGTGTGTGAAAAAAAATCACACCTTGTTCACTGGCCTGACAGCATCAGGCCACATTAAAAAAAAAGAAAAAGACACTTCAACTTGAGGTCCTTCTGAATGCAAATTTAAAAGGGTGCCACAGGTATGAGGAGCATGTGGTTGGCACCTGCCGGTTACGGAGAAAAAAGATGTCATAATCCGTTTAAGTTTAGACATTTTCTAAATATCCAGTTTTTTTGTAAAACCTCTACTACATGTTTTGTTCCGTTTGCCAGTCACTGCTGGTTGCCTGGGGTTTCCCTCCATCAGGTTCTCAAAGTGCAGTTCACTTGTCAATAATGAGAACCTAAGTGGGCGTCCACCGGCCGGGCTCTGCCCTCCAGCCCTGGAAAGGCCACCTGTGCTGCCCCCGGGAAGAGAAAGCAGGCGTAGGGGGCAGAGACCCAGCCAGGGGCTTACTTGTCAGTGCAAAGTGCCCGTCTGTCCCTCTCCCCACCTTATACCCACCTGGGTGGACCGAGCGAGACCTGGACTTATCTCTAAAAATAACCCCCAAGTCACTAAGCCTAAACTTCCCTTCTTTAAGGGGCTGGAAATGTGAAACAGCAGAGCTTTGCAATAGGAGGTGGACGCGGCTGGCCTGTTTAAACAGATGAAGGGAAAGACGTCAGAGTTTATAAGGCAACTCTAATAACTAGTGGCTTCATCAAAACCCGAACTGCCTGGAGTTAAACAAGCTACCGGGGGGCTCAGAGACCATCCTGAATGCTGATGTGCAAATGAACCACTCCAAGTCTCATTTTTTTTTTTTGTCCCTAAAACTGTCTACCACTAGAAGCAAAGAGAGAGGGAGAGATGGAGAGAGAGAAAAAAATCTACACGCAGATGTTTCTCAAATGTTCATACCTTTTAACTTTATTGCGTGTGTGGTTCCAAGGAGTTTCTGAAGTCGGGGGTGGTGGGGGTGTAAAGACTACTGAAGAACATAGGGCAACTGAGCCTTCTCAGAACTTGCGAACTTGCAGTGAGTTGGAAAGGAAGGGAGAAAGGTTTTAGGGAATGAGGCTCTGAGCAGCCTGGAAGGTGAAGGAGGCGTTGCAGGCGGGGGGACAGAGGAGGGCGAGCTTGGTCCCTTGTCACCATCTCATACCTGGAAGGCATTCCCCATGGACAGAAGGCCCCAGGGCCATCCTGCTGGGTTTGAGCCCTGGTTCTGCCCTTACTTGGCTGGAGAATGCAGGAGAGGCTGCTCAGCTTTTGCGTGTGTACATTTGGGGCAAGGATAGCACCCATTTCATATGGACTTTTGTGGATGGAGAGAGAGCATGTAAAACACTCAGCACGCTTCCTGGGGCATTGTAAGTGCTCAGTTAAGGCTCGCTATTTGACCCTTTTTATACCCATTTCAGTAAATGTTTGGGATTCCCTTTGCTATGGTCTGAATGTCTGGGTCCCTCTCCCCAAATTCATATATGGAAATCTTAGCCCTCAAGGTGACGGTATTAGGAGGTGGGGCCTTGGAAGGTGAGTAGGTCATGAAGGTGGAGCCCTTATGAATAGGATTAGTGCTCTTATAAAAGAGACCCCAGAGGGCCCCCTCCCTCTTCTGTCATGTGAGGAGAAGTTGTTAGTCGGAAACCTGGAATAGAGGAGCCCTCATCAGAAGCCAACCCTGCTGGCACCTTGATCTTGGACCTCCAGCCTCCAGAACTGTGAGAAAGAACTGCCTGTTGTTTACAAGCCACTCAGTCCGTGGTATTTTGTTATGCAGCCCAAATGGACTGAGATACCCTTCAAAACCAACATGATCAACCTCGCCTGCACTTTTCATAGCTTCCTGTGCGAGGCCAGTCCTTGATCTGCGTCAAGCTGTCCTCTCACCATCCTCCAGCCCTTCTCTGCACACAAGCCAACTCCCGAACTAGTATGTCAATGTGCTGATTATCCCTCAGGTACCCCCACAACGTGCCCATCAGTTCTCAATTAAAATGACCAGGAAATCAACACTGGAATAAGGTAAGAAGTAAAGGCAAGTCGATACGAGTCAAACATTTCCAGGTTGTAGCATCATCCACATCATCAAGGGCTCATGGTAAGTGAAAATCTCAAGAAACAGGTCAAAGTCCTAAAGAGAGAGGTTCTACTTCATATACAGTATAGACTACAAATCTAAAGGGCATAGTATAAAATAATCACTCCTATTTAGAAAAGAACCCCATGTATGGCATGTTTTAGGGGAAGTTCCTGCCAAGCACACAACTTTATAGCTGCTTGAGGAACTCTTCAAAATGGGAGTTGACGTATAAGTCCAACAGTACTGGCTGCATTGTACAAAGAATAGCATTGTATGTAAAAGTAGCCTGGAAAATGTCAATGATATATGCACATTATTGAAGACCAGCACATCTCCTTACTTTTATTTAAGAAGCTAAAACTGGAGGTTTTTAGCATTAATAAAGGAGGAAGAGTAACCATAGAAACACAGCATTTATCTTATTTCCATGGTAAGGAAAGCAACTCCTTCCACAGAATGCTTTGAGGTGTTCTGGCAAGTGCTTCTGACTGAAGATCTCACTCCTAAAGATCTCTTGAAACTATTTCAAGCAACGGGAATTCTCTGAAAAATAATAGGCAAGCCGTTCAATAATAAAGGCAAGATTTTGATGAAAAGTTAAAGGATACTTACTATAAAGACATGCAAAAAATGTGATGGCAACAGACCAAACCACCCAGTAGTAAAGAGGGAGGGCAGCAAACGACAAAATCAATGTTCTGACTGTAATAAAAAGGAAAAACTGACAGGTATGGAAAGCCTACTCTTTGCCAAGCACTTGTTACACTTCATTGCATTTAATCCTCACGATCAGCCTGGAAGTATATATACATATGTATTTATTTCTGTCTTTCTCTTATTGCTTAAGCCATACAGTCATCCCTCATATCCACAGGGAATTGGTTTCAGGACCCCCCATGGGTACCAAAATCCAAGGATGCTCAGGTCCCTTGTATAAAATGGCATAGTATTTGCATATAACCTACGTACATCCTCCCTGTGTACTTTAAATCATCTCTAGATTACGTATACTATCTAATACAAAGGAAATGCTATGTAAATATTTGCAAATGCTATGTAAATGATGGAGTATAGTAAATTCAACTGCATTTTTACTATTTTATCTCCTTCTCCTCCTCTCTCAATATCTGATAGTTTTACCATTAATTCTCCCCTCTCCTTTGGTTTCCTTTTAAAATTAAAACACCATATCTAAACTTCTATTTCCGGTTCCATCCATTTCCAACAGTGTATCCTGATCCCTTACTTTGCAGTATGAGAATATTGTTGCCTCCATACTTTTCTACAATTTCTAATTTTTACTTTCAAAAATATTTAAAATTGAAATCTAGTCGATTTACAACGTGGCATTAGTTGCTGATGTACAGTGTAGTGATTCGTTTAACTTCTACTTTTGATAGACATTTTTTACATTGTCAAAATTGATGTTATGTACATTTTGCCTCTACTGATAGTTAAATATTTTGAGGTCTGCCTATAGATTAATTCTAATACTGGAAATCAATAAACAGTGTTTATCATGGTCATATAATCATTTCTTTTTTATTCAGGGTCCAGTTCTTTCTCTCTTGTTCCAAGGTCACAGTACCATTTGCTTTAAAAGAGAATATGCTAGCATCGTGTAAGGTCAAACGTATTTTTTCTTAATTCTATCAGTTGCTCAAAATAATAATAAATGTTTGATAGAATTCACTTGTGATGCCGTATGGACACAGAGTTTTGTTTGTCGGAAAGTTTTTAATTACAGATTTAATATCTTTAGTAATTAGAGGACTATTCTGATTTTTTGTTTCTTCTTAATATGAGTTTTGAAAAGCTGTGTTTATAGAAATTTGTCCATTTTCTCCCAATTTTCACCTTTTTGGCATAAAATTTTTTCACAATATCCTGAAATATCTTTAGTGATGTCTCCTTTTTCATTATAAAAATGGCTAGTGTCTATTTTCTAAATCAATCTTGCTTTTATCAACTTAATCTTTTAAAAAGGGAAATTGCTGGATGCCAGGGTATAAGTCTATTTCACTTTTTTTCAAAGTGGTTTTTACCAATTTACACATCCACCAGCAGTATATAAGAGTTCCAGTTGGTCCACATCCCTGCCAAAACCTGGAGTCATCAGTCTTTTTTTTTTTTCAGCCATGCAGGAGGGTATGCAGTGGTATCTTATTATTTGAATTTGCATTTATCTGATAACTAATCATTTTGAACACCTCTTCATGTGTTTATTTGTCACTTGGGTGTCTCCTTTTGTGAAGTGTCCATCTGTATAGTTTGCCCATTTCCTTACTGATTATCCTTCTTTGTAAAAGTTTTTGTTTTTTACATATTTCATATGTTTTTACACATTTACATGTGTGTTCTTTTTAGATTATCTGTATTGCAAAAATCACCCCTCATCTACTTAGCTTGCCTTTTCACTCTCTTGATGTTGTCATTAGGTCAACCAGTTTCTTAATTTTTAGTTCTGTTTAGCAATTATCATTATTTATTTGTTTATCCTGTCCTATTTATCCATTATGATTAGTCCTTCTTAAAAATCTTTTCCCATCCCAAAAGCATGAAGATACTTTCCTGTGATTTATTCCAGAAGTTTATTTGGCTTGTCTTCCGTATTTACTTATACAATCCTCCTAGAATTTATCTAGTGTATGATTTCTTTTTTTCAATGTGGATATTCAATTGGTCCAGCACCACTAATTGAAAAGACCATCTTTTTCTCATTGCACATCAGTATCATCTTTGTCATTTAATCAAATGACTATATATTTGGGTCTCTTTGTGTACTTTCTGTTACGTTTCATTTCTCAGTTTGTCTCTCCTTGTGCATGTGGCACATTGACTTTATTACAGTAATTTCATAATTAGTTCCAATGTATGATAGCATAAGTTCTTCAAATTAGCTTTTCTTCAAAATTACTTTGGCTATTTCTAGACTTTTGTATTTTCACATAAATTTTAGAATCAGCTTGTTGAGTTTCACCCCCGCCCCCAAAAAAACTGCTGAAATTTTGATTGAGTCTGCATTTACTCTATAAATCAACTTGCAGAGACTTGCTATCTTAACAATTTTAGTCTTGCAATCTATTACCATGGTGTAAATCTCCACTTATTTAGGTATTTTTAATTTATTTCCATGATGTTTTGTAATTTTATACATAGAAGTTTTGCACATTTTTCGTTAGATAGATATTTGATATTTTTGATGCTCCTATAAATGGTATATTTAATTTTTCATCTTGAATTCTTTATTGCTAATATACATAAAGATTTTTATATTAGTCTTTTATCTAGTGTCCTTACTAGGTTAACATATACATGATAATAGCTTGTAGATTATTTCAAACAGTCTATGTAGAATGACTGTTTTATTCCTTCTTTTCTTATCATTCTACTTTTTCTTGCTTTATCGTACTGGCTATGACCTCTATTACAATGTTAAATAAAATGGTGACATTAGGTATCTTTGTCTCACTGCTGATTTAAGGAGGAAAACTTCTCATACACCAAAATTAAGTACGATGCTTACTCTAAGTTTTTTTGAACATACTTGTTCATACAATTAAGGAACTTTCTTTCTATATCCACTTTGGTAAATTCTTTCCTTTTTAATCATTACTGGGGTTTGAAGTTTCTCAAAAGCTTTTTCTGCATCTGACATGGTAATCAATTTTTATCCTTTATTCAGTTAATATGGTGAATTGCATTTTACTGATTTTTACAATGTTAAATCAACCCTGTGTTGCTGGAATAAATCCAGCTTCCTGTGATGTGTTTTTGGTTTTGTTTTTATAAATTGCTGGATTCAGCTTGCTGATGTTTTGCTTAGGATCGTGTGTCCGTGTTCACTAGAAAAGCCAGCCTGTAATCCTCTTTCCTCGTGCTATTCTTGCCAGGCTTCAGTATCAAGACTATGCTGGTCTCATAAAAATGAATTGGGATGTATTTTCCTCTTTTTCTATTCTTGGGAAGTTGTAAATTTCTTGCCTAAATTTATTTCCAGCAACTCTTCTTATCGTTTAAATGTCTGTATGATCTGTAGTGACTTCCTTTTTTTGACTCCTGATGCTGATTATGGCGGGGGGGGGCTCTCTTTTTTCAGTCTTCAAAGAACTGACTTGCAGAGAACCACGTTTCAGCCTTGTTGATTTTTCTCTATTGTACTGAGGGTTACTATTTTATTAATTTCTGCTCTTATCTTTCTTATTTCCTTCTGTCTACATTCTTGGGTTTAATTTGCTGGAAGTTTTTTTTTTTTTTCCGCTCTCATTTTGAACTGGATAGTGAGCTTGTTTTTTTTTTAAGCTTTCTTCTTGAACATATGGATTTGATGGTTATCCATTTTTCTGTAAGCACAGCATTTGTGGCATTCAACATATTTAGATATGCCATATTTTTATTTTCATTTAGTGCAAAGTATCATTTTGCTCCACTGGGATTTCTCTTCTGACCCAAGTTTTATTTTAAAATGAATTGCTCAACTTCCAAGTATTTGAGGATTTTCCAGCGATTATTTTTGCTTGTTTTCTTTTTAGTTTAATTCCACTTTGTAAGAGAACATGATTTCAACCCTTTCAAATTTGTTGGGCCTTATGACCTAGCAAATTATCAATTTTGGTAAAATCTGGCATATGTGACTTGAGAAAAAGCATATTTTACCCTTGTTAGGTGCATTGTTAATTAGGTTAGTTTTGTTCATCACGTCATTCACATTTCCTAATCCTCTTCAGTCATATATAATCAATTATAAAACACATCTATTTACAGTTTAATTTACATCATTATTTTGTCAGTTTTTGAATTTCCATTTGATATATTTTTTAAAGGTCTAGTACTTTGGTAAAAATTCTTTATTTTGATTTCAATGTTTTTTAACATCATAATCTCCATTACTTTTAAGTACTTGTCTGATCAATATCTGAGTCATGAATGCATCCATGTAGTATTTTATTTAACGTTAGACATTGTGATTTTTAAAATGTATGGCCTCGGACTCTATTCTTTTTCTTCAAAGAGGCTTTCCCTTACCCTCTGTGAGGCACCTAAAATGGGATCAGTGCGTTCAACCCAGTGGGGAGCTGGGTCGACCTGAGGTGGAGCTGGGACTTTTACAAGGCTTGGTTTGCCCATAGGCTGGGTGTAGCCTCCAGGGAGTCCGAGTGGCTTTCTGTGGGACCCCCTTCCCTTTCTGGCAGACTCTGAAAACCAAGTTCTGTTTACCAAGCATCATGAGACTCTTGACAATTCCACCCTGTGTTTCATTGTTTTCTGCCTGGTTTCCTAGACTTTGCCCCTGAACAGCTTAAGATCCGTTACGTACAGAGGAAAAAATGATGCCAAATGCTGAGCTTTCCTCAATAACTCTTTTCTCTGGTCCCTCAAGTCCTGGCTGCTTTGGTGGGAATATGGGTCAGTTACAGGAGCCAAATCCACTCCATGGTTTGAAAAGAAAACCCAAAATGTTTAGGATGATCTTCCATTTATTAATGCTCTTCCTGTTGCATCATTACAAAGATCAGCAAACTCAAGGTCCTTTTCATTTAACATCACAATTCCTAGAATATAGGCGGTTTAGTGTTTCTTTCAGAAATCTCATTTAGTAGAGATCTAGATCTTTGCCACTATGAATTTCACTGGACTATCCACTGTCAGGCAAACTGTGAACTTGGGATTTAAAATCATTGTACTAAGTTGCTTTCTTTTCATCGATTATTTGTGGCCAACTCACTCCCTATTAATCCCCACTGAGTTACATGGCTTTAGAGATGCTTGATCAAAATTGGAAACAAAAGCCTTGGAGTGACTGTACATTTTCCCAAAGTCAATTATTTCATGAGTCTAATTCCATCCAAATTTATTTTGGAAAAAAATGTCTTTTCAAAATAAGTTTTAAAATAATCACAAGGGGAAAACAGTTTTCAAGCAATCCCTTCTTGTGAATTAAAAACTCAAGTCAAACCTTGGAGATCAATCAGAGGCTCTGATTTTTCTATCTGGAGAGTTGGTAATATTTGTTAAAAAGTGGAATATACAAGAGATTCAGGATTTTTTAAAAAATCAACACATTCTGAAATACAGCTCAGCAGGGAGCAGATTCTGAGCTAAGATTTTTAAAGACATTTTATGATAAGACTTTTCAAGTTTATTATGAAGCCACTTTTTAAAAATCTAAACATTTCATCAATAGTCTCAGTGAATTTCAATGTATTGATAAGTCATGGACTGTTTTTGTTCTTCTGGGTCCTATCACACAAAATTGTTTTAGAGCGAAAATTGATGAAAATCAAATGTGGCTGGGTAACAAATGAATTCATTATATTGAAGGTGAATACATGCCTTCATTCAGAACACATAATTTAAACCAAACGTGACACTATGAAAATTAACATTTGTTTTCCCTCAATATTGGGACCCAGTGTAGGACTCTCCACTCTTATTTTTCGGTTACAATAACACAAAGAGATACTGATGTGGCCTATTATCTCAGCAATAATGCATATTACAACAAGCCATTATTTATTAGCAGTAGAATGTTTCCCCAGGGCTTAATTTAGATTGCCTAAAATGAGATAACAAAATCTCAGTCTTGGAAGTGATCCTCTGTATAGTTACTGTTTGCGGACACTTTTATGTCTTCACAGCAGTTTAAGATCCTTAATTGGCTGGGTCTTTGAAATGAAGGCATATGGTGCAGTACCAAGATCTTGGAAGGCTGATGTGAACGAACACGTGCAGAATCAGAAGCCAGGCTTCTTGGAATGGTTGGTAGGTTTTAGTTCAGAAGTAGAAGTGTTCACTGTCTGTGGGAACGTAGTTTGGTGCAGCCACTATGGAAAACAGTATGGAGATTCTTTAAACAACTAAAAATAGACTGAACATGTAATGCAGCAATCCCACTCCCGAGCATATAACCAGAGGAAACTCTATTTCAAAATGCACCCCCAATGTTCACAGCAGCACTATTTACAGTAGCCAAAACATGGGAGCAACCTAAATATCCATCCACAGATGACTGGATAAAGAAGTTGTTCCACACACAATAGAATACTACTAAGCCATGAAAAAGAGTAAAATAATATCATTTGCAATAACATGGATGGACCTGGAGAATGTCATACTAAGTGAAGTAAGCCAAAAAGAGAAAGAAAAATACCATATGATATAATTTATATATGGAATCTAAAAAAAATGACGCAAATGAACATATTTATAAAACAGAAACAGACTCCCAGACATAGAAAATGAACTTACAGTTCCCAAAGGGGAAGCAGGGAGGAGGGAAGGATAAATTGGGAGTTTGGGATTATCAGATACAAATTACTATACATAGAATTGTATATACTATATATAAACAACAAGAAACTACTGTATAGCACAGGGAACTATATTTGATACCTCATAATACCTATAATGAAAAAGAATATGAAAAAGAACATATATATGTGAATCACTATGCTATACATAATTAACACAACACTGTAAACCAACTATACTTCAATTTAAAAAAAGAAGTTGATGTGTTCATTTCTCGCATGCTCTGTGGTACCCCTGAGACGTCTGGATGTCCTGCTGCCTTAGCAGCTTTAGCCCGCACCCCAGGATTCTACAGGCAGATAAGAAAGGCTGGGCTTGGATGAGTTAGTTAATCCTCCCAACTTTGCTCTTTCATGATCAGGGTGCAAACGTCAGGTCTGGTCAGACGGAGTTGGGGTGAGGGAAGTCATGGTATAAAACCTGGCTGATCCCATGGGTTAGGGCAGGTTGTCCTGGAAGATATCAGCACTGAGTGAGCTAAATCTACTTTAGACTTGACCAGCAACAGAGGAGTCTGATTCCTGCAAATTCTTGTGGCAGCAAGGCAAGCTTCCAGTCCCGAAAAGGCAGAGGCAGGCAGGAGGTCAGGGATGCAGGGGTAAGATAAGGATGTAGGTCTGGAACTTCTGAGTCACAGGTGTGGCCTCATTGAAAAAGCCCTAAGTGAAGAATCCACTTACCAGACTCGGGAGTGCCAGATCGGAGGGAACTGGAGCCAGGCTGGCCCGATGCTGAAGCCCCAGCCTGATACCTGAGTGCCTCCTACAGAAACAGAACTGATCACGGAGCCTGGGGCAGGGCTGGGTCTCCGGGGAGTCACTAAGTGGTCCCAGCTGTGGGACACGGGGCTTTAAGAGCAGGGAATTCCTTGGTCACGGCATCCTTCTTTATTCTAGCGAGCTTTTCTGTGGACTTCTTTATTCCTTTCCAGGATTCTGAATTTTGGAGATTAATCAAGTTCTAGAGGCAGTTTTTGACGTGATTACCAGGTACCGTTCTTGTGACCCCTACCAGATGCTCAGCAGAGAACCAGGTATCCCCTCCCGGGCATGGCTGCAGGTGTGCTTAGGTCTTACAGATGACCTGGGGCCCAGGGGCTTTTTTTCCCCCACTCTGGGCTGCCTTTCAATCTGCTAACCAAGGATAGTCATGACTGGAAGTCCCCCATGACTGAACTAAAATCCTCAGGCTTCCAAACACTGAAATAAATTTCCTTAATGGAACTGTTGGCTAAGGGAGAAAGCATCTATAGAATTCTTGCTCATACTTCTATCCAAAGCTCTCTTCTCTGATTCCAAACTCCAGGCTCTCAGTAGATTGCTTCATTATTTGGAAAGCTGTGGAACCAGCAGGTGGTCAGCTCAGCCCAGTCTAAGCACGCTGCAGCCCAGTCCTGCCCACGTCCACACACATCTACACCTTAGCCGACCTGTCCCTTCAGGACCACTCGCTCAGCTCAACACATCCTCTCTCTCTCTAATTTTATTTCTTATTGAAGTGTAGTTGATTTACAATGGTAGTTTCAGGTATGCAGCAAAGCAATTTGGTTATACATATACATATATATTTTCTTTTCAGATTCTTTTCCATCATAGGCTATTACAAGAAATTGAATCTAGTTCCCTGTGCTCTACAGTAGGTCCTTGTTGTTTATCTGTTTTATATACAGTAGTGTGTGTCTGTTAATCCCAAACTCCTAATTTATCCCTCCCCTGCCCTTTCCTCTTTGGTAACCATAGTTTGTTTTCTAGGTCTGTGAGTTTATTTTTGGTTTGTAAATAAAGTTTGTATCATTTTTTTACATTCTCTGTCTAGCTTATCTGGAGAAAACTATAATTTGAAAAGACACATGCATCCCAATGTCTGCAGCAGCACTATTTACAATAGCCAAGACATGGAAACAACCTAACTGTTCATTGACAGATGACTGGATAAAGAAGATGTGGTATATATATAATATATACAATGGAATACTTACTCAGCCATAAAAAAGCATGAAATCCTGCCATTTGCAGCAACATGGATGGACCTGGAGATGATTATATTAAGTGAAGTCAGTTAGGGAAAGACAAATATCATATTGATAGCATTTATATGTGGAATCTAAAAAAAAATGATACAAATTTCAACACATCCTCTCTTGCCCAGCCTCCTTAGTCCAGGATATCAGAGTGGTGACTTGGAAAGAAGAGGTACAAGCAAGCTAGGTAGGAGAGTCTGGGACCCAGCGACACAGCACCTGCATGGCAGAGAAGCATGTTCGTGTGAACTGGTGGGGACAGCTGCGGGGGCTCAGCTGTGAGTAAAGAGACATCCAGCAAAGGAGCAAGCTGATGTTCAGAAGACAGACCCACGAGGAGCACAGTGTAGGGGCAAGGATGGTCTTCAGGGCAAACCCTACACAGAGTTTCAATGCCTCCATTGACTCTCCATTAATTCATCCATCCAGCATGTACTACAGCCTGCCACGTGCCCCGGTGCTGCCCTGGACGTGTGCCAGGCCCAGGTTCTGACAGCAGAGCGGGCTTCCTGAGCAGAAGTCAGAAGAGGACGCAGTAAGGAAATTGCTATTTAAGTATTCACCACGTGCTGGGCACTTTCAGACTGAGCAGTTCGTTGACTCCTCAGAACGATCCTGTGGGTATGACTCTCCCCAGCTCTGAAGAACGGCGAAGAAAGTCCATTTCATGGAAGTCGGGGGAAGAGGAGTAAAACCGGAGGGAAGCTGGTCACCCACGGGACCTGCACAAGGGGCCACCTCTGAGTCTCTGCTCGCTTGGCTGTGAAACGGGGAATTCTACCCGCCCTGGAGGAGAGCTGTGAGGAGGAAGCGGCATTAAATGGCAAATATGAAAGTCCCTCCCAGAAGTGTCGCACCTGGCAAGTGCTCGTTGGGTGCGCGTCCTCTGCCTTCACATCGCAAGTCGTTCAAGAGCAGAGGCTGGCAGAGCACAGGGATGATGACCAGGGTGACATATAGCAGCCCTGAGCTGACCAGAGTGGGCGTGGGACACCCAGAGCTCGGTCACCAATCCTGGGGGGCCCGGAAAGCCAAGGCAGGAGGGAGCAGAAAGCGGGACATTGGAGAGTAGCACAAAGCAGAAGCCCCGTCACTCTGTCCGTGGCGGGAGGTTAGCCGTCCGGTCAGGCGACAAGAGCATCTGCGTTTCCGTGGGGCCTGGAGCATCAGCCTGGCAAGAAGGAGGTCGTGGTCACAATTCATTGCTCCCGTGGTCCCATTTCCGGGAGTGATGGCTCTCGGTTTTTCCTCCCATGACTTAGTGACTATTCAGCTGTTTCCACCTGTCTCCAGCCTTGTGTCCCAGGTCCCAGGGGCTGAACTTCTGTGTCTGGGAGGCTGTCCTCTCCCCACTGATGTCAGCTACACTCTCTGGTGCTGAGTCATCCGGAGTTGGGAGTCCCCGGAACTGCCCGACGTGTCACCGGAGACTAAGTTGCAGAAGTGGTCCCAGGAGGGGAGGAAGTGAAGGGACACGCAGCACCAGACACCACCTTCAGGGCCCCCGACCCTGCACAGGACCTGGTGGTCTCAGCCTGTCTGCCTCTCACACACATACGCACACACATGCAAGCATGTACGAACTTAACAAGTCATGGACACGGTGTCATGGTCTCTGGGCCACACTGCTCCGTGTGAAAGCTCTTCTTGCCCTTGGCTTCTGAATATGATGATTGTTCCCATCTCAAGAATGAAGGTGACTCCAACCTCAAGCTTAAAAATAGGACTTCTCTGTTTCTGACTCCTGTTCACCAACTACATTGTAACTGAAGAGCAGGGGAGAAAGTTTGTTTTGTTTCTGCGTAATTCAGGTCAGAGGGCCTGGCCAGAACTGGCACCCTCTCTCGGTTTGAACTCCTACCCAGAACCCATCCTGGGAAACTCTCTTCCCCGAACACCCACCAGGCTCGCTCTAATTTGTTACTTGAACCCGTTGTGCAAACTTCATTGTACATCAGCCTTAACTGAACCCACTGGAGTTACTGAATTGTAATAATTTTACAGAGAAAAAGGAAAGAGAATTCAGTTTGCACAAAACATCAGCAGAAAAAGGTTTCTGGATACGGAATCAGAAAGGATGTGGAGGTAGATAAGATGTGTCAGTAATAACCTAGGAATACTTGAGGGGGTGGGTCCAGGGATAGCAGTTACCAAAGAGCCAGGAAGCCTCCCCTTCTTCATTCAGGACACCATTCGCCACTTTTCTGAATTCACATCCTTCCACTTGATCACAGCTTAGCTGAAACCCTTCTTTGATCATCTCTGTCATGAATAACTTCGACCTTTCCAGAACTCCCCCTGTCCCTCTTCTATCTTTCTCTGAGTTAACATGCACTGGGGCAGAATCGTAGGATCTGACAATTTGCGGGAACTTCTTTAGGAAAAATAATTGAAACTGACTAATCCAAAATAAGACATGAAAAATGAATATTTTAGAAAACAAATCACAAAGTTAACTCTTAACAACTGAATGGATACAACACACATTGTGAAATCTAGAAAAATAATATTTTCTTTGTATAACTACCTACCAGTTACTTAATTGTAATATTCTTATAGATAAAAAGGAAAGAGAATTCAGTTTTTCTTCTATAATGGTTGGGCACAATTTTATGATTGTTGACAATTAGAATGAATGAAACATACAACATCACATGGAGACGTCCTTACCCTTTGTAGCACTGCCATCTGGTTGTGCCTAGATACCTAAAATTATAGTATTTTGTGCGACTACAAACAAACAAACAAGAGTATGATACATATATAACTGTGTAACTACTTATATACTGTGTTACTGAGAGCACTCCTGACTTCAGAAAGTTCTGTTTTGATCAGGCACTGCTGTGAACCAAATCCTCTGTTTATACTTTTACATGTCTGATTAGGAGAACTTTCCACAGATGAGCATCTGGCTCCATTCACTTCAAACCTCGTGTCTCCTCCAGGACCTACATACTTCCTGTGCTGAGTGCCACGGGGCCTGTTCCAGTCGTGATAAAGCCTCTGTTCTGAGCCCACATCAAGTCCCCGTGAATCAACCCAGAGGGTGGTGAGACGGTTCTGGAAATCACTGCTACCCTGGTGCGCGTGGCAATCAGTTCATTCCACGATGCGGTGTCTGTGAGCTCCAAACACACGTTTCCATCAACTCAACTAGACGTGCCCTCCACCCAACTTCTCCTTTGCTGGGTCTTAAAAATGTCCTTGGCCATTTCAGCAATGGAAAAAGTAAGACGTGAGAGACAGTTTAAAAATAAAACACTCAATGGACTACCACTCTGCCTTAAAAAAGAATAAAATAATGCCATTTGCAGCAACATGCATGGACCTAGGGACAGTCATTCTAAGTGAAGTAAGACAGAAAGAGAAAGAAAAATACCATATGAGATCACTCATATGTGGAATCTAAAAAAGAAAAAGGACACTATGAACTCATCTACAAAACAGAAGCAGACTTGCAGACTTAGTAAACAATCTTATGGTTACCCAGGAAAGTGGGTGGGAGGGGATAAACTTGGGAGTTTTGAGATTTACAAATGTTAGCCACTATATATTAAAATAGGTTTTAAAAAAAGTTTCTTCTGTGTAGCACAGGGAACTATCTTCAATATCTTGTAATAACCTTTAATGAAAAAAATATGAAAATGAATATATGTATATATATGCATGACCAGGACACTGTGCTGTACACCAGAGATTGACACATTGTAATTGACTATACTTCAGTTAAAAAAAAAAAACTCACTTTTTCAAATTTTACCAAAACGTATGGCCACCTACGTGTATTGAGGTTGGAAAGGACCTGGTAAATGAGGGGCACTGACACTTGACTGTCATTCACCTCATGCTAAATCTGTCTCTTCCTGAACTTTGTCTCACAGTAATTTATGTCCTCACCTAACTGCGTCTATATCTGAGAGCATTTTTACATTTCTAGTTTCTGATAGAGTTCCTTTCACATAGAAGCAACTCAGTAAGTTTTGAGGAATTGATTACTTCACCTATGTTGATGGGCAAGTTAGAGAAAGTTGATCTCTGTTGTGACATGAGTAAGTGTGCAGAGAAGTCTGGGCCATCGCGGTCAAGGGTGTGCCTTCCCCTTGGAGAAGGCACCAGTCAGCGGCTTTCATCCTGAGTTTGTCTGGAGTCCCAGGGTTTCTTCCACTGGTCTCAAGCAGTCAAAGACTGCTTGGTGAGGATTTTTGTAACGATCATAACTTATTAGTGTAAATAACAAACTTGTTACTATGATTTACAATAAGAGATTGGTTAAATTGAAATGGAAAAACAACCATGGTATATCATTAAGTGGGAAAAAAAACCTACCACTCCAAAATCATCACCAGCTCAAACCTCTCCAAGCAGAACTTTGTCCTTCTGGCTGGCCTGCTCAAGTCACCCTACAGCCTCTCTGTCCCCTGTGACCTTGATGAAACTTCCATCCATGGACCTCTCCCCCTGCTCCCGACCTTTCACCACATCCCTCCCATCCAGCTGGGAGTCCACGGCCCATTATCTCAACTATTCTCCTGCAAATACTCTAAACTCCCTTGGCCCTTGTATCTTTGCTTCTTTTTTGCCCATTTTTTTTTGTGGTAAAATACACAAAACATAAAACTCACCACCTTATTTATTTTTAAATGCACAATTCAGCAGCATTAACTTCATTCACGATGCTATGCAACCATCACCAGAATTCTTTGCATCTTGCAAAACTGAAACTCTGCACCCAGTAAACACTAAACCCCCACTCCCCTCCCTGCCCGTCCCTGGAAATGGCTATCCCGATTTCTACCGCTGTGACATTGTCTGCTCTAGGTACCTCACATAAGTGGAATCGTACAGTATTTGTCTTTTGGTGACTGCCGTGTTTCATTGAGTATAATTTTCCCCCAGTTATTTTGGAGCTTATTTAAACTAAGAGCAAAAAAAGTCACAATATTTTCAAATATTTTCATGCAGTACATACATGTTTCTTTAAATAACAATTGTGATAAATAGCAGAAAGAATTAAGGAATGTTGCACAATGTCTCAAACACTTTTTGAAACACCATACTTGCCAATACATACAGGCATTCCTTAGGTGGGAATAGGAATGCAGCTTAGAAAAGAAAGAGAAAAAAATCATACTGGAAGGACCCAATTTCTTTAAAATCACTGAGCGAGAAAAGCAGCATCGAACTTCCAGACTGACATAACATTGTTTAGGCAGATTGATCCATGTTGTCATGTAGATCAGAATTTCCTTTCTTTTCAAGGCTAAGTAAGACACCTGTTAGCTAGAATGTTTCTCTCTCTCTCTCTTTTTACATTTTCTATATCTTTATTGATATTTCCATTTTGTTCATACATCGTTTTCTTGACTTTCTTCTCATTTTTCTTTAGTTCTTTGAGCATTTTTAAGACAGCTGCTTTAAATCTTTATCTAGTAGGTCTACCATCTGGTGTTTCCCTGGGATGGTTTCTGCTGGTTTGTTTATTTTTTTCCCTTTGTATGGGTCATACTTCCTGTTTCTTTGCATTCTTTGCGATTTTTTGTTTAAAGCTGGACATTTGCGTATAATGATGAGGCAGTTCTGGAAATCAGACTCTCCCACTTCCCCAAGGTTTGGTGATTTCCCTCTCTCTGTCTCTGTCTCTGTCTCTGTCTCTCTCGTTATAGGCCGTCTCCATCCTGAGGGTCAGCCTGAGATGTAAGCAGAAACTCCTCAGGTCTTTCTGAGTCTATCCTGTCCCTGGATGTGTGTGGTGACTCTCTAATTGTCCCATAGGTGCAGTTGCTTTTGAATGTTCTAGTCTTTAGTGTCCAGCCCAAAACAAGGGTACAAAGAGAAAAATTAAGGTGGGGGGAGTAGGCACCAGCCCTTTAAGTGCCCTGGAAGTCACTTCAGCCAGAGCAGGAGGGGCTTGCAACAATGTCCGCTCACCTCTTTGTCTGCACCTTTATGATCTGATGCAACAATCAGCAATTAGGGCACAGGTTCCCTGGCTCCTGAAAACTGCACAAGCTGCTCCAGGAACACACGCAAGGCTGCTTGCTCAGGGGTCGGGGGGATTAGGGGGGTGGAGAGGTGGAGGATGGGTAGCTGCTACCATGCTCTGAGCTGAAATTGATTGAATTTAACTACACTTTTCCATGAAGCCTTCCCTAGAAATTGCTAGACCCCGGAGTTCCAAAATAGTGACACTGGACAGATTCTGCAGTGTAATTGTTATCTACACAGGGAGACACATTCCTGCTGCTTCCTACTTTGCAACCTTCCCAGAATGCTCTCAGAACCTTTGCTTTTTACTTACACTTCCCTACCTGGAAAAACAACTTTGTACCAGCCCAATTGCTCCTCTTCTACTTGTCTGCAGTCAGGCAGTGGAACCCCTCTAGAGAAAACCATTTTACTGACCAGACTGCTGACGGCCTCAGCACAACTGAACCCACCACTGAAGCACAGGTCCAAACACTTTCTCAATGAAGTTGTCTTCACTTCATATTTCTCTTACTCTTTAAAAAAATATGAAATACCTTGGATGGACCTATAGATGATCATACTAAGTGAAATAAGTCAGATGGAGAAAGACAAATATTATGTGGAATCTAAAAAATAAGATACAAATTCCATTTACAAACCAAAACTAGATTCACAGACATAGAAAACAAATTTATAGTTACCAAAGGGGAAAGGGCGGGGGAGGGGTAAATTAGGAGTTTGAGATTAACAGACACACATTACATACATACTATGTATACTATACATAAGATAGATAAACAACAAGGACCTACTGTAGAGTACAGGGAACTATAGTCAATTTCTTATAATAACCTATAATGGGAAAGAATCTGTAAAGAAAATATATATATGTGTGTATATGTTTAACTGAATTGCTTTGCTGTACACCTGAAACTACCATTGTAAATCAACTACACTTCAATAAAAAATAAAATTAAAAAATATGAAATACCTTAAACACTCTCTAGCATATAAGTTCTACAAGGCTGGTGGCTTTTGTCTTTTTTGCTCAGTCCTCTATCCCTAGTTCTTAAAACAGTGCTTGGCGCATGCTAGACACTCCTTTTGAACGAATGGACACAGAGAAGCCAACAAATTACAATAGGAAAAACAGCTGTACCTCCACACTTCATCAACTTTTGACATCCTACCATATTCACTCCATATTTTCCTTTAAAGAGATTAAATATTGCAGAAAAAGGGAAGACCCCCTTCCTGGAAACGAGGAAATGCTCTTCCTAGATCCTGTTCACCTCCCTCCATCCCCAGTGATAGTCGCTGTCGATAATTTGGCATTCATCTTTCTCACATAAGTCTGTGCACTTCACTACCTATTCAGGGAGCTCCGTGATAATGTGTAGCATTGTTTGGAAGGAGTATAACTTCACATAAGTGGTACCCTATTCTAGGTATTGCTTTACAACTTTTTTCCTCCTACATTATGTTTTTAAGATTAATCGACATTGACACCTGTGACTCCAGTCTATTCATTTTAAGTTTAAAATGCAGTGCTTACATGGACTACAATTGCTTGCTTGGATCACAGTTTGTTTGTTCACTCTACCGCGGGCATCCAGATTGTTTCCATATTGTTACCTTTATTGGCACGGCTACAACAAACATTCTTGTACAAGTGTGTTTGTGCAACTATCTGCAAGAATTCCTCCAGGAAGGATCTGGATCTTGGGCTGGAATGCTGGGACACAGGGAATACAGTTTCATCTCTGCTAGACATTGTCAAATTATTCTCCAAATATTTTGTACAAATTAACATTTCCAACAGAAATATTTGAAAGTTCTCCCTGCTCCACATGCAAGTCACCATTTGGTTTTGTCTGGCTTTAAATATTTTTCTAACTTCATGATATGAAATGGCAACTTACTTTCTTGTGTTACATTCTCTGACCACCTAGTATGAGTGAAACAGTTTTTCATGTTTATTGGTCATTAGGCAATCCTCTTTTATAAACTGCCATCTCATATAACTTTGCTTATTTTTTAAAATTAAGACTATTTTTTTGAGCAGTTTTAGATTCATGGCAAAATTGAGGGGAAGGTACAGAGGCTTCCCCTGTACCCCCTGCTTCCACACATTCAGTATCAACACCCCCCCACCAAAGTGGTACATTCATTACAGCTGATGAACCTACGTGGACACATCGTTATCACCCAAAGTCCATAGTTTAGGGTTCTGTCTTGGTGTTTTACATCCTATGATTTTAGACAAATGTATATACATGTATTCATCATGATGGTGTCAGAGTAGTTTCACTGCTCTAAAAATTCTCTGTGCTCCAATAATTCAACCCTCTCCCCCCACTCTGGGAGAAGAAAAAAAAAACAACTCTGCCTATTTTTTGTTAAGTCAGTTCTTTCTTTAATCTGTAAGCAATTATTACATACTCAGCCAACTAATTCTTTGTCAATGATATGCATTGTAAATATCTGTATTTTATCTTAATTTTATTTATAGCACCTTTCTTATACAGGAGTTTAATATTTTAAAGGAGTCAAATTTATCATTTCCTTCCTTAACTGCTTTTGGATATGGTTTAAGGACTCTCTCTCTCCACCCTCAGCTCTCAAGGATATTATTTTATTTCGTCTTCTAAATTTTTGAAATGCTGCTCCAAACACTGAATTTTTAATCCAGCCTGGGGAATAAGGTAAGAATTAAATTTTATCTTTTTCCCGTACAGATAACCACTTTTTCCCACCACGCTTTTATTACCCCCACTGATCAGTAATGCAATTCCTGACAAATACTGAGTTTCCCTGCATGGGCTTGAGCTCTGTGTCCTACCCCACTGGGCACCTTCTCTTCTCTCTGCTAAAATCACACTAATTTTACAAAAAGTATTGATCGCTTATCTTGCTCTTTAAAGATTTTTTTGGCTATTCTTGTCTTTTTCTCTGCCATATAAATATTAAGGACATTTATCTAGTTCTATACAAAACTCTGGTGATATTTTAACTGGAAATCACTTTAAATTGGATTTATACATTATTTTGGAGCAAATTGCCATCTTTACTTTAGTAAACCTCTAATCCAAAAACATGTTTTTTTTTATTTAGGACTTCTCTATTTATTTGAGACTTTCATTACTTCAGTAATGCTATATTTTCTTTTTAATTATCAAGTACATATTTTAGATTTAGCCAGAGGTAAAGTATCATTTTTGTTGTCATTACAAAAAGTATGTATTGTGTGCTGCTTTTGTAATAAATTATTAGGAATGCTATAGATTATGCTAAGCTTGTATCAAAAAATGTGCACCAACTTCCAAATTTGTTTTAGGATTTTATATCGGTTCATTACTAGGAATAGTATTTTTTCTTAGGTTTTATATGTATATAAATATGCCTCATGTTTTTCTTTCCAATTTTGTTCCTCTTACATTGTTATTCATCCATTAGATTGTCTAGAACTTTTAGTACATTATTGAATGGAGTGGGACATGAAATATCTTTTTTTTGTCCCTGACTTTAATGAGGAGGCTTCTAAAGTCCCATCAACATACATGATTACTGTAGGTTTTGAATATTAAGTAAAGAAAGTTCCTATTTCTAGCTTGCTAACATTTTAAAAAATCATGATGAATGTTGATTTTTTTAATCAAATGCTTTTTGTGGAATTACTGGGATGATTAGAAAGTTTTTTTAAAATCTCTAATATAGCATATCATATCACAAGATTTTGGAATCACTTCTGAAATCATCCTTCTGTTCCTGAAATGAACCCAACTTGAACATAAACACTGCTGAATTTAACTTGCTATTTTACTTAGAATGTTTTGCCTCTGTGCTCATAAATAAAATAGGGCTATAGCTTACTTTGCCATCCCTGAAACAACATGAATGAGTTGGAGATTATCTGTACCTTGAAGATGCAACACTCAGCTGTAAAATCATCAGCGCCTGGTGTCTTTTCAGTGGGAAGAAGTGCTCTGATTGCTGATTTTATCTCTTCCATGACTGTTAGACTATTCATGTTGTCCAATTTTTCATTGTTAATTTTTGTGATTTTTAAAAAAATTTTTTTGACTTAAATATTTAAATCTGGGGCACGCATCTGTTCATAAGTAAAGGATTATTTATGGTTGTTCTTTTTTTTAAATCTCTCTATAGTAAAATCTCTAATCTGAATGCTAATAATGTAAGTCTGAGGCTTTGGTCTTTTTTCTTGGTTGTTCTCTTTTGTTTTTTCCAAATAACCAGTTTTTTATTTGGTCTATCCCCACTACTGTTCTTTTGTTTTTATTTAATTAATTTCTATTTTTATTATTTCTTTCTTTTACATTAATTGAACTCATTTTACTCTCCTTTTTCTAGCTCCTTAATCCAACCACTACCTTATTTTTAATGCATTTTTTCTTGATAAACACATTATATGCTATAAATTCACCTCCAAGAACCATGACTTTAGCTCTTTGTTATGAAAAATATTAATGGCTGCTTAGTGCTAAATGTAATTTCTATCATGATTTCTTCTTCAGTCTATGTTATTTAAGTTTCCAAGCATATTTTTTCTATTTTTCTATTCTTGATTTCTAACTTAATTTCATCCTGGTTAGGGAATTCTTCTATATGTTAACAACTCTTTAAAATTCATTAAGTTTCCCTTGTTGTTTAGTACAAGATCAATATTTGGAAATATTCTATGGTTTTGAAAAGAAAGCCATATAAACAACCTGCACTTGAATCCTGGCTTCCAGGTCTGTCAACCAGCTTTATGTTGGTTAATACAGTGGACCCTTGAGTAACGCTGGGCCCCGACCCTCCACGCAATCTTTGCATCTAATTTATAGGCGGGTACTCCTTGGCTGTTCCTCCGAATCTGCAGTTCTGCATCCTCAGTTCAACCCACAAGGACCAGGTGATGCTGTAGTATTTACTACGGAAGAAAATCGACATAAGAGTGGACCCACACAACTCAAACTGGTGTTGTTCAAGGGCCGACTACATACGCATAGAGCATCTTCTCCCATCTCTTATTATAAATATTTCAAGGCTCTTCTCTTGTGAGAAACAGAGCTGGCTTAAAAAAATCCGATCTGAAATTTCTTGTCTAATAGAAGTTTAATCTTCAAGTTGACCAACTACTCTAGAGGGCCAAATCTGATTTTTAGTTTATTAAATTCAGTGTGTGATTATAACCTTAGCCTTGTAGTAGAACAAACAGAATTTTGCCACAATCTTATGGTCTAAACGCCCCTGGTTTAAATAACAGGCCTCAATGCAGTTTTGAATTAGGATTGTACTCTAATAAAATAATGGTTCAGCATGTCACCATTTACAATGTCTCTTCATTTTCCATTAGGAATGACAGAGAAACACTGGCACAACCTTGTGGTTGACAGTAGGGAGTGACACAAGTCCTCCAATCTGTGCCCAATAGGGGTGACAGAAAAGAGGAATGGAGAGGCAAGATCTGAAGAAGGAAGAGCTGAGATTTTCCAGGACTGCAAGACAGCATGAGTCCTCAGATGGAAAGTACACCAGGAGAAAGCAGGAGGAAGAAAAATAAGTGTGCAACACAGCGAAGCTAAAGAGCACCAGGAACACAGAGAAAAATCTTTAAGGCTCTCAGAGATAAGAAGGCGGATGCCATTCCGAGGAGAACCCAGCAGACTGAGAGCAGACGCACTGTGGTCACAGCAGGTGCGAGGACACGGGAACATCTTCACGACCTGAGAGAATTCTGTACTTAGCCAAAGTATTAAAAGTGCAAAAATGAGACATTTCCATCGTTACAAAGATTTAGACAGTGAACCAACCATGCACTCTCACTATAGGATAGACTTAAAAAACAAGAACCCAGAGAGAAGGTAGGGACCACGAGATGACAGTGAACACAGACGTTGATAGATGTTAACTGTTTTTGTCTGAAGATAAAATCTAACTATCTTTTAGTCTTTTATCTAACAGTCGAATCTGATTAGAAAAGTTTTGGGTGTTAGATATCAGACTGAAGCTCCAAAAACCAATATGAAGTATTTAGTGGGAGAGAGTTGAAGTGCTGATCAACTTTAAACTTAGCCTTAAAACATCATAGGGAAGAACACATTTTATAATTTAATGGTAATCACCAAACGAAGAGAACAGACAGCTTCCAAAAAGTCGCAGGGAGAAACAGGAAGGTCAAAAACTTTACTGGGTCAACAGAAGACAGAAAGAGAGAAAACCGCAAAAGGAAATGATAGTAAATTACAAGTGTTAGAGACAGATGCAAGAAATCAGCAAACACAATAAATGTGAGTGGGTTAAACCAGGAGTTGGCAAACTTTTTTCTGTGAAGGACCAGATATGAAATATTTTAGGTGTTGCAGGTCACATCCAGTTTCTGCAATTCTTTAAAAACTTAAAAACCATTCTGAGCTTGTGTGTGGCTTGAAAACTATTTTAAAAAAAAAAAGAAAAAGATTTCAGGCTAGAGTGGGCCCCTGGGAGTGGCTGGTCAGCTTGTGGATTAAACTTTCATCAGACAAAAATTTTCCTTTTCCTTGTTCCTTTCCTTCCCCAGGGAATGTCGTGCCTTCTCTCCTTCTCTTCGCCCCTCCTCAAGTCTCCAGCCCCTCTTCTACTCTGCCTTCATGGCTTTGCTTAAACGTGGGCTCTCACCAGAAGTGTTTCCTGCTCCCCAAGGTCAGGGAGAGCCCCTTTCTGCTGTGTCCCTGTGGCACCCTCTTAAACTCAGCAAAAGCATTACCAGTGCAAAAACAGACACGTGATTATTTATACTGTATCTTAATTTTCCATTTGGAATGATGGAGAAACAGTATCAATTTGACATGTTCATACAGTCTTGAAATTGTCACTCCCCAACCAGGCAGTACAACCCTCAAAGACAGGGTTGGGGTTACATCCACAGGTGCCTTCCAGCACCAAGAACAACTGACACACAGGGGAGGCAGTAAATGACTGCAGAACACATGGTGAGAAAATAAGTCAAGAATGAATGAATGAATGGTAACAGGTCCAAGAAGGCAGTTGAGTCACAGGCAGGCTGAGAAGGCTGGTTATACGGTGGGCTGAGTGTCAGACCCACCAAAGAACTGTGTTTGGCTCAGGAGTCAAGGGAGCTTTAGGGGAGGTCGGGAGGCTTTGGAATCCCAGCGGAGTCGCATCAAGCAAGGTTAAGTCAAAGGAGGGATGAGCTATGGCAGAGCAAATCCAGTGAGTGGCCGGCGCTGGTCCATGGAATCCCACCTCACCTTTCTGGTGCTTCCCCCAGCCCTGCCGTGGCAGCCCCTTATTCAAGCTGACTCCAGACACCAAGTCCCCTCCTACTGTCTCTCCTTCGCACAAACACCAGCTCCCTAGACGTCTCCTGTGAGCCCTCGGGCACTGAGCGCTGAGGCTCCCTCCTCAGCCGTGGCATTTCCACTGAGGGATGCTCTCAGAACCTCTGGCATCATGGCTGCAAGAAGTTTATCATTCTGTTGCTGGTGAGACGGGTGTGGGCTTCATCCATCACTGAGTGGAGACTCAGAGAGCCTCCCAGGAGGACACAGGATCAGCCAGCTGGCCATAGGACCGAGGTACCAGAAAGAGAAGCGCTGCTGAAACGACAGTGGGTCGGAGCTGGCCTCTAACGATGCACAAGTCACATGTATACACTTCCCACCATCTGGAGTCTATTCTCTCCCTCTTGAGTCACCTGTTTTCTAGGCTTCATTCCCTCTAATGGAAGGGAGATCTTGAGATGGTCTATCTTTCCAATCCTACAGCCTCAAAAATCTATACTGATGCTTTAAGAGAGGGACTCACTTCTCCTCCAAGAACCCCTCTGTGACGACAGTATGTTTAGGTATGGCCCTAATGTGCACATAATAAATATATACAGCCGTAAAACAGAGCGAGATTCCTGGTAGCCTGTTATTTACAGTAATTGCAGATTGTGAATGGACATTTTAAAGAGAAGCTTACAAGTTAGTTGTACTTTCTGGTAGTAATTACCTCCCACAAACATGACTCACTTTGGCCGTTTCAATGCAAGAGTTGGGTGTCCCAAAATCAACAGTCTTATAAATAAATTTCTGAATCATGAACTGAATGCATAAATGTTTAAATATTTCTCTTGATCTCAAAGACCACTTTAGATTTAAGATCTGCTGCACTAAAATACCTTCGGGGAAAAGTGAAAAACAAAAACAGAGATTATGGTGGCCTCCGTGCACGGGGTGGGGTGGCCGGGTCAGGGGAGAGGTGCGGCGTTCTGCTCTTTGGACGTCACCATCCTCTCGGGAAGACTGAAACCAGCAGCTAGCGTGTGAAGGATACATTTCCTTCAGTCCAGGAGGGGAGGCTGCATTTTTGTGCTGATGCAGCCCATTTGCTTTGTTTCTTAAATATTACTCACAGGGCGGACTTTTATGGTAACATAGCCAAATGAACGCTTTTGGGTGGGACGGCCCAGGAGTCTCGAGGGTAATAGAACATCTAACTGAAGAAATGCGGCTGTGTCAGCTAGGAATGCTGAGGAGAGAACAACCCAGGCCAGAGGAGGTACTCACTTTTTTGGAATGCTCACCCAAAGACGCTGTGTATCAAGAAGCGCTGGCTTTCCAATCAGAGAAACATTTTTTTAAAAATAAAAACATCAAAACAAAAAAATCTCACTTTGAAAGCATTAAGAGAAATTTAGGTGCTGGCATCATCTACCCACTAGGTTCATTTCTTTTTGTGAAATTCATTTCTTTTTAGAGATTTATTTGTGTCTGGTTAAAAAATGGAACTGTGTTACAAGTTTCCGTTCCATTTTCATTATTTCATGAATTTCAGTGTATAACGTTAGGCACCCCCAGGGGTCTAAGAGTGAAATCTGTAGTCAGAACTCCATCATCCATGTTTAAAATATGAAATCACATGTCAATACACACAGAGAAATACACAATTCTTTTTCTCCTGGTCAGAATTGCCACGTGGCAGCCAACCCATCCCTGAAGCCTACAGAATGTTCACTGTCAAAAGAGAATCACTCCTGCTGACAATTCTCTTCCAGTAAGAGAATTTACTGTTTCATTTTGAGCTATGTTCATATCTTCAGCTGTTCCAGGTGCATTCCCATCTCTTGGAAGGATCCAGGGAAACACAGGGCTCCTTAGTGGCCAAGGGGAAGCATGCCTGCCAAGGATGTAGAACTTCTGGTGAAGGTCACCAAACACTACAAAATGGACAGACTTAGTTAGCACAGTCACCCATCTTGCTGGTGCACACAAGCAAACAGCCGATGGCAGCTACATTTCGTGGAGAAATCTGATGTCCTCTAATAACAGTAGCACAACACAACGCAGAGGAGCATAGTAAGATACTGTTACAGAAAAACGTGTTACAGCTCAGTGTTATAACTCAGTTGTGACAGCAACCCGGATCCAGGCAAGAGATCAAGCAGTACTCAGAGAGTTGGAGAACTCAGATTTGTTACGCCAGTGGACCCAAAAGAGTTGACACTCAAAGCTCTGGACCCCAGACTGCAGGTTCACAAAGGCTTTTATAGGCTGCTAGTTTACACTTTGCAATATCATATGCAAATAAGGTATAACAAAAGTTGACTAATTAGGATCAAGCTTTGTAGAAATGGACCAATCAGGAGGGAGGGAAATAACCATCAGGAGTAAGCTCAGGGAACCAACAGAATTTTAGGGGTAAGTTCCACGTTCCTAGAAGTAAGCCCTTTCAGAGGCAAAAAGTGAGATAGAGCCTCTGGGCCAGGAACCAGATGGTGCTGGCAGGAGAGTAGTGGCCCTGCCTGGGGGTCCTGCCAGTCTTTTTTATGGGGCTTCCCATCTCAATACATCTAAAGGGCATGCAGCAATTCTGTGGCTAGGCAAGGACCAACCCAAAGCTCAGTGTCCCAGAATAATCATTGGGACAAAGAACTGGTAGGGACTGCACATAGGAGACCCCCTGTGTAAAACTCAGCATCGCAGGCCAGAAACTTGCCACCTGGCTCTCATTAAAAATCTCCTGAAGAAGAGGGAAAACCAGACTCCCTAGTCTATTCTCTCAAATGCAAAATCATCACCTTAGACTCTCAGACTCACCGCCTGTCAAGACAGGATGACTCCCCCTGCAGATCCACTGGAGATGCTCCCAGGGCCCAGGATATTATTTTGGTCCAAGAAGAGTTGATGGTTTAGTGGGGTGGGAGGATGGAGTGGGAGGGGTTAGTTTGGAGGACATCCAAGGCCTGTTCTCAAACCACTTTTTTAACACGAGCAACTTACTGCTAAGGATGGGGTGCTGATGGACCATCTTGTGCTTCTGGGGAGAAGAGAAGGGGTTGCGGGTGAGGTCGGAGGATGCCAACTGACCCTCCATTCCTAGGCCCCTTTGCCAGTGAACAAGTGAGGTCTCTTCCCCGAAGGCAGTAGAAAAAGCCTTTGACTTTAAAACTAGTACCAAATAAAACAAAACAAAAACAAACAAAAACCAGTACCAGATCATCTGCGTTTTCTCTTTAACTAAGGTAGGCGATCTTACAAGGACTTGTGGTTACATCAGAAGGCAGCGTTTCTTTGTTGAGAGTTCCCTCCCTCCATCCTTTCTTTATAACACACAGAAGGTTTGTGTGTGTGTGTGTGTGTGTGTGTGTGAATTTGACCCTAATGGAGGCAGATCCAAGAGAAGAAAAGAACGTGCCTTTAGGAATAGATGGTAACTCCCTCTTGCAGATGTTACTGCTGTGTTCCAGGGCGGGAAGCTGCACTCTGAAGACGTGGACTCATCTCAGATCTACCTCCTCTCAGGATCTCTTCGTGTGCTCTTATTAGTCCCTAAGAAGCTCCCATCCTCCACCTTGGCTTCTACTTTCTGCAGAAGCCAGGCTAAGACACGCTTTAACGGGAAAAGTATTACTCTGTAGTTCACTTGGGAAAATAAACCATGTTTAATTCCTTTCTAAAACATCAAACATAAGGGACTAGTAGGTGTTGAGTGATATTAACACTTACTATAAAACTGCGATGATTAACTCAGTATGCTCTTCATGCGAGGAGACCTAACAGCAAATTAAATAAATCGGCTAACTCAGAGTCGGATGCCTACTGTGTGTCTGGCCCGGTATCATGCTTCCCACATCAGCTATCCCACTGAATAGTCACAACAGCCCTGTTTAGTAGGTATCACTTACACCATCATTTTCTAAATTAAAACAAGCCAACCAACCTGAGGCCTAGAAACTTTCCCCAAGTCACCCAACCAGGACGTTGTGGCGACAGGATTTGAACTCTTTCATAATAGAAAAATAGCCAGGAACAGTTAGTGAAAAATAAGTCTACAAGATCATGTAATAGAACCCACAGGTGATTAAAATGCAAAGACTAAAAAGATTCAAAGAAAATAAATCAGAATCCTATTTTGTTTTTGTTTCCAGATAGGATTGAGGACACATTTCTTCTGTTCCTTTATAACTTTGTGCACCAGACACACGGCTGTGGGTTCTCCAGCCAGTTCACTCTTGCGCTGGTCACATGAGAAGACGACATTTCCAGGCAGCCCTCGGGGCTTGTCTGCTGGTGTGACTCGTTGTGGCCCCTGGAACATGGGTGGGAGCCAGTGTGCTGCCTCTAGGCGGGGCCCCGGCTGTCTGCCCAGCATCCAGCAGATGATCCCAGGTCCCAGAGGACTGCAGGGCCCCACGAGGCAGTGGGGCCACTAAGGATACAGGCTAGACGCCTGGTCGCTGATGGAGGAAGAGCAGCCCAAGCAGTAGGCCTGGGAGGTGAATGAGAAAGAAACCTTCTATTGTGTCTGCTTCTCAGTTATGCTGCTGGGTTGCTGGTGGAATGGTAGTTTTAACTATCTAAACAAACACATAGACTTGCCACTTGAAAAAAAAAAGAAGCAGTCGAAATAAAATAAAGCAATGTTAGTTTTCTGGCTCAGGAATTCCAAACTTCACCTGTGATTGTCTTTTATTCCTTAACTCCCTTGAAATTCTATGACCCCCACCCCACCCCAGGCAGTAATAACACCAGAGCAGCAGCAACAATAAAAATTCACTCACTTTAGGTGCAGAGCTTCATGAATTTTGGTCACTATACATGGCCACGTGACCACGGGCGAGTTCTAGACCATTTCCATCACCCAGAAAGTTGCCTTGTGCTCCCCTGGTTGAGCCTCCCCCAGGCCCCCATCCCGGGCAGCCGCCGACCTGCTGCACTGTGTCTTGCCTTTCCCAGAGTTTTCTTATCGCTGGAATCACCCAGCTCCTAATATTCTCGACTGACTTATTTCGCTTCACTTAACATTTCTGAGATTCCTCCAAGTTGCTGCACATACTGATGTTCTGATCTGTTTCATTACTACGCTCCCTTCCCCTTGTCGGTAACGGAGTTCCCTCAGTACTCGCTGGGCACCCACTGCCAGTTAGAGACTACATTCCTTGGATGTGGCTGTAAAATTAAATTCACTCCAATGAGAAACAGGCAGGACTAACACGTGGTTTCCGGGCCGTCTCAGTGGCAAGTGTCCTGAGCGTCTCTTCCTGCTGGCTGGAGGATTTGATGGCTGGAGCTATCCTGGAAGCCACATCATGTTCAGGGAGGCAGGGCACCTCCATCGCCCTGGACACACTCACCTGCAGACTGATACAGGGGAAACAGGTTTATCTTTATCTTATTTAAGCCACTGTATCTTGGATCTCTTCGTTACAGTAGCTAAGTAATCAGCCCAACAGACGCACTCCTCCAGCAACAGGGGCTATATTTACTCCTCTTTGTAACCTCACCATGACTCAGCTCGGTGGTTTATACTGGACAAGCTTTCAGTAGCTGTTTATTGGGATGAATACTGAATTAATGAATTCCATGTATGTTAGCCCTGAGAGAAATATTTAAAAGCTTAAAATCCCACAGAATTCTATTTTTCAAATGATATCAGACAAAATTCTGTTCTGCCAGGTTTGGCTTTGACACATTATAATCTGCCTAAAATTAAAGTTGGTAAAATGTAAAAAGTACAGAAAAGGAAATGACTATTTAAGATACACAATAAAAAAGAAAAAATAAATATAATATAAAGAGACATGACCTATATAATAATGCTTTGCTTTTTTTCCCGGTTTTTTAAAGTATCACAGAACTGTAAAATACACAACCAAGGATAAATTGTGGCCTAAAAGTTTAAACTAATTTTACATACAAATTTATACTTTCTTCTTCCCAAGAAACGTTATCAACTTCCACATCAGCTAAGACATTGCTGGAAATACATGTTTCATAAAAAGTCACCAACAGGCACCAAAGATCCAATCCCCCACTGAAAAAACCTGATTCCCTGCTGACAAACGTCTGGGAAAACAATTCGTAAGTCTATCCTGCGTTCCTCGGGAAAACGAGTTGCGTGAAAAAATACAATGACTTTAGAAATGATATTTCATTCATCTCTAGTCACTGCAATTGAAGACTTAAGCCAGTTTCTTTTTTTTAAATGGCACACGAGTCAACAGAATTTCAGGTAGTTTCACAAATACTATTTTTAAAAGACTGCATCCTTGCTCATGGCTAAACTACTGCTTTGATGTTGTTACTTCTCAAATTGAAACTTTGTGATAAGACTTTTTAAAAAAATACAAAACCAAAGAAAATATAGGGGAGAGTCTAGGTGTCAGTATGTAAACACTGGTTTCGGGGCGGACACTATTGTGAGTGTCAGTGCCTTATTTATACCGGACGAGAAAAGCAACGAGCAGTCCATCCATTAGGAAATCCTGCAGAGCTCTCCCGAGATCTCACTCTGTTCGGCTCTAAGGGAGCAGCTATTTCTTAAGGTCAAACTCAAGCTTAGCAACTCTAATTGTGTGTTCTCACTGCCAATTTACTTATTAGTCTTTGTTAATTTTAATTCTAAAAAATAATTTTATCTCAGCAAATCAATCTTCTTCCCCAATGGTGTTGTTTTTAAACTGACTGACTGATTAGCATCCTTTTAGTTTAATAAACTATAAATGGTGAGCCGGCGTTGCTCTCGCACTGGTACCCTCATCCACTGACCGTTATTTCACTTAGCATGATGAAAAATCACTTATGGTCATTTACATAGCTGGCATGTAAATTTAAAGCAGCCATCCATCGCTGAAATACAGTATGAAATGATTAAAATGGCATTTCACTGAACTCAAAATAGTTGGCCTGGTGTGAGTTTTAAGTAGAGTGAGTTAAACACACTCCCCAAATGATTTCTCTTCAAAGGTATTAAAAAACTGTTATTCGCAGAAGGATTTTCAACAAATAGTGATTATTTGCCCTATAATTAAAACTAGGATGGCTGTGTGACACTGAGAATTCAAAATGGAAAGTTGTTCTCATCCTTCCACCTGGATTGCATTTTTTTTAATGTTCTATTTTCCTGGGAGGGACTCAGCTAGTCTCCCGACTTTGGGTTGCAGATCCTTGGAAAACTATTGTGTCATTTAATAAATTACAGTGGAAAGGGCTGGCCTGAGGGTCTCCCTCTCTGGACCTTTGATCCTACCTGCCCCCGGGCTGGGGAACAGGAGGGGGAGTAGTGATGGTTTGCTGGGAAGGGAGATGCGAGGTCAAGGTGAACGCATCCATCTCCACGTCTTTGTCTTCCCGGCCCTGGGGCCGTCTGGCAGGGACACCCCCGCCTGGGGAGCAGCGGGGTATGCGCCCACCACCTGGAACTGACAAGGAGATTAAGACCATGATGGGTGGCTGCTGGCTCTCAGACTGTCATCTGTATATCTTTGTGGAACCAGATGCTGTCTTGGGTCGGCGGGATTAATTCCAGGCCCAAAGAGTGAAGGGATCAGAGGACAGTCATAGGACCTGAGAATTGGACGGAGCTGTGGCTGCTCCTGCCTGGTCGCACAGAGGGTGGTGGCTGAGCCGGAGACCATGGGTCCAGAAGCCACCCATGTCCCCATCGCCCCTGCGATGGTCACGATGAGGCCCCAGTCCCGTGGTCCCACGGCCCCGCCTTCCTTCTGCATCCCCGCCAGAGCAGCAGGGCCTGCAGGGAGGTGAGGAGACACCCGCTGTCCTGGCTCAGACGTCTGAGGACCGCCGTCCTGGACAGTTAAACCTCATTTCCCGCCCCCAAATCTCCACTCCCCTTCCTCTCCACTGCGCCTCGTCAAGGCGGCCAAGGGGCCGGGGTAGAGACATCTCGGAGGCCACGAAAAGATGCCGTGTAGAGATTACTGCCACTAAGAGCCAGATGGCTCCCCGAGGCACAGTCTAATGACTCCAATGATAAAATACAGAAATCTGGGCCATTTCATCCCCAAACCCCCTCCAGGTAGGAGGGTAAAGTCTCACACCACCACTGCGAACGGCCTTACAGATATGGCACTTCAGAAGCCCTTTTATGTCTTTTTTTTCCTGTTTTTTGTTTTTCACAGTTGCCACTGCAGCAGTCACGTCCTGCTGAGACCCACGCCGGCCTCGCTACCTACATTCACCAGTCTGCACATCACACGGAATGTGTGTCGCCCTTGTTGATAAACATGCACGGCACTACGTCTGCTCAGGCACATTAAAGATGAGATTGTCTTTAGGAAGTGAGATTGTTTAATACCAGTGTTTCAGTGACCACTCTGCTAGGGCCATCGATGGTACTCCTCCCCGACCCCCATGCAATTTTGCGGAATAATTTTTCTCAAACTGAGAAATGAATCCTCTGTGAAAGCACGATTTGAAACAGTTTGCAGATAAAGCTCATGTTCATACCTTGCAATACATCCCTGGGGTTGGTTCTGACATTATTTCAGTTTACAGATGGAGAAACTGAGTCACGGGGCTTAAGGACATCATTTGCTCACCATCACATGCTTGTCAGTAACAGAGCCAGGCTCTGAGCAGGGGCAGCATCCACACCTGTTTCCTATTAACCACGTTATATTCCACCTACCGAAGGTCAGCTGGTCTGCAGGAGCTGTGTGTGCACGTGTGTGCGTGTGTGTGCGCTGTAGTGAAAAGAGCACAGATTTTAATGTCAACACAAGACTGGGTTTAATGCCAGCTCCTCCTCTATGTGCTTTGGACAAGTTCTAAGTGACTTAAGTTTCCTCACCTATAATACGAGAGCAGAAATGACCACCTCGCCGAGTTGAGGAATTAAATAGAAACACGCAGGGAGGGTCTAGGTGTGTACACGACTCCCAGTCGGTGCCCAACCCAACCCAGCACCTTCCTTGCCCTCTGGTTTACTCTGGCCGCTCTGACAGTCCATTCTCTTTAGTGTAAACCTCGAGACAAGAAGAATTAGAAGAACACATTACGGACATGATGTACTTCCATTCAGCCTGGTTCTTTGGCTTCCAGACTCTGAGGTGTGTCACTGGTGTCAAAAACATGAAAGCCATCCTGAGGATTTGCGACGAGAAAAGGATGCGGTAAGATACGGGAACAGAGTGATCAGGATATACAATTTTGTTGTGTATTTTTGTTTCCTGTACTTCCAACGTCTGTAATTGCTCATCCTGGGCATCTTCCTTTCTGAGACACATGCTCCAGACCACAGCAACGACCCGGCCCATCACCCCGTGCCGTTGGTTCTTGTTTCCATTTGTTAAAACTTTTAAGAGGTTTTGCAGGGTGGGAAAGGCAAGGGTGCTTCTCAACTCAAGCTAATTTATGTCATTCTAGTTAGAAAGTTGTCAAATGCAATGGATCTGCCCAAAAGTGTGACTAAGTTTATCAGGAGAGAAGCTTCCAGTTCCCCAATTAGAGATGAAACCTGCAGCAGGCAGCCGGGTAGGGCACAGACGCCCTGGGCCCGGGGTGGAGCTCGCCCTCCAGGGCGAGGCCCGAGGGTCTGGCAGGTGCTCAGCTCCCACCGCTCTCGGCCACGATGTGGGGATATTTCAGGAGAGCTTCGAGGGACTGATCTTTGTGTGCCTGGCTGGGAAAGTGCAGTTACTGCCTGTTCAATCCCAAGCAGAACCTCTTCTCCGGGGAAAGCGTCATAAAGAATGCGGTGGTCGGTCTGGAAAGGACATCACATTCCCGTTTCACACCTGCTGCAGGTCTCGGGTGTCAGCACTCTCTGTGCATCTCCATCTGGAAGGCATCGCAGCCTCGACGGAGACAAAGCCCAGCCATCCCACGATGCCTTGGAACAGCACGCGTGGAGAATGCGTGTTCCGGCCCTGCCCCCGTTCAGTGAGTATGTCACGTAGCAGGGGCTAAGTACGGCCCACGTGCTTCCTGGGTGTCTTCAAGGCGGTCCACCGTCTCTGGCATTTGGTGATCCAACACTGACCTGACACTCTGTTGTGTTTTACGATGGGCCAGTGCGTTGTATCCACGGGTAGAAAAAGCCGGGAAGGCGGCTCCAGGTAGGCCACGTGCTGCTGTGCCACTGTGTACAAGTCATTTAACCTCTCTGAGCCTCAGTCTCGTCCTCTGTAAAATGGGGCCAATACAAGTCTTCCCAAAACTGGATCATAAATGGTGATAAAATAGGTAACTATTGCTTACTGAGCACTTACTACGTACAGTATTTGGTCCAAGCACTTTATGTGTAAAATGCACCTAATATTCACAACAATACTAAGGGACAGATACTGATTTTACAGTGAAGAATCCGAGACGTGCTGGGAGCCCTCCCTGTTAATAATCATAATGTCATTGTTACTGTTAGAAGCCCCAACATCTAACGATAAAAGCAAGTAAAACAGAATTTCTTTCCTTTAAAACAATTATAAAAGCAAGATTTATACAGGAAAAAAAAACTGAGCCACAGTGAGATAAATCATTCTCTAGATTTACACTTGATGTCTTCCCTAAGCCTCTTTTCTCCAAAATAATAGGTCGTCATGAAACCCATCTGCCACGAATGAGCATTCTGGCCTGAATAGCTCTATGAAGATGTTATTAGAAACTGAAAGTATTTGCTAGTCCCGGAGAGAGCAGACAAAGTGGTCCGGGGGGAGAGTACAAACAAAGAATACCCCCAAAGTTAAAAGATGAGTTTCCAGATTCAAAGGGGCCAGCACGGCGAACAAGGGAAGACTCATGCCAAGTCACATCGTCGATGAAACTTAGAAACGTCAGAACGAAGAGAAGATCCTAAAACCTTCCCCCAAAGGACAGGCAAGCCAATGCTGCTTGCGAACAGTCAGGTGTCAAATAGCATTGAACTCCCTACAACACAGGAAACTGCACAACAGTGGAGGAAAGTCTTCAAAGGTTTCAGGCAAAATTATCTCCTGCCTAAAACATTACACCCAGACAAACTATCAGTTATTTCTTAAATTTTATGGTATTCAGAGGCTCAAAACTTTTACCTCCTGCGTAAACTCTTTCTTGGGAAACTACAAGTGAATCTGCTTCACAAGAAAAAAAAAAAAGAGGAAGTAAATGAAGAAAGAGGGAGATCTGAGATACAGGAAACAGAGGATTTAGGAGACTACAGAAAATTCCCAGGAGGTAGTGAAAGAACGTTCTGGAATGACAGCTGTGCGGCAGCACTGGACGGCAAGCCCATATTTGAGCAAGAAGATCAAAAGTCTCGGGAGAGAATTCTCCAGGGATTGGAGGGAGCGGGAACTGATTGATTTGCTGTGTTTGGCTTTCGGGAAAGTTGTTTTTTAGTTGTTTGACAGGTATGTTACGGCATTTGGAAAAAAATATATAGTGATAGATACACAGAAACTAAGCCAATGAAATATAAATGAGGCAATTATCAATTAGAGGAAGAAGAAAAAAACTGTACAAAAAAAAAGGAAAAAAGGAAACAATCAAAGTACCCCACCTGCATGAGCAGCAGAAAAGGTTTACGTAGTCCTATTGATGTCAACAGTGACCACGCATTTAGCCACAGGCTGCAGTTTCACTCTATGGGGAAGGCGGGAGGTGGCGGGGGCGGGGGGAGACTGTAACAGTAGCCTCACCTACAAATCTCAGGGTGACACTGTCTAGAGTTCACAGACCAAGGAGCTGTATTCTAAGTATGTTACTTACAACGCAGAGCAGCAGGGGAAAGAACTGAACTTGGCTCCCCTGGGGTCTCAGTTTGGGAGTTGAAGAGGGACAGTGAGGGGGACTGTTTTCAACAACAAGACTTCCAGGGTGGTTTTTTTTTTTTAATGGTGATGTAATTGACATATAATATTATATTAGTCCCTGGGTTTTTTGAACTTCGAGGCTTTTTAATTTCAAAATATGTAAATATGCTCATGTACTACCTTTTTTACTACCAGTGAAAAATAAATATAGATAAGACAGTGCACTTAAAAAGGGCTCATAGTGAGCAGGCAACTTCATCAGAGATGTTAGTAACTTTAAGAAGCTGCTTTTACAAACTAAATGTCCACTGAGAAATAACTGGATAAAATAAAGGTGTGGCATATATAAACAATAGAATGCTACTCAGCTATAAAAAAGAATTAAATAATGCTATTTGCAGCAACATGGTTGGATCTGGAGATTATCATACTGAGTGAAGTAGTCAGACAGAAAGAAAAATATCATATGAGATCACTTATATGTGGAATCTAAAAAAATGATACAAATGAACTTATTTACAAAATAGAAACAGACTCATAGACATAGAAAACAACCTTATGGTTACCAGAAGGGAATGGGGTGAAGGAATAAATTAGGAGTTTGGGATTAACAGACACACACTACTATATATATAAAATAGATAAACAACAGGGTCCTACTGGGACCTATATTCGACAGCTTGTAATAGCTTATAATGAAAAAGAATCTGTATATGTATAACTGAATCACTGTGTTGTACACCAGAAACTGACAACATTTAAACCCACTATACCTTAATAAAAAATAAATTTAAAAAAAATCCACTTTTAGAAACATATTAGGTGATCCCGATTTGATGATTAAAGATCACAGTTTTGCTCTTTAAAAAAAAAATCTGAATTTAGGAAGTTAATTCAAATGGCCCAAACTGATGGAAAAGGAGCAGAAAAATTATGGATGAGGGACAGTCAATAAGAGGAAGAGCATAAAGAGGAGAAAGTAAAAGAAGACCAAGCAGTTAGAAAAAAGAACTTGAGAAAGAAGTAAACCTTGCAGGCCGGGAACTGTGCAAAGGCTCCCATGTTCACCAGGAACTGGGAAAGGAGAGACTCCCGGACACCTGTGCTGGGCATCCACACACGGACGATGCTCAGAAAGGAAGTAGCTGGAAGGCAAAGATTTAATGCAGGCAAACAAGCATTTTTAAAATTCCTGGTAACTGATTTGAAACTAGTTAATAAAAAGGTTTACTTTTTTTTCCCTTTTGAGCCTTAGAAAGGAGACCCATGAAAGTACATACCTAAGAGAGAGGAAAAAAACTAATAGCTTTTGAGAGGGAAAAGGGACATTTCCAAAGAGGCTGAAAGCTCGTGTGTGTGTGTGTGTGTGTGTGTGTGTGTGTAATGGACTCCCAGGCTGGAGAGAGGGCACTCTCTCTTTGGGGGCACTGGAGGATCTGGGAAAAGCCTACTAGGAAATGCAGGGCTCCTTTTTTCCCTTAATTAGAAACAGGTTTTAACTCAGAATTAAATCGCTTTTCCTTCTTCTGTATTTTAATACCTATTTGTGCTACATCAATTTCCAAATGTTCTGAGTTTCTGCGTAAAATGATATTTCAAGCCTCATTTCCGTTCATCCAATGCATGGTGAAGGCTGAAAGCTTGTCCGACACTATGGAAATTCTACGTCACAGGTAAATGTTTCTAAAGCAAAAGTCATCATTAAAAAAAAAAAGTTATCATTTTGATGTCATCACTATTTACAGTCCCAGAAGCTTCTAGCCCTTTGCACAGTGTGAATGAAGAGAAGAAAACTGCATTATCTGTCCTGAAAGGCAAGCAGACACACTGATTGCTTATTCCACAATTTACACAGTGATTTAATTTTTAATCATTTCTAATTATATTCGCAAGAACTCTAGGAATACCACAGGCCTGGTCTGGGGTATTCTTTTTTCTCCCTCGAGTTCTGAGCCTGGGTCACAGTTTCTGTCCCATGAACAGAAGACCAAGACAAGAACAGGGTGTCTCTGCCAACCCCCTCCCTGCCGGGGGCTAATTATTGCAAAAGGTGCCATGTAAATTAATTGATTTTAATTTATCAATATATAAAAATGTATCTCCTTTAGATACACACGCATACGTACACGTACTCCGTGGAAAACATTTCTTCGTTAGAAAATCCCTGGTTACAAAACAAGAGGCTTGGATTAAATTTTGTAAATTTAGCTTAGGATGTAATCCACAAGGTTGAGGGATGACTGACAGGCCATGTTCTCGCAGGAAGTGGTTCTTACTAACAGAACCGACAGCCTTCGTGTGTCGGGGAGGACGCTCGGGCAATTCGGTGGGAAGAAAGTTCTATGTCTCCGTGATGGGAGACCTCTGTAATAAAATGACAGAAACGGTACGTTTATTCCAAAAACACTGGCGGTGCACCATCCTTCGGGCGCTGAGGAGTCACTAGCAGCCAAAACATACCTGAAAACCCCACCCTCAGGACACCTGCCCGGGGGAGGAAGACAGCCACCGAGGGAAGGAAAGCCAAGGTGAAAGTCGACGTCTTCTTACAGAAGTGTGCTGCTTGGCCCACTGTGTGAGATGTTGTTCATTAAATAGGGAAATTTATACGGATTTTTGCTGTGTAAGGTATTTCTGGATCAGAAAACTTCAAGTTGGAGATTGGTTAATTTATGTGGTTAGAATTTCACTAACGTATAATGAAAATCAGTTACTCAGCAACTCAGCTCTACCATCGATTTGGTTATGGGGCCAACAGGGGTAGCACTTTAGAGTTCAAATCCTAGGCCACGGAGAGCCTGCACATGAAGTGTCATCTTATGCCCTAATTCCTGCATTGTAACACGGTTCTGCTTAGGTGGAGCAAGACCTCCATTTCTGCAACATGCTCTTAATGTAATTTCACGGCTAACGTCTGAGATTAATCAACTTATACCAGCCTTAGCAAATGTCACAACTATCAGATGAGAATTCTCTCCTTACTCCCACATAGCACCAGCAAGAAGACCGGTACACCCACAGTCATGACAATTATTCATATTTTTAAAAGGGGATAGAGAGGTGGGAAGGGACAGGCAAAGAATCACCCAGTTAATCCAGCTGGCTATGGACAGAATTGCTCCTCCATTTACCCTTGGGAGGCAAAAACAACAGCAAGGAGGAGGCAATGAAAGGCTGCCCGGAGTCACCGTCAGCCTGGGAGAGCCCGGCACGGTGACTTTGGGGATCCACGTTATTCTCAGTTCCTCATTAACTGGGGGCTGAGACAGCTAGTGGAATATGGTTATGCTATCTTTTGTTTTATTTTTAATCAAGACAGAGGACAGAGGGAATTCCTTACGGCACAGCACAGAAATAAAAGACCAGTTGGCGAGGCAGTGGCCCTCAGATGTCAGCTTGCATTAAAATCTCCAGGAAGGTTTGTCAAAACACAGATTGCTGGCCCCCGGCATTTCTGAAGCAGTAGGTCTGGGATGGGATCTGAGATCTTGTATTTCTAACAAGTTCCAAAGGATTCTGATGTTGAGATTGTGATGTGGCTATTAAGAGAGATCATGCTTTGACCACCATTTGGGTGACATATACCAAAAAGATGCAGAAAAAGGAGGAGGATATGGTTAGCAGAATTCTCAAATGGCCCTCTTTATCTTGTGCCCCATCCCTTGAGTACAGGTGGAACCTATAAATATGATGGGATATCACTGCCATGGTTAAGTTAATAAGTTGACTTTAAGTAATCAAAATAGATTATCCTGGGTGGGTCGTACCTAATCAGGTGAGTCTTTAGAGGAAAGTGAAGAGTCAGAGAAACAAGCTTCAGCTGGCCTGGAAGAAAGCAATATCCTACTGTGAACTGCCTGGGGGGCCACATGTCACTGATATTTAATTGGACACGTATTTATGAACTGACTAGCATTTGTAAGACTAGTGGGCCGTGCTGCGGATTTAAAAAAAAAATCACAGTTCTGTTCCTCAAAGGGTTGACTGTCGAATAAGAGGGAAAACACAAGAACACAAACAATTTTTCTTCAAGGCAGAAAAATTATAATAAAAGTCCTAAGAGAGAAATAAACAACGTGTTACAGAGCTGAAAGGTAGAACAGGTCACATCTGGCTGGGAATAGAAATACTTAATAGACAAAGAGGCACAGGAGAAAGTTCTGAAAAATAAGTAAGCTTACCATTGATGGAGAGATTGGAAAAAGAAAAGCAAAGGGGCTGCATAAACTGTGAGGAGATATTCGAGGAAGAGAAATCAAATGAGCAAAGGCCTGGAGGGGAAACAAATGCGGGGCCTGTGTGCAGAATGCCCGCAGTCTGGTGTGGCCGGAGTGTGCGTACTAGCAGGGCAGCAGGGGAGATGAGGGCAGAAAAGGAAGCTGGGAAGGCTTCTGAACGTCAAAGGAGGACCAATGCCTGGGAGAAGCAGGTGGGACTCAGTGATAGGATGGTTTACAGAAGTCAGGGGGACCAAACTGGCTGGCTGGACATGACGTTGCTGATTGAAGAACCTCAAATTCCTTCTTTTCTGCTCACAGGTCCAGGGCTGTTTCAGAAACTTATATTACCTTGCCTTTAAATATAAATGTGTGTTTGGGGATATTAAGAATCAGAGTGACACAAGGCTCTGGACTCCTTTATACTCAGAAAGATAATCTTAGTGACAAATTGGAAGCCCCTCCTATGTTTATTTCTCTGGCTGGGTACGTGTACGGAAAACAGCTTTTTCTGACCTGTATCTCTGACTCTTAACTCCAGTTTGGTTTTAAATCCCAGCAGCTTAACCTTTATTGCCCGGGTGGTGGTCTTCATTTGGAGGAATTCTATCTCCTTGGCTTTTCCTTTCTAAGGACAGAAGATTCTCTTTCTGCTTTTCTAATATTGGTCATTAGAAATGGGGCTCTCTCTCTGAGTCAGCAGAATTCCTAGCTTTCTGATACTGTCACCTATTTCCCTGTCCCCACTCCTAGGAGGGATCACGTGGAAGAAAAGAGAGAACACTGTGTCTGTATGTTGAGTCGCATGTCTTTCCTGAAACGTGCAGAGATTTTCCTTGCCTTATTGGCAATTTCAAAAACATTTTTTGAAATGCCCTGTTTGGATTACAAACATTACAAATATCATGATATTTCCTGTAAGAATCACTTCCACACTCTTTCTAAATCACACATAACTTATCTGAAATAAAGTGCTTAGTATTTTAATAATAGTGTTAGTTGACCTCACTCAGCAATATATACAAAATGGTCCCATTATAAAGTTTTTTTTAAACTTTTTTTTAATTGAGTTATAGTCATTTTACAACGCTGTTTCAGGGTCCTGTTATAAAGTTTAATGTGAAAAAAATCAACTTCCACTTCAGCATTTGATGGGGTAGTCTGGAGTATATGAATGCTCTCACAGAGAAAAAAACAGAAAAATAGAAAATTGGATGCACAAAATATACATCTGTTTAAATGCATCAAATAGAATTTGCCAAAGCTGGCAAAAGAATAAATACAAAAATTGAGTAGTCTCACACACACACACATTGAATAATTAAATATATTGAAAACTCTCCCATGAAGAAAACCCCAAGCCCAGACAGCTTCCTTGGGGCAGCCTTCTGAAAATTACAAGAAAGAAAAATCACTAATAAGCAAATTCTCCTGGAGAAGAGAAAAATATCAAATCACAACTCTTTTACGAGAGCAGAAGAATCTTGACGTCAGAATCTGACAAGGACATTACAAGGAAATCACAAGCCAATCTGTCTCTTGAACACAGATGCGAGAGTCCTAATAATCATGTAACAGCAAGTCAAATCCAGCCGTGTAAGCAAACACTGACGGCTGGTGACTAAGTGGCATTTACGACAGGGATGCGAGGGCAGAGCAGCAGTGCGGAGCAGAAACGGCGGTATCGCACATCACGGTCTCATTCTCAGTCTCGGGGAGAGAGCTTTCAATAATTCACCAGTAAGTCTTGCTGTCTCAGTTTTGTTTTTGTAAATAATCGTCAGATGAATAAAATTCTCCTTTATTCCTTGTTGCTAAGAGTTTATATCATGAATGAATGTTGAGTTTTATCTGTGGGGGAAGCAGCCATTGCAGGACCTGCTGCCCCTCTCCTGGGCTGCCCAACAGTGCTCTGAGCCTGGAACATTCCCGAATCTGGAAGCTGGGTTCCAAGCTGTCACTTGACCCTAAATTCTTCTTCCTTATTAGAAAACCATTTCTCCTGTTCTGAGTACACAGTGAACTTCCTTTTATTTCTTAGCCGTATGTTTTGTGTGGCACCTGGACAACCCCCAGTCTGTACGCCCTGCCCCTTGGGAGGGGAATGAGGTCTTCACTGGGTCACGAGGGGCGCCTGCCATCCATAGCCCTCACTGGCCATCAGGAGGGACGTGCTGGCCATGGGAGACCAGAACACTCTGCAGATACTGATTTTTCTGCATGTATTCTCCTTTATCTGAGGGGAACATTGTTCCAACCAGTGCCTTATGTGTTGAGTCCCAACTCCCAGACTGTAGAATGTGTGGTGGGCTGCTACTTCTGAGGGTTGGCATGGTTACGCTCATTGCTGCCCTCCCCTGGGTGAGACTCCTCTCAGGATTGGTACCTGGATCTTTCTGCTCAACATGACCAGGTGCCTTGTGTTGCATCTACTGAAGTGACCATTTCATTCTTTTCCTCCTTTTTTCTCTGTTAGTGAGGTAAATGACACAATCTGATCCTAGTTAGTGCAATAAGGCAAGAAAAATTTTTATGAAAAGAAGTAGCAGGCTTCAGGCACGGCTTGATTTGGTGGCTCAAGAATGTTACCAAGGACCACGTTTCTCTGTCTCTCTACTCCGTCTTCTGCAGTGTCAGCTCACCCAAGGGTGGCTCTCAATGTAGTCAAAATATAGCCACCAATAGCTTCAGTGGCTACATCCTTTCTCAGCCAGAGACAGAGAGAGATAAGGAGACTGAAATGGAGATTGTTCAAACATTCCAAGTAAGAGACCTGAGATTTACCTGATTGGGCTGATTTGGGACACATATTCACCTCTTAACAAAGCCAGGAGGGTACACTGCATGCACTGATTTATCTTGATCGTGTACTCCATCCCTTGAATCCAAGGGTGTATTCAATGTCTATGATCCATGTAGATCCCCAAAAAGAAAAAACAGTTCTTGGGAAGAAGGTAGTGCAGAGGCGCTAAACATCCTCTGTTCAGAGCCCTGCCTGCCTCAGTAATGTCTTCATGGTGCCTCTAGGTCAAAATAAATAATCAACAGATCCTTTTTTTATTCCTTTTAGTATTAAGTAGTCAGGTCCAAAGAACTTAACAATAGTAGTTTGTGCAGCACTCAATAAATGTCACAGCATTTCTCTTGAAAATGAAAAAGATCTCACAGTGCTTCGGTGAGCACACGTCAGCATGGTTTGGGAATGATGGCCATGACAGCTGACGGAGAGGTAGCCACACACGGCCACTGACTTCCCAAGTCAACACCATGGAAAAAACCCACACAGATATTTTGGAACGAAGGACAGAAACTTTCATGAAGGAGAGACTAAGGAAGCATGTTTGTAGACGCTATTTATCAACGTCACATTTTGAACATCCACTTAACAAGGCCACAGACTATTGAGGGACGGAATTTCAGGGAAGGGGCAGAAAAAAAGATGGTAAAAATCAATCCATCCTACTCCCCACTGAGCCAAGAGCTTTGGAAGAGGATGAGAATTCCTGTGCTTGCACGGGAAACCCCACATCCTGGTGGAGGATCCCTGGTTCTCTTCTGCAGTGGCTCCTATGCAGATCTGAGCTCTGACCAAGATAAACTACCTGGCAGATTTGTGATCAAATCAAAGAACTGGATTGATAGTAAGTAAGGATTTTCAGATGGTAAAAAAAATAGACAAAAATAAGAGAATGTTTAATAGCTCTCACTTTTAAAGGTTATGGTTTTTAATACTGAAATAAAAATTTGACCTATAGATAACCAGGGTAATTTCAGTGGATTTTTCTGTCACTTGCTAACACAATATCCAAGGTCTTTAAAAATCTGCTTGAAGGGTTTCTGGGAGTTCACCAGGGCTGTCTCACATGAGCTCTTTAACAAATCTGGTCAGTTTTCACCATGAAGTTAGAGTCAACAAAAATAATTCATCATCCTGTATGATTTTAGTCCCTTTTTCCTTTACCTGCCTCTTGACTGGTCATCACCACATCCCCCTGGGCACAGCCAGGCATCCCAGGCATACAGGGACCACCACATTTTATGTGCATGACGGAGCACTGTTGTCTCTTCCTTCAGATGCCCTCTTGTCTATGGTCTACAGCTGCACAATTTTCCATGAGAAGAGGGGGAGATTGCAGAACAATTCCCCTCCCCAGCACCTTACAACCATGTCAACAGGGCTCCAGTGTAATAACAGGCAATTATAACTGACAGAGCCAGAGCTGCAAGACACAGACTCTATTTAAGAAGGAGCTCTTAGGGAACCCTCAAGATAACAGAGGAAGTGTGAGGGTACAGCTCAGTGGTAGAGTGTGTGCCTAGCATACACAAGGGCCTGGATTCAAGCCCCAGTACCTCCATTAAAAAAAAATCCTAATTACCCATCCCCCAAAAGATAAAGAAAAAAATTTTTTTTAATTTCAAGTAAAATAAAGATAACAGAGGAGGAAAAAAAAAACCACACCAAAACCAAAACCAAATGCTGCACACAAAAACAAAATATCCTAGGGGAAACAGAAGCCTTGGGCCCAGCACAGTCTAGCTCCTGGCCAGACCAACACCTCACACTAAAAGCCTGATTACCTCAGGTCCTCGTACCAGGTAGATCATATCTGGCTTGCAGCAAAAATTAACAAGATACCTTAAAAGGCAAGACGAGGTTAGGACACCCATCTTCCGAATGACACACACAGAAACATCTGTCCTTGTCCAGGTCCTCTTCGCAACGGCCCGCTGACACTGTGTGCTCTGAAGTGAGTGAAGGCAGAAATGAGGTGGAACCTTGGGCTTCACAAATTTGGAAACAAATGCAACTCCAGCTCTGGCTCCGTAGACATATCACCTGGGTCTGAACCCTGGCCTGACCCCTCACCAGCCATCTGCCTTGCCAGCATTTCTACACCTTCTATTCCCAGTCTGCAAAACAGTGCTTACTGTAACATCCACTGCACAGGGTTGTTACGATAGGTAAATGGAATCAGACAAACCGGGCACTTATAAGTGCATGAAGCACATAATAAGCACTCAAATATTAGCTGGGATTACCCACAAAGGCTAAAAGTCACCCATGTCCCTTGTTCCCTTACAATTAATAGTCTTTTATTTTATTTCGATGCACAGTATAGGTAAGTAACAAAGAGCCATGGGGTACTAATTTTCTGGCTGTAAAGAAGAAATATTATTTGTTCCTTTCTAAATTCAACAATTTTGGGAGCACCTTACTACATACAGCGCCTACTGCGTCGGTGCTAACGGGTTCTGATGCCTTCATTTCCTGGTGTTAAAGTAAGAATCACTGTCAGCTGTAGAGATGGACTTAAATGATCAACAATTCTCCATTAGAAGAAAAACTCAATTCTTAGAACAGCATGACTCAGAAATGATGGCTTTTCAGAGCAAATGTGGCCTGATTCTGAGGAGAGAATTTCTAGTAGTGAAACACCCTACTTGACTACTGGTAGTAGAAACCGATGATTTAATTACATTGTATTAGAATTTTCGTTTGTAAATACTGGCTGCGGTTTTGTGTGAGTTGACATCTGAATGGGTCAGGTGGCTGTGGGTTTGGGGCAGGGCACATTATCTCCTGTATATCTTCCTTTCCACTAAAATCTCACAGCATTAACATTTAACATGTCCTATCTGCCTTGAAAGACTCACCGGTTCCCATTTTGGTGCCAGACTTTAATTCTTGATGACAATTTTCTTGCTATGATGCTGTATCCAGTTCTCAATGACTGTTCACAGAAGTGTGGTTCCAGTCATTTTCAATGTCAATAAATACTTACACTCTTGACCTAGTAATTCCTGTACATATACTCTCTCAAATGCGCAAAGACTCACACACACACACATTTGTTGTAACATTTTTGTAATAATAAAAAGCTAGAAGTAATCTAAATATCTATTAGTAGGAGAAAAGCCTAAATACAATTACAGAATTTCCCTATGTTGGAATATTATGCAACCGTATAAAATGATACATATATTATCTCTATTTAAAAGAAGATATATTTATTTATATATCTCTATTTAAAAGATATCTTTAAAAGTAGATATTTATGTACTGATATGCAAATATGTAAATATGCTGAAACTATATTGATGAAAACATCAAGTTGCAGAAGAGCATGGTCTCAAATTCTGTGAAAATAAGAAACAAAAACCACACTGACATACACACAGAGAATTTATAGACAGGTGCAAAACACAACTGTGTTAACATGCTTAATTTTGGGGAGCACAGAAGGGTGAGGGGAGGAGTAAAGGGAGATATACTTTCCACTCGTCAGTCTTTCGAGTTTGAATAACTTAACATTTATTTTATAAAAATAAATAAGTGAACAGAAATAATTTCACAACTGTATATTAGGTATACAAATATGTCACAAAATGATATGTAAGTTACAATCAGATTTAATTTTTTTAAAAACTGTATATATTTCACATATATTGATAAATGCAGGCATGGACTGTGCCTGCAACCACAGAGCAACAAATTACTTTGAAATTAAAATGTTACCCGAAAAAGTATTTATTTGATGAATGCCTCTTAAAATTCAATCTGTACCCATGCTTGCTCATACAAAATATCCAGTAAAACACTCCAGTCATTTATTGGGCCAGAAGTATAATTTCCTGAGGTGCTATTATATTTATTAGTTCACATAATGCCTTTCCCAACAACTGCGGGATATGGTAACAGAAATAAACCAAAGACAAAATGGTAAAAATGTTATGTAATCAGTAGCAGTTGCTTTATTGCAACAGGAATTTTTTTAATCTTTTAAAAAGTTATTGAAGTATATAAAACACACACATATTATAGTGAAAATCATAAACTCGGTGAACTATCACAAAAAGAACACCTTTATAACCACCACCTGGGTCAAGAAACAGAACATTACCACCACCCTAACACCCCCTCGTGGACCCTCCCCATTTCTAAATCCTCCCTCCTCCCGAAAGATAATCAACACTTTGATTTTTCATTACCATAGATTAGCTTTATCTATCTTTTAACTTTATATACACGGAATAATATGGGTAGTGCATCTGCATTGCTGGAATGGACATGTGACAATGTTACTTACACACATGCCACCAGGAGCCCTCTCGGACGTGTGTTTCGGTGCACGTGCCCACAGGTCTGTGTTTCCACCAAGGAGTGGAGGTTCTGGGTCAGGAGGTATGAGTCCACTCAGTTTCGGTAGATAACACAAAGCAGTTTTCTAATTTGCCAGTACCATTTTACACTCCTACTGGCAACACAGGACTACACACCGCTCCACATTGGCTTTTCTATCTTAGCCATTCTGGTGGATCTGAAGTAATACGTCTTCCTGGTTTTAATTTCCATTCCCCTGAAGAGTAAGGGTGTCACCTCTTCCCACCTTTATTGGCCACTGGGATATCCTCTTTTCTGAAGTTCCAGGCTCCTGCTCCCTTCTCATTTGGTTATCTATGTTTTTCTTATTGACCTACAAGAGTTCTTCACATATTCTGGATATGAGTTCCTTGTTGGTTACACAGCTTGCAAATATTCCCTTTTCCTTCATGGCTTTCATTTTTACTTTCTAATGACATCTTTGGACGGTAGAAGTTCTTAACTTTAATGTCATCTATCTCATGGCATGTGGCAATCGCTGTTTTTAGTCAGTACTGTGTTCTGTTTAAGGAAGCTTTGCGTCTCCTAATGCCCTGAAGATGATCCTCTTTCAGTTTCTGCAAGATTTAATGTGTAACACTCCGTATTTATATCTACAATCCACTTGTATTGGATTTTTGTGTATGATATGAAGCCAGGGTTAGGCTTCATCTTTTATCACGAGTAGCCAGTTGACAAAACATTTAGCAAAAGATGCCTCCTTTCATAAAACAAGAGTCCATACGTGTATATGAATCATACATCATATGTGTATGAATCAGTTTTGAAACATCTTCTCTGGTCTATTGGTCTTTTTCTCAGTCCTTTTGCCAATTCACACTCTTAATTACTTTGTTTTGCAATAAATCATGGTTCCTCCATCCTTCTTTTTCTTTCTTCAGATTCTTTGCTGTCTTGGCCCTCTCTGCATTTCCATATAAACTTTAGAATCAGCTTGTCTGTTTTCATAAAAGCCTGCTGGAATTTTTATTGGGTTTGTTTGAAGATATTCATTACATTCAACTCTCTGCATTTAGGGAGAACATCTTTACAATGCTGAATTTTCCAAGGCGTACACATTTATTAACGTCTCCCAGGCTTTTAATAATGTTTTAAAGTTTTCTACGTAAAGGTGTACATCTTTTATTAAGCTTATTCCTAGGCAGTTGATGCTTTCAAAACTATTCTATGTGGTATCTTTAATTTTTTTTCTTCTTTCAAGGTCCTACTTCTGTCGGTGAGGTGAAATACAGCTGAGTTTTGTATACTGGTGGTGTACTCAGCTTTCCTACTAATACTGAAATTCTAAAAATTTATCTGAAGAGCCTTTGGATCTTCTTTGAGCCTATCACTTCCCCTGTGAACAACATATTCTGCTTTTACTTTCCCATCCTATGTGTTTCATGTCTTTTTCTTACCTTTCTGTACTGGCAAGGACCCATCACGATACTGATTAAACATGCTGATTCTGGGCAAAGTTATCTCACCCAGGTCTTAGTGAGAAGGTTTTTGTCACTCCATCAATATAAACACAATGTTTGTTATAAGTTTTTTATAGGTGCTCTTTGTCAGGTTAAGTACATTTCTTTCTATTTCTAGTTTCCTAAAAGGTTTTTTTTTTAAATCACAAATGAATGTTGAATTTTATCCAATGCTTTTTTTCTGCATCTACTGAGTATCTTATCATTTTTATTCTTCAACCTGTTAATATGATGAATTAATTAACTGATATTATAATGTTGAATAAGATGTGCACTCCCCAGATTCTTTCAACAGCCATACGTCCTAGCACCTTTTGGACAAAGGCATCTGGTGGTTCCTTTTGCAGAATCACCCGGGCCTTCTCCATTTCTCAGCCTCCTTCTCCATGTCTTTCTGTTTCTCTCCTTTATCACTGTCCCCCGCCCCCCAACACGGGGCCTGACACCCACGGGGTCACAGTAGATGCTAGCACATAACAGACATGAAACATCTGCTTGCAGATTAGACAGTCTGTATGTATCACACCTCATGGACTCTGTTAGACCTTTTTCTTTTTAGTCCCATCACTGTTTACATATTAGGAAAGCGCCCAGCACAATGAAGCATCTGTTTAGAACGCCCTTTAACAAGCACATTTAAAAATTGGTAGACAATGTAGGTACTATGTTTCTATGAGAATATTCTGATTAGGATTTCTGGAGATTCTCTGTTAATTTAGATTGAGGAACAGGCTTTGGCATCTGAGAGACATTGGTTCTGAGCCCTGCTCTAAGGCAGGACCACGGCTGGCACACACGAGGAGCACCGAGGAGGCGGGGCGGGTAGGAAGGAGGACGATGGCGACTGCAGGGGACAAGGCTGGAGACGTGGGTGTGCGCATGTCGTGCAGACCTTGACCACTGTAAGCACTCTGGATTTGACTTATGAGAGGTGAAGCCACTGGAGGGTTTGAGCAAAGACTGTGTCCTGACTTGATCTGTGACATAATCTGATTCGTTTTAACAGGGCAACGCTGGCTGCTCTGTTAAAACAGGCTGAAGGACAACATCAGAAACAGGGGACCCGTGAGGGACACTCGTGACACAAGAGTCCAGGCGGGTGACAATGGTGGCCGGGCCCTGGTGGCAGCAGGGGGACTGAGGACAACTGGTCCAATTCTGGGGGGATTCGGAAAGTAGAACATATGATTTTTCTGGAAAATTGAACAAGGGGTTTAAGAAAACGGGGAGTCAAGATTAACTCCGGTCTGAGCCTTCTGAAGGACGGGATTATTACTGTGTGAAGTAAGAGATGGACACTGAGAAGGAGCAGGCTGGAGTTGGGGTGGGGGTCCCAGAAGCTCAGTCTGGGGCAGTTTAAGTGGGCCATCATACTGGCTGTCCGAACGCAGAAGCCAAATCAGGCCAGAGCTCACAGACTAGGTCCAGGCTGGAGACACTGTCTGGGAACCACTGGCCAAGAGACGAGAACTAAAGCCAAGGGCATGGATGAAGTCGCTGGAGGAAAGGATGCAGACAGAGAAGGAAAGGCATCTGTGGACGGACCCCCAGCACTTGACAATATTTAGAGACTGGGGAGAGGAGTATGAATGGGTCAGAGAGACTGGAAAGGAGCCGCTTGAAAATCGTTAGGGAAACCAGGCAAGCGTGGCGTCCCAAAGGCCAAGTGCAGGAGGTCTTTGGAGGACAGAGGGTCCCTGCGAGGATTTGCTCTCGCGGGTGCAAGGACTAACTGCTGGCTCTCACGATGCCGCGGCGGGTGTACTCCCGAAGGGAGATACCGAGGCAGAGGAGGGGAGGGAATCCCAGTCCCTGGGTGAAGGAGGGGCTGCGAGACTCAGTGCATATGCAGAGGGGTCCTGTACTGGTCTTACTGCCAGTTAAGGAGAAATGCTTTTTTTTCCTGCCATCTACTGAGTATCCTGTAACTCAGTAGATGTTTAAGGTTTTCTATATACAAAAATCAGAAAAGTTAAGGAGAAAATCGGAAGAAAATAAAAAATGCAAAAGTCGTTAAGCCATCTGAGCAATAAGGGAGAACATCGTAATACACCTGTGAAAGTCTGGAATGAGGCTGCAAGTCTCCTTCCCCGGCGGGGTTACTTTGATCTTCAGAGACACTCCATTAATAATGTCATGCTTTTCACCTGGGAGTGGGGTCGGGCACTCCTGTTGGATAATGTTCAATTTCTTCCTATTATTCAATATGCAATTAAACTTGCTTACCAGTCCCTTAGCAGACTGTACACACACACACAACACACATCCAAGAGTATTTCTGAACAGCAACTTTAGCTTTCAAGGAGAGTATGTTTCCTAATTTTCACTGTTTCCTAAAAACCAAATGTGATAGGATATTCTTTTGCAGGCTTAGTTCATGACCAAGCTGGAAAGAGAGATCTGAGGCAAAGCCCACGGCCGTTAATGTTCCAGACACACAATATACAGTGAAAGACTAAAACGACCCCCGGTGTAGAATTTCTACCTCTGTACTGACATGAGCATTGAGACTAGAATGTTTCACAAATCTGAATTCTAAAACTTTGACTTGATCCATACATTACATACAGAGCAGTAAAACGTTGACTTTGAAATATTAATGTTTTTATTACAATACTGAGTTTGAGATTTTTTTCAATTGTAAAAAAAATCATGAATTATTAAGAACTACTGTACAAGAGATGTTGTTTCATTAAAAAAAAGCCACCCTAGAGTTCATATCCTGAGCGAGCGTAAAATAAAGCCGGCTGAAGGTTCTGCGCATACTTGGTTGCTTCCTTTATCACAACAGTTGTGCTCCCACCCCTCCCCTACCCTGTGAAAGGGGAGGGGGGTCGTTGTGGGGAGGGAGCCGCTGGCTGGGGCAGAGAAACAGGAACCAACCCTGGGCCAAGAGGAAAGGTGCTTAGTCATTAAAGGACATCCCCTACCTAGTCACCGCAATACCTAGGCTTGCTAAGCTCTGTCAAATACCTCTCCAGGTTTCACGACAAAGCCAAGTCACTTAATCGTAAATAACTTCTACGTTTGTTTCCTTAGGATCAGCCTAGTATTCATCTGGGCTTTCCACACTGCGGCCTCTACCCACACCCCCACTGGGTGAACCATCTTGCTAAAACCACCTATCTGAGCTCCAGTTTCCAAAGAATGCTCCTGACATCATAATGTTATTATGAGGATCAAGGGAGATTTCAAGCGATAAAGAGCCCAGAGCTCTTGGAACTATTATTGTGGTTAATAAAAATACATTGGCTTACTAATTCTAACGCTCTTTCAAGAGCTGGGAAAGGAGGCAGAAGTCCCTGCATATAGAACATGGTCTTGAACTTCAGTGTCACTCATGATATTCTTGCATGAAATTAGAAGAACCCAGCACAGGTACATGAAGCCAAGGGTCCCTCTCCCCAGGTCAGCACATCCCTTGAAGTTCTTCAGGGCCCTGTGCACACAGATGAGCTGCACACACTCACCTAAGGTAAAGTCATCGTCTCTCTGTTTTCTTTTCTTTTTTTTTTTTGACATATTTTTATTGAAGTACAGTCAGCTGACAGTGTTGTGTCAATTTCTGGTGTGCAGCACAATACGTCAGTCATATAGGAACACACATATATTCACTTTCATATTTTTTCTCACTATAAGTTACTATCAGATATTGATGATAGTTTCCTGCGCTAAACAAACACAGGCATTAACACGGATGGGAAGACTGTAAATGTTTTAGGACAAAAACTGCACACATGTTCAATCATTTTGTTTGAAAACACTGGTGAAATAATATTTAGCAAAATGAAAAACTAAAGTAAGGTAAACCAAGAGAACAGGTGTTAGGGATTCAATTAATGGGAGCCATCACAGATTTCATTACAGCATTCATAGCAGACTACAGATTTTTAGGAGACTTTCACAACCTACTTTCTGCCCTGAGACCTGCTTTGAACCCAAGGAGAATTTCTGAGGAGTCTGAATCAAAGAATCGTGAGCTGAACACATCCTACCTGCCCACCTCCACCGACATCTTCCTGGACATAGCAGCGTGCACCTTTCTGAGGACGGGATGCCAGGGCACTGGAATTCTGCAGTTTAAAAGAGAGAATCCTCTGGTAACGGGGAAGGCAGCAAGAGGAGGTGGAGGTGGACGAGGAGGAGGAGGGACCCGGCGGGAGGATGGGCTTACTCTCAATTTTGCGCAAATTGAAAAGTGCACCAGACCAGGAGGTGAGACTCCTTTTCCTGGGCTTGCATAATGCTGGCAAGACCACTCTTCTGAAGCAGCTTGCATCTGAAGACATCAGCCACATCACACCTACACAGGGCTTTAACATCAGAAGTGTACAATCACAAGGTGTTAAACTGAATGTATGGGACATTGGTGGACAGAGGAAAATCAGACCATACTGGAGGAATTATTTTGAAAACAGATATTCTCATATATGTAATTGACAGTGCAGACAGAAAAAGATTTGAAGAGACGGGTCAGGAACTAGCTGAATTACTGGAGGAAGAAAAGCTAAGTTGTGTGCCAGTGCTCATCTTTGCTAATAGGCAGGATCTGCTCACGGCGGCCCCTGCCTCTGAAATTGCAGAAGGACTGAATCTGCACACTATCCGCGACCGAGTCTGGCAGATCCAGTCTTGCTCAGCTCTCACGGGAGAGGGCGTTCAGGACAGCATGAACTGGGTCTGCAAACATGTCAATGCAAAGAAGAAATCAAATCTAGACGAATGGAGATGCAGGAGTTGCGGGAGCTGAATTCTGTCCTGAAGAACACTAATTTGCTGCTTTCTGACCAAATGTTTTCCCATCTGTGTACAGCTACAGCTGTGTGAAGAGAGGGAACAACACAGTTTAAAAAGAATCCCCATTCCAGCAGTAGATTTAACTGATCTCTGAGGTTCAGTATCATTTTTCAAATAAAGGAATTATATTATTTCCTCTGCATTAAAAAAAAAAAGACAGAATCCCGACCCCTCCGTATCTCCAACTGTTCTTACCCTACTCTATTTTCCCATAGCATTTCATCCTCTTTTAACATGTTATATAACATGTTATATAATTCACTTATTTATTATATCCATTGTTTATTATTTGCCCCATTCCACTAGAATGGAAGTTCTGCTTGGTGAGCATTTTTGCCTGTCTGGTTCTTTGATGTATCTCAAGAACTCAGAACAGAGCCTGGCACACAGAAACAGATCAATAAATATTTGTCAAATGAATGAAAAAAATGAATTCTTCTTAAGTGCCCCTCTTTAAAAAGATTAGGCACTCTCGCTTGGTTCCAGGGCAGGTTTATAAGGTTAAATGGCCTGTTTTGACATCTTTGGCTTAGTATTTGATCTGTTTTATCTTACCTGGCACACAGCTCTGCCCAGTTTTCTAAAAACAATCCAGCAATATTTTGTACAATGACCTTACCACACTGACCTTTCTCCATACTGAAAGAATAATCATTCTTACGCCTGAAACTAATGGTTGGCTCCACCCAGAAACCCCTTAAGCAATCCTTCTGTTTCACTGTCATTTCTTTTGTTCTAAGATCCTTGCTAATGACTCGGATGACTTTTAGGAGGTATTCTTTGTCTGCTGACATTTCTTTGTGGAAAATTATTAGTATCTATATTTATATTCTAAATTTTTTTTCTCGGGTAGTGTGACTAGACCCTCATCTTTTTATCATTATTCTTAGATATCCAGTGACTATATTGTTTACCTCATTTTACTCTTTCAGACTCTCAACCACTACACCTTACATGTATTTGTATCTGTGTAAAACGATCTTTATTTCTGTTGTAAGCAGTCTCAGTTCTGAGACACAACTATGTTACACCGTTTTGACTTTTATCTTTAAAACAGTTTTTGATAGGCTTTCGCGATTTCTTCTTGCTCTGCCACCATTTGGACTACAACAGTCCTGGTTTGAAAAAGCAGGCTGCCATGTGTTGTGAGCGATGCGTGCTTCTGAGATCTTGCCCCACTGTTTAAATTTCCTCCCATAACAACTAAAACATCTTGCGATATCTGAAAAAAAATTTCCGCCCCTCACCTCTTTATTTCTGTTGTTTCTTCATTTCTCTATTGGCTAATTTAAAATGTGCGTATTGAAGGCACAGCACCCGGAGAGTCCTATACATTAATTTTGTATCTGGTTGGGGATTTATTTTAGTCCAAAAGGAGTTCATTATGAACTCTTGGCTCCATACACTACATTAATGTAAAAACTTTCAGATTACGTTTCAAAGGAATCTTCGTCTTACGTTTGTGGGTTACGCTAGCAACGCTGTAATGTTAGATTTTTCTCCCAACTCATAGCTTCCCCCATTTCCAGAGGTATTCACTCTAGAAGATATATTACTGACTTTTTCTGTGTCCGTAATTCCAAAGACGTATTGTCATGTGTCCCCACTTTCATGGAAAATCTAGATTCCCTTCTATTCCCCGGACACTAAATTCTAATTCAGAATTTAAGTTGTTCTGAATGATGGAGATCCTTCAATGTCTGACGGCTGCTTTCCTTTTTTGTTTTTGCCTAGTCATGTTGAAGTCGTTTGCTCCCCAAAGCAATCTTTTCTTCCTTGGCTCTCAGAACTCAGGTGATGTCTACGTAATGGTGTGCAACATGATGGCTAATCTCACATTTAAACCCCCATTTGAAAAGGTCTGCCACTTTTCCAGCTTTTTTGCTCTCGGGTTACGTTCAAGTTCAGTCCTCTGAGACTGTGTTCTCCTCCTATCAAGACTCTCTTCCTAAACCAGCCATTGATGGTAGTTTTCTATCAGAGAAGATATTTAAATATATATATATATATATATACTTCCGAGACACAGTCATCACTGTAACAGGAGTTACTAGCCATGGTCTCTACCATAAAGGAGTTTATAATGGAGCATGAGAGACAAGACACAGAACAATTGATTATGAAATAAAGATGATGAAAAACTCGGTGTGGGTGGTCAGAGACCAGGGAAATCAATGAAGAATGAAGGGTGGCTTGGGAGGGATGGGGAGAAAGCAACTTCTGAAGAATGGGAGAAGGAGAGAATGTTTCATGTTCTCGGAACTAGGGAAGAAGGCGTTGAGAGAGAACTACAAGTCATTTGAAATTGTGTACACTATGAGAACCTTTACAGAAATACTGAACATACAACAAAATAGTCACTATTTCTGCTCATAACCATTTTTCTGAATGCCAATGTTTCCTGTATGCTTTAGAATCTTATCCTGGCAAAGCCCTGGATATGCTTTTGTTTATCAAGGACAACAGAATTTAAACGTGGGATTTATAGTTAGGACCTGGGTTTGAGTCCCAGTCTAGACTATTAGGAACCATGTGACGGGAGTCTCTCTGAATCTGTGCCTACACGGATCTATTAGTGCTGTGATGAAGCTCCAACAAGACTACGGTGATAGGAGGTTACGAGGCCCTGCACCCTGCACACTCTCTATTGAATCGCTAAGTGTCCATCAACACACGCAGGGTATTTCCCGCCTTCCTTTTACTTCTTTTTTCTATTCACAGGGGAGGCATGATTCGCCATTTTATTGTGGAAAGAAGCTTTCATTCTTCATCTGGGACATGACAGCAGTCACTCTCCAGTTAGAACTAAATGACTGAATGGCGAGGTGGGGTGGGCTGGGGACGAGCTCATCTGCCCTCACCTCCAGCACCCTCTTTCCCCAGGACCAAGCAATTTTCCTGTGTAATGAACTGTGTCTGCTATCAAGTGGCCTGGAAATTAAGAGGTCCAAAGCATCTTTCCCAGTCCCCATTCCCTATTTGGTACCATGATGTCTTTTGCTGCTGTATCGCTGATCTGTGTTTTCCAAGGCTGTGCAAAGGAGAAACGCGAAAAGGAATGGAACTACACAACAATTGTATCTATGGGGGGAAAGCGTCAATCAATTCTGAACTATTCAGGGGATGTTTTCTAGCTGATGGGTTGTCAAATTCTTTGCATCAAGCACTTCTGCCCAGTTGATAACCCTTTGGTCAGTTCGACTAGCAGTGGAAGGGGAGCACACGGAACAGGGTGTGCAACCAAGCAACCCCCGACCTGGACTGCAGTGTCCTGATTTACATTCACAACATACCTAAAGTCTGGAGAAAGTGAGTGCAAGGGAGGACAGAAGCATAATTAGGTAATAAGGAAAAGAAGAATTCAGGCCATACATTTTCTTGATTTACTATGACTTCTACAGACACAGAAAATACAATAAAACTGGGAAGAACTAATCAATTTATTCAATCATCTCAAGAGACTAATTATATTTTTCTCATGTCATCAATGTTTTTAATCTCTTTCTGTTTGCAGATAATATCTGAGTAATTTCTTCTACTAAACATTCCTGCTATTTATAAAGTTTATGCTGAACACATATATTACTTTTTGGCATTTATTAAAAATGTCACCAGTCAGCTAATGAAAATATCTGCCAAAACATCTTTCCTATCATTATAGTTTTAGTAAAGAAACTGTAACATGTATTTGTCAGTGACTTGATCAATCAAAAACACAATATCAAATGGGTGAAATTAGGAAATCAGTTGTTACTAAAGAGAAAAGATATTGATGATAGTAATTAATTCAGTGTATGTAAGTGACTAAATTCCACAACTACTTAGCAACATTAAAATAATGTAAATTGCTAGCTATACTAACAGCAAAACGTGTTGAATAATGTTGATTCCAAATGTGTGTGCCTCACGATGTACTATTTTAACTAGGAATGACTTTACCTGTAACTAAAATATTGCTACTGAAAGTAAAACAACAGAGTTATCTAAACTTACACAGCAAAAATGTAAAACAGTATCAAAGCTGGGGTAAATAATAATTTGGTTTTTTGTGGGCATTTTAAATGATCTGTAGCAACAAATTTATAAACTAACCCAGAAGGGAAAGTGTGACTAAATTCAATTGCGTTTGACAGTTAATAGAACATCCTGGCCAAAATTCTGGCAGATAAATTCAGAGACAACACTGGTCATAAAACTGAAGCCAGTCCTTCGCAAAAACCTCCAGAAACAAAAAGCAAATATTTTTCAAAAGTTTATCAGGGTGGACTTAACATAATAGTCAAATATTTGATATGCCATTTTAGTTCAGACCTCTTTTCACTCTGCCTTTTGTGTCTATTTATTTTTGACATTTTCACTGTTTAAAAGCACCTCCATCAGAGGGTAAGCAAGAGAAAGGGAAAAAATTAAAAATAATCAACTCAATTTACGTCACTGAAGAGAGTTAATATTACAGAAGTTCTCATAAAACACAAAGGCGCTGATTATTCAAAATTCATTAACATTTGACTTTAAGGAGAATTTTTATATTATACAGCCAACTTATACAGTAAAACTTCAAAATTTGATGTCTTAACAGTTTTCAAAATAACTTCCCCACACATGATCTCATGGGATATCCACCAAGACCCTTTAAATATAAAAAGAATTTTCATTTATGTAGTGAAATTCAGTTTAATTCTACAGAGAAGGAACTCAGGCTCAGATAAGTCAGGCGATTTGCCCAAGGGTATGCCCCCAGTAAAGAGCGGAATGAGGACTCTCAAATCTCATTCATTTATTCATTCACTCATTAATCCTTCTTTTGCTAATATTAAAACTTCTCTTCCATTCCTTAAAATCCCTTTGCCCGGGGAAGATAGAGGAGAGCAAGAAAAACCATCTGAGATCAAGAATTTTCTATAGAAAATCAGCAAAAGGGGAAACTGGCCAGAGCTGTACGCTTTGGATGTGGATCAAAAGTACAACAGGGACCTGTAATTCTGCTACAGTGGGGCTAAGGCTCACCGTACCTGTCTTACAGCTTTCATTATCTTTTTTTAATATGTATACTTTTATTGAAGTATAGTCAGTGTACAGCCTTCATCATCTTTTGAGTTTACAAGCACCTCCCCTTAGTGAATAACCTTACCTCAAAACAGTTTTCAGGAGGATTACCCAGCGCTTTGGATCCATTACTAAAAATTCATACTATCATTCATGTTTTTAAATAGATGAATGTGTTCATGATACAAAATTCAAAAGGTGTGAAGATATCCAGTGAAAAGTCTCTCTCTCTCTCTCTCCCTTGTACTTTAGCCCCCAGGAACCCCTCCTGGAGGCAAACATTGATTATCTGTGGAAGGACACACGTTAGCAATCTACCCTTGTGCACGTGGATGACTGTGTGTAAATGTGTGTGTGTATAAAATAAATTTCAGCTAATTGTACACGCTATCCTTTACCTTGCAATTTTATCTTTGATTTTACTTTTTATCCTTGAGAGTTTTTCAGACTGGCTGCTTCATTCTTTTTAAATGATTGCACAGTGTTCCTAGGAATTTCTTTGGATTTTACTCTGCAATTTATTTATTTGATAGCCAAGTATACTTACTCAAGAATTCCAAAATTGCTAACCTTTGCTAGCATAAAAAAGGGATCCTTGGAATTAACTGATTATTTCATAAGAGCAAGTGAGAATTTGAAGCTCACAAAGATTCTAAATACTGTTATTTTATCAGACATTTATTTAAAAATCCACTGCAAGGCTTAATTAGACTCTAAATGAAATACAAACTGTTCTTTCACTAATAAGGGAATAAATCAATGAATAAACACACACACGTTTTTAAATACTAGGCATGAAAGAGCTTGAATAGGTCTTGAGATGTAGAGCTGGAAGATTATTGGTTTAATCCAGTACAGAATTTATTACATATTCATATATGTTCTTTATTAGCAAATTTGAGTGTTTTCCTATATACATATTCTAAAATGTAGGGCGATACATGTTTCCAATCAGTGTGAATAAGCTACCAATTTTCAAAAATTTTTAGCCATGATGAGACAAACTCACATGTTTCTGGTGGTACCACACATTGGTATAATCCTTTTCAAAAGCATGCTGACCATACGTTTAAAACATTACAACCACGTTCATTGACTAAATAATTCTATTGACTGAATAGTTCCAGTTCTGAGGATATTTCCCTAGGAAATGATCAAAAGCCAACCAAACAGAAACTAAACCACAACAGTGTTCATTCTTCACAAAACAAACAAACAAAACTGGAAATAACTTCAGTGTTCAATAATGTACAACTGGTTTAGTGAATTGGTGTATCAATTTGAGGAATGTTACAGTCAAGTAAAAAAGTCGAGTTCAAAGGTTATATGCTTATGGAGCAAAATGTATTTGATATGTTAAGTGAAAACAGCATAATACTAAATAATATGCAGTTTTATATACATATGCGGTGAAAACCAGGCATTATTCTAACTATGTAAACTGCACGTGAAAACAGACTGAACAGCGCTGGTACTGGGGTGGGGGCAGGGATGCCTGTGCTAACACTAAGCCCTGTGTAACGTTACAGTGCCACAAGAACAGCAGGAGGTCCCGAAAGAAAATGAAACAGACTCACAGACAGATGCTGTGGTAGGAAACAGAGGCACTGCCTGCAGATCTAAATGTGCTGCTCCCTTATCTCGGATTCCATGAAAAAAATAAAAAAATAAAGAAACCTCACAGACTTCCATCCTTATTATAAACTCCTATCTTTTTTGCTTGGACTGGCTTGAATTGGTGTCTGCTACACACAAACCAAGAAACAGAATGAAGACGGTTTTTATATTTCTTTCATAATCTTTAACTTGTGTTTTAAAAAAGTGCCACACGCCATCTAACTGCATTTCCAATAGTGTCACTTATCCTAGGGAAGTAAGTCCACTTATTGGACAGACAGTTCCTTAGATGATACAGCTAACGTGAGCCAACAGTATTTGTGAGCAGTATGACAAGTATTCCAATGAACGTCAAACATGCTAGTATCACCTCTTCTTTTTGCCTTTTAGTTAGAATCATTCCACCTATGCTTGAAGTGACATTTCCCAGGATAAAAATGATCTTTCAGCCTGAACAGAAAGGCACAGTGTAGGAATTCTAGTGGGTTATGCTCTTAATATCTGATTCCGATCTTTGCCTAAGAATCTGCGTTTGGTGTATTACCCATCATCTACTGCTTAACTTGTGCTGGGCACCATGGAAAACACTTCACACACAATCTCATTTGCTCACCACAAAACCCCTGTACCAGGATGATTCACAAATGGCAGGAACTTTTGCTCTTTTCCAGAATTAATTGGATGTACTTCCCATTAGATAGGCGTTGCTTTTGGCATCAGAAATACAACGATGAAAGCTCAGACTAGGTGAGGGACAGGTGCAAAACCTATAGTAAGGGTGGTACACGGTACCATGGTGGCAGGTACAAAGTGCTCGGAAGGATGGCAGGGAATTACTAGCTCTGGGGGGCCAGTTGTGCAATTCCCAAGAATTCTGATGCAACTGGAGAATCGCTGAGATTATGTGAAATCCGGGAAAAGAAAACTAACTTGCCTTCCTGGAAATACGTAAGGTAAACTGGAAGACAGCAAAATCTGACTGGGGAGAATGGTAGCTTTCATGCATTAGGTTGTAGTAAACACACAGTGGAAAAAATAGCACATGTTAACACGCTGATCACCCACTGTGGATCCGGTGACCTGAGAAAATGCAACTGTCACCCAGATTTGGGTGATGTGGTGATCACCGTGTTAAAGGATATATTGCAGATCCTTTTTAAAATATTCATTCATTTAGTATATAATTCTAGGGGCCTGCCATTACCAGAGTGTATAACCTGAGATGGTTTCATTAATATTGTAGACACTGGAAATATTAATCATACTTTATGCTGCTTACATTTTAACAAGAGCATTGCACTACTTGTTAATACCAACTGGAAATGTTATTTTTCACCTGTGCTTCACCTGGATTGTCCTGTCTCACATCTGTATTGCTTTTACTTGCTGAGTTATTCCTTCATAAACGATTATTCAAGAGGAAAAAAGCTTTTTAATGTCCTCTTGACACTTGTTGTTCTGCTCACCACCCCCCACACCGCCCCACGCCTGCAACACTAACATCTTATACAACATGGACACTCTTAATTCTTTAAAAACTCTTTCACAGCTTACAGTTGCTTAGTGTAAGGTCCCAAACCCTTAGCATCCTCATCTAAGGATCTGCCTCCTGCTTGCTCACCTCTGCAGCCTCACCTGGAACATATATTTCTTTTATTTGATGTGTTCATTCTATTGGATTTGCCACCTCCCCACCCTTCACCCCTGCCCCAAATCTTCCATCAGGAGATTCCACCTATGGTGTGACTTCTGCCTTTAACACTCTGCCCTCATTCTCCTCCTGACAAATTCCATCACTTCTTCAGGAAAGGCTCCCTTGGCTCCAAGTTACTTCAGACGTCTCTCCTACATATATACTGTATGCCCTCGACATTTGTGTAACAGCGTCTTTGTCAGTTTGTTTCTTCCACAAACCTGTGAGCTTCCTGAGGTCAAGGACCGTATTAGGCTTTTACGACCCCACGCAGTGCCTGTCTCATTAGAATGGGCTCAAGGATATTACTGAATAAATGAACCAATGAATTATTATTAAAACTTCTATGTGGCAGAATGTTAAAAGTTACATAAAAAGTAATGACCACTTAGCATACTGCTTTAAAGTTGCTTATCAATTAAAAATGAACAAATTAATCAATAAAACCTATTTCTCAATCGTGAAACTTAAAGCGTGCACTTTGGTACGCAGAATTGTGGTCCCCAAAGGTGCCTACGCCCCAACGCCCCTGGGCAGACTGTGTGAACACTGTTGGTTAGAGGGCAAAGGGGAATTAAGGCTGCAGATGGAATTAAGCTTATTGAGCAGCTGATCTTGAAATGGAAAGATGCCTCGAATGATCCAGGTGTCCCTAATTTAATCACAAAGGCCCTCAGAAGTGGAAGAGGGAGGCAGAAATAGAACTGGTGAGCTGGCAGCTTGAGACGGACTCTGCCCGATGCTGCTGCCTTTGAAGACGGAGGAAGAGGCCTGTGAGTCAGGGAGTGTGGGTGGCCTCAGGAGCTGGGAAAGGCCGGGAAATGGATTCTCCCCTACAGCCTTCTGCAGAAACCCCTTCCTGCCGAACCTTGATTTTAGCCCAGGGAGACCCATTTTTGGACTTCGGACTTCCAGAACTGTAAGATAATATACTTCTATTATTGTGAGCCACCAAGTTTGTGGTAATTTTGTACAGCAGCAATAGGAATCTAAAACGCATACCTACGTCAAACAGGATTAACTTTGGCTGCATATGACCGAAACCCTAAGATAACGGCAGTTTAAAAGAAGGTACCTTTAAAGAAGGTACAAGTTTACTTCCGTGTAAGAGAGCTCTGGAGGTGGGAAGTTGAGGGCTGGTTACGGTTTCCACAGGACTCGGGCTCTTTCTATCTTGCTGCTCTGCTTTCCTTAACCTTAAGGAGCTCTGGCCAGCAAGTCTGAGTCCAACCAGCAGGAAGAAGAAAAGGAATGGTGAACCGCTTCCTCTCAACGGACGTCATCAGCCAGCACATCACTACAGCTGCATCTCACACGCCAGACCTGGGCAGCACAGTGGCAAACAGGTACCTGCGAGGGCCATTCAACTGGCCGTGTGATGAGTGGAGACATCCGTTAACAAAGTGGGAAGAAACAAACTGGGAACAACCAGCCATCTCCAACTAAGTGCCCTCATACTGTGATCTCCCCGCCCCACTCCCATTGTTTTAAGTGTATAAAAGTAGTCTTTCCTACTCTTACATCAATTAGGACAGGAGCTTTCAATATGCAAACAGTAACTGAATAATTAGATGTCACAGACACTGGCACATTTCTAAGTATTTGCCAGATTTTGCCATGTACACACATTAGAACATGCCTGTCAGTGACAAGACATTTACATCACATACAAACTTTAGTAATCAATGCAAACAAAATTTTTGATACGAAATAAGGTTAAAAAATACATTTTATTTCTCGACATATATCACTCAGGGACCTGACAGGAAACAGCACACTCAAAGGGTAAATCAGAGGGAGTTTGATGAAGAGAGGATTTAGAGTGACGCGGGTTGGCTTCAGGGGAACTGACAAGGGGTAACATTCTCAAGGGCTCACAATGGGAGGAACCCATGACCATCTCCAGGCCTGAAGGGACAAAGGGAAGAAGCAGTTTCGGGAACTTGCCAAGACCTGCGGCCATGGGACAGGACTGTCTGACCCGAGCCATGGCCTTAGGTAGAGGAATGAAGCTTCTGCCAAAAGCCACAGACAAGCAGGAGGGAGTGTGGGGGAAGGTGAAATTAATATCCTGACCTCTGTCTCTTTCCTTCCTCTGATGATCTGCCAATGCCTCCAAACTGGCTGAAACCAAATAGAAACCAAAGGGCAAAGGAGCTTGGGTGATGTGGTCCATGGAAACCACCTTCCAGAGCATAGGAAGGCAGAAAATGGACTTTGAGGGATTCAGGATAACTGGCATAATGTGAAAAAGCAAAGTATTTCATAGGACTGGGATGATTCAAAGAACCTTGTACAAAAAGAGAAAGGGATTTAATCTAAACAGATCTGTTTGACCTGGGACAGAGAAAGACAGAGGAAGAGGATGATTAAAGCACAAAACAGTAGAGAAGGGCATGGTGTATGCTCTGTTCTGTAAGTGGGACAAAGAGAGTGAGCAAAGAAATTGAGGCATAAGGCGAAAGAACCAGAAGGGCCTGACCAGGGATCTCAGAGCCGTGGATATGTTTGAACACAGTTTCTCATCACCAACTTTTCCACGTGAGTTAAACACAGTGGTGGGTCACTTAAAACTCATGACTGACTGCAAATATTTTTAATATGTATGATGCAAACAATCCAACAGTGGCAGTGATTATAACTGAAGATCCGTGGAACACAGGCCAGGACGGTAGGCCGAAGAAACCACAATTCTCTGTAGCAGAACCAGTCAGCTACTGAACATAAGCCAAGATGCCAGAAAAAAGAAATACATGGAGACAAAAGGGAAAAACAGCTACAGAAACCTGATATCAGGCCCCTCATACCACTTTAAGAATTTAATTCTTAAAATTCACCCAAATCCCAAGTATGCATGTCTCCACTCCCTCTCTCTGGAACAAATTACCTACCTACAGTGGCCGAGTATAAGAAAAAATGCTACTCAACGTTCTTAAGTGATATCAGTAACAGAAACTGTGATCTATCTTCTGTAGAGGTAGCCTTTGAAAGCAATTGGCTTTTTTCCCCTTTTTTAAATTGAAGTATAGTCAATTTACAATGTTGTGTCAATTACCGGTGTACAGCGTAACGTTTCAGTCATACATATACATACACATATTCCTTTTCATAGTCTTTTTCATTATAGGTTACACAAGACATTGAATATAGTTCCCTGTGCTGTACAGAAGAAACTGGTTCATCTATTTTTTATATAGTAGTTAGTATCTGCAAATCTCAAACTCCCAATTTACCCCTCCTCAATCCCTTTTCCCCCTAGTAACTGTAAGTTACCGTTATATGTCTGTGAGTCTGTCTGTTTTGTAGATAAGTTCATTTGTCTTTTTTTTTTTTATAGATTCCACAAATGAATGATAGTGAATGGTATTTTTCTTTCTCTTTCTGGCTTACAGCAATCATTTTAATTATTGTGATTTTGCAGAAAAGATTAGCTTTACTTTTTGGATGTTCATTAACAGCATTCATACATTTCTCTCTCCATTTATTTATATTTCACATCTATGTCAGAGAATTTCCTACAAAATTGTCCCCCAGATAAGAAGCTCCATGGATTAACATTTCATAGACTTATATTAAAAATAGGAGCCTTATTCCCCAGAGAGGGGAAAACTGTTTTGGGGTGCAACATATAATGAAATCACATGGAGGTCTGGGGAAAACATCTGTCCCTATTACTACCCGCTGGGAGGCCTTACTGGAAAGGTTGGTGCAGGCCCTCAAGACAACTGATGGTTCTGCATCACCTGGTGGCCATATTTCCCTACTGACCTGGTGCTGCAGACTGTGGTGGAACCGGGGCAGTGAGGGACCACTGCCCCCTTGTCTTACTGTGAACCACATGCCCAGAGTCACTGCTGGGCCAAGGACTGAGAAGCAACTCTAGGGGACTTTGATGGACATAACTCAAATTCATTCTTTTTCCATCAAAAGCCATCACAAGTTAATGTAATCAACTTGTTTCATATACTAAATCTATTCTTTTTTCCATGAAAATAACCTATTTTCTATTTTGACAAAGGTTAGAGAATCGTATCATGTTACACCTCTCAAACGAAATGCGTTCAGGAAGTGAGGTACGTGGGAATCACGCGTTCCATGTGGAATATTGGAAAATAAGTACATTTTAAACTTGAAATAATTTTATGTTTACCCTAACTTATACATGAATCTTATATGGCAAGCCAATAGCAAGTGCAAAGGGTTTATGAAAAATTTATAGGAAAAAACTCAATATTGAAAATACTCTCTCCATTTACATTTTCCCTGTAAATTTAGAAAAGATTACAGTAACTCATTTTTAGCAGAATATCTCTCCTTCAGCATATGCAATGCCAGTGCTCTCTAGAAGCAGTGTTAACATTTGAGTGACATTAAAATTAGGAGTATACATTGAATACATATTGCATAGTGACACTACAGTTACTAAAAACCAACAATACAGGAGACATGCTAACCTCTAATTAGTATCCCCACCATGTTTGATTTAAATAAACCTAAATTTTTTTTATTAAGGTATAATTGACTAAATCAATTTAAATCTTAATAAATTTGTTATTTCTCTAAATTTATTCAAAAGACTTTCCCAACTCTTCGGCTATACTTAAGAGATCAGAAGCAACCATCACATATGCATCAGGCTTAAAACAGCAATCTATTCTGAGATTTACTCTCGTCTGCTTTCTTTCCAATCTAGATTTCAATAATTTCAGGACCATTATAGCAAGTAATGTGTTAATCGTATATCAAATTTATTATATATATAATTACTACAAGATTCTATAAAATTTCAATTTTGTATTAGAAGATTTGGAATATCGGTATTTCCTGTGCATATGTAAAAAATAGAAATGAGGAGAGTTTATCATTTGGAGAAAGTGATTAGGGAGAATCTAACAATTAAAAGCAAGTAGTCTCAAAAGAAGGCAGGAGATAAATGACAATTAATGGCATTCACATCCATGATTTCACCTGCCCCTAAGGACTAATGTGATAAAGGCAGATAAACAACCATTACTTTATAGCCAAGAGCAGACTCAGGAAAGGTCGACAATACTAACTTTTAAAAGGAACATTTATTTACTGAGGACCTACTGTGTGACTAGGTACTCCCTCAGCTAGGTGTTGAGGGCACAGAAATGAAAAGCAAAAAATAAGTCTCTGTCCGCAAGAAGCTGAACAACGTGCTCCTAACAAACTAAACTGGTAACCGTTAGAGTAAGGAGAAGGCAGCTTCTACCTGGTTTGTCTCTTCACTGTGTCTCTTTGATTTCCAGGTGAGGATGAACACTGAAGAAAGCCTGGTGGGGAGATACAGGGAAGGCATCTCAGAAAGAAAGTTGGCCCGTGTGAGACTTCCTAAGTTTAAGAGTAACTGAAATGTGTGCTAGGGTTAGAAAGCATTTTTTCTCCCTTTCTCACTGGAAATTAGGGTAGCTGTGAAAAAGCTGTGTGTGTCAAGCTGGGGTGGGGTGAGGAGATGCTGGCAAAGGACAAAGTCTTCAAGCTGATTCAGGAAGAAATTGAAGAACATTAGATAGCTCTTAAGAGGAAAGGGAAAATTACTACTTGAACCAAGCAAAGCATGGGACGCGGTTGTGGTTCTTACACGCAAAGGTTCAATTAGCATGGTACTGAGCAAAGCCAGGCCTGCCTGTACTTAATCATTAAGAATAAGGATTCTCGTTTTGGCGTTGAGGACTAGAGTAGACACACAGACATGATATATGGCAAAGAATATTTACAGTCACATTTCATGCACCAATAAATAATGCATTCACTTCTCCAAATGCCGGAGCAAACGTGGGAGAGAAAATTTTCATCTATATTCAGGATTAAACTTTCTAATTTTAAATTACCCGACTTCAGCTGTAAATGTATTTCAGCTGAAAGGTTTGAAGAGATTATTAATGAATCTTCTCCAAGTCTGGAGAGTGTTTAAAAGATTAACATAATAAAAATCCCGCCATAGGTATGACCAAGAACACAGGCATAAAGTTACTGAGCACCTACTATGTGACAGCGCCGAGCAGGGTGACTTACTAGCTTATTTCTTTTTTCTTGTATTAGCTAATGTCTAATACTTTGTATGTCACGCTTCCGTTATCTTCATTTCTCTATCAACTCTTTAACTGTTCATTTATAACTGTATAAATGAACCCGTTTATTCCATAAAGTTGGTCCCAAAGACATTTCCTCATTTGAAGGCGGGGAGGAGGGGAAGGCTAAGTCCTACTGAATACTAAGGATTGGACTTTCTTGTCAAGTACCTACGTGGTCTTTCAGGAATCCCCAAAGGTCCACAAAGTCAGGGACTCAAGATCGCAATTATCAGTCTCCAAGACCGCATCTGCCCGCCCTCGTGTCTGGTCCTGGTCCTATGTGGTGCTGGACACGGTGGCTGCCCCCTCCGCAGCGCAGCGCGGCCCGCTGGGACCCCCCCACCCTGCCTCCTGCGCCCGGATCTCGCGGTCTCTCCTCTCGGGGGGCGGCCGGCGGGGGAGGCCGAGGTGACGGCAGGTGAGCGCCCGGCGCGGAGGAGGAAGTGAGACAGGCCAGCGTGGGTATTACTCATTCCGCTTCGCCGCCGAGGTGGCTCCAAGCGGAACTTCTCGCCCCTCTTTCAGGCCAGCTGAACGTCTATCTGACTGAAGTCACTTCCCACCCGGTTCGCTCGGGGGGAACTGGGCGCCCGAGGAAGGGAGGGGGGTCAGAAATGCGGGTGTCCGCTAGCCCCTCCCGGGACGCCGCGGGTCCCACGCCAGCCCCTCGCCACCCCCGAGCCTGCCTCCCCTGGCCCCGGGCCGTCCTCGGGCGGTGCCGGGGGCGCTTGAGGAAGACGGGGGGACAGGTCGCCCGGCCACTCCGCGGGCAGAGCCGAGGGCACGGGATCCTGGGGCGAGTGAGCCAGACCCGGACGTGCCCCTGGCGGCCGCGGCGGGTGTGGCCACTTCAGAGCCTCCCACTTTACCTTTCTCACTCCGGCGGCCTGGCGCCCTTCGGACCCCGTCCGCACCATTCCCCAGCGCCCCCCCCCGCCCCCCTGCCCCCGACACCTGGGGAAAACTTTTCCCTCGCCCCTCAATTCAAACTCAGCTGCTCGTCCAACTGCCGCAAACCGTCCTCTCCCTAGCAACAAGGTTCCGGCCGTAGAGCGAGCGCGAGCGGCTCTAGGTGTAAGGAAGGTGATGTCGTAAAGCCGCGAGTGTCGTAAACCAGGTGCGGTGGGGCGGGGGGAGGGGTGGAGGCGGAGGGGTGGGGGGGAAGGGGGAGGGAGGGAGGGGGAGGAGGTGACTCGAGCATTTAGACACAAGCGAGAGGATCATGGCGGATGGCCCCAGGTGTAAGCGCAGAAAGCAGGCGAACCCGCGGCGCAATAACGGTGAGTGGCGGAGCGGACCGGGGAGCGGCGGAGTCAGGGGGAGCCGGGCAGCCGGGGCGCCCCCGGGGCGAGGGGGGCGAGCCGGGCCGGGGGCGGCCGGGCGGGGACGGGCCAAGTGGAGTGGGAAAGTAGAAAGTAGTGCTCTGCCCCCCTCCGCGGCCGCCGCCGCCGGAGCCGCGCCGCGGCCGCTCGCTCTCCCTGAACCGTTATGTCTCTTACCTGGGCTCTCCGCCTGGCGGCTCCTGCCGCCCCTGCCGCCTCGCTGGACCGTTAGCCGCCGCCGCCGCATCCCCGGCGCAGGGCGGGCGGCTGGGACGCGGCGGCCACTTTTCGGGGCGCGGGGGGAGCGGCTGTTGCTTCTTTTCGCACTTTTCCCCACTCTTGCGCCCCTCGGCGCCCCCTCCCCTCCTCCTCGGCGTCCTGGGCGTTTTGTCCCCTCGGCGCCAGGCCGCTGGGGCCGAGGAACTAACTTGTGCCCGGCGCTGCCCGTGCAGAGTGGCTTCCGCGCGCCGCGGCCGTCGCTCGGGCCCCGCGGCCGGCCGGGCGGGCAGGCGGGCGGGCCGGGCTGCGGGCGCGCGGCGGGCGGCGGCGGCGGCCGCGGGCTGCGTGTCGTCCGTGCGCGCGTGTGCGCGGGCGGCGCGGAGCGCGCGGCGGGCGGACCGGGCTGGGCCGGCGGCTGTAAAGTTGGGACGGGCCGGGGAGGCGCGCTCGACGCGGGACGGGGTTCGTGGGCGCGGAGGCACGGGTCCCTAAGCGCCCCTCTCCCCGCGCCCCGAGCGGGGTCGGCGTCCCGCGGGGAGCCGGCGGGGCGCGGGCAGGGCGGGCGCCGACCTGCCGCCGCGGGAGGCGCGGGGGGCAGTGGGTTGGCGGAGTTGTTACCTGGCCTCAGGGACGGGAAAGCACCACAGACAGGTCCCCGCCCGGTTGGAGGACTCTCGGAGCCGGGACAGGGTGCTGTGAGTGCGCCTCCCTCGCTCCCGCTCGGCTCGGGTGAAGTTGTTACCTGGGCCGGGCGCGCTGAGCGCAGAGCCGGATAATGGGGCTTGGACGGCGCTCCGGGTCTCGGGTGGAAGGGGGTGGGGGAGGGGGCGGACGGACCGACGGACGCTGGGCGCCGCTGACCCGGCTGCAGCCGCAGTGTTTATTGATCAGTGCTGGAGAGCCGGGGACGCACACTCCTCTGCCTGGCTGGGAGTGAAATAATCATCACAATAATAGAGCCCGGACATGTGGCGACCGTGGCACAGTCGCCTTTTCCAGTAGGGAGGGACGCTGTAAGTTGATTGCATTGGTTCTTGACTCGGGGCGATGCTGTGGCCGCTCGCGCGCGGCGAAATGTCCGCTGGTGGGTATTGTCTGGACAGTTGCTGTGGCGAGAGGGGCGAGAGCCGCGCGCCCCCGCCCCGCCGCGCGGTACCTGTTTGTGGAATAATGGGCGGCAGCGGGCCTGCCGCCGGCCGCGGCCGCGTCTATATAAGGAATTGCACGGGCGTTGCGGGCCGAGGGGCTCGTTCGGGTGCCTGCGTTATTTTTAAAACGAGTTTTTGAGAGTCGGGAAATAAATGCGCCTGCGGTGGGATCGCCGTAGCCGCCAGAAAATGAGGAAATGCGGGTTTAAGGCAAAACTCTCGGGCGCTCCCCCGCCCCCCGCGCGCCCCACCCCCACACCCAGGCTCCCCCTCTCCCTCCCCTCCGGGATGCGAAACGCGAGGTTTTGTAACCTTTCCTGGCAATTTTAGATTTTGTGTGGGATTTCCTGTCTAGGAGCAGATACGAAGGTTTTAAGCTGTTTCAAGATGTTTCCTTGCAGTCGTAAACATATTTTTAATCTATTTGGGCCGACATTGAAATCACTGTTCTCGTGAACGGTTTTAGTTCTCCAGATGCACATTTGCATTTCGAAGACGTCTCTTAGTTATGATTGATAACTAATATTTGGCGTCCTCATTGTGGAGCGATGACTTCTTACAGCCAGGAGCGGAGCATAGGCTATTGCAATTTTAATTTCCTGTTTTAGCGTCAAATAGTGTGTGTGCTATATTGAGCTGTTGCTGCTGTTGCTGATGTGGCTTTATGAAAGGTAAGTTGGTTTGGAAAGGGCTGTTCGCGTTTCACCTTATTTAAAATGTTCATCGCCAGAGAAAGGGGCTTTTCTTATTGCTGACGACATGTGTGTGACATGTGAGTCTGAACCACCCAGCGTCTGTGCAGCTGCTGTAAACATGTTTACCTGAGCAGGAAAGAATGGATTTTTTTCCTCCTAAAGATCCTGTGATATGAATATTACACTCATAAGGCATATCAACAGATGACTTACGGGGGGAAAAGCCATCCTGAAAGGTACTTGAAATCAACAGGAAAAAGAGCTGCTGGATCGCTGCAGCAAATGGCAACTTGTGCAGGTAGAAAAAAGATGGTGTTTAGTTTTCTCCTGCATGTATGTCAGCCCCCTCCTGTCTGCTGCTTTCGTTCTCCAGGGAAGGATTTATTTACCACGCTTGCTGTCAGTGTTTTTCCTTTGTGTTTAATATTGGAAAAGCAGATTTGGGGCTGTTTAGCACAAAATGTCTCGTCTGCAGTGTGCATTACTCTCAGAAAACAAAAGGTGTTTGAGATAGCACTGTGCTACTACAGGTATCTTCCATTTTCATCACTTTTGGCTCTGTCCTTGTATTTCTTTTTGTTCTCAAACGCATTTCATCCATTGCTGATGATTACAGCCACACTATTTGATTAAGCCTTATAATTTGCAAATTAAAAATGAAGTTATATGGCATTGTGTTGTGAAGCCTCAGGATAAGTGCTGGTTAATATTTCTTAGCAACGCAATCGTATTTAAGTTGCAGTTTTTATTGGAGAGAATTGCTTGGAAAGATTTTAACTCAAATATTTTTAATGATGGAATAAATGATGTATATATGGTGGGAGATGGTCATGGAGATACTTTATGCTGAATTTATATGAAAATAATTTTTTGTTCATTTTTAAATAAGGCATGCAGATTTTCTGCTCAGCCTCCAGTAAAACAGTTTCATTTCCTTTCTGGAATATATCTGCAGAGTAGGATATTAATGGGAGCATCAAGTCATGTAACTTGATGGGGGTAAACCAGTTGATTCAGGTTTGGCCAAAGCATCAATCCTTACGTAGTAACTTTATGGTAATGATGTTAGTCATCTGTAAAGGAGTGGCAATAGAAGGACTTAAATCAGTTTTTACCATTTATAATGTAATGCTTTGTTTGTTGTATTTTAAAAACCTGTCTTCTCATTTTCCATTTCTACTCTTTGTGTGGTTACTTATTTATTTTTTTGAGAAACGTACTTCAGCTCCTAATGACCATATTAATTCACTCTGGGTGGAATAGCAGGTACATATCTGTCTGTTATTTGCATTTTTACTTGCTGTCTTTGGAAACCGCCAGTAGAGGATGCTAACAAAAATGATTATTGGTGTGGTACACCGTCAATCTGTCTGTCTCCTGTTGATTGGGACCTCTGCTTTGATAGGAACCTTCAGTATGATTCTGAATCTTGCTGTTATTTAAAACGCACCCTGCATGAATTAGGCATAAGCATTTTCTAGTCTGCCAGGACTGGAAAGGAGTGGGATGGTTTTAGCTTGAACAGTTTTATAAATTTGATCTTTTTAAATTTTTAAATTGAAATTATTGTCACTTTAGTCTTGATTTAGACCAGTTGTATTACTGCTTTTTTTAAAAGAACTTTTGTTTTATGTTGTTAGATTTGGAGAAGAATGTGTAATGATTGGGCCATACTTATTTTCCACACTTATCATACTTTTTAACCTTTTTTATTCATGATTAAGATGCCTGGAAATTTATTTTTGCAGACATAAAAAATATAAATGTTTGAATATGGTTAAGAAACATTGAAACTAATGAGTAAATATTTCTGGTAACTTGTGTAGACTTAAACTCTGCGTGCGTTGGCGGACGTGCCATGGCTAAAGAAGGTGCTCACCAGTAGTCACTCAGATGCCTGATTTTCAGATTTTATCTTTTCCTTCTTCTAATGAAGATTCAGAGTCAGGTTGTACATAAATTTTAAATTTGCCAATTGTAAATTATGGAATGTGAGTTTGTTTTGAAGTTTGAAATGCAGTTAAAAGTATCTGTAGTTTATTAATTATTGTATGCTTGTATTCAAAGAATTCTTATTTTCAACTTAACGTAAATTGGTGCTATATGTTACATATATAAATAATTGCATGAGATTTAATGTATTTAGTTATGTCTTCTTGACCTGTGTCTATAAAATTGTGTTAGTGCTACTATAAACTTTTGGAAGCCTTTCATTAGGACAAATGTTAGAAAGTTTTTATTTCCCTAATTACTTTTAATAGTATTTCTATAAATGCACCAACAGCAGTACCATAGTGCAATAGTAGTTCTCTTTATCTTGAATTTAGTAGAAGTTACCTGAATTATCAGGTAAAGCCTGTATGAATTTCTCATTTTAGGGTGTCATGGTTCTTCAGTGTGTGTGTGTGTAAATACAGTTTTACATTTCCCGACATATTTCTTGAGTTTGGTGTTCTCCTAATTCCTACAGCCCAGCAGTAGATAGGTTTGGTTCTCTTACTTTTGTAAGAACTGGGGAACTTCACCGCAGAGCCATGCATGTATGGGTGTAGCATGGAGCAAAACTTAAACTGTCATATAAACTGAAAGCACCCATCACTTGTTGAGATGCCTCTGATATAAACGCACGTGCAATATTTGTTTAGTACGTCTTCCTTTTTTTCTTACAATCCAGTATTTTTGAAATGCCATACCCTGTGTTTGCAGTGTCAGTAGCTTTGAAGCATGTGGTGAGAAAGTTCTATCAGAAGTTGGGAATGATATTTTTAAGGTAACAGCATAATTGTTTCTCATATTTGTGTTTTTATTTTGCTGCTTTTCTCCTTTTTTGCTTTCCCCTGTACAAATCACATCTAAGCATGGGTCTAGAGCTAGATGTAAACACAGATGCAGTATCATGTGGAATTATGTTGTTAGCTATTCTTAGCTACCTATATGGAATTGCAGTCGAGGAGAAGAAAAGCCATGCAGACATTGAAAGAAGATAACGCGTTAGTGTGCAAGAGTGTGGAGAGGGGTTAGAGGACGGGTGAAATTGTAGAAATAGTATTTAGGGTTGTAGAAGTTTTCTTAGTTCTTGCAGAATGGTCACTAATTCATAGGGAGATGTATGTGCATTTCTAATAGAGCCATAAGCTAAGTGAACTAAATAAAAGTTCATTATTGAAAGAAAACTACATTTTTTTAAACTAGAAAAATGACCTGGTTGGGAAATAAAATAAAATGATTTTAAAAAATACTTTGCAAAAGGCTGTGTGTTGCACATATAACTGGTAAATAATCATTAAATTAGGTGTAAATTAAAAGTAGAAAATAAATGGATGTACACATAGTAGAAAAAGTTTTGTAGCAACCCTGGTTGAAGTTAAATGTGAATATATAAGCATTGCTATAGGAAATAATCTTTCCTTTGGATGAGACTGGTTTTTTTTTTCTGTTGTTTCCCGAGCTTTATGGAGATGTCATAGACATATAACATTGTAAGTTTCAGGTGTACAGTGTGATAATTTGATACACATATATATTGCTAACTGTTTCGCACAATGAGGCTAGTTAACACATCCTTCTCCTCACATAATTACCACTCTGTTGTGATTAGGTGGGAACATTAAAACTCTACCCCCTCCCATAGCAACTTTCAGGTGTGGTGGACAGTATTGTAACTGTGGTCACCAGGCTGCACACTACTTCCTGTTCGAATTGAAAGTTTGTGCCCTTCGACAGTCATCTCTGTGGGACAGTGTTTGGAGATTGTATCTGTAAAGGAAGCATCATTTTTAGGACATCAGTTTTCACCAAGTAAGACTGTTGGGCGTGCCACGAGCACGTCCGTGGGATGCCCTTGGTGGGGCCGGGTTTGTGCTGCTTGTTTACCTGAAACTGGCTTCCAAGTAAAGTTTCCCTTAAGATTGTTTTCAGAGAAAAAAAATTAGCATTTGCAACTCAGTTCATTAATTCTGTTAAAACGTATTTTGGAGGATATCATTTAGGCGTAGATAAATTGAAAGATTCCAAAAGGAACTGCCAAAAAAAAAAAAGCCAAATTCAAGTCTGTGCTTGTGACAGCTATGAAACGTTATTACTCTTAATTTTTCATTCTCTAAGAAGTCATTTTTCTCTCACTTCTTCAGACATTTTCTTATTATTTAATGCATGTCCTCTGTATACATAGGGAATGCAGTTAATTGTCCGTATACACATTTCTCCTCATAATCAACTTTATATACTTAGTGAGACGTGATCTGGGGAGCTGGAGGTATAACCCACAGCTGTCGTTGGGAGACCTGAGTGTGGCCGCCTGGGAGGACCTTCATCATCTCTTTTGCAGGAACAGCTACATCTGTGCTGGAATTATTAGGAACAGATGTTTTGTGACCTCTTAATTCCCACTCCCCTTCCCGCCCCTTCCCCATCCATATTTAAAATTAAATGTGAATGAAGACAAATATCAGATGATGTCAGTTTTTTGTGTTGGTTGTCGTGCTCTAAAAATACTGCAAGACTTCTCTTTCCTCTTTTAAAATGTCCCAATTTCAAAACTTTAGGTATATTCTAATTTCAGGTTTTAAGATATTTTAAATATTCTAATTTCAGTTTTCTTTTTACAAGATGTGACACCACTATTCTTTAGATATCTTAGTTACTAGTCATGGTCACCAACCTACAGCATATTCTGATTTCCCATATTTTTAAGGTCTTTATATCCATTTAATCCACACTTCTAATTGAGTACTTATTTTTTTGTTAAATGCTTGGTGTGTGACTAGTTTGTTGATTTAAAAATTCTCTTGGAATCTTAATGGAAAGGTCCTTTAGGGATCGTCATTTTTTTTTTTTGTCTGAAAACTGATAGAGATAAGCTGAAATTTAGGGCCTTCAAGTAGAAACTCCATGAGGAACTTGAACACATGTTTTGAGAAGGGGTAATAATGACATGTGGAATAGCATATTGTAAAATCCTTCAGGGAGTAGATTGTCTGAACCTGGGCTCAGGTTAACCTCACTCTGACTTAGGTACTTGAAAAGGCTCTGAAAATCACGATATCTGTCTAATGTTCCCTCCTTTCTGCCCTAAAAACTAAGTTGCTGTTCACTCCTGTTGCTACATCACTTTTCTGATTCTCTTTTAATGCTCTTCTTTGGTTTTTTCTTGGTGGAGTGGGGGAAGGAATAGTTGGAGGAAAGAGAAAATAATTTCGTGTGAATAAATATTAATTAAGAAAATAAATGAAGTAATTGTGGAGCTGAAGAGGTTTAGGAGAATCATCCACATCCATTTTTTTCCAGGTAAGCAAACAGATTCAAAGAGGTAAAAGGACTCTGCCAAGTTCCTGTTACTAGTTTGCCTGGATGGGGTTCCAGCCTCTCAGGCTCGCAGCTCAGTGGTCCTTTTGTAAGACCACGTTATCTGTGATGGCAACAAGCAAAAACTAGATGCGGTGAATTTGCAGATTTGTCATAGGAAAAACCACGTGTTTTGTGTGGAATGCTCAATCATCTCAAAACAAGGGACTTCTAATATATTCACGTAAATCTGTCAAATTTATCAGCTGATGTGATATTCAGACATTTCAGATGCAGAGACTTGGTCTCACGTTGCTTAGAGGCACACTCCCATTATTTGGGTAATAATTTTCCCTCTTCTTCCCTGGTCTTAACTCCCATTCCCAATCCTCACTTGCACCCAATGGAATGTGTTTTATATAAGTTCTTGATTATGTCTCTGTCCTTGTAAAATTATCTAATTCTTTTTGTGTTTTACATTTATTTAACTGATAATTTGCTGTATATGATATAATTTGCTGTATATTTTACTTTCTTCACTCAGCATTGTTTGAGATGTGTTCATGTTACTGAAAGTACATCTAGTTGGTTATTTCTAACTGTGTGGTATTTCATGGTTTGTATCAGCACAAATTACTTACCAGCTCCCCTGACGATGGATGCCCAGGTTGACCCCAACTCTTGGGTACAAGTGATTTTGTAAAAAGTATCACACTTACTACATGTTGCTAATGCCTGTGGAAGAGTTTCTCTGGGGACCTGTATCAGGTGTGGTATTGTTGAGTTATAGGTTAGTCACATATTTAATATCATTAAATTTTGCCAGATTATTTCTAAAATGGCTACACCAGTTTTTACCTTCACCAATATTATATAAAAATTCCTGTTGTCTCACATTTTTGCTGGCTTTTGGTATTGTGCAACTTCCACATGTGGCTAATTTGACAGTTTTTAGAGTATCATAGTTTCTTTAATAGATGCTTCTCTGTTTACTGGGGGGGGTGGGGGGTCACTTCATCATGCCCGTGTTAGCCATCTGAGTTCCCTCCCCACGTCTGGCTTAGTCAGGCTTTTTGCCCTTCTGCTGGTTGGGTTTCCACTTCTTGTTGATTTTCCAGGATTCTGTGTGTATCTGAGATCGCTGTCTCCCTTGGTGGCATTAGACATGGTGAATGTTTCCTCAGTGTGTCAGCCATCTGTTGACTTAGCCTGTGGTATCGGAATTCTAATTTTAATGTAGTTAAATCTTTAAAGTGTTTTGACTTTTGTCGGTAGTAAAAAGCCCTCCATAATCCGTAACTCTCAAAGATTGTTTCCTAGATTTTCTTCTAATAGTTTTGTAGTTTTGCCTTTTATCTTTAGGTCTTCAATGAATCTAGAGTTCACTTTTGAATACAGCATTTCTTAAGAGAAGCAAACGTAGTGGGTGAGGGTCTGGGTTGACCATGTAATTTACTAGCTGAGTCTCCTTGACCAAATTACTGAGTCTACCTCTGCTTGAATCTCACTATGTGTAAATTGGGGTGATAACTATAGAGTTGGAAAGGTTCAGTGAGCCATATGAAGCACTGTTTAGTGTATGTTTTAAGCATTCAATAAATGTGTAAACTTTTATTTGTATTATTTGATTAAGTTTATTTGTTTTAAATACATCTTGCATCAGCTGACACTTAATTTCTCATTCTCTTGTCCCGAATTAACTTTAGCTAATGTAACTGCCTTTTAAAAGGATGCTGCTGTAAAATTTGCTCATGGTTTCTATAGCTTTGACCTTAAACATTGCTTAGTTGTTCTGGCCTTAAGGACAAGGCTGTTTGTTAAACCAGGAACAGAATAGTAATACACAGTGAAACGTCGTCTCACGACTATTTGTGTGTATCTTTTAGCTCAAAGAAGACTGTCTTGGACTCTTTAAAGGGCATCATAGTGAGAGAGACCTCACCATGTATCTTTATGTACATATTGACCTGAACTTCAGGGATAATGTCACAGTGTTAATCTGTTTCATAAAATAAAGAACCTAAGCCAAGGAAGCAAACTTTATGTTCTGTAACTGAGTAGCCTCAGGAGTGTGGGTCCCCAGCTCTTCATACAGGTTCGTTCATTTCATGTGGAATGTTTTAAAGAAGGCAGTTGTATGTCTTCCAAAGACATAGTACATTCTTGTGGTACAGATCAAGGCAATCCTAAGACAAAAGTAAAAATGCTACCCTGTTTGTGTGTGAGTGTTAATAAACTTCACTGAGGTATAGTTTACATACACAAGTGTGCACATACAGTTTGATGAGTTTTGGACATAGCTGTGGTTCCCTGTGTAGCCACCACCACAGTTATACAGAACATTCCCTACACCCCTCGAAAGTTCCCTTGTACCTCAGCTTAGTCAGTCCTCCCTGCCTCTGGCCCAGGCAGCCAGTGGTCTGTTTTAGATTTACTGTTTTAGAGTTTCATATAAATAGACTCATACATATTTTTGAGATTCATCCATGTTATTGTGTGTATCAGTAGTTTATTCCTTGTGCACTGCTGAGTAGTCTTCCGTTGTATGACAGGCAGGCCTCAGAAATGCTGCAAATTTGGTTCCAGGCCACCACAATAAACTGCGTATCACAATAAAGTGCATCACATGAATTTTTTGGTTCCCTAGTGCGTGTAAAATATTTATGCTATATGGTACTCTGTTTCCACAGCATTACATATAAAAAAGCACATACCTTAATTAAAAATACTTAATTTCTAAAAACTGCTTACTATCGCCTGACAACACGGGGTTGCCATAAACCTTCAATTTGTTAAAAAATAAAGGGCAATATTTGTGAAGTGATGTAAAGTGAAGTGTGATAAAATGAGGCGTGCCTCCACTGGGGTTGTTTCTGGTTCTTTGCTGTAGCATAAAGCACCTGTGAACATTCATTCACATACAGGACTTCGTGTGGGTATATGCTTGCATTTCTTTTGGGTAGAGACCTGAAGTAGAATTGCTGGCTCTTATAGTAAGTGCATATTTAACTACAAGAGACTGCCACAGCTAGTTTCTGAAATGCTTGCAACATTTCACCTTTTACAATGTAGAAAGTTCTAGTTGCTCCAGTCCTTGCAAACATTTATCCACATTTTTCATTTTAGCTCTTCTAGTAGGTGTGTAGCAATACCCTTCTGGTTTTAATTTGGGTTTCACTGACAACTAATGATGTTTGAGTATCTTTTGAAGTACTTACTATTTATTTTCTTTTGTGAAATACCTGTTCTAATCATGTATCTACTTTTATTTGGGTTGCTTATCTTTTTATTATTGAGTTGTAAGAGTTCTTTATATATTCTGGATCCAAGTTTTTTGTTGAATATAGATATTTAAAATACCTTCTCCCTTTATGTAGCTTGTATCTTAATTTTCTTAATGATACCTTTGAAATGCAGAAGTTTTACATTTTAATGAATTCCAATTTATAATTTTATTCTTTTAGACTTTGTGCTTTTTGTGTTCTAGGAAATCCTTGACCACTTGAAGATTTAGAAGAAGTTTATAGCTTTAACATTTAGGTCTCCGATCCATTTCAGGTTAATTTTTGTCTCTACCTTGTTTCCATCTTCATCTACAAGTCTGCCTGAGATAGCCTTGAGTAGTTTGCAAGAGGTAAAATTTTGGTCTCATCGAAATTTAGCATGATAATTTCTGTTTGAATTTTTTTAAAAGAATATTTTTCAGGACCCAACTAAGAACCAAGGCTCATGATTGTAGAGGAACACAAATCCTACTTTCCTGATTTTGTACATTTTTAAGCTGAGAGCAGTTAACATTACATCTAGTCAGTGTTTTCAAAGTTTTTGTGTCCTTGGCACATTTTTAATTCATGGAGTCACTCAAGGCTAAAGTTTCTGAGAAAGATACCCAAAGAGAGTAGCCATAGTTAAGCAGAATGTGTTATCGTCATGGTCTCTTACTTCTTACATGGTTTCAATGAGTTTAGCACTTAGACCAACCAGTCTTTCCCATATTCCTTAGCTTCCGTCTTTACATGGAGAATATGTTTAAACCAACCATTTATCTTGAGTTCAGTAAGGGACATCATTTCATCCTTTTGATATGAAAACTCCTTTAACCATCTCGAAGTTTCTTGCGTAAGGATTCTGCCCTACTGTTGCGCTGAACCTCCAGCAGTAAAGGTCCTCGGGGACCTCCGAATCCCACGAACCTTTTCCAGTTGTTACCTTGTTTAACAACTGTCCCACATTTGATATTGTTGACTCTGTGGAAGGCTTTGCTTCCTTAGCTTCTGTGTCATTACTCTGACTTTCTCCTCTCTTCCCAAATTCTCTCTCAGAGCCTGTGTCCCTCTGGTATCACCCAGGGCTGTGTCTATTCCCACTGGACAGACCCTCCCTGGAAGTCTGAGCCCACTCGGGGTTTTAGCTCTCGCCTGCATGCTGATGTGTTCAGAATCTGATCTCTTTCCCAGGACCAGACTGAGCTCCAGATCACGTACGTGGTGGTGTCTATGCACCTTCTCTGCTCTACCTCCTGCGGGACCCTCGACTCTCGGGTCCAGGGTTGAATGGGCTCCTTCCTCTCCCCAGGTGTGCTCTCCTTTGGCATTCTGCGTCTCCCTAGGGCTGCCGCTCCCGGCTTAAAATCTGGGGCTAACTTACCTTTTCACAGCCCGCTAATCACCAAATCTGTTGATTCTGCGTCCTGAATCTCTCTCCGATCTGTGCTTTCCTCCCCATTTCTGTTTCTGTTGCAGGAGGATCCTCTCTGCGCTCCCAGACTCCGGCGCCAGCCTGCTGCTCCTCCCCACTCTTCGGTCCTGCACACTGTTGCCAGTCACCTGCCTGAGGAAAGGGAGGCAGTCGCTCCCAAGTTCACCCCCTTCCCTGCGTCTTTATCAACTTACTGGACAAAACCAGGGTCCTTCGCAGGCCACCTGGGGCCCTGATTTATGGTCCTGGCCCTGCTGTTTCTTCCATCTCCCCCCGAACACCCCCAGCCTCCCACCTCCTCCCAGCGGATTCCTGTTTTTCCTCCACGTCTTTGGATATACTGTGTTTCTCTACCTGAAATTCACCCCCCCCCCATTGCCCCATACTTTCTGGTATATTTTGAAAGGTGGACAGGAGCCCATCTCAGACATTTCTTCCTCTAAAACGCCTTCCCTGATCCCTTTCCCACTTGTCAGAGGAAGTTGGTTCTCTTCAGTTACACCTGGACTGTTGCTTAGACTTACATCAGTGTGCTTATCTTGCTGCACTGCGGTCTTCTGTGTCACCCTCCCTACCTGCCTGTGGTCTCCTTCAGGACGGAGGCCGCCTCAGTCAGCCTGGCCTGCGGGGGTGGAGGAATTGCGGTGATAACCCTCAGGGCACCGGGTGCCTCTGGGACGCTTCCCTTGTATTAGCTCGTCTAATCTCACAGTAATCCTGCAGAGAGAGATGCGATCACTTACCCAGCGTCACACAGCCAGGGCGCAGTAGTCTGTGCTTAGCGCCTGTCAGGGCACCGGGCACGTGGTGGGCGTTCAGTGCCTGTGGGCTGAAGATCAGTCCTTGCGGAAGGACTTACTTACTGCCCTGCTCCCCTCGGCCCCAGAGGTAGCTTGAAAGACTTTAAACTTTTAATATATTTTATAATATTTAAATATTTAAAAGCATTTACATCTGAGTTGGTTAATACTATTTTTACTTGTCAAATGAGAGTTTTTTCAGTCCATTTTTCTTAGACTGGTGAGTTTTTAAGTTGAAATATTGTTTCCTATAACTTTTTTTTCCCATAAAAAATAACTTATACACCAAATAAAACTACTTTCTTCTTACCTTGGCATAAATTACTACTATTATGTCTGTTTCCTTGACGTAAATGCTTGTCCTTGTTGATTTTTAGCTACAAACTTTACCCCTCATTTTGTTTAAAGGAAAAATGTTTCATTACTTCTAAGTTGATTATGGATAAATTTATTTACTTATATTTATCATTTGTCATGTCCTAAAAAGTCCAGTGTGTTACTGGACTGACTCCCATGTGATTCTTATGTTTAAGATTTTTTTCTGTCAAACTTTTCCATTTCTTTCCCTTGAAAATCCGTTATAACTAACTTGTATCTTATTTTTGTTTTTAAAGCTCTCACTTTTTTATACTCCATTTAGCTCTGTGTCTGGCTTGAACATTCTAGATATTAATGCATAATTCCTTCTGATCTGGTATCCTTAGGTGCGTTTATAGAAAGAGCATTGAACTAGAAGATAGAAGTCTTAGGTTCTTATATTAAATCTACCATTAATTGGCCTATGAAGTTGGGAAAATAATTCAATTTACTTGGGTCCAAATTTGTTCATCTGTAGAATGGACATGATGGATTACTGAGCGCAAGGCGGTAAGACTCTGAGGATGGAAGATACAGTATGTTGCCCCAAGGAGCTTACAGTGGGCTGGGGAAGAAACATCAGAAAACCAACCTTTAGAATATAGTTTGGTAACTGATGTGATACTATATTCTGTCCCACACGCATGGAGAGGATGGTCACATCTTAAAGGGTGTGTGTGGGTTAGCTTAGTAAAGATGTGGAGGATAGTATTCCAGACAGGAAATAGTATGTGCAGAAGCATCACACACATGCACACACGTGCACACACTCATTGTGGGGCCTGCACGTCTCGTTCTGTCACGCTTTGCAGGGTGAGTGGAGGAGAGGCTAGAGATGAGTCTAGAGAATCAGATGGAAAGCAGGTGAAGAAGAGAAAGGCTTACCTCGCTGTGATTGGATTTTACTCTGGAAGTGATGGGGAACTGCCAGAGGCCTTGAAGCAGAGAGATTAAAAATTCAAGAATATATACACACTTGCTTTATCTTTACTAAAACAGTAATTGCTCTGAGATGGTGTGGCCACCACCATCCCTGTCACTGCTGCGTCATTGTCACCATATGAATAAAAGCTGACTTTATTAGAAGCAGAAGCAGCCTGGGTCAGAGTGGTTGCTAACATCTGTGCACCAACTTGGCTATTTCTGAGCTTTGCACTGTTGTGAGGAATTTTGTATTTTAATTTTGTTCCTCTTTTCAAATCTGTAAGTCACAAACCATGCAGATGTTTGTGGACTTACAGCCCTGTGGAATAAGATGGTTTTGCTGCCAATAATTATGGTTCTCCAAAGACATAAAGTCCTCTGTGTTTGTTATTACTAGACAAGATAGTTTTCCAGGTTATTTCTGGCTCTTCCTGCTGGCTCCGCGTAGAGCTCCGTCTGGTGAACCTGTTAGAGGTACTTTGGTACCAGTTCTCTACCGAGGATGTTTAGTAAAACACAGTGAGATGACCCTTCTCATTCTGGCTGGTGACCCAGTACCTGCTGGCTTGTGCTGCCTGAGCTGGCTGTTTCATTGTCCCTGTTGAAGTAACTGGGCATCTACGAAACTTTCAGATTCCAAATAAGATAAAACTTTATTTACCTGAATGTTTCTGTTTCAAAATAGCTGTAGGCCTGGTGTACGTTTTTCTTACTGAACAAAAGGAAAATTGAGACTTCTTTGGGAAATTAACACTGTATGCTGCAGGAAAGATTAAAACCAGTGCCTTTTTTCTAGACAAAGTGCCAAGAAAACACCCTTTATCATGTTTCAACCACTGTTAATAATTCATATGTAAAAAATACCATCTAATTTTTTAAGTATTTCACATATGACCTAATTTATATGTTAAGTAAGGGGCTTTTGTGCTCTGTATGTTATCAACTGTATTTTTAATCAAAACTTTTAAAATTTAACTAACCTCATTTTACTGTTATTCATTTGTACCTTTTGTACTTATTTATACATTTAACTTACCTTATATATCATGTGTGACGCTGGTAAAACTTGCTTGTTATAAAATGCTATGTAACTTTAGCTTTTACCATGGCAAGCTGACTTTGGGGGTGGGGCGCATCCTCTTCCCTTTGTTCCATAATAGATGACTGTGGGGTTTTACTGTACTAACTTCAAAAATGGTTTAAGGCAGGGAGGCTGACTTTGACAGTCTGTTCTTTGGCAGCATATTAAGTATGTGGGGAGGGAAGCAAGGTGTTAGCTATTTTAAGCTTTCGTGGCCACACTAAGCCCCACATGAGGGTCACTGGAGGTCACTGGAGTTGTGCAGAGCCTGGGGTTGCCGTCTGTCTTCGGGTGTTGGGTTGAGTCAGCGTCAGGTAGCAGTCGTGGTTGTGCTCCCACCGCCCCGTTCTCTGCATTTCTGATCCTACGGTCTCCCGGGCAAGGACGGTGGTTGAGATGGATGGTCCGGATGTAAGAAGGATGGAAAGCCCAGGACATGGTACATCAGGGTGAGTGCAGGCACACGCAGTGTGGAGCCCCGGGAGGGTGAAAGGATTGATTAGCTGTACACTTTGGTAAGTAGTTATGTATTCATGTTAAAATTTCTGAGGGAATAAAAATCTAGAAATAGTGTGTGTATCTTTCAGACTCATAGAGGAGAGAAATAGAATGAGCAAAAATACTCAATCTAAAAAAGACAAGGAAGGAGAAGAAACAGAAAAGAATACAAATAGAAAGCACAAAATAAGGTAGTAGAAATAAATGCAAATATGTTAGTAATTACACTGCATATAAATTGGCAAAATGCTCCTGCTAACAGAAACTGTCAGATTGGATGAAGTAACAAAATCTAGTTTTGCTCTTTATAAGAAACATACCTTCTAAAGAATATAAATAACTTGAAAATAAAAAGGATGAAAAAAAGATGTGTGTCAGTACTTAATAAAGGTTGTGTTGGTGGCTGTATTAATGTTGTGTAAAGTTGACTTTGGGGGAAAAAACTACCCTAGAGAGTGAGGATCACCAAAAACTGATGAAAGGATAAAGGAATGGTAATTTACAATTGGTATGTACCTGATAATATACTTTCAAAATATATTAAGCAAAAAATAGGACCACAGAAGAAGTAGGCAAATCCGTTAGCATTGTAAGTAAATTATTTAAAATAATCTCTCTTATTAAGGAGAGATTTAAATTAATTTTTAATAAATTTAAATAATTTCTCTGCATATTAATGTTGGAAAAGGCAGAGAAAAGTCAAGAAAAATACAGGAGATTTAATAAAAGCATTTCCAGGTTTGCTGTAATGGACACTTACAGAACACTGCCTCGCAGAAATCTTTAAAAAAATTCTTTAAAAGTTCTTTTAAAGACCATGAGGAACATTTACAAAAACTAATAACATTTTGGTCAAATACAGCCAGTTTTAACAAATTTCAGTATATTGACATCTTACTGCATTCTGTTTATAATGCCATTAACTATAGGTAACAATATGATTTCCCTGTATGTTTGGAAATTTAGGTGTATTATTTATAAATGACTCGTGGGTCAAAGAAAAACTCAAAAGGAACATTAGAAAATATTTATAATTTAGCAGTAATAAAATACTCTATACCAGAACTTGTGTGATATAGCTAAAGTGATACTTCACGGAAATTTGTAGACTTTAAAGCTTATATTGCAGGACTAAATGCTGAAAAATAACAACTGAATTCTTAAGAATTAGAAGAATGAGAGAATACTCCCCCAAGTAAAGTAAAAAGGAAATAAATATAAGTTTATGAAATAGAAAACAAAAGTAAATCACAGAGGAAACAGTGCAACTAAAAATAGATTATTTGAAAAGACTAACAGAATTGAGAACTGCTGGCAGGATGAGTCAGGGGAAGAGAGAGAAGTCACGAAGCAGCGCACTTCTGGGGTGGAGATGGGGCTGTTGTAGGAATGGTCAACTTCAGACTAATGTCTGTGAATGCTTAGGTCAAATGGACAGATTCTTAGAAGAATATATAGCTCATATTGATCAGCTTGAGAAGGAAGAGAAAATTGAATGGCCTTAAAACATAAAAGAAAAATACTCCCGCAAAGAAAAATACCAGCTGTACACTGGTTACTAGCAACTTCTACACAGTATCCAAGGGGTAAGAGTAAGAACCCACTGAGGAAACTGGACGGCTTGCAGCACTAGGGTTGCCAGTCAGTGGGACAGGGTGGCTCTCAGTCGCTGGGTGGTTGGCTAACTGAGTGGAACAAGACAGACCTGGAGCATCCCTTTGTGCTCTGTAGACACATCTGTGGGGCTGGGTTCTAGATCTAAGTCTATAGGTAAGATAGAGGCATAATTAAGATAAGGTTGTACCACTTTCTAAAGATAATGGAGGAGAATTGTTTCATGACATTGAATAAATAAGATGAAAATGCATCAAACATAGAGCAAAAGATGGGCAGACATGACTACATCAACATTAATCATTTCTTCCCACTGGTAGACATCATCAGGGAGTAAGGGTTAGTGTTCTTCATGTAGAGAAACGTGCCGCACAGTGAAATAAAGACAGATAGCTTCATAGAAAACTGGGCAGAGGACATCACTATGCACTTCATAAAAGAATGAAAGTCATTTGGCTGATAAACATGCTGACAAACATTCAGCCTCATAAGTAATCAAGGAAGTGCATATTAAAACCACACTAAAGCCACAATGAGAAGGTGCTTTATTCCTCCTAGATTCTCAAAAATAAAAGCCAAATGGTATTGCTGTTGATGTAAATCAACAGCTGGAATACCCAGGCGGTGCTGGTGGTACTGTTGATTGCTACACCTACTAGAGAACACATGGCATCATTTAGTAAAGGTGCAGAGGCGCACGCACGATGATCCAGTGTCTCGTTCCTACCTCTGTGCACACAGATCAGGAGACGTGCCTGGTGGTTCACACAGTGCTGTTCCTGATAACAAAACAGCTCATGTGTCTGTCAGGGCAGGATGCAGAGGGCTGTACGCCTACCATGGAGCATGTGCAGACCTGGATGTGGACGGTCAGAGCTGCGCTCAGCCCCCGGGACCGCCTGAGGAATCTAGTGTCGGCACAAGTACACAGCGTGGCTCCATTTATGTAAAAGTCAGAACATGGGGAGTGGAGGGCACATGTGCTGTGCAGCTCTGAGCGGGTGACAGGGGGTGAGATTTAGTGATGAGTGAGAGGGAAGGGTAGTGTGTGTGTTCTTTTTCAAAAAATGCTAGGTGAGTACTCACATGTTTACTGTATTCTTTTTACCTTAAACTTATTTATATATAATATATGTTACTCATATATTTTATATATTTAAAACCTACTGATTAAATTAATAACAGTTACTGACAGTCAGTACTTAATTGAAACTAGTAGGTGGGAAAAGAAAAGTGAACCAGATTCTGGGCCATGAGTGCGGTATTTGCTATGTGTTTCCCACGTATGCACATTCAATCTTTGTGAATTCTCCAGCATAGTCCCCAGTTTTCTTTGGGGATCTTGAGTTTTTAATACAATATTTGTATCTGATAGAGGATGAGAGTTCCTGCTGCTGGTGGCGAGGCCCCCCGGGCTGTGTGGGTACAGATAGCTCTCATTCTTTTGCATTTTTCTGGGTGCTGCATTTGTGTGGTTTTCTACTTTCACATGTTTTCTGCTTATTGATTGCATTTTAAGAAGTTTGAGAAAGGCCTGGCCTTACCTTACACTTTTCTAACTTTAAACATATAATAATGTCTTTTATTCTTACAGTTGCATTTGTGGATGTAACTTTTTTTTTCAGAATATTACCATTTTTTGTTTATTTTTCAAGCACTTAATAGTTTTATGTGTCAGGCATGATTTATTCTAAACACTTAAAAATATTAGCTCATTTAACCTGCATTAAAACCCTGTGAGGGAGACACTGTCATTCTCATCTTCTAGCTGAGGACACCGAGGTGCAGAAGGGTTGTTGCCTGAGGTCACACAGCGAGTAAGTGGAGCCTGTCGTTCAACCCAGGAGCCTGGCTCCAGACTCTGCACTTGACTGCTGAGCCCTGGACCATTGGAGCAGGTCTTGAGGGGGACGTGCTGTCATTTTCAGTAGTATGTAATAAATAGGGTACTGTTTTGAAGGTTACCAGCATATTGTCAAATTGAGGAAATGATTATATAGTTTCTTCTCTTTTATCTAGAAAGGAAAAACTAGTATTAGTAAATAATATATCTCTAGACATTGCTTAACTCTGCTCTTAGATGAAGCCTGTGCGCCTGTGTTCGTGAGATGAGGAGAGCAGATAAAAAAAGTGTCTGTGGTCTAATTGCGGGCAGGACCACGCGCACAAGTGCTGGTAGTGGCCTTTCTTTCTTCTTCCGAAGATGAGTTGATGGAGCCATAATTTAAAATAAGAAAGCTTGATGGCAGCGTGTATAAATTTGGGAAAGCAGTATTTGATTCAGGGATGTTGACGTGATATTTGAGAGAAATCCTTGTCATAGAGTTAGACTGTGAATAGAGAAAATTGGGCAACTGTAGGTAATTTGTGAAGAAGCTAGTAGCAATATTTGGAAATAAGGCACCAGAGGGAAAGAGAAGAATCAGATAAACCCTTTAGAGGGATAGTTCTTAATAACTGAGGGCCATACTCTTTTGAGAGTCTGAGACTAGCTTATAGAAATTTCCATCTAAATTCAGGGGCTTTATAACTCCGTGTTGTTGTTCCCTCCCCACCAAGCACATCCTGCTTTTAGCTCAAGATATCTTTCTGATATCAAAACACTTAGGGATACATTTTATGAATTATTAACTTATTCTTTTGTACCAACTTGAAACCATTTGGAGGATAAACCATAGCAATTTAAAAGTCTGGTTTTTGTTGAAAACCAGCTAATCCTTAAGCCCCATTGGTATCATTTTAGTAATAGCACTTAACATTCAGAAAGGAAAAATAAATCACCTAACTTTTCGTTTTCAGTTTTATATAACTTGACAATCTGGTAGTTGATGACTTAACTTGCTATTCTGGTGTGAGATTAGACAGTGCAGTGTAACATTTAATGATTGCCTACTGTGTTGCAGGCACTGTGCTAATTGCTAGGCTACAGCAATGGGTACAGCTGTGGTTCTGCACTTAAGACAGTCCGCAGTCAGATGACGGGTCACAGAAGCAGGTGTTTGTAATACAGTACTGCGTTATATAGTATACAATACGTAGAAATGGAAAGAAAGGCCAGAATCACTGCTGGAAGAGGCGATGTCTGAATGAGTATTAAAGGATCAGAGAGACAGTGTGTGTGTGCATGTGTGTGTGTGTGCAGGAAGGAGAGCTGAGGTGAGGGGGACAGACGGGTGAGACTGGGAGCAGAAGACCAGCCTCAGGGAGGAGAGGAGCAGAGGCAGGCTGGTGAGAAGCAGCGTGACGTGCTGTACAAGTGCCGCAGAGGGATGCTGACTGGAGTGTGGATGAGGGACCTAGAGTGGTGCAGACGCATGGAGCCGGACCATGGAAAGCTTTTTTATGTCATTTTTAGGAGCCTGAACCTCATCTCTTATCCTGTGCTTTGGGAAGTGATCGAAAAGTTTTAAGCAGGGGACTGATCTGATCGTAGTTAAGTTTAACGGACTCCTCTGGTAGCTGTTATGGAAGATAAATTTGAAGGGAAAAAGGCTGGAGGCAGGGAGGCCATTTGGGAAGTAGCCGGCTTAGTCAGGCTGATGAGAACTTAAACCAGGGCTGTTGTTCTTAGGCATGGGCACGAGGAGACAGATTCGACTCTTCATATGTGTTCTTGGTTCACAGGAAATGCAGTAGGACTTGATGCTTGGAAGTGGCCATTGGGGCAGGAGTAGGCAAGATTAACTGGAGTTTCTGGCCACATGATTTCACGGATGGTGGTGACACCACACACAGAGAGAACGCGTGATGAGTAAGGATGAATTGAGAAGCCCAGGAGGTCAGGTTTGGGTGTTTTGAGTTTGAGGTCTAACAAGGTGATTGGCTTTCTGAACCTGATGCCGTGGGATGTGACTGTGGGTCCTGGACTGGAAAGACAAGTGTGGGAGAGGCCCTGCAGGGAGCGCCTGTGGGCTGTGGAGAGCGTGGAAGAGGGCGGAAGGCAGGCTCATGGGCACATCAGTGTTTCCGAGTCAAGCAGAGAGCTGCCCCGCAGAGGAGGGAAGGAACTAACCAAGAACAGGTGAAGTTGTCAGTGAGCCGACCCAGAGCCAGCGGAGTCTGGGCGTGGGGCCGTGTCTTCTCCCTATTGAAATACAGTTGACTTACAGCGTGGTGTTGGCTTCAGGTGTATACACAGTGATTGGGTTATTTATATAAAGAATATATATGTATTTTTTCTGTTACTTTTCATTATAGGTTATTATTAGCCACTGAATTTAGTTCTCTGTGCTCTATAGTAAATCCTTGTTTATTTATTTTATTTATAGTAGTTTGTATCTGCTAATCCCATACTCCTAATTTATCCCTCCCCACCCGTTGCCCCCTCCCCATAACCATAAGTTTGTTTCCTATGTTTGTGGGACTTTCTGTTTTGTAAATAAGTTCATTTGTATCATTCTTTTAGATTTCACGTGTAAGTGATACCATGTTTGGCTTTGTCTGACTTTCTTCACTTAGTACGATTATCTCAGTCCATACACATTGCTGCAGATGGCATTATTTTATTCTTTTATATGGTTGAATTATACACACACACAGACACACACATCCCACAAACTTTTTATCCAGTCACCTGTTAGTGGACATTCAGGTTGCTTCCATGTCTTGGCTGTTGTAAACAGTGCTGCTGTGAACATTGGGGTGCATGCATCTTTTTGAATTAGCATTTTCATCTTTTCCAGATACGTGCCCAGGAGTGGGATTGCTGGATCACGCAGTAGCTCTATTTTAGTTTTTTGAGGAACCTCCATACTGTTCTCCATAGTGGCGCCACCAATTTACATTCCTACCAACAATGTAGAAAGGCTGCCTTTTGTCCACATTCTCTCCAGCATTTATCATTTGTAGGCTTTTTGATGATGTCCATTCTGACCTATGTGAGGTGACACTTCATTGTGGTTTTGATTTGCATTTGAGCATCTTTTCGTGGGCCTGTTGACCATCTGTAAGTCTTCTTTGAAGAGGTGTATATTTAAGTCTTCTGACCATTTTTTGATTGAGTTGTTTGTTTTTTTGATATTGAGTTGTGTGAGCTGTTTATATATTTTGGAAATTAAGCCCTTGTCAGTCACATCATTTACAAGTATTTTCTCCCAGTCCATAAGTTATCTTTTCATTTTGCTTACAGCTTCGTTTCCTGTGTGAAAGTGTGATTAGGTCCCATTCATTTTTGCTTTTATTTCTTTTCCTTTAGGAGACTGATACAAGAAAACATCGCTATGATTTACATCAGAGAACGCTTTGCCTGTGTTTTTTCTAGGGGTTTTATGGTGTCATGTCTCATGTCGATGTCTTTAAGCCATTTGAGTTTATTTTTGTGTGTGATGTGAGGGAGGGTTCTAACTTCATTGATTACATGCACCTGTCCAGCTTTCCGAGCACCACTTGCCGAAGAAACTATCTTTCCTCCATTGTATATTCTCACCTCCTTTGTCGAAGATTAATTGACCGTAGGCATGTGGGTTTATTGCTGGGCTCTCTGTTCTGTTCCTTTGATCTGTGTATTTGTTTCTGTGCCAACCCCATGCTGTTTTGATGACTGTAGCTTTGCAGTATTGTCTGAAGTCTGAGAGGGTTCTGCCTCCAGCTTTGTTCTTTTTCCTCAGGGTTGCTTTGGCAATTCTGGGTCTTTTGTAGTTCTGTAAATTTTAGGATTTGTTTTTGTTTGTTCTAGCTCTGTGAAAATGATCATGATAGGATGATCCACATGTTTAATAGAACAAATACCTATGGTTGTGATGCCTTCTGTAGCCTGAGTGAGTGTAGGAGATCAGAATGTAGCATTCACCCAGGACTGAGGTTTCACAGCTGGCACATTATGAGTTTAGGGAGACTGATGTGTGACTTCAGAGCAGTTCACATGATCAGCCATGGCAAATACTGCATTCTGTGTTGTGCGTTATTCTCTGTGTATTAACCCATGTAATTTTCACAACAACTGTAGTTGTGATAGGAGATTCTACAATAAGCTCCCTGTCCCATGGGGGCAGGGAGGTGTGTCTTGTCTGTTGTGCTCTGGGTGCCTGGCATGCAGAATGCACTCAGACACTGAATAAGTGAGTGAACTGCATATTCTTACTCCCTTTATGCATGTGGTCCATGGGCAGGGCGAGGCTGGATGACTGGTGCCGTCAGTGGCAAAGCTGGTCAGGATGGGAGGTGGGGAGGAGCCCGCGCGGTGCCAGGACAGGAGCTGTCTGGGGGATCAGGGGAACAGAGGCAGGACAGACATGGGAGGGGAGCAGTCAGGAGATGAGGGTTGGAAACAGTTGTCCTGGGTGGTGACAAAGGGTCAGGGTCCTGGAATGGAGTGGAGTCGAGGCTATTGGTCGTGGAAGCTCTGAGCATATGTGTAGAGGGCGGAAGAGGCTGTGCTGCAGCGGCCGTTAGGGTGGAGAAGAGGACAGGGACTGTCCTCCACAAGAGCACTGCTGCGGACGAGGCAGGACAGATGTGGAGAGATGAAGGTCATTTTCTTTCTCTGACTCCCCGCTTTCTCACCTGGTTAGGGGCTCAGTCTGGTTGGCTGAGAAGGCAGGAACGGCTGGGGCTCCTTCCCTCCTGAATATGAACAGGCCTCTGGGAAAGCTTCATAGTACTCAGTAAAAACACAAAGGTTTTAAGTTTTGCCTGCTGTTCCAACCATACTTAAGGTATGAATTCTAAACGCTGTATTTTCCCCCTCCAGAAAAACTTATCTCACTTTTTGTTGTCATAAAGCTAAAGCTTTGTGTTTGTAGCAGCACCGATTTTTGTTTGGCAGCTGCTGCAGCCCAGACGAAGGCTCTCTCCCCCCAGGATGCCCTGTTTCCAGGTCCCTGCCCACCCTCTCCCCTCCGCTCCCCTAGGCTCTTCTTGAATACTTTTGTTTCAGGAAGCTCTTGAAAGGTTTCTTTCTACATTACATGGTTGCACAGAAAAAAGTAAAGTTTATTTTTGCACTAACTTGTAGTTAAGGTTTTCAGTTATACATTTTCAGGATGTTTCAGTAATGTAAGCAGTCAATCCTGGTTCATTTCTGAAAGATTATTCAGTCTGATATTTTATTTGCTTTACCAGGCTCTAATTTGTTTTTATGTATTTTGATAGTGTTGTTATTTCTGTCCTGAATATCTCCCTTTAGAAAAGCATTAAAAATCCAGTAACTTATTATAGGATTGTGTTAAACCTAAAGTTTTATTGCTTATCATATACTTTAAAGCATAGCTTCTGATTTATAAATTGTTTCCTTTTGTAGCTGTGTAGTTATGCCCACCTATCCTCTTGTTTACGTCTGTGTGTGTCTTTCTGACAGATGAACATCACCCTATGAATAATCACTCATAGCAAATTCAAAGTTAGTCAAATATGTTATAAAACGTGTTTGTATAATGAGATGATTTCCGAAGGAGCCTCTTAGAGCAGATGTGCTGTGTGATTCCGGGGTTTTCTCTGCCCACTCAGGGTCTCAGGAAGCAGCGGCTGAAATACGGCTGCGTGACCTTTGACACAGAACCCACGAATGCCTCAAGTACAACTTCACTTTCACGGCCTTCTTCGTGAACCTCAGTGATTGTCAGATCAGATGTGCGTTTAGATCTTTGTACTGAACACGTCTTGAGGAGGAGAACGAAGCCGGGGTCAGCTTGGCATCATCCGCACGTTCGTCTTCTGTTACTGAGGGTTCCGGGGGGCTGGGGTGATGGTGCTCCCCGAGGAGAAAGTGCAGCGAGTGCGGGTGGACCCGGTGTCTCCTCAGTACTTCCCCGGGGGCCTCACGGGCCCCATGGTGTCCACACCCGGTATAGAGCGGATGGGTGGGTACCTGCGGTTCCGTGTGACGCCTCCATCTGTTACATCGTCAGCGCATTAGCTGACAGATTATGTCAAGACAGTGTGTTTGAAAGTATCTCACTTTTCCTTCATCAGTAAGCTGGATCAGACTGTCTCACAGTGGTTAATAGCACAGGAGGCTTTTCATGTGTTCAAGTGTTTGTATAGTGGATATTTAAGATTATATGTGTGTTTTTCCGTGGACATTTTTGTAAATCTGATGATTTTGCCAGTTTGTCAACTCTTAAGTATAATTTACTTAACTATAAATATAGTTAAGTATGTAATGTTTAATTAGTATTTTAATTTTACACTAATGAAACTGAAAATTCTTGAGTCTTACTCTTTTACACTTGTTGATTTGGGTTCTGATAATCCGTTTGAAAATGAGGAATATGCTTAGGCTCTCGTGACCTTTAGTAGCAGAAGCTCTCAGTCCTTACAGGTCACAGTTGATCGGAAGCTGCTGGCTGTTGTCAGTGGTGCACGTCTAAGCAGGTACAGGAGACCGCAGGACAGAAGCATGGTTACCTTCGCAGTGTGTTTGCTCCCCTCAGACACTTTGTTTCAGAAGACAAGTGCTGTTCAGTAGCCTGGTGAAAAGACTCTTCCTCCTCTTAGACAAGGCTCATGGGAGATTTCTTGCTAACTTGGACATTTCAACGTTTGAACATACTGAATTGGAGTCGTGGAATGGTTGAGAACTAATTCATTTTTTCTTGTTTTGCTGAATCAGTAGTTTAGTAATTAAAGCTCTTAACAGATTTAGTAAACATTAATTTGAAACTTAAATTAATGAAAAGTATTACATACAGGAGATTTACAGTAATTTTTTTGGAGATTTGGGGAGGTGATTAGGTTTATTCATTTATTTGTTTATTTTTACTCCTTTTTTTTTTAATGGATGTACTGGGGATCAAACCCAGGAATTCGTGCATGCCAGGCACGTGCTTTACCACTGAGCTACACCCCTCCCTCCTCCAGTAATTTTGATATGGGAGAACATAGAAAATCAAAACAGTTCATGATTTGTCTAGGTAATAAGATATGACTAGAAGAAAGATGTTTTCTACTAGAGGAACTTGTTTTGATTTAACAGTTTGGGGAAGGGGGAAGGCAGCTGGAGAGGTGGTTAAGCCCAGATTACCACTAGTACACTAAATATCCCAGTCCATAGGTATTTCCCTAAAGCGCTCGTGTTTTCAGCACTTTTGTTGACTAGCCTTCCTTACAGGGCTCTGAAGTCGCTTCGTTTATCCGTAACCTCGTTTAGCTGAAGCATGCACTGTGATGGGTGAAAACCGATTTGGGGGTGTGTGTGTGATACAGCGTGATAAACTCTATTACAGCTGTCTAAAAGAGACGTGAATTTCATTTTTCAAAACTGTTTTAGTGACGAGAAGGTAACCAGGAACCTAAACTTAATTCCTTTTCTCTGAGTTTGTCACCTTCTTCAGCTGCCGAGTTCTGTGGTGAACAGAGCCTGGTCGCTGTAAGTTGTCAGCTGTGCTGAAGGACCTTCCGGAAGCCTTGCTGTTTCCCGCAGAGGTGCGAGGGCAGAACGGCCCGGGCCTCAGGCCTCTCCGGGGGAGAAGCCCTGGTGACGGCCGTGTGTCTCGTCTGGATGGAGCAGCTGGGGGACCAGCAGCCGCAGGAGGAGGGTTTCGGGGGGGGGGGCTGTCGTTCCGGGAGCCGTCATGCTGAGAGGGACTCCGCTGCCCTGGGTCTGAAGTGGGGTTTGGAAATGCTGGGAGAACCTGGAAAGCGTTGCTGGACAGACTAACAGGAAAAGGGGAGAACATTACCTTTCACTATCACTTTTAAAAAGGATTTGAAAAAGGTTGAGAGGAATGGAATATAGATTTCCAAATTGGAAAGGGACTTGGCGGAATCCGGCTGATTTGGTCATTTTATAGATGGGGAGGGAGAACCTCAAAGAGTTCTGTGATTTGGTGTGTAGATCGTAGGAGCTGGTTTGAAGTGGAAGCTACAGCTTCCCTGCTGGGTTTGATTGGTTCACTGTGAGCTATCATTGTCAGAATGTCAGGAGGTGGGAGGGACCACGGGACAGAAGACCCCCTAGTGACCTTGGCAGATGGTCCCCTGTGCCTCACACACCGTTTCAGGAGAAAAGCTCTGCTCGCTGACGTGCGGGGAAGACTGACCTTCGCACAAACAGGGATTGTGGGACGTTTCCTGCTAACCTGAGTGTTTCAGCAGCATCAGGGCTGTTTCTAGAGAGTGTAAGGGTTGTTGATACAGGAAACAGACCCAGGATGGAGGTAGAATGATAGGAGGTTAGTACTTAAAATCTCAAAGGAACAATACCTTTCTGTGATGTTTTAACAGCTGCCCTTAATAATTTATCTCAAATTAGATGGGTTCAGGAGTAACAATGTTTCTTTTGGCAAAAAGTAAATGTATAAATAGAACTTTTGTATATTCTTTTTGAGGTGGATAAGGCATTTGAATGTTCTTATCTATTATATCTGAATAAGTCAAGAATAACTAAATAAAATGAAATAACTAAAATAGAAAAAAAATCCTGTTAGAAAATATATGTATATATATTTTTACTTTTAGTCTGGTTATTCTTTATTACGTAAAAGGCGCTTCATAAATCTTGTCAACTCACACCTGAATTCTATTTCTGTCTTTCAGCTATAACCACACATGTTTAATGATATCAATTATCAGGTCTTCTTTCACTATAAATTACAGAATAAATAAGTGTGTTATCAGACCTTTGGGTCTTAAATCATGCGAGTATCCTTTGCACATTTTCCTGCACTGCCTGTTTGATCGTAGGAGCACGAAACGTTTCCCACCTCACATGGCACTTCTGCTCGTTCAGCCCTTTCCTTGGAGTTAAGATTAGACAAGGCTTACAGATTTTTAAGAGTGTGAGTTTTGAAAGGCTTCTGACCACTGAGGATTGTTTGAAGCTTTGGTAAGTGAGATTTAGTGCTTTAAAAGAGGACTTTAAAAATTCTCAAAACACTTGGAAGGTATTTATTCCAGTTCTAAGTAAAATGCAGTTTAGCTTTAGATTAAGGAAGGTCTTGAGGTTTTATTTGGGGTTTAGGAAACTCGTTTTATTTCCACTCTAAAGTGGTTATCAGAGCAGGTTTTTTATTCCCTATAAAGTGCTAGCAAAAGAAAATGAACTGTGTAATGCCAATTTTAAGAATTACAGCGAATGCATTTCTTGGAGGAAGATTGTGCACTCTCTCCCCCATAGCATCTCCTTAATAAAATATGCTGCTTCTCCTATTTCTGTCAGTCTTAACGTAATAGAATCTCACTCAATAAAGAGCTAAGAATTCATTTGATAGACAACATTTGTTTTACATACATCATGAGTTTTTTAACTTGCCCCCTCCACACGCACCACCACCACTTAACATAGAAAAGTGCCTTTTATAAAGTTTAGAAAACTTTTCAAATTGCTCTGTCATAGTTCTCTTAGTGGCTATACCATTTTTTCTTGTTATTGGACGTATGCTATTTAAAATTTTTTTTCTTATTGTAAGTACCTGACATGAATATTTGCATATAAAGCATGTCTAATAATTTACCCTAGGATAGAGTCCCAAGAGCGGAATTATTGGGCAGACCCTTTAAGCTTTGTAATACATGTTGCTCATGTTCTTTCCAAAAGGCTATATCAGTTTATAGTCTCCAGTGTGACTTGTGGGGTCCTTTCGGGGGCTTGGTGAGAGCACGTGGCAGAGAGCACCACATGGCGTGGGGAAGCACGGTTCCTAGTCTCTGCCACCCCACGTGCTAACTGTAGCTCTCCGTGTTTATCACGTAACACGTGTGTGCCTCAGTTTCCTCACCATAAACTTGGATGAATCATAAGTACTCTCCCAGCTCTTAATTCTTATTCTATAAAAAAAATGGATTTGAACAAGTAGGATCAGTGCTGACTTCTCACCAGCGGATTTGTCTGGAAGGAAAGCAGACTCAGGGAGAATGAGATGTACCCAGAGCAGGGAGGATGCTGAGGCCAGAGGAACAGGACGCCTGGTTTACTCTTCAGATGATTTATCTAAAGAAGAGTAGAGTCCAGTCAAATTATAGCCGATAGACAACTTCACTTGAGACATAGGGACTTTCAAATAATTTTAAGCAGAGAAAGTATAAGGAGAGACGTGTATGTAGCTTTTCAAAAGAAGTTGTGTTTTAATGTAGGTTATGGGTTATAAAATGAATCAGTCCAAGCCAAAAAAATAATTTATTAAAGATTCAAATATTCATACAAAAGGCAAAATATTTTCAAATTTTTGAGTCAGTTATTCTGTCATGAGAAAGGGGGCAAAAACTGTGTATCATCTCAAATACGTAGCAAAGGGGCACCTCGGCACAGAGTAAACCTGGTAACTTCTCTTCTCAGGAAGCAAGCACCTTAACCCTGCCTTTATTTGAAGAAGACTTAATCTCTATTAATAATTTAGTCAACCGAACTTCATTAATGGTTGTGAGAGAAACCTGACCATGGCCTGGCTGTGCTCATCCGGGACTGGGACTCCCTTCCAGAGACTTCTGTAAAATAAATCTCTATGGCACTGCCACCAGGCATTTAATTATTAAACAGACACAAGTATGGTAATAATGTAAAGATTGATATATGAGCATTTTTGTAATTAGCTTTCTAAATTAAGAATAACAAAACATTTCTTAAATCCTGCAATGAAGGATGTTAGCTGATTTATTGGTCCATTTTAAAATCGACACTTCTGGTCTGATTTTAAAAATTGATAAATTACGAAATGTAAATTATTGTACAAAAATAAGATGTACCGTGTTAAAAAATGTTTTCAAGTAGGAAAAAAAACTCAAAAGTTTGCTGAATGATGGTAGTTTTTAAAAGTCTGTTAGTCTTTGAGTTCACTCTTTGGAGTTCCCCAGATAGATGGTTAGAGTGAGAACTAGTGAGTTCATTGCTTGACTGAATAAATAATTGATAGGGCACAAAAGCGGCTTTCTCTTCCTCCCCAGTTCCTTTCTCCCCCATTATTCACTTTCTCTCTTTTAAAAGGCTCCTTTGCAGCCAGGGAGTAACTGTGTATGAATGTGCGAGGGCCCAGGCCTACTGCAGCCTCGGCGTCAGCTGAGTAACCGGGGTCACGAAGGAAAGGAGGGACTCCTCCAGTGTGGGTCCCCCCGTAGCTGCTGAAAAGACGCGGGGTGGTTCTGCGTCGCCAGACCTCACCCTGCGGTAAGGCCGCCGTAGGGGTTTTCTTTAGCAAAATATACTCTTCTTTTTGGATGTAGTATCTCTGTGTCTTTCACAGTGTCTGCCTCAAGACAGAATTGAATTTTAAAACTGAGTCAATCACTGGATTTCTTCTAGCTTTTCAGAAACCTTTCCGCTATGACATGGTCAGAGTTAATCTGGTAAAACATCAGCATTTAAAAAAATTTTTACATAGCCTATTAGAATTTATTTTCTAAGAATTATGGCGATGGTATTAAATATTCATGTGAAGTCCCACTTTTCTACCTCTCAGCACAGCACCAGAGTAGGAATTGCTCCAGATCATTTGCTCTCTGCTGTTAAGTCATAAGAGACTCAGCATTTCCCTGGATCAAAGCCGTGTCCATCCAGCCCAGTGATCGCTCAGACAGTGCTGCCACTGGGGGTGCTGGTCATCCTTCGTAAACCAACTGCCGCCTTATTTTTTTGGAATAAGTTAGTAACTGGATATCTTAAGAGAGTATTTTAAAATATTTCTTGAAACTTGTGTATGTTTGGCACATTTCATGATATGAGAATGCTTTTTTTTCCGCATTTATGTAACAGAAATTTGAAGTAAGATAATACTGTAATCCAGACTTCATCACCTGAAAGTATTTATTACTCGATATCTTGCTGCTTCACTTGTGTACTCGTGCTTCACCAGGGTAATGCTTACCCTTGAGTATGTTTTTAAATAAGATAAAGCTGTGTTTAGTATAATTCAGTGTCATATATTTTATTGTATGCTGCTCTTCAGATGACAATCATGTGTAATATACAGACCAGTGCGTCTGATCGAGGCGCCGCTCTGGATAACCAGCCTTTGCCCTGTGCCCTGTTTGCCTTTCATTTCTGAACTTCAAGTGACGCCTTCTTATTCACTTAAGACTTAGTGATTCAGTCAATACTCACTTTATTCATAGTCATTGTGATATTATGACACATTGTGATTTTGAGTGCTGAACCGTGTTGTTCTTTTTGGATCTAAATTGAGTGTAATTTTTAGTCATTCTCAAAACTTAGGCTTTACTCTGGGTTTTCACAGTTCTATTTCAGTAGTCACGGAAACCGAGTATGTCTGGTTTTTACTGGCCTTCTTAGTCTGACACTGGTATTGTTGACCTGCGTTTCTAAGCAGGACAGTGAGTGTTTCACTTATCAGTGGCCACAGGACTGCCCTAAGGTTTGGTGGCTTCAGACAGCAGTCATGCTCTGTTTCTCATCATTTGGAGAGCTGGCTGGGTGAGTCTGCGTCCTGCGGCCCAGGTTTGGGCTGCGGGCTGTGGCTGGGCGGCCCTGGGCCCCGGGCTTCCCTTCCGTGCGCTTCTCTGTGAACTTACCTGGGCTTCCTCATGGCATGTTAGCTGGACTCCAAGAAGGGACACTCCAGAAGGGAGAGGCAGAAGCCACAGCTCTTCGAGGCCCAGATTCTGGAGACACCCAGAGTCACTTCTGTCTGTTCTATTGGTCACAGACCAAGCACCTGGGGTCAGGTAGGGGTGGGCAGGCATGTGACACTACCTGATGAGGGGGCTTACACTGTGGAAGGGCACGTGGTGGGGTGTGTTGTCGCAGCGTCATTAAACTACCGCAGGGGGTTGAACTGTTTGCTTAGTGTAGGTGTTTGTGGTTGCCACAAGTCACCAGGCACGTGAGGGTGTGTGCTGGCTTTATGGGAGGGCCACCTAGGTGCTCCGGGCCGCTGTTTCCTCAGCTGTGCCGTGGTGATGTCAGCCCTGCGGGATGGCTTGACGGTTGAGTGACATGACTGCTGGGAAGAACACGGCATAGTCCCCTGCTGTCCCTTTCCCAGGTCCCGCGTGTCTGATTAACATACACATTTGTCATGATAGAACTTAAAAATGTGTTTTTACTGACAAATGATAATTCACCTGAAGTCTTACTAGTCTTATCAAGGCACTGTGATAGATCTAATCCGAATAAAGTTTATGATAGTCGGGTAATTTATCTGTCTTCTAATTCAAGCATTTCCCTGGTGCAGAAAGTCTTTGTCAGCTGTCCTCTCCGGGCTGTTCCATGCCGTGAGCTGCTGGTGGCGGGGATGCTGAAACCAGCTGGCTGGCGGGTTTATTTGCCATAGGTCTCCGCTCCATCCTGCCTTCCCTCATGCAGAGAAGCCTGGAGACTTTCCTAAGTGGTCTTTTTAGGTCAACCTCCAGAATTTGTTTATGATCTAATTTACAAGTCCCTTGCCACAGGGGTTACCAAAGTGAATCAGAGAAGGAAGTCTGAAGAGAGAGGTAGTTTTCCCGTGGTTGTTGATGAGGAGGGCATGGATGGAGGATGCTGTTTGTCTGGCAAGCATGGTCCTTGATGCTGTGTGAGTCAGCCCTTGTTTGTTCTAGTCTGGGTAGTCACCAGCGCCACCATCCTGTCACACTTTCAACACTGAGTTTTGGTCACCAGGTAAGCGAGTCCTAGAAAATCAGTGCTACTTATAAGAAAGTAAGTGAAAGCACATGTCATACTTTGCTCTTGAAGATCAGATTGAAGAGGATATTGATGTGGCTTTAAATAATATGTACAAAGACAAAACCAAATAAAGTATTACATTAAACACAGCAGACAGCTGGAGGAATGGAGGGAGAAGTACAGAAGACCTTCTGGAATTAAAGAGTCGAACAGATGATAGTGTTCTGGGTTATGTGGGAGGTGCCAGAGTGAGAACGGGGCATAGGAAGTGGACTGAGTTTTGTCAGGTGAATTTGTTGAGAGTGAGAGAGAACGTTTCATTTCCTCTAAAAAAAAATCAGTGACATTGGAATTTTGTTCATCTTATTTTTAAGCATGGTCTTTATAAGTGATTTTTGGGAGACGCTTTTAAGTTGTATGGACGGCCCTACTTTTGTCCACAGCATACAGTGGGGACGAGTAACATTACCTATTTGGGTAGCACTTAATTTACAAAGCGTGTTCGTGCATATTACTAAGTTTTCTCGATTCTAAGAGATTTCAATTGTAAGACATGCCCTTTGATTTAATAACTTTTTTCTCTCCTTTTGGAAAAATCAAACGCATTTTTTGGAGGAGGGAGGAGTACTCTCTTGAAGGGTAACTGTGGCTTACTCGTGCTCGTTGGGCAAGCTGCCCTTGACCTCCAGCACCTCAGCCCTGAGAGCATGATTCTGAGCACATCCAGGAATTACTTTGGCCTGGTTTCCATTTCCTATTTAGTTAGGCCTGCAGCTTTGTTTTTTTACTAGTTACTTTACACATCACTGGAAGTTAAGTCACTTCTCTTAAATGTCATCTGGGAGAGTTTGACAGGCAGGTATTTGGTACCTGCTCAGAATTATCACTTAGTAAATCTTAACTCAGCATGAATTAGGCACGTGTCACAGGCAGCTCTGCATATATAATAACTTTTTATTTCAATACTGCATTATAGTGATCTTTATAAAGACATTTCGAGAGGTAGTTAGGGACTTAACATAATTAAATTAAAACTCAACTGTATATGGTTCTGTTAATGCAGGCAATTGAGGTGACAGATAAAAGGTGTATTCTTACTCATGTCCAAGTGCACCATGGATAGGCAGTGACAAGCTGTTATGTGATGTGTGATGACTGGCAAGGTTCTTGTGAGATCTACTGTAAGACTCCTCTTGATTTGAAAACTGTTAAAGTGAAAAAATACACATTTTAGAGTTTAGAAAACAGACTATATCTTTTCTCCTAATAACTACACAGGAAGACAGAGCAGGGCTGGACACTGTTCTTACTAAGGTAAAGAATCTGAGTAATTGAGACTTAAAAGTCACGCACTAAGTGGTAGGTCTGGGACTGTAACCCGGCTCTTCAAGACTTCAGGTGTGCGCACTGTCTGCTGCTCTGTGCTGCCTTCTTGTCTGTAATTTAGTTATGGATTCCCTTCAGTTTAATGAGATTCACTTATTCAACAGGTGTTTACTAAATGCTGTTATTGTATGCCAGGCATTACAGTAAATAATACTGTACGACAATAAACAAGAAGTTATGATCTGTGTCCTCACGAAACCAACAACTTCAGAAAAAACTGAAGCTGAAATAACTACAACTAAGATGAACACCGAGGGAGAAGCAAGTGAAAAGGTGCAGGAGGTTGTGTGACAGGGAGACCTCGCCTGGCTCGGCCTGGCGGGGCAGTGCTGGCGGTCACGGGAGGGAGGGACAGGGGTCATCACTGTGAGGCTGAGGTTTTGGGGATCAGCATGGTCAGAGGGCCCTGCAGGCAGCAGAAGCAGCAGCTGCAGGCACGGAAGGAAGCACTGGAAGGGCCCCGCTGCGGCCGAGCGCTGTGGAGAAGGGGAGACAGAGGTGGGGAGGAGTTCAGGAGGCGGACGCTGCGGCCTTACTCAGGGTGTCGGGCAGTCACGGGAGAGCTGTGAGCTGAGGTGTGACACGGAGCTGAGTTAGCGTCAGGAGGAGCCTGCTGGAGGAAGCTGCTTCCATGGACCTGGTCGCAGAGAAGGGGACTGGTGTCAAGTGTGGGAGGCAGACACAGCCCACAGTATCCTCTCCCAAATCCTCTAAGTAACCTGTACTTGACGTTAGGAAGTGACTGTGGTATAGAATATAACTTAGAAAGCATTGTTCCTTAAAAAGCGGTTTGTGAAGTGAGCTGATTTCCATTATTGTTAGATCCCATTAAATAGTATATGGAGAACTTGGTTTGAAAAGAGAATTTTACGCCTTAATCTGTATGGTAAAGCATGTAAGTAACTTCGTACATACATGGTGTGCACCTGTATAGTGCGTGTTATTTTGTTCACACTTGTGCTTATTAATCAATAACGGATTTGAAAGGTGGCTGAATATTTATGATTTTATTATTTTTGGTTGATTGGTTGAAACTTAGATGAAGAATTTGAACCTTTTTGTTTCAAATAGCATTTTATTAAGAAACATTTTTTTCCTTTGTAATGATAAGAATTTATTGTTGGATCATTGGCTTGAGAAATGGGCTCCTAGTTAAATTAGAAGATTCGGGAGAAAAAAGTTTCAGGAGCGTACTTCCCTGAACGCCTTGTGAACTGCTTTGTTTCTTACCCAGCAGTATTTTTTGTGTACTTATGGCTGCGATTAGTCTGTTGTATACAGGGTATCACAGTCAAGGACCTGTGCGAGCTTTGACATGGGCAGTCAGACAGCTGGGGAAATAAGATGATGGAGCCTGGGGTTCTAGAGGGTTTTCGCTCATCTCAGTGGGAGAGGTCCAGCTGATACTCTGTTCCTCCTGTTCGTGGCCGTGTGAGTGCGCAGCTGACTGTTGCCAGATTTTTCAAATTTTCTAAAGTGTCCTGAAATACAGATTTGAATGTAAATTAGTTGGTAACTAATTCAAATATTTTTTTAAAACTCTGACTCTAACTACAGGACAAAATATGCCCGGAGAATATATTTGGCCCTCAGGCCTCTGTTTTACAGCCTCTGCTTTATAGATGTCTTCAATCCCAATATGAAGGTGGAAGATCAGAACTATTTCTAGGTAAAGTAAATGTCAAAAGAAGGAAGGAAAGAAAGAAGAAAAGGAAAGAGGAAATGAGGTATTTTTTTTATAAGAAGTACAGAACTATCTAGGTTGTGTTTTTAGTTTAAACCGAGTTCAAAGAGAGTCGCTGTCCCCAGAGTTACTTGCATGTGCTTCAGAGCCTGCGTCTGGTGACTTCAGCTAACTGAACGTGCACGACTGGGAACCGGGGAGGGGTGGGCACGCGGGGCTGCCGGTGCGCTGTGGGTGGGAAGCTGGTGGTTCCCAAACAGTTCCCAGGGGAGGACAGCAGAGACGAGAGACAGCTGACATCCGAGAGAAGTCAGACAATAAAAAAAACAGCAATCTGAGTGAATCATGGACCCTTGAAGCATCACTGTGTTAAGAGCATGTTCTGACTTTTATGTTAATGAAAGAAGAAGAGGTCAAATTGTGTTGTACATTCTGATGTTTTCAATACGCCCCTCTCAGTAACACATACGATACACAATCATTGCAGGCAATTAAGAAAATGTAGAAAAGTAATATGTAGCACTTTTCTTCAAAAGCTAGGAGTAGGTAAAATAAATTTTGTGATTTCCTTAAAGTATTTAAATAGAGCTTGACACTTAGTTTCCTAATAGCCAGTTCATTTCCAAATTAGTCGAATTTTGGCTTAAATAAAAAAGAGTATTAATTAGCTCAGGTGAGAAGAGGCACCAGCAGTGAGACGTACATGGATTAGTGAAGCCAGCGGCTCAGCGATTCCTTCGAGGACTCGTTTGTCCTCTCTACGCCCTGCACCCAGTATCGCGTTCTCCGAACTCTGTGATCCCAGCGGCTCCCGATCACCTTCAGGATTATGAGTTTCTTTTCAGATCTAGGGAGAAGAATCAGCTGTTCTTAGCTTTCTCAATGAGCAATGTCGCTTTCCATTCCCTGCTGCCCCCGCCCCCGGTTTGCTTCTCCTTGGTCTAAATTGGTCTAACTCTCACACAGGCAAACTAACCCTTTGCAGGAGGAATGGGTTTACTGTACTGGATTAGGCTGTGGTGGTCCAGCCTGGTGCATCAGGGTCGGCCACCTTCTCCTGAGCCCCGACTATGGGGGGACTTGGGGTGGAAGTCAGTACCCTCAGCCCTGTCCACTGCGAGTGTGTTAAGCATCACCGTGCCCGGTCCAGCCCAGGGAGGATGGGTGAGCCCCTGGAGAAGTCACTGTCTCCCGTGTTCCAGCACCTCGTTAGCAAAACTAATTTTAGAGCCACTGATTGAAGATTTTCTTTTTCCAAAAATTCTCTTGCCACTTAATAGACGCCTCTCTGTAGAAAAAATTATTATGTGGGTCATAAACAGAGCAAAGTTAGTTAGTGAAATACAGTTCTTTAAATAAGCTTTAGTTTTTTTAAAAAATGTATATTCTCCTGCTTTCAAAGGATTTTTGTACCATAATCTCTAGGAGATGGTATTATCCTCATTATCTGATTATAAAAGTGAATTATAATTTATGGGATTACTTATGAAGCCCAAGTAAATACTTATTTTTGAAGTTTTAAAAGTCTTTCTGCAGAGAATGCTAATTCTGTATCTTAAATACCTATCATTTTGACTAAAATATTTAACCAGCTGACTGTGTATTTCATTTCTTTCAATTTTCAGATTTTTAAGTATTAGCCAAATATGTTAGTATCTGGGTCACACAGTCATTACAAACAAATCTAGGCCAGAATGGTGTATGCTTCTTGGCTGCCCGCTTAGGTCTCTGTGTGACCATGCTCTGACTTTTCATTATTTGGTTCCCTTTCAGCTAAGCTTTGCTGGCTTATTTTTGCACAGTTTTATGTCAGTTCTTTGTATGGAACTGGTCTTCCTGTGAATTTCCCCCTAAATCAAGGTAACGGAGCAAATAAATGACAGTTCTTGGCTGTAGTGCCTTAGAAGTGCTGCTGTACAAAGGGTCACACAGTTAAACTACCTACTGCAGTGCTAATTATTGGGTGAGATCTTGTTTAAAATGCTAGAAAACCTGTGTTTTGGCACAAGAGCTGTTGCATTTCTCAGAGGCCCAACCTGTATGCAGTTTGGCATCAAGAACCTCAGAACTGCCAAAGACCTGCGGTGACTCTTGAGTGTAAACTTGTCCCACCTTGTCACACTGGATGGCGCCATGTTTTGTTCGGGTAAACTGGGTCATCCGAGTGTGATGGTGCAGAGATTCGGGAAGGGAGCGCGGAGGAGGAAACTGGAGCGACAGCAGTTTCCCCTTCACCCTGGAAGTCCTGCAGGCTGCTCGCTTCTGAAGCATGTGTTTAACTTTGAAAGGGATGCAGTTTACTGGCAGCTTATGTTAATGCAGGGCACATAGTTTCTTGTTCTTAAAATTAAGAACCTTATACCTTTTGGAATTTTTAATATTGTTTTCTCTGCTGAATTTATAATGCTTGATTTCACACTACTGTGTCCTATTATGAAAGTATGAAATGAGAGCATTCATGCCTCTTGAAAGTTTCTAGATAAGTTAAAAATTTCTTCATCTAGCATCAGTGGACATCCGGTTAGCAAGCGTTCCAGATGTTAAATGCTTGCCTTCTTTGATTGCTAGAACATTCTTACTGTAAAATATCTGAAAAGCTACGTGTATATTAATGATTCTGGGTTGTTAGTGAGTATTTGTTAATATAGGGTCTTCAGGGGTTATTGTGGTTTGTCTGTTGTGGGGCCATGTGTCTTCGAATAAACAGTTCACCATAGCCATCCTCTTTTTGAGTTTTGTAATTAGTGTTTCTGTTTCTCAAGGGATGATGGCAATTCATGTGGCTACTAGCATGCAGAGAGGTTATCAGTGAGTAAAGGAAGAAGGAGGTTCTTAATGGGACCGAAGAGCACTTCCACAAGGACGGTACTGGGATTCTGTCTCCTTGTATCTGGCCCGTGTCCCGCCCTGCCCAGAGCCTCCCCCCATGGCCTTGGCTTTGTGTTTTTTTGTTTTTAAAGTGTAGTACTTGGCCATGTTCCAGAGAGTTATTGTGAAAAGGATGAGCTTAGATTTCGGAGCAGACACGCAGTGATGGGGTCCCAGCTGGACCATTTAACAGCTCTGGGGTCTTGAGCATGTTCCCAGCTGTGACATGGGCTTGCTACCTCTCTCTCTCAGGGCCGAGGGAGGGTCTCAGATCCAGTGCAGGAGAGAGTTTAACACGTCCAGTTCTCTTTCCTTATGTTTTAAGACAAGTGACCCATTTGCTTTGCAAATGACATTTGCTTTTTTGGCATGATACTGTAAGAATTCATGAGTTAATACCCCTAAAGTATGGTAGCTTTTAAGATGTCTTTAACTATTCACAAATAAGTGGTATATGACAAAATATTGTTGGTTTTTGTTGAGAATGTGGAATGTGGAATTATTTTGCAAACTGAAAATACAAATTCAGATGCAAAAAAACCTTTTAATAAAATTTGAAAAGCGTCTTTTTTAGCCAGTAAAACTAATCATGTTGAAATATTTCATTAATATCTTCAAAGAGTTCATAAGCTGAAGAGTGCTTTTTTTTTTTTACTGCGAAGGTAAATGTTAACCCAGTGGCCGTGTATAGAATGTGAACCTCCCGAGTTTATTTATTGAGATTTGTTCACAAGCACTTGATATGTTTGTTTGTATTGAATGAATACTGCAGCTCAGTCCTCGACCCGTTAGTCTAAGACACCCCCCCCAGGCCCACTTTTGTTCAGCTGTCTCCCAGCTCCTCCATCCTGAACTGACAGGGCAGAATACAGAGCTGCCCTAGAACCAGACTTAAAACTTCAATCATCTTTGACACCTGTTCCTCATGCCGATCAATGAATTAAAGTAATCTTCTGGATTCCTGTCTCTGTCCCTTTTTCAAAACCGGGGCTAGACTGTCATAACAGACCCCACTGTGCATGCTGTTGCCGAAACAGTCTCTTTGCCTTGCTAAGTCGGTTTCTGAGCAGAGAGCGTGATGTGACCGTCTTCCCGGGATGCAGGGGAGGAACTTGGCAGTATATACGCCTTCCTGCGACGCCTGGAGCACCCGCGTTCCTGCCTGCTGCACATAATACTGATGATGTGAGGTGCAGTTTATCTCTACCTGTAAAAGTCATATCATAAGATCTAGCAAAGATCTTTTCTCTGAAGCCTTCCCTATCAACCCGAATTAAAACCCCTTCTCCGAGCCCCCAGCACGCACCACCTATGAGCTGGAACAGGACTTCTGTGATACTTGGAGGGAGATGAGAGGCGACTTTCCCGACGAGGTCCCGAGGAGGTTTCCGATCCCGCGCTCCTGTGCCGCGAGGGGCGTGCGCGCATGTTCCATCGCTGCTCCGCTCCCGAGGAGTTCTGTGAAATTGCTTGCTACTGTGAACCCAGGAAGGCGTGAAGTGTTTCAGCTTCTCTAACTGTTCTTTGAGGCCGGAGCGCCTGTCTGCATTCCTGTTACTCCGTGGAGTAGTCGGCTTGTTGGAAAATAACTATTGGCTTTGGGGATGGTCGTGCGGATTTTAGAGAAGGAAGCACAGCCACTACTGGGCTTCTAAAGCTGAAGCTTTTTCTGTTTATTTTGCTTCTTGGTGCCGTAATCGTGAGGTCGTATTGGTACAAGCAGTGTTTTGTATGTTTATTTGCTTTCTCTTTTAATATAGTATTGTCAAGCTCTGGTGTGATGCTGAATTAGACTCTCTGGGAGTGGGGCCTAGGACTCTGCATTCTTACTAAGACTCCTCTGAGGTGCTTCTGGAGGTGGTGGCGCTGGTGACAATGACTGTGGCAGCTCCCAAGGCTGCTGTGTGTCTGGCGCACCCCTCCAGGCAGGGGACAACCATGAACGTACCCAATATTCGCAGCAAGTCTGTGAGCTGAGATGCTCCTGTTATCCAGTTGGAGAAACTGAGGTGGAGACAAATCAAATAACTCTCCCCCCAAATAACCTTCTTATAAACCAGGTAGAAATTTATGAAAAGGGTGAGTCATATTTCCTTGATTGATTTAAAAAATCCTATTGCTGTGAATAATGTGAAAGATGTGAGTAAGCTGTTTTCTTCGTATGTATATTGGCGTATCCATATCGATAGGCTAAATCCACACGGAAAACTTCCACAGTGGGGCCTAAGTGTGGGTATCCTACATTGCTTTTAGGCAGCCAGTCACAACTCTGGGTGAAAAAGTAGACACACACATACAAATTTAGCATATTGAGGAAGACTTTAAAATATTATGTGTTCTGATAAACTCACGTAATTTTAAGAAGACTGCTCTTTACTAAAAATATATATGTAATATACATACATACATGTATATGTATACACATACATATATATTGTATATGCAAATATATACACATATAATATATTGAGATGTTACTGTGTGACCAAATGGGATATAAGTAAAACTCCCAAAGTAAAAAATTTTGCTTTAATAGCGTAAGATAAACCTTGATTTTATATGCTAAAATATCTTACTCTGTTTTCAACGATAAATGCTAAGGGTATTTTACGCTCTTTGGCTTATGGACTTGGGTCAGGGGAATGAGTCGTGGTGATGGTAGGTGCAGGTAGTTTAGTGTTGCTGCCTGTTCAGGAGTTTTGGTGAATGATTTTAGATGTTGCCTAATGAGTGCTCTGACTTTTGAGACAGTTGAACTGAAAAAAAGCATGTTGTGTTTTACTAGAAACATCTTATGAATTACAACCAAGTAGAGGACTCTAAATTGAGTTAGTAGCGCACTTTTTTACTTCAAACTAAATCTAAGCTGTTTTGGCTATTTCTTTCCATATTTCCCACTTACAGTTTTTCTGAACATCTCTTACTGCCTATTTATATGTAGTTGGGATGAGTTATATCAAGCAGTCAAGTTAAGACTTAATTTGAAGTGCTGTCCATGTGGCGTGCTTAAATTGTGAGACAATCCTGGCTAGGGTGCCAGGAGGTAAAAGAAAAAGCAGGTGTGATGCCATGGAAAATTCTAGGAAATTATCTTTTTTAATAGAAACTTTTGATGAAGTTTTATACATTCCTCAAACTCATGTTCTGAGTCCGTAATACTTGAATGTAAGACTGAACGTCTGCCTTAAAGCCTATAAGAAGGGAGTATCAGGTTTAAGTTAATCATATTCTTTTCTTTCCCTAACTTTATGAATTGATTCTTTGCATTTTGAGGGGTGGGTAATGATCTATATGTTTGAGATTTAGTACAGAGATTAGAAGGTTTAAATCTTCCTAATAAAATTTTCTTTCTTTCAAAAGCATAACTGTTTCTCTCCTTGATTATGGTAAAAGAAGCATTTTTTCCTGAGGAGTCTTGATTTTGCTGCTGACTGGCTACGTGACTTTGGACAAATAACATCAAATATTACTGGGCCTGTTTCTTCATTTATGAAATGAGGGGCAACATTACATTTTAAAGCTGTTGAACGAGTAGAACATACCAGAGGTTACATACAAGCATGTGAGCGCAGCAGCGCGTCAGCTCTGCTGGGTGGGAGGCAAGTTTGCTGTGTCACGTGCAGTGTTGATGGTGTTATCACACCAAAAGGGTTATTTTGTGCTTTTCTGGTTTGTGATTCTGCTAATCTGATAGTAACTTTTCAAAATTATGTCCCTTGTATTAAAAACTAAATTACTGCCATGGTGATTAGAATCATTAGGATGAGTGACATGAACAAATTCAGAATTGCTTCTCATATTTTTTTAATTGAAGTACCATCAGTTACAATATGTCAGTTTCTGGTGTACAGTGCAATGTCCCAGTTGTGCATATACATATGTATATTCATTTTCATGTTCTTTTTCATTTAAGGTTATTACAAGATACTGAACATGGTTCCCTGTGCTATACAGAAGAAACCTTTTAAAATCTATTTTTATATATAGTGGCTAACATTTGTAAATCTCACTCTCAAATTTATCCCTTCCCACCCCCTTTCCCCAGTAACCATAAGACTTTTTACTATGTCTGTGAGTCTGATTCTGTTTTGTAGATGAGTTCATAGTGTCCTATTTTTTCTTTCTCTCTTTTTTTCTCTTTCTTTCCCTTTCTTTCCTTCCTTTCTTTCCTTCCTTTCTTTCTTCCCTTTCTTTCCTTTCTTTCTTTTCCACATATGAGTGATACCATATGGTATTTTTCTTCCTCTGTCTGGCTTACTTCACCTAGAAGATGATCTCCAGGTTCATCCATGTTGCTGCAAGTGGCATTATTTTATTCTTTTTTATGGATGAGTAGTATTCCATTGTTTAAATATACCACAGCTTCTTTATCCAGTCATCTGTCGATGGACATTTAGGTCGTTTCCATGTCTTGGCTCTTGTATATAGTGCTGCTATGAACATTGGGGTGCATGTCTTTTCCAGAACTGCTTCTCTTATATTGAATGCTTGATTTTTTAAGTATCTCCATGTTCTGTAATTTCATTTGACTGCAGAATTTATCTTTGATCTTCTTCCAGAGTGAGGACATGAATGCTTCCATGGTCATATTCTGTGTCTTATGAAGCTTGCTTTGTGGGCTTCAGCAGGCTAGGTAAGAATCAAGTGGTTGTGTATTTTCTGCTTTAAGAATGCTTCTTGATAGAATGTCTTCTCAGATCAGCCGCACACATGACAAGTCTGCTCAGACAGCTGAAGCTGCCAATGGGCTTGTCTAGCTGTTTATATGTCTTCATGAGCCACCTTCTCCTCCCGCCGCCCCCTCGTTCACGCTTACAAAGCTCCCTGAGAAAGGAGTCTGACCTTTCCTTTGTGTCTCACAGTACCCAGGAAAGGACTCTCTTCATCTCTGAATAGTTTATAAGTGTTATTGAGGATTTTGGATTAAAATTACCACATAGAATGGAATAAGCCTGTTTCTGGGACATCAAACTGTTTGGGTCAGTGTGATTAACCCAAGACATAGTGGTTTTTCTAAGCTCTAGGTTTTGTCCTGTAGTCAGTGTCTCTTGACTTAACCATAAATTGATTATTCACCTTATATTGGCTTTTATGTAATGTCTTGGGACCAGATGCTAACAGGGGGGAAAAAAGTCTGTCCGAGTGCAGGTTGAATAGATGCACATGGGCGCAGACAGGTGTCCTTGTGTGTATGTGAGGGGGAGGGGCGCTTAGAATGTGAGAACTGGGGTACACATTACGTTTGCATCCTGACCTGAGTCCTACATAACTACCTCGTTACACGCACTTTGTCTTGGACCTGTTATAGTCGGCTTTCAGAAACAATTGTTAATCAGTGGTAAACATGATACCTCAGAAGATCAGACATGTCTGTTCTTTCTTTCATGTTTTCATTTTAGCTTTACTCTGTTGTATATTTGCTGAAGACTTAAATTACCAGGGATAAATATATTATTGAAATGTGCCAACTTATAGCTGGGCAGACATGATATTGAGGCTCTGAGATACATCTTAACATCTGGGAACAATTTAACATGCCTCATATTTGAGAAGTATCAAAGCAGACTGTAAAATGTAATCAGAAAGCCTGATGGTTGACAGTCATATGTAACTGACAGGCTCTGCAAAGATCAGCTGTGATCACTCAGAGCACAGGAGCCCGAACTGTGCAAAAAGAGGCCGAGTTGTTTGTGTGTGGTCATCAGAAAGTGGTAGAATGCAGTTTTCCATTTTGTCTTCTCGGTACAAAGAATCATGCTTGCAGGCAGGGTGTGTCTCTTCTGTGTAACCTTTACCTTCTTGGCATCTGCACAACTCCAAGTAGTTGATGATTTAATAAATACTGTATGAATATAAATGATATTATCAAAGTGTTTCCAAATATTCCAACTAGTTTTAAGGTAGAGTCAGTGTTTGACAGAATTTAAATTTGTGACTCTGCAATTTATAGGCACATCATTGTATAAATACCATCTTTATCTTGTGTTAACTTGGGGCAGAGTGATTGAGGGTGCTTTTTTGGAAGCAGTTGAAGTTTACTTTAAACTGTTCTCTGAAGATACTTTTTTTCACCCTGGCATTTCTCCTTAAACATGTTTAAGACTGCTCAAAAGAAGGTGAAACAAACTCAACTCACTTAGGTCTCCAGTTTAGAGTCGTTGCTCATTATCAGTTGGTGGGTGTGGAAACAACTTAATAAAGTTTGGGTAATTTAGTTTCAGTTTAAATTCTCAACTGGCAGTTGGCCGAAAACTCCCATGGGAAGACGCGAGCATCCAAGAGTCATTTTGTGATTTGGCTGCTGTCTGCTCGGCAGAGGAAGGCCCTGCCCTGTCAAGAAGGCTTCGGAGGGACTAACTATGGAAGGAAAATCCATGGTAAGAGTTTCCATTTAACTTGTGTGTGTGTGTAGGTGCATGTGTGTGTGAAGCCTACCAACCCATTGTATTTGAATTAAAATTTTAGAGCTGTTAATATCTAGGACGTAATTAATGCCAAATGTTTGAATTTATGTGTCTATGGCTTACATTTATAGTAAAATAAATGCAAAGGATAGTTTTATAGATAAGAGAATTTATATGCTTAATGTTGATAGGAAAATAGTACTAAGAGTGAAAAATCAGTTACACAGTTCCCGTCTAGTTTAACAAATTCAGTTTTTGGTAGTTCTACTTAATTACTTCTAAAAATGGCATATTATAAATGTCGCTAGATTGGGGGTGGAGAAGAGGAAGTTTGACCGCGAAGGGAGCACACATGTGACAGAACTGAGGAAGTGAGTGAATGAATGAATTAAAGTTGATACCAAAATGAATTTATCTGTTAGTTTCATAGCCATTTCTTACTTACAGTGTCATAAATTTTGCAATAAAGTAGTCTGTTGATTCCTCTTGTTTTTTACTTTCATTGTAAAATGATAGTGGAAAGAAAAGTGTAGTATCAAATAATGAAATAAATTTAGTTCAACATTAGGCCTTTAAAAATGTATCATTATTACTGCACCTCTGTGAAAGATACTAAATTTTCAAGATAAGATGTTTATATAACAAAAAAAGTAGAGTAGCCATTCATAATATATAGCAGTATCAAGTTTTACTGATAAATCAGACATCTCTTCCCTGCCTTACACACTTTTGCACTGAGGAAAGAATTCAAATTTGGCATATTAATATTTTTATTCTCATTGTGTTTGGTTCCTGAGTATCCCTTTTCGTGGACACCTGTGTCCTGTCAGATCTATGTCTAGTTCTGTTAACTTGGGACAGGAGTGGAATTAGTAGCTTACAAAGGTCGAAATCTCAAATCCTGGTTTATCAGAGCTTACTCTGGTGCGTCTGTGGACACAGTCGCTTCGTGCTGGCTGGATAATGGGTGATGAAGGTCAGATACTAACACTAGATTGTGGTCCTGCTGCCAAACTTGTAACTTTTGAGACCAACACAGTTTGAGCAATTGGTTTTTTTGCAATTAGGGATGTCCGGATGATATGAGTGGGATGTGACCGTGCTCTCAGCCGCTCTCTGGAGTTTAATAACAGACATGCAGGACGAGCACCTGTGACAGGCGGCAAGCTCAGTGCCCGTCACCATGCACACAGTCAGACGTTGATAGTGAACCAGCACCTGTCCTTTAGCCCATCTGTGCAGTGATTCAGATTCTTACAGACTGCTCTGTGCCGTCCGTTCAGCGAGGTGAGAGCAAAATAGAGCAGCTAAAAACACTTCCTACCTGCTCTTGAACTCCCAGTGCAGACGGTGAACAGTGCAGATAAACTGACACAGACAGATGTCTGGCTGCCGCCAGAGCCGGTCCTGGAATGGGGGGACTACGCGGCCCGGGCTGCAGGCGGGGCTGGGGGCTCACATGTGCCGTTATTGAGCTGAACTGGTGACGTGTTTTTTTAACTTGTAAAATTTAGAACTTCTTAAATGAGTATCTTCTAATTGAAACTTGCAGGAGGACTGAATTCTAACCGTGGGGAGAGACGTTTTTATGCTGCTGTTCTGTTTTCTTAGATTCCATAAGAATCTGCAACAGAGCCTTGTCACGTAGTGGTTGTAGGTGAGAATTTCATTTTCAGGAGAGAATTTTTATAGGCTCCTTTAACATTTTGAGACTGAATGCAGTGAATGAAGACCCCGCTCTCTTCAGCCGAATTTAAGTTTATGAAAGGATGTCAGCCGTAAAATAACAGCTGTCATCTCCTTAGCAAGTGTCCCATTCTAGTATCCAGCCAGTACAGGGATTATCTGTCAGCCGTTGAAATCACTGAGTTGTTACACGCAGACATTTTTTAGTGATAGTATGATTTCCTTAATCAATTTTTAGTCCTTTCTGAAAGGAATTTCTTTTGAAAGAAAAAATGTAAAATTTGTTTTTTTAAATAATTTATCCCAAAACATACACATTTATTAAGTTTTTAAAAATAAAATGGTAGAGCTTTTGGTTGCCTGACTGTTTATACTTTTTCTTACGACACAGAGAATCTTGTCTAGGTTGGAAAGACACTAGCGATGTTTGAAAAATGATGAAGTTAGTTGTTTTCACATGTGAGATCTGTCAACATTCACAAAAAATTCTCATTGAAGACTAGCTTTTCTTTATTCAGCCTGTAGTACAAATTGAATCAGAGCATACAATCTAGTATTAACCAAAACTTTAAAAAGCTTACTTTTATAACAGAAAAGATCTTCCCCTAATTTACTGCCAAAATAGGTAAGCTATTTAAAGTATCAAATAAATGTCTTTTTCAGATGGAAAAAATTAAGTCCATTGTTAACTTTTTTCTCAAAATTATTGTGTTGAATTCAGTCTCTGCAGTGACTTCTAAATTTAATTTTTCCTGATGTACTCAAAAGAAAGTCACCAGCCTTTCAAGTATTTTGATCTGAAGATCTCAGCTCAGCCGTGCATGCAGTGTACTCGCTCAGCTCGGGGAGAGATGTTCTTCCCATCCCTCTGGGGCAGAGTGATCCTTGCTGACTTAACATGCCCTGCAGTGTCCATGACATTACATTTCTTTGACGGTTCTTTTTGGTTCTGTGATTGTCCACGTGGTCAGATGGGGAATTGGGCATTTAGCCTCACAAAGATATTTAAAACACACAGATTCGTAAACATCGCAGATGGAAGGCAATACATAGCATTTCTTTTACTGAAATGAATGAAAAATGACCCGTTTCTAAGCAAAGGTCTACTAATAGTCATCAATTTTTAACTATGTAACTTCAGTGTAGTAAATCAGTATCTGACTGATATGTTGTAATACAGTGCCTTCTGTTTTGGGTCTACTGTTGTCAGAAGAAATGGTGATAACCAGTGGTGTGGAATTGGACATTTGAGAAAGGTAAATTTTAATAAAAGTTACTGTTTATGTTATGGGAAGGAAAATACCATTCTCAGCTCAGTAGAAGGAAGAACCTTTAAATGTGGAAAGTAAAATGGAGTACGTTCCAAGGTCCATTCTGCTAAGAATCTAATTTTTGCTGCTAAAAATCACAGCGATTATTTGAAAGAAAATTGTGACACATCTTAAACATCAATGTATTAATAATGATATAAATATATAAAAATTTTATATGAAATAAGTGTTACCAGCAGTATTAGGCTGCTACTACTAGGGATCTTTACTGAGGACACGTAAGAGATAAAAGAGCAGATCCCACTCACTTGTTCTGTACATTCTTACTGACAACCTGCTATATGTCAGGCGTGCCCTGGGCATTGGGAGGGGAGAGTCATGACTAAGACTGATGTGACCCCCAGGTCTTAGACTGTCAGGGGAGGGGGACATCAAGCAAGTAATCACAGTGAAGTTGTGATGTTAAAAAACAAAGCAGTCCTTTCCTAAGGATGCCTTGAGGGTTGATCTGGAGTGTGCTAACCACTTCATCAGTTTACTTCCCTCATGAGATGAGGCTGTTCATTTTGACATAAAAAACTGGACAAAAACTCTTTGCTCTTAGAAACTAGTAGGGACTAAAATAGCCTTGGGTTTTGTAGCGCTTATTTAAAACAAGAAACTGCTATGGAAAGATGTTCAAGTCTATGAGGTACCAAGAAATGTGAATATGAGCAGAGCAAACTCACAATGCCTGTCATGCAGATTATACAATATACAGATCGTTTAATAAAATTACATGAAGCAGCTGGACATTTAAAGCTGCCTAGCTGTAGTGGTTACAAGGGTTGGCTCTAGAATCAGACTGGTTGGGGGTAAGTATTAGCTGTGGCACTTCCAAGCTGTGCAGTCTTAGGAAACTTGTCTAACTCCTCTGTGCTTCAGTTTCCTCATCTGTGAAATGGAGGTAATAAAAGAGTACATACCTTAAAGGAAATTATTTGATGCAAGTAAAATGTCTACAGTAGCCTCTAAGGAGCTGCGTCCAGTACCTGTGTTACACTGCAGAGAGCTGCTGCCTTCACCGCTGCCAAATGGGAGGTCAATGACACTGCCACCCCAGCGTGGGCCCTCTGAAGCAGCAAGGCGGCCGTCCCTCAGAGGCCTCCCTAGATTGCATCTCCAGGCCCCAGTTTATCTCAGCATTTAACCCAAAACTCATCTGTCCCAGGCGTCATGGAACTGATCCTTCTTGTCTAAGAAAAGTAGCAAAGATCTGCCCCGGAAGATAAGCCCAGACCAAATCAGACTAAGTTCGGGAAGGAGGTGACCATGTGGATATTGAACATCCTTTTCCCTGCAGAACCCTCAACACAGGATTCCTTCCTATTATAGGTCTACATTGTATTTGTAGTATTTATAAACTTAATCATGTGTAGCCCTACTTGCTACTTATCTTATTACAAAACAAATTGCTTCCTGTCTTAAGACATATGTTAACTACTTCCATACATAATATATGAAAATATTGTTAAATTTGCAAAAATATATTTTATGCAGACTTTTGCTATTATCTTTTAGTTTGATATCCTTGCAAAATGTTTTTAAGAGTTAATGATTTTTGCCAAATAATTCTTGTTAGACAGCAATTTCAGGGTAAAATTTAGTTCAACATTTTCTTTGAGCTGCGAGCCTGTGGCTTAAGTTTATGTATCTGTACAGACAATTTTGTACTTGTGAATTAATTCAATTTGATTATCATAATAAGGGCAAGTACTTTGTTTTCAGATGAAATATTTTAATTAGATCCAGAATAGTTATTTCATAAGCTAGTGCCTTTGTTTTTGTTTACCATACAGACATATTTCTTTCATTGTAAGACTAAGTAAGGGGATACTTGTATCAATACTACAAGCGTGGTTTCCCATGACCACAGTTAGAGTAGAATTAATCAACACGTGTCTGTTGAAGACTTACTGAGCTACCTAGCACTTGCTGTTCCAGTGTCACGACCACCTGAAAGAGTTATGCTATTCCTCTGCGTGAGCCTTAGGAGGATGGGACCCCTGGAGGACACTAGGCAGCAGGACACCTGGGCCCTAGTTCCTGCTCCGCGCGAACACGTGAGGGAGCTTAAATCCCAACCACCTGAAGCTGTGAGGCCGGCCCAGCCTCTCAGCCTCCTCGTTTTATGTATTTGTGCATGCATGCGTGTATGTGAATGTGCGTGCATGTGCATTTTGTGCATGTGTGCACATGCGTGTGTGTGCACGAGAGCGTGTGCACATATTCACACAGTATGTACATATCCATTCCACGTTGTTGCTCTAAATTGAAGGGAAAAGCCAAGAACTCATTAAGTTTTTTTAATGTTTTAAATATACTGAGTGAAGAATTCTGTTCTGCAGACTTTGACATGATGCCTTCAAGTCACCTCTGTTATTGATTTTTACATGTGCTGTTTTAGGGCTTCTCACATACCCCCATATAAGTGAGGTACTGAGTCATAGCTTCACAGGGGAAACGTGAGGTTCCTTTAGTTTGCCAGACTTCAAACTGATTTCCTTGTTACGTGATTCCGTTTTTTTCTAGTAAATGTTTCCAACGGGTACCAAATTATTTTTTTACACCTTTGGACTGACTTTTTATAAATCAGCTGTAAGTAATTGCAGGGTTTCTTGCCAGCTCTGCCCTTCGCAGCGCTAGGCAGCGCCGAGGGGCGTTTCTAGTTCTGCAAGCAGAGTCCTGCGTGCTCGTGCCCCGCGTAGCTGGCTCCTCCGTTACCACGGAGACTGCGGAGACTGCGCGGTCCAGCAGCGAAGACCTGCCCCCAAGGAGCGGGGGCGGGGGAAGGAGCGGGGCGCGGGGCGGGGGGCGGGGGAGCAGCTGCTGATGGAAGCCGCCTGCTGCCCAGCCCTGCCCGTGTGCAGACACCTGTGCCCGTGGGCTTGGGGTCCCGGGGCTGCTGGCAGATAACCGCTACTCACACGCACTCGCTAGGAGGCTGGCTGGTGTGCCTATTCAGCTGCGAGGTGCTGCTGTCCTCAGAATTACAGTAATTCTTCGTGTTAGAGGAAATCAAAGAGCTACAATAGATGCTTTTTATAGGCTTTAGTAAAAGATTTAAGAATGCCCACATTGTGAGCTACTACATTTTAAATGTTAAAATGTTACAACGGCATTGAATGCAAACATTTTTTGGAAAGGATAGTATTTAAATTTGCAAGTTACTTGGAGGAAGTACTAACATTCAGTCATATAAAAGAAGACTGAACTTCGTAAGAACAGAAGATTAACAAAGAAAAATACTTTTGGGGAGAATTTGCTTACTGTTTATCATGTGGAAAAAAAGTTACACGTGAAGAAAAGTGAAGTCAAAGACTAGTCAGAGTAATACCTCCAATTGCTGTGAAAGGAGGATGACAGGCAGACAGCCCCTCTTATGCTGTAGAAACTTTTTATCTGGGGACAAATAAGTGATGACTGTGGTTCATGTCATATGGAGGTGACTTGGTGGAACACAAGAGGAGGTTTAAGTGTGTTCCTGCCACACACTTTATCCATTAGACATTCATTTAAATGTTTAAGAGAAGCATATAAATTCTAATACCTGTGTGGGTGTTACTTTTATTTGTCTTGCCCTTGGATACCTGAGTACTTGTTGTGTATGGAATAGTGTGCTGTTTTATACTCAGCACAGTGAGGCTGTGACACACTGCCTCCCCTCACGTAGCGAAGGAGACCAGTCAGCCTCCTTCAGAGAAGACTTAACGGTTGAAGAAAGTGTCGTTGGAATCATGGGGTAGCTTTTGAAAATGCAGACCCGGGTGATATGCACCATTAAAATCAGAAGGCAGCGTGAGTTTACTGAGATATGCCAGAGGCAAGGTAGCAAAATAAAATAATTTACCTTGAGCTGGTTCAGTGTGCCCAGCACACTGTAACATCTTTTGTTTGTTTTGAGGGTACAGATTATTTTGTCTTCCTGATATTTTGTTTCCTAAAGCATTGCTGGACTAGAATTTACAATTTTTTTCTCTACAAATATGCACCTACACAGTAACAATATATGCAGAGAGAACTTGTAATATAACTATAATACCTCTACCACATCAAACAAAATCAACAAAAATTCTTTATCACCTGATAGTATCTCCTTATTCAGTCTCTTCTGCTTTTTATTCAAAACTGTCGCTTACATTTGGGTTGTCTGTTCAGAATCTTAACAGATTCCATGCAGGGCGCGGTTGTTAGCGCTGCTGTGTAACTCAGGGCTGCTTCTTCCCCACCGGCTCTGCCTCCCCGCTCCCTGTCCTCTCTTTCTTTCCATCCCGCTCGTGACTTAAGAGGCTGGGTAAGCGGTCCCGTAGAATAGCCCCCGTTCTGGATTTTTCTGTTGGCTTCCCAGTTAACTTACTCCTTTAACCTCTAAATTTCCTGCAAATTAGAAGTTAGCTCCAAATGCTAAGTTAGATTCAGGCTCATCTTTGATTTTGGTGTTGGGAGAGGGTGGACAGGAATACTTCAGCCATGGGGCTGTTCCTTCCTCCACACGGGTTGCAGCCTGGGACACACAGCGTCTGCTTGGCTAAAATCTGTCAGTGGTGACAGCCGGGGCTCCCCATCGAGAGTTTCCCCTTTCCTTTCATGGTTTCATCCATTGCTGATCGTTTCTGAATCATTTCTATCATTAGAATTTGCAGGATACTGAGTATTTTCATCTGCCACACCATCCACGTTTATTAGTGGAAATTCTTGTGTAAAGGAGAAATTTCCCTCACAAACTCTGCCATTTAGATTTCCCTGAAATAGTTCATCCTAGAAAGAAACCTGGTGCTTTTAATGTCATCTGTTACGTGCATAGTTTATGATTCAAGAGTAACTTTAGGTATGAAGAGCGCATGCAGTGCCTGTGTAATTGCAGGATGTTTATAGACTGAAGATATTTCTCATTTGACTTTCATGAACGTTGTCAGTATTAGGGTAACTTTACATAGTCAGCATATACAGTGTTGATCATTTAGGAGTTGGGAACCTGTTCCCAGTTCTGCTTGGTCAGACATCCCGCTTTGCGATGAGTCAGGAGTGGTGAGTTGAGCTTTGAGGAGTCGGTTGCTTCATTAAGGCAGCGAGCTGGGCAGGCTCACGGAGCAGAGGGGCAGCACACAGGTGGGTGGCTTGGAGGGCATGGTTCAGTGTTGCTAGAACATAAACATAAATTCAGGAACAAAAAACACTTACCATTTTTATTACTAATTTATTCACTAGTCACCACTAACTCCAATTTTATTTAATACTGTTAACGAATGAAATATGAAGAAGAAAAAAATAAAACCAAAATATTTCATTTTTAGGTGACATGATTGATTAGGAAAATCTATGGCAGTCAATTTTAAAACTATTTTTGTAAACAATCAAAATAAAGCCTTGGATATAATATATCTTTATACCAGCTGAAAAGTAGTGGGAAAAGACCCCACTGAGAATTGTAACAAACAAAATATAATACTTAGCAATAAATTTGAGAAATATGTTAGACCTTTAGAAAGTGTTTTATATTTGAAAACATTTTAAGATTCAAATGGGGGAGAGGGTACAGCTCAGTGGTAGAGCACATGCTTAGCATGCATCCTGGGTTCAATCCCCAGCACCTCCATTAAAAAAAAGAAAGATTCACATAAACGAAGAGACACTGTTTCTGAATCAGGAGGATACTGGCAAACTGTTTGAATGTAAACAGTTTATAGATATCAAGGTTTACTTCTAACTTGCAAAATTTCTAGTGATGTATTTTATTTTATAGTGACTCTTACAGTGGGGGGGGGGTCTTACCCGACCACATACAGGAATGTTTTTAAAGCAACATTGTCTAACACAGTGTTAATGAGGCAGGAATAGACCTGTGCCCAGATACTAGCAGAGACTTCTCTGCTCCTTGGGGATTTAGATATAAATTTCCCTTGACCCACTGACTTCCTGGTCAGTGAGAATTAAGAGAAATACCCTTCATCATGTGACTGTCACAAATCCCTAGGACCCTGGGTCTCTTGTTTCTGCTCACCCGCAGCCCTGATTTCTGTGAGTGTCAGTACAGATGTGAAATCAGCCCCTCTTGCTAGTTTTAAACAGTTTAGCATTCTGTGAGTTTAGAAACTCTGAGTAAGTGCTAGAGCCAGCAAATTTTTTTTCTTAGTCTTTGAGCAAAACATTGTCGTCCACATCCCTGCCCTGGTCCTTCTCACACACTTTCCTAGATTAATGCAATTGCCTTCATAAAGGGAATTCTGAAAATAAACTTCTTTCTGTCTTGTGCAACATGGATTACTAGAGCATTCTGAGGAATCCAAAATTAGTCCCATCTACTTCCAACAACTTGCTGCTCATTCCTAGAGAGACCACTTAAAGGGCATTCGTTCAGATCAGTGGTATAACTGCAAAATGGATTAGGCAAAAAAATGCATTCATTCATATGCTATATAACCATAGGAATTTTTTTTAAGTAGCATAGAAAATGCTTTTACATCTTATATTTGAAGCATTAGTAGAACTCACGAAGGCAAAGATACACTTGAATGTTAAAAATTTTTGTCAGATTACAGTATTAAAAGGATTGCTGACGATTGTGGAAAATACCTGTATCGAGAGTTAACAAAGTAAATTTCAGTAGCTGTGACAGTCTTTTATTATTGCAGAATATGCAGATTTAGACGTCAAGATCCTAATATATAAGTGAGAAAAAATTTGACAGATTTAAGAATATGAAAATAAATTTGAATAATAAAGAAATATGGGAAATATTTACCCATGCACTTATCAAAAATTATAAATTATGATTTAGAGATACAATTTCTTCTTTGTACTAAAGGGTCTAAATTTGCTTAAAAGAAATCTATTATTGGCAAGATAAGTAGTGATACCAAACTCTTTTGGGAAATAATACAGGGATATATGCTGATGTTTAGATATTTCACCAGTAGGAATTTAGTAAGTAAATATTGTGCTAATTATAAATCATATATATAGAAAAATGCCCAATTTAGAGACTAACTGTAGAACATCAATGTAAAATATTACATTGTCCCTAAGTGATTATTTTTGAAGACTCTGGAACAACTGTCCAGTAGAACTTTTTGTGTTGTTGGAAATATTCTATAATTTGCATTGTCTAATATGATAGCCATTAGCCCCATGTGGCTACTGAGCACTTGAAATGTGTTGAGGGCACCTGAGGAACTGAATGTTTAAATTTAAATACTCACGTGGGGCTAGTGGCCACAGTATTGGTCATCACAGTTCTAGAAATGTGGAGAAATATTAGGTGTAAGTGAAGATAAACTAGTGAGTTTACATGCCATGATTACAAGCACGTAAATACCTGTAAATACACATGCAAAGTGTTATTCACAGTTGAAATATCTGTATTAGATTAGAAGGAAATGGATGGTTTTTAAAAACACTAAATAGAAGATGAAGTGAAGATAGTGCAGCTTCCCACACTGTGCTTTTCAGTATGGTGGCCACTGGCCTGATGTGGCCATTTAAATTCTAATTCATTTAACTCGGGTGAAATGAGAAATCCAGTCCCTCAGTCACAATGGCCGCTTTTCAGGTGCTCGGTAGACCCACATGGCTAATGCCTCAGTGTGGACAGGGCAGACCCAGAGCATCGACCCTCGCAGAAGGTTCTGTTGCAAGTGCCATAGGGAGAACTGATGGAAGATGTCATTGACGACACGTCAGTTCATTTCTAAGGGCACAAATGAATTAGACCTGGAAATTCGATTCAGTAAAAAAGCATAAGGAACAGTGTCATAAGACACCACTAGTAGCCGAGACAAGCACCCCACAAAGCACAGGCAGCAGACTGACGAGTGCTGGGTGTCCTGGTCCACGACTGACTGCTGACTGCCCGTTTCAGCCCTTGCTCAGAACTTTCTGTAGCAGTGAGATGTTGTGTTGCCCGAGCACATCACATGTCTCATCTCATTGAAGGATGGACCGGTCTGTTATTGACAAAGCCACCTGGAGAGGTCCATGTAGCAAGGGCTGAGGAGCAGCTGTGAGCAGGGGTCCCCGGTGGGGGTGGAAGCAGTCCTTCACCACAGACGGTGCGAGAAACATCAGTCAGGATGAAAAAGAGAGAGTAGATTGCCTTCAGCAATTTTGTAAGGCTTAAATTAGTTGTTAGTATAGCTTAGTAATCTGTACTTTCAAGGAAAGTGAAAAATTAGACACTAAATCTCTGAATGTGGTTAAACTTAGACTTCATCCTTCCTGCCATGGAAATGAGGCCAGAGCGCCAGTGTCCATCCATGTGAGCCAGGGCTGGAGAGGAGCTCCTGGTCAGTGCCTCTGTCCGGGGGCCTTGTTTCCTCTCTTTACCCTCCTGGGCCTGGGGTTCAGCCAGCTAGCAGAATCTTTATCTTCCAGCAAAACGTCCAGCTTTGTTTTTCCTTTACCCCTTTTAAGCACTGTTTGGCATATTACACTTAGTTCTTCGTAGTGATTTTCATCCCCTCCCCCTAAAGTTAGTTTCAAATGTTTCTTGAGTTCTTAAATAGGAAAGTTGTTGTAAATTAAGTGAGCTGCTAAAGCTTTGTTTTAAAATTTCTTCGATTTTTCCCATTTAATCCTGTTTCCCTGATACAAGATACTAGATTGAATTCTTTGTGAAATGTAAAAAGATTTTTACTACTATAATCAAGGCGCAGTCTGTCAGCTAAAACTTAGTTTTACTGATCTGAGGTCAGGGTAAATCCTAGAATTGCTGCCTGTTTTCTTACTGAGGTCAGGCTGGATGCTGCACGGCTGCCTGTGCCCTGAAATGAATGCCCCATGCGCACTGTCTGGTCTGTATTGAGGGCGGGTTCTCCATGTGCAGGATTTGGGGTTAGATGGGATCAAGTACTTTGTAATAGTTTGTTCCTCTGATTCTAGTGGCCTTGTATTTTGAATTTAAAAACATACGCATATTTAGTCAGTTACCGGTATGATTGTTCTGTTAATGATTTCAGCATTTCTTTTTTTTCTCCCTAGTTTGTCAAATTTGGAAAGAGTATAAAATAACTCAATCTCTGTTCTTGGTAATAGTCTCTAAGTGACAGGAAAACAAATAAATGGATGGTGTTCAGCTTTTCCTCTTTAAATTTTGTTTTCTTTCGAGATGGAAGAAAATGTACATATTTACTTAAAATATATTTGAAAACCACATTGTTAGAATGGCATCTTCTGATTTCAGTTTAAAATTATGCTGATGGTTTCCTTAGGCAGAATTACATAGTTACCATGTTATGTGGTTTATGTAGAGCTTCCCTTAAAAGATGAAAAATAATTAATACTAAAGCATTAAAAAGCATGTTACTTTTTATCTATATTAATATTCTTATAGTTGATACTCGGTAATATATTTTGAAGGTACAGTGTGATTTCCTGATCTTAAAGTATTCCATTCCTTTTCAGGAATTTGGGTTGTAATAATAACAGTTATGACATTTTCTCATAAATATTTTAAGATACAGCATTTAAAAAACATTTTCTTAAGTTATTTAATGTCTGATTAGAAGTTAATATTATTACTATTTTTAAATGACACATTTCAGTGTGCCAAGAACTGTTGAAGGCTCTGCAGATAATCCGCGTAAGGAAAAAAAAAGCAGTCCGGGCCCCTTCCCTCCGGATCTCATCACATGTAGCGGATCGCTGCACGGATGCGGCATTTAATCCAGTCGAAGGGCTGCTTTTCTAGTGGTTGACAGGAAATGCGTGTATGAAAGAGAGAGTCAGGACAGAATTTCTTTTTGCTCTTTTTAAGTCGTTGCTTTTCAGTGAGTTAGCTTTTAAGTGTCATTTACAAGTGTGATCATTTGACAACCCAGAATTCCCTATGTTTTCCTCAACTTCCCAACCACCAGCTCAGTGCTGAGGTGGAAGCTGAACTAGTCATCTAAGATTTTGGGTCTAAAAGTGATGTTTGGAGCAAGTGATATTCTTTAGGGAAGGTATTTTTTTTGTGAAAGAAGATAATATGGCTTTTGGAATACTTAGGATTTTATCTAATATACTTCTTCAGAACCTGCAGTTTGTATTATAGATAAACTTGAACCCAGTGATATGCTCTCAGTATAATACTTTACTCTTCTCTCCTCCTTCAGGAAAATCTTAAACTTCCACCACAGGAAGATTAAAAAGAGGTCCCTCCTGCACCGGGAAAGACCCACAGGTCTTTTTCAGTGCTCTTGGCGGTGTGAGGTGTGGGAACTTGATGAGTTTGTGTCAAGCTCCTTGTTCTCTAAAGGTAAGCGCCCTGTAGGAGTGCGCACCCCGGGGCCCAGGCTCCTGGTGCGGGGCTGGTTTTGGAATGCACCATCGAGGGTCCACACCACCGGCCTGTGTTGCAGGAGCAGGGCCCCAGCAGCCTCCTGGGCAGCACAGCACACGCACCCCACGGGACAACGTGGCTTTCCGTGTTGACACGGGGAGCACATCCTGGAGATGTTTGGACGCGTTTTTTGTTTTGTTTTAGATTCCACTTACACTAAAACTTGTCTGCCAGTTCAGTCTGCGTGTGAATCAGTTTCATAGCCGCTGAGGTTGATCCGTCACCAAGAGCTCTTCTTAGATGTATTAAGATTTGCATTCAGGAATTTTGAAATGATGACAGCATTTAAGCAGTTGGGTGACTTAATAGCTTAAATGATAGCCAGCTTTGAAGAATTGTTTTTCATGATCTTCTTGAAGCTCACCTTTCCTTCAGAGAAAGTCCCTCAAACCACTTTTTAAATCTGTGTTAAGCTTCAGACATTATAGAAGCTTAATATGGAAGATGTTTGTCTTCTTAATCTTTAATAAGGATGTGATCATAAAATTTTTGTCAGATCCTAATGGAAAACAATCACTTAAAATCAGCCCTTTTTTCACCCATCTTACAACTTTTTCCTGTCTTCAGAAAAGATAAACATCGGTTCCACAAGGGAAACCTTATGAAGGACAAATGAATGAATATCTTACCTTTACTTCTCAACTATATAGTATCAGAAGACCTCCTGTTCTGTTGTAGTTTATGGGCACCTCTCACAGTGACCAACCCTGAACTGTCATCTGGTTATCATTCACTGATGATGAAGAACAAGACTGTGATGATTTTGAAAGTGTCATCAGGATTAAAAGCAGGTTAGTGTAGGTAAGAGTGATGGACTGTCCCCGGGAGACCAAATGTCTCACAGCACGTTCCAGGCTGTGGTCACCAGGACCCTGTGGTTGACAGGGAGGGCTCAAAGTGCTGGTGAAGAAATTCAACCTGTCTGTATCCAGTTGTATTCATCTTTTTTTAAAGCTCTGAAAATGATCGTGGAAACTTTAGTTTTGAAAATTGGAAGCTTTTTCTGAGCTATTTACATTTGGGAGAAATCTAATGATTTTTGTTTAGTGGCCTTATCTTTGATTTATGTTAATTTTCTTTTCTTTTCAAAGCAGTTATTTCTTCCTATATCCATATCACAAAAGATACTAAGGAAAAATACTCTTCACATTTGCTTTTACAAGGAGTAAAAGTACAGCTGAGACCTTTTATGGAAAATCTTGAGAACCAGTGTATGGAGTTGAGGAGTTAGAACTAGTCTTGCTCATTATAACCGCAGGCAACCTTAAAAGATTTAAATCTTCAAAGTAAACATGATGCAGGTTATATTAGTGAAGAAATAGAGATTACTAAGTATTTTTAAATAATTTCTCTACATAATTTTCTTTGAATTTTTAATTTGTGAGAACATGTTAAATATTCTTAACCTTTACAATGGCATAGAATAGAATGGACAAATGCATTAATTCTTTGGGCCAGTTGAGAAAAAAATTTGATTTAAAAGTCAAACCTACTGAAAATGCAAGGTCAGGTGTAAAAACAACTAAGCAAGTTATTCTTTCTTACCTCAGCTTAAGCTTTTTTATAACTGAGTATTTTTTAGTGTAAAAAGACCCCCCTCTCCACATCTTTTTTAAAATGAGCTTTGTCTTACTGTAGTGTTGACAGCATACTGTCTAAAAAGAAAAAGAATAATTTCATCATTCTAGAACCAGTGTTCTGATTTCACCTCAGTTATGTGGCATGAATAGATAAAATGGGGGCCTTTGAGATCTTGCCTTCTGTATCTAGAGTATCAAAAATAAAATATTTTCCCAATAATTCTCATTAATAACTTCTATCATCTCAATTTGGATCAGACAACAAAACAAATGACTGTTCTGTGATTTTGATAAGATACAGGAGTGAAAACCCAACACGATAGCCCTGAGAGATTCTGCCCTTGGAACCGGGTCTGGGAGACTTTATCTTTGTGTATACGTGCACGTACTTGAGCATACACACGTACACACATAACCATGCACACATACACGGCCCAGAGTTTATTTCTTCTTTTGACTTAGTGGGAATAATTTGTCAAAGATCAGGTTTCTGATTTGTCTTGGACTAGTACTTGAATGCTGTGTTTTGTTCTTGTTTTTGAAGAGTCATAGCCAGTCATGGAAACAGTCCCTGGAAATTCAGTTTCCCTGGTAGGATCATGTTCCCTGCCTAGTCTAATAGCTGGACAGAAGTGAGAGAGGCAGTCCTGTGTTTACCAATATTGATTTTTTAGAGAAAGAAAAGCAAGGAAGTTCTAGCCCAGTCCCCTCCTTGGAGCCATCTAGACCAGCACTGTCCAGTATAAATACAATGCAAGCCACAGACCCACGCTACATGTGTAACTTTAAGTGGGTTTTTTTTGTAGCCACACTAAAGAGGTAAAAAGAAACAGGCAAAACTACTTTTAATTATATTTTATTTAACCTAATATATATAAAATATTATTATTTCAACATGTAATTAGCACAGAAATTTATGAGGTGTTTTACATTTTTCATACTAAGCATTCAACATCTGGTGTGCTGTGTATTTTACATTTCTGGAGCATTTTGAGTGCTCCATGGCCACGTGGGGCTCAGTGCCCCGGTGTTGGTGCAGACCTGGACTGAGAGCAGGGTTCCCATTCGAGCCTCATCCCTACTGACGTCCCCTGCGAGCTGCCCCGGGTTAGTTTCCAGAGGACAGAAAAAAAAAAAAAAACACCTCGGATGCCCAGCTTAATTTGAATTTCAGATAAATAACAAATAATTAGTGTGATTATGTCCCATGCTGTATTTGGGACATACTTAGAAAAACATTTTATCTGAAATTCTAATTTAAGTGGGTGCCTTGTGCTTGTGTTTGACTGGATAGAAGCCATCAGGCCGCCTGCACACGTGCAGGACTAGAGGACAGATGAACTCTTACCCTCTGGAGGGTGTTTATAACCCTCTGAAAATCAGCGTGCAAACCAGGAATGCTGCAGCCCATTTCTTTCTAATTCTTTAAGGTGTTTAAAAGACAGGAAAGGGGCTTATATGACAGAGACTCAGTCCTTACCTATCTAAACATTTTAAATCTAAATTATTACTTACATTAAGCTATGAAGATTATTAACTTGTAAATTGAATGATTGGTTACTTGAGTTTATCAAGTAGAACTTGTCTAACGGCACACTCCTAGTGTCATATCTTACGAAAGACAGGTCACCCTTGGTGACGACCTTGGCAGTGTTTAGGGTCCTGGCTACTGGAAGTTATTTTCCTACTGTTGGTTACCCGTGCAGCTGCCACATAACTCCCGAGGTGGCAAGCTTAGTTGTTCGATGCCAAGATGAGGCTTCCTTCCCATTACAAGCACTCAGGTACCTGTGAGTCTGCTCTGGAGCCGACCTTTGTGTCCCTACCCAGCCGACCACCACTCAGCCTTAGACCAGCATCACTCATTCCTCCTAAGGGCTTCTTTTACAGAGGAACAGCTCTCCATTCTTAGTCTGTAGCGTTCTTTAGTGTTCAGACTCTAGTGCCATGTCCCCTTCAGCTGTAGAGAAGACCACATAAAGCTCTCGTTCTCTGCAGACAGTGGTTCCACCGGCTCCACACTCCCTCCCAGGGAGGGTGACAGTAGGGACAGCTCCTCCTAGGAGCTCCTCCTCAGCCGGGCGGAGGAGGCGGGTCGACAGCTCAGTGGTGGGTTTAAGCCATGGCGCATTCCAAATCCACTCCCGCTCAGGAGAGTGCCCCTTGAATGTGGATGTGTTTATAACTACTGCCTTTCCTTCAGAGAAAAAGAATTACAGGTAAGTGGGGGTGGGGGCAGTGATCCAACAGTTATTTTTAAGTAGGAAATTTAAGGATGTGAAAGTGTTCCCTTTTCCCCAAAACAGTCACTTGAAAACCTCAAATATAGCCTGTGTTATGTAATATTTTTCTTCCTCACTCTAAGAAGGGGTTGAACTTGGTGGCAGGGAGAGATGGGAGGAAACAACTTACTGTCCTTTGAAAGCTATGACTATCACATATTTTCATGTCTAGAAATACCCTGGCTTTATATAAGAATCTTATTTTGCCTAACTTCTAATGTCTAAGGTATGAATTATTTTGTCAAATTAACACCTACATCTATATATAGGTAAGGTGTTCAGCTTTTCCAAGCTAATATCTTTAATAGCAATGAGTAAATTAACGATTTGTGTTTGGGTTTTCACTTTTATTCTCAAGTCTGACTTTCTTTTGCTTAAAAGCTTTAACCTTATTGCTGAAACCAAAATTTAAAGTGGTAAAATACCTTAAATATAACCTAGCTTCCCTTTTTACCAAGCAGTATTTGGATGAGGTACAGAAGTCTGTGAATACCCTGAAATTATAATCAAATTCTGTATGTGTGTTTTTTGCTGGGAAGAATGTCTGTAATTTTTATCATATTCTTGAAGGGTTTTGTAACAAAGTTTGGTTAACTGCTGATCTGGACTAAGGTTATCACTTTACTGACAAAAACTGAGGTTCAGAGAATATGTTACTTACCTTCATTCATTTAAAACTTAATACTTGTGAAAACTAAAGTTTATTTCTAAAAAATATTTTACTTGGAAAAAGCTTTAACTTGAATTAATTAAGCCTAAATGGAAGCAGTTAATTTTCTAATGGTTTCTTCTGCTCTACCCTGACAGCAGTTACCAGTTGTTACATAAAAATGAGAACTCATTCAAGTATGAGACTGTGTGATACAGTCTTGAAGATGGATTAAAGAAAGAATGAATTATCTATTGTTATTTGAATCCTATTTTTCTCCTTTCAAATCCTTCCTTCAAAAAGAATTGAAACTCAGGGGGAGGGAATAGCTCAGTGGTAGTGTGTGCTTAGCATGCACGAGGTCCTGGGTTCAATCCCCGGTACCTCCATTAAAAAAAAATAAATAAACTTAATTACCTCCCCCCACAAACAAAATGAAACAATAACAAAAAAAGTACTTGCTTTAAAAAAAAGTGAAAACTCAAGAAAATAGGTGAATGATGTTATTTTTGTTATTTTCAGAGTATTAAAAAACAGTTAATTGCCTTAGTAAACGTCGCAGTGAGCAGTGGTGGACTCCTTCTGTTCTGAACTCTAGTTAAAGAAACTGTGTAGCAGACTGTGTACACTCGTTTTTCAGTGATAGAGTATTTTAAGGTTATTCTTTTTAGTGTAAGATGCTTGTAATATTACAGTAGGACCTTAGAAATGTTAAGTAACAAGTTCTATATTAATTAAGAAAACTAATACTTCTTTCTCAAATTAAAGGAATTACCATTTTTTCTTTCCTTTTAGTGGTACTAGCCAGTAAAGTCTGCCTAAGTCAAGATTTAATGAACTTAAGCCGTTAATTGAATACTAGACTAAAAAAAAAAAATTTGAGGGATGATAAACAGAAAGCAATTATTTTCCAAAAGGAATAGAAAAAAAGACAACTGAGGATATTAGCTATATTTTTAATTTAAATTTAATTATACTTACAGATTCTAAAATTGGTAGCCTAAAGCTCGTTGTAGAAAATGCCACTGATTTCCGTAATAGGTTACAGTTTTGTTTTGTTTCCTCCTTTGGGCATTATCACTCATGGTGATTATCTGTTACCCTCGCTGCCTTTATAGCAGGTAACCTTCTAAGTCAGAAGTTGTTATTTCATCCAGGAAGAACAGTGTGTAAGTCAAGAGGCCTCCTGTGTTACTGTCCATGGGTAATTCTAACAAATAAGAAGTTATATCTTTACTTCTCATTCAGTAGATCATTTTATGTTTAAAATAGAAAAAGATTAAATTCTTCTTAGGAACATCTGCAGATATTTTTAAGTAGTTCTTTTTTAAGTTGAGGTAGACAGGTATTAAATACTCTCTTTGCTTTCAAAGAAACTGAAATGATTAACTGACCTACTCAATTCACCAAATCAGAGGTGGAGATTTTTTTATGGCAGATTAAAAATAATCAGCATCTGAATGTAGATGAGTAGGAATTTACTTATGATCAGTTTTATTTCAGAATTTAATTAACCATAGATTATTATTTTAAATTGAACTTTCAGATAAACTTAACTGTGTATTAAAAGTAATTTCTCTATGTGTGCCCATATGCCTGACTTATATCTTTTCTGTGTGTAAACAATTTAGCATTCAACTCTTGATTTCCTTTAAGGTCGTGTATCCAAAGCTCTTTTAGCAATTTCACTGTTTATACTGCAGTTAATAGGCTGAAACTTCACCACAACTGCCTGCTGTGTTCTTGTACAGGAAGTAAATCAGTTTATTCAGTCATGAGAACAGAGAGGTGAATAAAGCGCACGGTGCACCCTCAGAGAACTTGCAGTCCGCTGGGGATGTGCAGACAGAGGCAGGGACGCTGGCCTCTGCAGTCAGCCGCGACTTCACTGCAAAAATGAAACTAACTGAATCTGAGCATCCTTAGGAGTCAAACAAAATGGGAAGGCAGAGGAAGCGTTTGTGAAAGCCGAAGGAAGAAGGAGGGAAACACTTTGGAGAGCGGGGCGGCGGGGAGAGCTGTGTTTCAGGTTCCGGTGAGGTCCTGGCAGGTGGGCTCCACCCGGAGTAGCGCTAAGACTCACCATCGTGTCTGTATTTTTTCTGAAACTCTTCGTCAGAGCCCAGTACGCATCTCTGAGAGTGAGCATATGGGACGTGTGTGGATCTGGGAGTCTTGACAAACGGAATGTCCGCGTGTCACCGTCACTCGAGGTATGGGAGACAGAAGCTCCCCTTCCCTCCAGGCGGTGTCCCCCCGCCCTCCCCAGGGCCCCCGGCCTGGCCCGCGGGTGCGTGGGCGGCGTAGGCCGTGTGTCCGTCCTTCTCCGCAGGGAGCCGGTGTCCGCGGTCCCGGTCCGAGCCCCGAGCCGGGCTGCTGGTGGTCCTCCGCGCGCACATGCGCGCTTCGCAGTCCGAGCCTCCGCCCCAGGAGGGACAGGAGGGTGTGAGTGCGCGGGCCAGAGCGGGCTTGAGCTGGACTGGCGGCAGCAGGCGTGAGGAGTGGGCGGACGAGAGAAGGAGGGTTAGAGGTCGCGGGGCGTGGGGCTGATTCCACGCGGGGTGAGGCGGGCCGAGGGCATCGCGCAGGCGCTGACGGGCAGAAGTGGACGGTGGCCCCACCACTGGAGAGGAACGGATTGTTGTTTGAGTTGTAGTGATGCAGGCGGGTGATTAATTCAGTATCTGCTGTGTTCGAGGTACTGTGCACAGGGCTGCTTTACATAACCGAGTAACTGTTGATTGACAGAATGATCTTCCGGCCTTACATTCATTCGGAACAGTGTGTCAGCAGGGAGCTCTTCTCCTGGGTACGGCTATAGATCTTGTCTTCTCGCTCGCTAGTCTTCACCTCTGCAGATCTCATCAGACACCCTTTTCTAAATGTTGGTGGGAATGGTTCTGTCACGTCTTACGTTTTCTCATATAACACGTGCGTATAAAAACCTCCCCCTGAAGTAGTGCTGATTTCACTTCCAGGTGAATTTGCACTTTAGTATTGCGTGATCTGAAGGGTGTTGGCATGCCTTCATGCTTTAAAAATTGTGTTGCTATCATTATAGTCTTTCCTTTAATTAGCACAATAATCACACCTTAAAAGTGAGTTTATTTATATGACATGATTTCTGTTTACTTTCTGAAACCAGTACTTTCAGAGGCCATTGAAATTAATTTATGTAACATATACCTGTGAAACATGGTGTTTAGCTGAAGGTGATGGATACAGAGAAGGATTTCTGCCTTGCATCACTAATGCCATAGTTGGGGGACCTGGAACACACAGAAATGGTGTGTTGAAACAGATTATTCTAGGATTAACTGAGTGGTGTTGAAAAAGCCGTGAATCCAGGGAAGAGAAATTGTGGACTGTGATATCAGAGAAGAAGTGATGGAGGGGGTAGAATTGAATTTGGGTCTTGATGGCTCAGTGGGAATTGGAAAGGTGGGGCAAGGGTGATGTTGTGTGAACAAGCAGAACAAACTGCGGCGTTTACAGCGCTCTGGAGAAACGGCCAGATGGCAGCAGAAGGCAGAGCGCGGAGTGGGAGGAGTGTACTGAGTCTTACAGGTCAGGAGACGCTTTAGACTGCTCAATAGATCGGCAGGCATAAGGGCGTGGATTAGTGACTTTTAGATTATCTGTAAATGTAATTTTACTTCACTTACACGGTAATGAGCTAGGTTTTACTTGTTATCATATGGTAATTATTTAGATTTTTATCTTTTTGGAAACCCCTGTGAGATGACCCAAGGGAACAAGTGATGATGTTTTTTCAGTTCAGAGAGTCTTCACCTGAGGTCTGTGGAGCAGCTTTGGTGAGTCTGGACCTCACTGAAAATAAAGCAGAAGTTTAAATGTGTATCTTTTCTGGAGGAAGACTCATTGACTTCATCAGAGTTGTAAAGGATCTGACAGCTAAAGAAGTTAATAAAACAGCCCTTGCTCTCCTGACTTAAAATCTTTTTAATCAAACACCTGGCTTCCGGCTCCTGCACCATTAATTTTCCCTTCACTACTAGATCTTTTCCATCCACATATGGATAATGCTGGCTTTTTCTCCCATCTTAAAAAAAAAAATTTCTTGTTCCCGATTTTCCTTTCAGTCACTGCCCAGTGTCTTTTGATCTACAGGCAACCTCTCAGAAAGAGTCGGCTGTGCATAGGAATTGAGTTTGTTTAGCCCCTGCCACTCCGTCCAAATTGTCCTCCTTACTGAGCCCATGAGGGTCACTCCTCAGCCCTCATCTTGCCTGATCTGGAGCATCACTGAGTGCTTGCTTTATCTGGCTCTCAGATACGACACTTAGCTCGTTTTTCCTCCCGCCTCTCTGCCTTCTGCCTTCTGTCTCCTCTGCTGAGTCCTTCTGTCTTCAGCCCCTAAGTCGGAAGTGCACCAACGTTGAGAATTTGGACCTCTTTTCTCTGTACCTTTACTCCCTTGGTGACCTCATCCAGTGCCATGGCTTTAGATGACCGTCTGTTTGCTGATGAGCAGAAGTCCTTTTCTCATTCCAGAATGTAATACGTAAAACAGACTCCCTGTCTTCCTGCACCAGAACCTCCTCCTGCATTTTCCCTTCTCCGTAACTAGCAGCCTCATTCTTTTGGGCAGCCTTGGCGTCTTCCTTGTCTCCTGGCTTTCTTTCATCCCACATCTCTGTCACCATGTTCTCTTGTCTGTACTCTTAAGAAATGTTCAACAGCCAATCACAGATCACCATTTCCACTGCTGCATCTCTGATCCAAGTCACTGTCACGACTTGCCTATGTGACTGCACAAGCCTCCTGTGATGGTCTTCCCGCTGCTGCCCATTATGGACTTCAGTCCTTTCTCAATACAGCACATACAGTAGTTATATTAAAGTATGAATCATATGGTGTCACTTCCCGGATGAAAGTCCTTCACTGACTTCTCATCTCAATCAGAATAAAAGCTAAAGCCCAAGAAATCACCTTCCAGGCTCCGTCCTCTGCTGGACCTCATCTGCTCTTGGAAAGTGCGGGCAAGTTCCTGCCTCAGAGGCCTTGTGCTGGCTGTTCCCTCTGCCTGCAGAACTCTTTCCCTGTGACCTGGATGGCTCGTTCCCGCATCAGGTTGGGGTTTTTACTCAAATGTCAGTGTGTGCTTTCTTTAGCCCCTCAGTCTAAAATTGCAGATTTGCCCCACTCCATCCAGTTCTTCTTCCTCCCTTGTGATTCGTCCCTTGTGAGCCCTGTTACCATCTACTATTCCATATATTTTGCTTTTCCTGTTCATTTCCTCCCTTCTTCCACTGGGATGTAAAGGCAAGGATCTTGTTTGCTTCATTCACTGCTCTGTCCTCAACACACAGACGCGTGGTTTCTAGTTCACTTTATACACTTGGTTAATATTTGCTGAATGAATGAATGCAGTTTAAAAAGCAGACCCCCAAATTAGAAGTCGTTTAGAGATTTTAAGAGCCCTGGATCATTTAATAAACACTCAAATATTTCAGTAAACAGCATTCACGGAACTAAAGGTATTAGAAATGTGATGGTACGTACTGATACTATAACATGTGTGGAACTTTCTTTTTTGAACAAATCTTTTACTCAATTTTGTCTAAGTGTAGAATGCTGAAAAAATGTTATTTGAAGTTAAGTATGATCATTATTTGAGTATGCTGTAACATGGATATTTTTAAAAAGAATCTGTTGTCATTAAAAGTGTTGGTCATTTAGTACCATAGGAAGAATTTTTTTTAGTTTTTAAAACTTTCTTTTGGAATTTAGATTTACAGAACAGTCAGAAAGATAGTACAGAAATATGTATCTTAAGGTCCTTATTTTATAGGTTTATAAGTTTATAAGTGTCAAAAACCATAACATGAATACTAAGTCAGCCTACTAATATAGTTTTTGTTCAAGTTATTGCTATTTTAAATAATTTTTGTAATAAACACCATAAACCCACCAAATAACTACTTTTTTCAAATTTCCATATTTATTTTCTAGCTTGATTACATTAAAACTATTTTAAAGAATTATGGTCATAATGCGTGTTTCATTTTGTTTCTGAATTATATCCGTTTTTGCGTTTCATTGTCTGCATTCTTGCCTTGTTGATGGTGATAAAGGACCACGTTGCTAGTGTCCAGTATCAGTAAACTGTCATCCTCCTGTCAGAGGCTGCTGTCCAGCGTGGTGGCAGTGAGGGTGGAAAGGAAAATTAAGTATAAGCAGTAGAATTGATCTTCCCGTAACTGTAGGATAAAGAAGATATAAAATAAATCTTTGCCCAGGGTTGCTCTGAAGTATTATCGTCAGTGGTCAAAGTGCAGTGAACCCAGGACAGGACAGGGGGTCAAGAGGAAGGGCTGTCCAGGTGGGAGGAGCGGGCGGCCACTCCTGAGATGCGGGGCCTCACTGTGCAGACCACCAGCCCTGGTCTGTGTCCGGAGAGTCGGACTCCTCACCGGGGACCCTGGACGGCCCCCTTGCTTCTCCAGCTCTGGTTTCCCCTCCTCCCCACCCCACCCCCTGAAATAAGTATGGGGCTACTAGATGGTGGCTGAAGTCTCCCCAACCTTGGGGCAGCTGCTGCGTCTTTTGTTCCATCTGAACTCCGATACTGTTTCTTCTAATTGTTCTCTAGTGACCTTTTATCAAAACTCGGGTTTTCGAAAAATGAAAAGAGGATAAAATGCCCAGTCCTGAGTCTATTAGAGATTAAACTTTCCTTAACGCTGAAGTGCTTGACACAGGAAGTTTAGAAGTGCCGTTTCATTTTATCTTTCTCTGCCAGAAGCAACTTCTTATGGATCAAAATTTAGAACAAAGAAGATTGGATTTAAGGTCAAACTTTGAAAAAAGCACTCTGGAATTTTCTTTAGTACATACTTTTGGGGGTTTTGGTGTTATTAGATACCAGAAATTCCAATAAATTATTTGGGAAAAAGTAATGCAGTAGAAATACAATAACAGTATATGAGTATATACATAAAATAAATGTGATAAATATAACCTCAAGGAGGCAACATCCTGTAAAGGAGAAGAGCAGGCTTTGGAACCGGCCCGTTGGTTTCAGGGATCAGTTTTACCACTCTGTAGCTGTGTGACCTCGGGCAACGTGAAGTGAAAAGCTTGATTTTAGAGAGTGACTTAGTGTCTTTCTATGAAAAATCAGTAGTGAAACTGAGTTTGCAGACTTGTCATGAGAATTAGAATGTTTGCAAAGCCAGTTAATACTTTTTCAAAATCTTACCTGTACTAAACCCATATTCTATATTCCTGTCCTATAATTAAAATTGTGTGTGTGGATGAGAGAGAGAGACCATGGGATTTCTAATACTCAACTCTTTGGCAGCTTAAATGATTTAGAAAAAAACCACAGAATTATTTTTTAAATTATTATTTTAGCACTTAAGCATGTTCAAGTCTCAAACGGAATAATGTTTATTTTTTAAAGAAATATTTCTGCTATATACATGCCTGTCTTGTGTCACTCCTGTAAAAAAAACACTGTTAGATTCAGAGGATAGTCCAGTAAAATTACTAGAAGTCTCCTTTTTGGGAGTTTAGGTCATATACTGTAAATGTTTTGTGATGGGAATCAGGAGATTCCCTAATTTCCTTCTCCTTAAAGATTATGGGTTATATTTCATAATGTTGTAACAGTATATTGTTACACTGTGTACAAATTTACTGTTTTCTAATGCCAGAGCCAAGAACTGCCCTGGGTGTTAAACTGGACGAAGGGTCGTTTGGTTCTCAGGGGCCTCTCTGGAGGCTGTTTCTGTTCAGGGATCTAAAGAAAGTCTAGGTGTGCTTCATTGGCTTGAGTCATACTTTTTAGAGAAGGCCTAGAAAGTTCTTTATTCAAATACCTGTGGAGGAAAGAAGAGTAAGTAGTAAGTGTGAAAACAGTGATTGTCCAGACACATCAGGAGCTTCCAAACTAAGAAGAAAAGATGGGTGAAAATCACGTCTTGGTTTACGAAGGAATATATTAGTCAGGAAGGAAAAGATGGAAAATGGAAGGAAATCCTTTAAAGACCCAAATACTTCGAAAATAAGCATTTTATGACAGGAGTAGAACGACTGGTTTACATACAAGAGAAAAGTCATTGTGGACAATTAAAAAATGGAAATATTAATGCCGAATGATGTGCTCTCAGCAGACCTGTTTCCTGCTGGAATTGGCTCAGACTGTAGTGAGATGACTGGGGGCCTTTCTTCCTGGGGTCCTGAAGGAGCAGACAGGCGTGTTGCCTTCTCTGGCTCATGCTGCATTTGGCACCTGGTAACAGCTCAGTAGTCCTGTGTACTTCTGGTTTCTCAGTTCATAAGATCAGCTATATGGTTGTTACTTAAAGCATTTTTGATGCTTTTTAAATAACTTCCTACCTGTTACTGACCAAGACATTACATTCAGTCATAATTGCTGGCTCTTATGGTTTGATTATATTATTGCTCAAAAGGGTAGGTTTTATATATTTGTACAGTTGATTTCTTGTTTCTTCTGAGGTGCGCTTAAACCATTCGTTTGGTCTGAGGACACTTTACCCATAAAAAAAATACATGATGTTTAGAGAGTTTGATTTCAAATACCTTATGATACATTTTGAAGACATATTCAACCACTGGTTCTTAAACTTTCGCCATGTCGGAATCCCCCAGAGAACTTGTTTAACGAAGAAGATGGATGGACCCTCAGCGCTGTTTCTGACTTAGTAGTTCTGGGAGGGGGCTTGAGAATTTCCAAGAAATTTCTAACAGGCTCCCAGGTGCTGCTGGTGCTGCTGTTCCAGGGACCATGGCTTGGGAACCAGCACACTTACCTCACGGCAGGGCGGCTTTACTTCAGCCCCAAGCAGCTGAAAGTCAGTGGCGTTGGAACTGCTTGCAGTGAGGGTAGTTTCATGACTCTTTGTCACCGGGTTAGACCACAGTGAGGAGTAATGGCCTTGTTCCAGGGAGTTGGAACTAATGTCTTCTGTTACTTAAACAATGAAATCACTGCTTTGTTTAGAGAGGAATTATTTATGTCACATTAGAATGACTTTCCCTTCTACTTTTTGCATTTTAAAATGGCATTATTTCTGAGACTAATATTAAAAAATCACTTTTAAAAGTGAGTTTTTCTTAAAAGTAAGACTAATAATCTTCTAGATCTGACAGAATAATAGGAGCAGGATGCTGTACAATCTTGTTGGCATGACTTTCCTTAAAAGGTAAGCAATAATGTGGGTATTAAAGATCGTTTGCTGGTATGTTACTTATATTACATATTTAGCTTTGCTGTTATGAAATTTATTTTAAGATATCAAAAAATACTTTAGGACTAGATACTTCTTAAACATCTTTTATGCTTCTGCTTTAATTAAGAACAGATTGATAATGTTAATGATATGGTAATAGTAAACCTGTCATGCCTGTACAGAATCATACTTTATTTTTCTGAAATAATAAAACGACCTTTTCAAATAGATGGAGGACATATGAAAGGCAAATTGCTGCTGAAAATTCACAGAGTCTTTAAGGGATAAACTGTGTAAGTGTTGACAGTGAACAGACTGGCCTGTATTTAGGATATTAAATTTCCATCGAAGTTACAGAAGACCCAGTATACCATCCTTTTGGACATTTGAAGATAGTAAATCACACTCATCCTAAGAGCAGGAGCAATGTCTTTGAGATGATAAATTCAGTTTATGATTGCGGTTATATTGGAAGAGTATCTTAATACAGTCAGCCATTGCCTCTCTGATTGCTGTGTGCACCCCTTTCTACAACCTTTTTATTTTGTACTCTTAAAGCCTGTTTCATTGTAGTGATTCTCTTCCTTGTTTCAGAAAGTATAAAAGGTGTTTTTTTGTTGATAATAAATATAGGCTTCTGCTTTTATCTGCGATTATACGTTTTTTTACATGCCTGTTTAGAGCACTGATCTGTGCAAGCATCAGTTTACTGAAAAAGCTACTGACTTCGTGGCCTTGAACATGTTTTTAAAAATCTTGTTAACTGATTAATACTCTGGTTTAAAGCAAAATGCATACATGAACTTGAGAGAATTTGTTTTCACTTTTGTAGGGAAAAAATAATACACCTGATCGTGTTTTAGGTTAACATCTGCTAGCTTTCACGTATGACTTTGCACTTTGTGTTTGTATAGTTTGTCTAGCAAGTTGATCTTTTTATGCATCTATGACAGCCTGTTCTTATCCTATTAAAGTGTCGGTTACAATTAAAATAACTCACAGACCGAGGGGCTGTTGTGTTCAACTGTGGGCCTCGCCTTTCGCCTCTCTCCTGTTACTGCTTCCATATGAAGATGGCAGCGTCAGAGAGCGAATGTGGGCCCTGCCAGGGGGCGGGGTGGGGGGTGTTCACGGGCTGGGAGGGGCGCAGGCAGAGGGCTGACTTCACAGGAGATGAGTCCTCGGCAGTAGTCGGGGCCACGGAGGGAAGCCAGCGGTCACACACGGCCCAGAACGGGGCTGAGTGCTCTGCCGTCAGCACCTTGAATTCTTAGTGATTTGCAAGCAGGGAGGGGTCCCTGCATTTCCACTTTGTGCCAATATCTCAGGTTGTGTCACTGATCCTGCAACAGAAAAGGATGAGAGAACGTGGAACAGATTCTTCCGCCTCTTGCTTCTTCATTCCCTTCCCAGTGCCTGAATGGGGATTGTTTTCAAGGATGACTTGTAGACACCAAAAAATTGTGGAAAACCAGCCTCATTTGAAAGTGATTGTGTCTGCACGCATGTACTTCAGTCACTAAAGAGTGAGCAGAGGGAGGGAGGGGCTTGTTAAAATGATTTTATTAAAGTGTCAAAGATGGTCAAGCTCCCAGTAAGACTTTACTAAGTAAATGCATCATATAGACAGTTGGAAAAGTACAAACAATTGGAACTACAGGAGTTTAGTCCTGAATTAACCTTCTGCACGTTTATGCAAATCCCGGTGGTGTTTTCCTCCACCCGAAAAGCCGGGTACTTTGTGCTGGGTGCGGGACTTCATTACTTGGTCATTTTTTCCTTTAATACTGTTATTATCTCTAATGTGGTAATGGTTTCTTGCCTTTACAGTACTGGTAAAGTTTATTTTTAAGCTATTTTGGAAATTAAAATTTAGAAATTCAAAGTCCCAAACATTATGGTTTTCAAGGAAGCCTGTCAGTTTCTTTTACTTGATAGCTGCATAGTTAGCACTCGCCTACTTAAGGTTTAAGATCCTGTCCCGTGTCACACCTCGAGTCTTCTTCCAGATCTCCTCCTTGTTCAAGTTGGCTAATTCCGTTTAACTGCATAACCAAGCTAAAACCTAAACCCAAGCTTTTTTACATTCTTTCCCTTGAGAGTTCTGTTATTCTAATAAACTGTGGAATAGAGGGTGAGGGAGGGGATTGCCTCAGTTCCTAAGGATCCTTTGCAGGTTTAGTAAAAAATACGTGCCTACTGTTTATAAACAGAGAACTAACTTTTTAAAACTGGAGGAGGGAATATCAAAATTTTCAGTGTAAGATGACTCCACTTGTGGAATTTGTGGAATTTGTTTCAAAATTGATAAAGTACAGAAGATTGATAAAGTACGTTTCTTTAAGACTTCTTCTTATGTAATTTTAAAGATTTATTGGCTCAATTTTAGATCACCTTGGCTTCAGTCAAAAATGCAGTAGCAATTAGTAAAGTCTCTGCTGGGTTTGTAAAGTATCCCAAAACAGCGGTCAGGAGGCACCAGGATGAAGGTTTGAGCAGGAAGTACTGCTCTCAGCCTAGGGATGGTGTTGAAACTCTTCTGCATCGTACAAGTATATCAGAGAGAAACCCATCCCAAAGCCAGGTGACTTACTCTAAGTTTCTCTCATTGCAAGAGAGGATTCTTAAAGAGTCATATAGTTAATAATGTTTAAAGTTATAGAGTCTAAGTTATGGACAGGAATAATTTTATTTCACTTATTTTTATTCAGAATTACAAAATTATACATTTAGATTATATAGAAAATAAACTACGTTAGAAGCGTTAGTTTTTCATGACATCATACAAGGCAGTAACTGTAAAAATGAAATTCAATATATGTCTGTCCATCATAAGCCTAATACACACAATATCAACACAGACATACAGAAAATATGCAAGCAACTGACCAGCATAAACCAACGAACATAGTGAGAACATGGTAAGTGCAGTGCATCTTGGTCTTGATAGGTGATAAACCTTTCTTTCTGCTGGAATGATCTAGCAAAAACTACATCTTTTGCTTCAGCCTAGAAAAACTTTACACAGGAGGCGGGATTTTAGATGTTGCAATGATGACGAGAGAACATGCTTTTGATCAGCTGTGGGGGAGATGGAAGGGAGTCAGGGTTCTAGGTGCAGAGAGAGGGCAGCCCTGGCTTAGATCTTGGCTGGTGTAGGAAGAGAAAGCAGAAGCCATTGGGTGAAAGGACTGAGTGTATTTGTCAAAAGAAAGGAAAAGGACAGATAAATCCAGACAAGAGGAGGGCTGGTGCTGAGCTGGGCTGGTGAGCTCAGTGATGGGGGTGCTCGCAGGCAGGCGCCGCAGTGGCTCTTCCTTCAGGACAAAGTTTGAAAGAGACAAAATCTAGTCTGTAATCAAGGCTACCTGGAAAATGTTTGACTGCTATGAAGAATACCGAGGTGATTTGTTTCTTTAAAATGAGATTTGTTAACAGTTTAATTTTGTTTATAGTCTGCACATTTTTTACAATTCTATAAATAAAATAAACTTGATATTCAGGAACATAAACAGGTGAAATGTCTTGGTGTCTGTGCTAGTGTGTTTCCAGCTGCCCCTCTGTTGGTGGCACCACCATCAACGCTCCTCCCTGACCCTTCCTCACTTCCCTTCTCTCTTCCTGGTGTAGCCAGGATCGCCAGTGGGACTTGTTTTTATATTTTCTCTTTTCCCTTTACCCTTTTCAGTCCTAGATTTGATTTCTGCAAATGACTTAATCTCTCTTCTTGATACATCCTGTGGACATAATAAAACTGTTGCCACTTTCAGAATAAATGAGCTAATGTTTGAAAACGCCCAGCACAGTGCGTGGCACATAATAATCGAGCTTTAGTCAGCAAAGGTTACTTGTTTTTCCTCTCTTATCAACTGGTAATGATAACTCTACTGAAAAGGGAAATAGTTTAGAGAAAAAAATGTAAATGAACTGTTTGTCAAAATTTGTGTTTGTATTTATACAGTGGGTTATGTATAAGCTTGTTCTCCTTAGATGGGTAATCAAGTGTTAACCTTAGTGGTTGTTTTAAAGGGTTAATTGGGGCATAACAAAGTCATAGCATCACTGTCCTTAATATTAAGATCATAATTATCTGGAAACAAGTTTGAATGTTAGTGAGCAGAATTGTTACATGGGACAGGTTATACTTCTAATTTTAGTTATGAAATTATGTGCTTCTCAGACTAAAGCAACATCTCTGATTCCGTATCTCCATCAATGACTCAGTGATTTTAGAGGTGGTGAATTACTGTTCACTGTTCCCCACCTGGAATGTAGATCATCTGAAGCATGATGTCCCTGTCATCCGTGGTGTCACGTTGGACTTCACAGTATTTATATCAAGCCTTTACTTGTCACAACTGTCTCCCTTCTGTCTTTCAAGATCCCTCCGCAAAGAAAAATTCAGTCCTCATTTGGTTATAAATAGCAACATTGTCAACTTGACTTTTTGATATATTAATTTAGCACACACCTCAAGGAGTGATCAAAGTAATGTTCATACTTTATAAAGCTTAACCATTGATGACAGATTGGAGCTCAAACAACACAAGTGGATCAGCTTTATTCAAACAAGATTATTGAGAAACAGGAATCATAGGTTTTATTCAAATACAGTTTTATAAATTCTGTATTGTTTTTCATTCAAAAGCATTTTACTATCCCCTTTGCCTACTTCCATTATCCTTCCAAAGGCCTTTGACCTGGTAGGCATTGCTGATGGTGAAATGCAATTCCCCGAAGTCTCCTCTTGGAATACAGAGTCTGTGTTTCCAGTGTAATTAGCCATTCCAGAGAGAGAACATGATTTGTGAAAAGACAGTAGAGTTCAGTAAGATAGATTTGTTTTTCCATGCTCATTTAATTCTAAAAACTTAAGTGTCAAAAAAAAAATCTTGAGAACCACTCACATGATACATGTGTACACAAAACTTACATTGCTTAGAAGCCGTGCTAGCCATCTCTAGCCCATTTATATCGTGTAATTAGACAAGGATGCCTTAATAGTCCTGGCTGCTGCCACCCCTACCAGTACGAGTATAACTACTACTAATTGTGTAGAAAAAGGTCTCTGTTCATGTGGTTGAGGCACAGAGTCATTATGGGTGGTGGGATCACATCTCTTTTAAAGTCTTTTTTCTTACTTTTACTTTTTCTCAAGTGAAACTTTGATTCTTCTATACTTAAAGATTTTTTAACTCAAAAAGTAACAGATTCCATTTTATTGGGCTGGATTAAATTATACGTGTTGTCTGTGCAGTTCATTTCTGACATTAATAGAGAGCCTTTTACCGTTTATTCAATACTTTGACACTTTAACAATTTTGTAAATGTAGTTTGAGGGATTCTAAATCTAGAAAAGTGAAATTTTTATCTGAATGTAAAACTTGTATTTATTTGGGATATGTTTTGCCTTCTCAGGGATAATCTGGAAACACTAATATTGATTGATTATTTTATTTCATAACCCTTTGTGAGTGACTATTGGCAACAAGTGTTAATTTCTCTTCAGTTGAGAACAGTAGCAAAAAAAAAACCACGTAAGTTAGAATTACCTGGTGTTCTAAGAGCTACCCAAGTTGACACTCAAAAATGTAAGAGGGCTTCAAAACATGAGATATCTAATTGCTAATCAAGGCTGGAATTATTCATAATAATCTTAGATGTAAATGCTAATGTCTTGTTGGCTTTCTGCTTCACCTTATCTTAGCTGGTATAAAAATGTGTTGGAATGTTTGAGATTAATTTCTCTGTCACAGTTTGTGTCCTGTGTAGAAGTGTGATGATCGAGGACTGTTTTAAGTATAGGGTTCTGTTTACTATTAACACATAGTTCTAAAGACTGTCTTAGCTAAATATTTCTGTTCTCTTTGATTGGCTGTAATTTAATATGTTACCTATTTGGAAAAGAAGAGAGATATCTTAGTTTTAGGTATTTATTTTGTATTATAGTAATAAAATATGATAATGAAAATGCTCAACATATTTGATGATTCTAATTTTGGCTTAGAATTCTACATCTCAAAAAGTGGAAGAGATTGAGAGCCGACTGATAGTATAATGTAAAATAAAATACTTCTCATTGCCACATACAAGCCTAGCTACTGGCCTGCATCGCCAAGCCTGGTCAGTTTCCACTGCCATGCGTGCACCAGCGGGCAGTCTGCCAGGAGGGCCTGCCCCACACAAGTGCTTGCAGCTGGCCGCTGCCACGACACACACCCGCCCACGTCTAAATCTGGGCCCTGCCACCAACCTGGCTCCCACTGCTGAGCGTGTGTCTGCAGTGACCCCCACACGAAACAGTGCTCACAGCTGGCCTGGGCCCTGCTGCCACATGCTTCCCTGCAGCCAGTGCCCACCGCTCTGCCCACATCCAGAGCAGCCCAGCCCCCGCCTGCCAGAACACACTCCCTACTAGACCTGGAGTTGCTGCTGAGGCCCCACCAGCCCTCACAGCCACTGCTGACTTTTCAGCTGCCATGCCACCAGTGCCCTCCCCCAGACCTGGAGCTGTCGTCCACCCCTGCACCCTGCATCCTGTGTACAGCTGAGCCTGGTGCAGCAGTGCACCCTGTACACCTTTCCAGTGGTACCCATGCACCTACTCTCCAGACAGAGGTCTTTCTTTATGGAATCCAATTTATGAAAACTTGAAAATGCGACTGCTTCTTCAAGTGCATAGACACCAGTGCAAGGAAACAAGGAACACTGAAACTCAGGGAAGCGTGACGCCACCAGGGGACTTCAGTGAGCTTATAACCTACCCACAAGGAGATGGAGGTCCACAAAATGCCTGCAAGAAATGCAGAATAATTGTTCTAAAGAGGCTCAGTGAGCTCCAAGAGGACATAGACAAACAATTGTGGGAAATCAGGAAAATAATACAAGAACAAAATGAGAAGTTCAACAAAGAGATAGAAAAAATATTAAAAAATCAAGTAGATTCTGGAGCTGAAGCAAAAAATTCTTGAGCTAAAAAATGCAATTCGGAGCTTCCACATCAGACTTAATCAAGCAGAAGAGAGAACCAGTGAACTTGAAGACAGGTGATTTGAAATTATCCAGTTGGAGCTAAAATAAATAAACAAATAATGAAAAAATCCTAAAAGATTTATGGGATATTATTAAATGAACCAATATACTCATTATAGGAGTCTCTAAAGGAGAAGAGAGAGAAAGGGGCAGAGAGTTGTTTAAAGAAATAGTAACTGAAAACTTTCCAAATCTGAGGAGGGACATAGACGTCCAGACTTAAGAAGCCAAGGACCCCAAGTAGATTGAACATAAAGAGGTCTACAATTAAACTGTCAAAAGCCAAAGACGAAGAATTTTGAAAGCAGCAAAAGAAAAGTGATTCATCACATACAGAGGAACCCCCTCACTTCCCATAAGACTGGCAGTGGATTTCCCAACAGAAAGCTTGCAGGCCAGGAGACAGTGGGATGACAGATTTCACAGTACTGAAAGGGAAAAAAATTTCCAACCAAGAATATTATACCCTGTGAGGTATCCTTTAAAATGAAGAGATAAAGTCTATCCCAGATAAGCAAAAACTGAGGAAGTGTGGCACCAGTGGACCAGCTGTCCAAGAAATCCTTAAGAGAATTCTTCAGCTAAAATCAAAGCATGCTAGACTGCAATGCAGACAACATATGAAAGTCTAAATCTCACTGGTGAAGGGAAATATAAAGACAAATACAGGATAATCTAACACTGTAATGGTGGTGTACATATTACCTCTAACTGTAATGTAAAAATGAAAAGACAAAAGCGTTAAGAATAATTATAACCACAAAAATTGAATAATGGATTCACAATATAAAAAGTGAATTCTGACTTCAAGAACACAAAGTGTAGGGGTAAAAACATAAGTTATCAAATTAAAATAGATGGTTATAAATACAAGAAGACGTATATGAGCCTCATGGTAACTGTGGTATTCCAGTAGATACACAAATGATAGGAATCAAACCAGATCACTACCTAAAAATCAAGTATCAAAAGAACAGAGGAAGAAAAAGAGCTGCAAGGCGCACAGAAAACAGTTAACAAAGTGGAAATAGTAAATCAATAAGTACTATGAATAATTATTTTAAATGTAAGTGAATTAAACCCCCCAGTCAAAAGGCAAAGAGTGGCTAGAAAAAAAGAAAACCAAGATCTAGTGATGGGCTGACTATAAGAGACCCACTTTAGATATGAAGACAACCAGCTAAAGAGGCATAAAAAGATACTCCATAGGAATGGTAACCAGAAAGCACGGTTGCCTGTACTTATATCAGACAAGATACTCTTTGAGTCAGAAATTGTCACAAGAGACAAAGAAGGTCATTATACAGTAATCAGGGCCAACTCAACGGGAAGGGAAAACAAGTATAATAAATACATGTGCACCCGTATGACAGCACCTAAATATACAAAACAGGTGGGCAGACCAGAAGGGAAACACTGACAGCAACAGAATAATAGTGGGAGACGTCAAAATCCCACTTTCAGTAATGGACAAAACATGCAACAGAAACCAGTAAACAGATAGCTGACTTGAACAACACTGTAGACCAAGTGGACCTAACAGACATGTACAAAGCTTCCCACCAAACAGCAGCAGAAAATGCGTCCTTCTCAGGTGCACGTGGAATGTTCTCCAGGATAGATCACGTTAGGTCACGAAACACATCTTAAAAAATATTTACAAGGAGTGAAATCATACCAGGTATCTTCTCAGACCACAGTGGAGTGAAACTAGAAATCAGTAACAAACAGGAAAACTCACGAACAAGTGGAAACTAAACAACACAATGAACAACCATTGAGTGAAAGAAGAAATCAAAAGGGAACTTTAAAAACACCTTGAGAAAAAAGAAATGAAATACAACTTTCCAAAACTTATGGGATGTAGGAAAAGCAATAGTGAAAGGAAAGTATCGTGATAAGTAACTACATTAAAAAAAGAAGAAAGAATCTCAGGTAAATAATCTACCTTTACAACTCAGGGACCTAGATAGAGAACAACAATCTGTACACAAAACTAGCAGAAGGAATGAAATAATAAAGAGTAGAGCAGGAGTAAATGAAATGGAGGAAAAAAAATTACCAGAAACATCAGTGAAGGTATGAGTTGGGGTTTTTTTTGAAAAGATAAAATTGATGCCCCTTTAAGTAGTTTAATGAAAGAAAAAAGAATATTCACATAAAATCAGAAACGAAAGGAGATGTTACATAGAAATTAAAAGAATCATAATTGTTAGGAACAATTATATGCCAACAATTGGATAAACTAGGAGAAATCAATAAACTTCTAGAGACACACAACCTAGCAAAACTGAATCAAGAAGAAACAGAAAGCCTGAACAGACCAATAACAAAGAGATTGAATCAGTAATAACCTGCCAGCAAAGAAAAGCTGAGGACAAGATGGCTTTACAGGGGGAATTCTACCAAACATTCAAAGAAGCAGTAATACCAACCGCTCTTAAACTCTTCCCAAAAAACAGAAGTAGAAGGAATACTCCTAAACTCATTTTTATGAGGCCAGCATCACCCTGATTCGAAAACCAGACAAAGGCAACACAAGAAAAGAAAGCTACGGGCCAGTATCTCTGATGAATGTAGATGCAAAGTCCTCAAGATACTAGAAAACTGAATTCATCGCTCTTTAAAGGGGTTATACACCATGACCAGGTAAGATTTATCCCTGGGACGCAAGGACTATTCAACATACAGAAATCAATCAGTGTGGCACACCGCATTATCAGAATGAAAGACAGCAACCACGTGGTCATCTCAGTAAGTTCAGAAAAAGAATTTGACCAAATCTAAGTCCTTTTATAATAAAATCTCAACAAAATAGGTATAGAAGAAATGTACTTCAACACAACAAAGGCTATATATGAAAAACATAACTGACATCATAATCAATGGGGAAAAAAGTTTTTCCTGTAAGACTCAGAACAAGACAAGGATGCCCACTCTTACCACTGCTAACAGTATAATAATAGAAGTTCTAACCAGAGTAATCAGGCAAAAAAAAAAAAAAAAAAGAAGAAGAAGCAAAAGGCATCCAAGTCAGAAGAGTAGAAGTAACATTACCTGTTTGCAGTGACATGATCATATGTGTAGAAAACCCAAGGCTCCATTCACACACACATACAAAACTATTAGAACTAATAAATTCATCAATGTTGCAGGATGCAAAATCAACATACAAAAATCAGTTGCATTTCTGTACACTAACAACAAACCATCTGAAAAAGAAACTATGGAAATAATCCCATTCGCATTAGCTATGCAAAGAATAAAATACTTAGGTGTTAACCAAAGAGGTTAAAGACTGGTTACCCTGAAAACTATAAAGCATCATGAAGGAAATTTTAAGACACCAATTAATGAAAAGACATTCTGCTTTTGTGGATTGGAAAAATTAATATTGTTAAAATGTTTATACTACCCAGAGTGATCTACAAACTCAGTACAATTCCTATCACAGTCCCAATGATTTTGTTTTTCATCCAAATAGGAAAAAAAATCCTAAAATTCACATGGAACCACAGAAGACCTGAAATAGCAAAAGCAATCTCAAATAAGAACAAAGCTGGAGGCACCACAGTGCCTGACTTCATATCAAATTACAAAATTTTAGTAATCAGAATAGTATGGTAAAAACAGACATATAGACCAACGGACAGAATAGAGAATCCAGAAATACACCTACACACTTAGAGTCACCTGATCTTTGACAGAGTTTCCTAGAGCACACGATGGGGAAAGGGTAGTCTCTCCAACATGTGGTGTTGGGGAAACTGGATGTCTACGTGCAAAAGAATGAAATTGGACCCTTATCTTACACCACTCACAAAAATCAACTCAGAATGGATATGAACTTAAATGTAAGGCCCGAAACTGTAAAACTCCTAGAATAAAATGTTTGAGACATGCTTCTTTGCATTAGTCTTTGCAATAATGTTTTTGGTTAAGGCAACAAAAGCAAAAAGGAGACGGGGGAATTACATCCAACTAAAAAGCTTCTGTACAGCAAAGGAAAAGTTCCTTATTGATTTTCTGCTGGATGTTCTGTCTATTATTGAAAGTGGGAAAATAACCAACAAAATGAAAAGGCAAACTACAGAGTGGGGAAAATATTTGCAAACCACACATCCAGTTCAGAGTTAATATTCAAAATATATGAGGAATTCATACAATTCAGTACCAAAAATACAAATAGCCCAATTTAAAAAGATACCTTTCAAAAGAAGAAACTGAAACAACTGAAAGGTGTATGAAAAGATGCTCATCATCTCCGATCATCAGGGAAATGCAAATCAAAACCGAGAGGCACCATTCACACCCATAAGGATGGCAGTGATCGCAGAGAGAAGGCACAAGTGTTCGCGAGGATGTGGATGAGAGGGAGCCCTTGTGCACTGTTGGTGGGAACATAAATTGATACAGCCACTATGGAAAACAGTATGGAGACTGCTCAAAAATTTAAAAATAGAACTACCGTATGATCTCACAGTCGCACTTCTAGATATGTACCCAAAGGACACAAAATCAGGATCTCAAAGAGACCGTTTGCACTTCCATGTTCAGTGTGGCTTTATTCACAGTAGCCAAGGTGTGGAAACAACCAGAGTGTCCTTCAGCAGATGAATGGGTGAAGAAAATGTGATATATATGGAATATTATAAATATATATGAGTGTGGAATATTATATGTAATTGGAATATTACATATATGGAATATTATTCAGGCTTAAAAAATAAGGAAGTCTCACTATCACTATTATGTGAAATCTAAAATTGTCAAACTCATAGAAGCGGAGAGTAGAATGGTGTTTGCCAGGAGCTAGGGGCAGGGGGGAGATTGGGTGACGTAGGACTAAGGGAACAAAGTTTCAGTGATGCAACACTAAGACCTTCTAGAGAGCTGATGTATATACAGTCTGGTGATGCTAGTTAACAGTGCTACATCGTATACTTGAAACCTGCAAAGAGGCTGAATCTTAAATCTGCTCACCACACACAGGCACAAAATGGTAACTGCAGCGGTGATGGGTATGTTAATTTGCTTGACTGTGGTGGTCTTCTTACAATTTTTGCATATATCAAGACATCAAGTTGTAAACCTTAAGTATATATCATTTTTACATGTCAAAGATTTCTCAATGAAGCTGTTAGAATATAAAAACAAACTCAAGGAAAAAAGTCAAGAAATAAAATATTAGGTTATTGCTTACTCTCAGATGATGATATGGCAATAGTATTTTCTAGTCCTCTTATGGGCTTAGAGTTATTTATATGGTGGTGATGCACCTGTCTGCTAAAAATGGAAAACAAGAAATTTAAAATGTTGAATATTAATTCTCAGTGAACTCTTCAGTCATTTTTCCTATAAGATATTGAATTAAATGTTAAAATCTGTTACTTGACTAAAGAGTCAAAGCACCTTAAAAAACTAGGAGATAATTACAGGAGTACCTGCGTCTTTCTAGAGCACCCGAGAGGAACACAGAAGCACATAGAATGAATTCAGGTACATATTTCATAGTTAATCCAAGGACTGCACAAGATGGGCACATAGTTGCCAAATAAAGTCATTCTGTGAAGCAAATGTTTCCTTGATTGTACCATAACCACCTAAAAATCTCTGCTTGTGGCATTACTCTGGCTAATGAAACCAGTTCCAGAGCAGACACTTGGGCCGTCAGAGTGTTTGCAAAAGCATCACGGTCCAGTTGTGCAGCTGCCTCCATAGTCGGCCCCCATCCCTCACTCGGGCTGCCGCATGCTCCAGGCTGGAAACCACAGCCTCCCCTGCGCAAGTGCCTGCAGGGGTGAACTTGTGTCTTCTGTACATGTTTGAGAACCTGCCATTTGCCAAGCATTTATTTAGGCAGTGTTTTCATATGTTCTGTCCCCAAGTTAGGAGATTTCACAGTCCCCAAGTGGCTACCAAATCAAAACTAAACCCAGAATTTCAGGTTGTCCAGATCTCTCTCACTCTTGCTCTTCAGCCCAAGTAGCATTCGTTCTTATGGGCACAGTGTCTGTTTCTACTTCTGTCCTGGTGCCTCGTCCTTCCTCTCCAAGGACGTGCTCCTCCTCCCTTACATTTTTACAAATGCAGCCCAAAGTGCCGTGTGAGGTTGGGTTTCGTTGTCTCACCTGGGTCATCCTTGTACTCTGAATCCTGAAAACAGTGTCAGGAACTTGAGTGTGCTGGCTAATTGGCGGGTCATCGCGTTTCATTTACAGGCTGACCATGCTAAGCACTCTGTTCAGTCAAATCCACAGCATAGAAAGATACACTGCAACGTATTTAGTGTTTCTTTGATGATTTGGAAGGTGTTTCACTTAGAAATTTAGATGCCTAGGGATACTGGTTAATAAAAATGTCTAGTTTTTACTGTTTCATGTTTGCTGGTGTTTTGTTTGAAGCTAGCTACTGTAAACATCTTACGTTTTGTATTTTTAACCAGGCAGTATCTCTGTTCTCCGTTTTGAACCTCTAATGTGGGACTTTGTACATAATAGATTTTCCTAAAATAGTTGATCTATTCCATCAATTTTTTTTTTTATTGAGCAGCTACTCTGTGTAAAGATGTAGGACTTTAGTACTAGCGCCGTGCAAAGGCAGTCTGTGCCCCTGTGGTATCAGTAAGCTCACGGAGGAGACAGGCAGGCGGACAGACCACCGAGGGTAAGTGCCCGGTAGTGTGGTACCCAGGCTGGGCCCAGCCGCCAGGCGGGCTTTCCCAGTCCGAGCAGTGTCAGCACCAAGGAGGGAGTAAGGAAACTTCAGTCCCCGAGCATCTCCTCCAGACCCCAAAACTACGCCACATGAACCTGATCATCAAAGTGCACGGTGTTTAGCTGCTAGACAAATCTCCGAGGTTCTCTCCCTCCAGAGTGCCACGCCTCCCCTTGCACTGGAAGCTCTAGAACCGCCTCTGAGAGGAAGGGCTGGCAAGTGGGAGTCATCCCGGAGGACACTGGGCGCGGGAGCTCTCCCAGGATGGGCAGGTGGTAAAGGGGGCAGGGCGAGTCGGGATGCAGTTCTCCAAGGCCAGAGCGCGGATGTGGTCGGAGGGGTCAGCGAGGGGTGGGCCTAGGAGGCGCTTACAGGCCACGGTAGGAGGTAGGGTTCCTTCCTGTTTATCACACTGGTTCTAAGCCCAATTTAGATTCTCACTTTATTTTGTTCATAGTTTTTACTGTTCAGATTTTTAAGTGTTATTCTATACTTTCTTACTCTTAAAAATTTTTAAAGCATTTTAGATCCTCTAAATCAGTGATTTAAAAACTTCTATTTTCCTAGCAGTGGAATTCTTAATTTTAAAATCCTGCATAATAGCTGAGTATTTTTTTGACAAAGATAAAAGGAGAAGTACTCAGTTTTGGGTTCCGGTGGTCCGTGGTGGAGCGGTGGGGGGCAGTGACGATGGGCTGTCCTGGCTGCTGGCCTGTGCCCCGCACTGAAGTGTGGAATCGTGTCGCGGACATCGTGCGGCGTCGTGTTACCCTGTGGTTCTGACTGGTGGCAACAGCCTCATGATTTGTGATTGGTAGTCTCCCAGGCCTTTACTGTTATGTATTCAACAAAATGTGTGCCAAACAGCCTTGGTACTGGTGCTCTTTGTCTGAGCAAAACAGACTCAGCCCCTCCCGAGCCGCGCGTCCGGCGTGGTGGAGGAGATGGGCGTGAACGAAGCTGCGGCGCGGCGCGGCGCGGGGCGGGCGCTGCGCGGGGGAGGCGTGTGTGCTGGGAGAGCGCGGGGAAGTGACGCGCAAGTAGCGGCTTAAGCCAGGACCTGAGGGGTGAGAATGAGGCGGGCAGAGGCAGAACGTTCCAGGCTGGGAGCGGGACACGCATGCGCGGTCGGGGGTGAGAAGGGGAGGCAGGGCCCAGATCAGGGAGAGCCACGTTGAGGATTCGGGCTTTTATCGTCAGCCAAATGGGGAGCCAGTGAAAGGGTTTGAACAGAGGAGTGAAACAAGATGGTTCGTCTTAACAAGATTGCTCTGGGCGAGGCGTGGATGCAGCGCAGTGGAGGGAACTGCCGGAGAGACGACGGAACCGCCAGTGTGGTCCCAGCGCTGGGCACTCAGCGGACGTGCGTGCACTGGCCGGGTGATGACCGCATCGCTGTCTGTGCTGGAACTTCTCAGACTGTTCATACATGACCATGAGTTAAATCAAGTATTTTTAAGGCGTCAGCAAAGAGTGGTGCTGATTTGTACTAATTTTTCCTCATAAAATTTCAGGTATTTTGAACTGCTTTTTCACCTTGTCCAGTGTGAAAGTTATTCATTCATTAATTCAGCAAATATTTCAGTGCTTAAAATGTGCCAGGTACCAGGTCCGAGCTAAGCTGAATATACAGAATCTGGGAATGAGGTAGGTGTGGGGTCTGCCACCAGGTGACTTCCACTCTAACCAGGGCTGAGCAAAGCCAGCAGGGTGTTGGCCTCATGCTTATGAAGTGAGGTGGGGTGTCCGTCCCACCCTCAGGATCTGGAATGTCCTGGTTGACCCACGAGACCCTCTTTGTTCTAGTTTATACCACTAGGTTTCCGCTTTGATTATCTCTGCTGAAAACACAGCTCCTTATAAGTCCTAACGCGTCAGCACTGAAGCCCAGGTCTCCTCCACTCTGAGAAGAGCTGGATCCATCCGGCTTACTGGTCACCCTCCCGTTGCTGCATAAAGTCCACAGATGCAGCGCATTCAACGACGCATACTTAATATCTCACCTTCTCGGGAGGGCGGGGGTCCAGGCATGGCTCACCGGGACCCTCCACTCAAAGCCACGGTCGAGGTCTTAGCCGGGCTGCGCCCACGTAACTGACGGTTCACTTCCCCGTGCTTGTAGGAGGGCGGCTCCTCTCCGCAGGCAGTTTAAAACATGGCTTTTTGCTTCTTCAAGGACAACAGACGAGAGAAAGTCTCTGAGCTTGGGGAGTGGGGGTTGGGCAGGAACAGGGCCCGTCCCCGGAGGCCAGGCCTCCTTATAAAGGTTTCACCTGGTCAAGTCCGGCCTGTTCAGGACAAACACAGCTGCCGAGAGACCCTCGTTAGATCTCCAGGACCCTTCACAGTCGTCCTACACTCAGTGCTGTAGTGGGAGTGACACCCCACCACGGTCACAGCTCCCCTCTGCACCCCAGAGGCAGTACGAAGACGGGGGTGTCCCAGAAAGTGCCCACCTCCCTTCCTCTCCAGGAATCTCTCCATCTCCCCATGCTCCTCTTACTCCCCATGTCGTCTGAGGTTCCTGGTCCCTTCTCTGCCTCCAGCCTGTACGCGGTCGGCCTCCCCAGGACATCCTGTTAGCCGTCCAGCCTGTTTCTCCATCTGTTGTTCTCCACTGGGTGAGGGCCGTTTCCTGCTTCTAAAAACAAAACCAAGACTAGGTTCCTTTGCCTCCAGTCACTTGCTGAAGAACACAGACTTACCAGATAATGAGTAAAAGGAAGGCAACCTGTTAGAGGGTTTCCTGCTGTTCTCAGATCCATTTGGGAAGAAAGGGGAAGATCCCTAACTTACGGTGATGGGATACAGCTCCCACCACTCCAGGTAGGGTGCGCTGTGTGCGGGTGGTGGCAAGAGCCCAGAGGATAGTTGGAGGATTCTACCAGCTCCCGGGATAGGCAACTGTGACCGCGGGTTCTGGGAAGGTGTAGCCATGGAAACACGTAGGAGTGCTGCCTGGGTGGCAAGGTATCCTCAGCCTGGGTGTGGGCATGGCTCTTAGAGGGACCAGGTGTAAATGGGCTGGGGCCACCGCACGTTATCATTAACCCACCAGTGATTTCAAGTTATATTGCTAAAAACAAATGCATCCTTAGGATTTAAGTGTACCATGTGCACCTGAAATCAGCCTTCTCTCCTCTAGCAGAACTGAGTCCCCTGTATGTACCTTAAGGCCTTCAGTCACCTGCAGTCTTCCTGATTGACAAGTAGCTTGGTAGGATTTGCCTGGAAGAAGCCATTCTTTCTCCTCTTTCTCTCTTTTTATCTGTTTGGTTAATCCATTAAAAACCAGTTTAGGAGAAAAAGCTCAGACATTAGCTCCTTGCCAAAGCACTTTCTAGAAACCTGTCCCCATTGTCCACCCTTCTTTTCTCTGTTCTGTACCAGGTTGTCGATGTTTATATCAGTTACACCTGACCCTATGCATTATGACCTATTTATTTAATGTTTGTCTACCCTACTAGTAAGATTCTTGGTGATCAAAATTGATTTATTCATTTTTTTAACTGTAGTGTCTGACCTATGACAGATGCTCAATAATTGAAATAATGCATGAATCAATCAGTGCCTTAAACCAAGTCACAATATTTCCACCTATATAATTTCATGCGACCATGTCTGATTTCCTCAGATACAGACTCAGACCCTGATAAACCTCCCTTCACTTTGCTCTGTGGGGATATCTGAGCTCCTACATCCTTTCTGTAGCTAGTGTGGATTCTCTGGCCTACAATTCACTCCCCTCTACTCCCCTGGACAACTGACCAGCATGTTTTAAACTCATAAGACCAGTCTTCCAAAAAGGTATTGTGGCTGGGGCAAAGTCTTCTCTCAAACTTCTGTAAGTCACTCCAGAAGGTATAGGAAAACCAGAGTGCTTGGCTTAGGGTGGAGCAGTAGCCAAGGGGCCTCATTACAATTCTCCACATTTGAGTGAACGTCTGAAGATGTGAAATAGGTGAAACAGGGACTGTCATGCCAGCATCCTTGGATTTGGGGTGGGGACCAAAGCAGGTCTTGGGAAACGCCCATATTTTGAAATGTGCACTGTATTTTTAAGGTTGCAAATACAGAATAATTTTAAGCTTGTATATTTGGACTACTAAAGAAACTAATTTCATATTCATACTTAACAGAGAGCTAAGTCAGAGATAGTATCTTTTTTTTAATTGAAGTACTGTCAGTTACAATGTGTCAATTTCTGCTGTAGAGCACAATGTCCCAGTCATGCATACACATACATATATTCATTTTCATATTTTTTATTAAAGGTTATTACAAGATACTGAACATAGTTCCCTGTGCTATACAGCAGAACCTTTTTAAAATTTATTTTTATATATAGTGGCTAACATTTGCAAATGTCAAGCTCCCAAATTTATCCCTTCCCACCTCCTTTCCCCAGTAACCATAAGATTGTTTACTATGCCTCTTGAGTCTGTTTTGTAGATGAATTCATAGTATCTTTCTTTTTTCTTTTTTCTTTTTTCAGATTCCACATATGAGTGATATCATATGATGTTTTTCTTACCCTTTCTGGCTTCACTTAGAATGGCGATCTCTAGGTCCATCCATGTTGCTGCAAATGGCATTATTTTATTCTTTTTTATGGCTGAGTAGTATTCCATTGTATAAATATACCACAATTCCTTTATGCAGTCATCTGTTGATGGCTATTGTATATAGTGATTCTGTGAACACTGGGGAGCATGTATCTTTTAGAATTAGAGTTTCCTCCAAATAAATGCCCAGAAGTAGGATTGCTGGGTCATATGGGAAGATATGGAAAGTGACATTAGAGACCATGCAGTAACAGGATTATTAGAAACATGGCCTTGGAAGAACCCGACTTCCATGGCAGAAATGTGTTTTCACTATGACAATTAATTCTGTAAAATGTTGATGACTGTAGCACAGGGGTATAGAACTCTTAAGAGAATTCGGTATGGATAATGACACTGAATCCGCCCCCAGAGAGCTCCATGTAGTCCTCATCTGGACCACGGGCAGTGCGGAGGCTCGCGATGTTCTCTACAGGCATCCATTTTCTCTCAGTACCCACCTTATCAGAAGGCATTTCTAGGCATCACCTAGAAATGTTTTGTTTGAAAAAGAATCTATTTTGGATGGAAAACAGAGTCCAGGAGGTGAACAACTTTTTGTTATGCAAGAAGTAATGCTTTTTAAGCTAAAAATTCTAAAAGCAGGTGAAGGAAATGAATGATTCAATAAAAATTGGGACACCTGTGTGATTTTTTTCAAGGTTGTAAGACATGTTAACGTGCATGCTTTTCTAACTTCTTTCTTGTTTTCAAATTATTCTGATAAGCATTGATGCAGTAGGTCTGCTCCCTAAAGGTTCTGTTCCTGTATCATGTATGTGCATGACGCTCAGCATTCAGGAACTAAATACTCAGAAGCCTCTATTATCTCTTCCCCAAATGTGATTTTTATCTATAAGCAGGCATGCTTGTAGGAAGAAATGAAAAAATGGGGGATAATTGGTTATGCAGCAAGTTTATTCAACCAGAAAATCTCAGGATTTTTAGTCTGAAAACTTCATGGGAAATCTTAAAATAGTTGCAAACAAATCTGTAGTTACATGGAGGTAAACGCTCTTTAGGCTTATTTAGTCTTTTGATTCTGTTAGTCCGGAAGTTCTTCGGTGACAGGGTTAGCAGTGGGCTCGTCGCATTTCAGGAGATGCCGTGATGGGAGAAAGGCTCCTTGGAGTCATGGGGCTACTTTGGGTTTTTCTTAGAGACCCTGTAGTGATCACTTGTTATAAAGGATACTTAACACAACTTAACTGGTTGTTACTTTTGTTTTTCCTGTTTCTGTTGTCTTTGTTTTAGTTGGTTGGTTTCAGCTTATGGTTTTAGATCCTTGCCTTCTGAGTGGTGCTTTATCTCCTGATTCTCAGTTTTAATTAAATTCTTTGCTGAACAGTATTCTGCCACTCTGTTAAAACATCTTCTGCCTTCTTCTCGAGCACACATTGTAAATTCACGTTGAAGAAACATATTTGGGTCATCAACTACCTGGAGAGATGGATGGCCGGCAGCATCATTAGTGAAGCTGGACGTTTTCCTCGTGAACTAGTCTTTTCATCATGACTTTGCGTAGCGTTGTTCTAGGTCGATCAACAGATTGAGGATTGTATTTTACTTTTATGAGACCGTGAATAATGCCTCAGGCTCCTCGATGTTAGGGAGGGTTTTTTTTTTTTTTTAAAGCTGCTGGATCTAAATGGTGTCACAGTTTAGTTATTCCTCTGAGTCCACACTACGCATACCCTGGGCATAATTAATAAAAGGTTTGGTTAGCTTTCTTTATGTTGATCATTTGAGTAATTCACAGTTCTCTTGTGCATTACGATTTGAGTTCCTTATGTACAAGAATATTTACTACCTTCTTTGTTTCATTTCAGAATGACCTTATTTTAAAATATATGAGGCTATTTATAATCAACTCTGTGGCAGTGATTAAAGAGGTGTAAATAATAGGTTATTGGAACCTGACAGTTCCTGGTTTGCTAAACTTGTGTTAGAACATTTATGCTGCTTGCGTGGACTTTATTTTTCAAAGGTGGGAATTTCTTTTTTGACGTGTGGGTTATTGGTATAATACATTCCATAGGTTTTTCTCCTTAAAGTGGTTTACCGAATCACAGTAATTTACTGATTTATTTCATGGTTTAAACCTTCTTCAGCCTATGAATCAACATTTTATGCTTAATAACAATAACCTTAGTGTAAGTTATCAGTCACATAGTCAGTATAGACAGGATTGTTCCTAAAACACAGCAATGACCTTCTATCTGAAGCTTTCCTACACGATAATGCAATCAAGCTTTCATTTTTCTAATGGGAAAAAAAAACCTTTTCTTTCAGAAAATTTGAAAACATTTGGTAGATTGATACTCAGCAGCTGTTACTTTGGGAGGATGAATGAATTTGGGATAGCACAGTGTATCCAAGAAATGAAGAGTTGTGTACTTGGTCTTTCAGTAAACCTTTATTAATTTTGATGGAAAGTCCAGAAAACATGAATTTGAATTAATCAAATTTAGATTAAACGTTACTTGTATTTAAGAATTAAAAGGAAATGCAGGAAGGTATTGTAAAATTTGAGTAAATTTTGAGTAGTTTTGAGTAAGCCAGTAATTAACCTAATGCTCCTCCCACTGTTACCACCGATTCAGAGCACATGGTCGCTTGGCAAGACTCTGAAGGGCATTCGAGGCTTAGCACTGAAGCGTGTTTTCACAGTACAACTCAGTTACCCCTCACTAGCCAGGAGGTGAGGTTTCTGAAAAGAATGAGGTTGACAAAAGTGTAGCAGAGACAGCCAAGCCTCATGGAAAACAAAGTTTAGGGAAATAGCAATAAAAAATTGTTATGTATACATTCCTCAATAAACCTGAGAAATTATTCAGTCTAAAAAAAATCCAGAAAAAAACACCATTTCTCATCACGACAGACTTCCTCCACCAAGTAACTTGTTTCTCGACCCACCTTCCTAGGCGTGAGCTGCAGCATCAGAGTCTCCCACAAATTTCGAATTGTGTAAATTGTACCCATTTTAAAGGTTTTAAACTAACTGCCTTGATACTTTTTCACTTGATTTTTCCCTGGTTTCATTTTTGCAAGTCTGAAAACTACTGTGCAGCAGCTTGCATTTTGATGATACTTAAGGGCATATTCTTCTAGAGCTGAACACCTACCCACCTATTGAGAAAGGAGCACAAATGTTTACCAGAGGCTGGAGTAATTGTTTGAAGGTATCAAGCAGAATTGCATATGCAGGTATATAGACAGCCAGCCCAAAGGCTTTAGGAAAAAGTAAATGTGAAATTCAAAGCAGCTAGCAAGAAACTTACACTTACTCCTGGGTTGCCCTGGTACTTTGGAGAGAACGCCAGAGACATGCTTTGAATCCTTACTTTCCTAATTACTCTGTGTGAATGTAAGTCATTTGCGGTTAACTTCATTATGCTTCAGACACCTTTTCCTTAAGAAGTGCTGAGCATCCCACCCCTGCAGGCTTGCTGTCCTGTCCTGAGGGTGTTCTGGTTCAAGGCCTTGTCGTTTGTAAATAGCAGTGGGCGTGTAAGATTTGGAGATGCTGTGTGTGGTTCTACTCCTTGTCAACCTGAAGATCCAAGTTGAAATACAAAACTTGTGACCTCGAGAAAACATGCTTCTCCACACCCCGTTCCCCGGAGTGACTCGGGGTGACAGCTGTTCTTAGTTAAGAGAGACTCGGGAGAAACAGGGCGGTTTGGGGAGCGTCCTCTGGGTATTCATTGACTCTGAGTTCATTTTGGCCTTCTGAAACCCTTCTCTTGAAAGACAGTTTTATGTTTGTAACTTCACTCCGAAGTCTTTAGACTGCTAAGACACTCTGATTATAGAGTCAGCCTGACTTTATAACCCTGGAGAGGCACAGAGAACCCTCGTGGTGTTTAGGTTTTACAACCGGGACGTCCTGTGATCTGACTGTTCCTAGTGCACCAGCTAATCCCACCCATATCCTGTTTGTGAATAACTGGGTGGCTGCCTGGAGGCTCAAGTGCCAGATTGTGCAGCATCTCCTACAGCAGAAATCTCTAGTTTGTCTGTTTATTTACCTTCTCCCTAAACAAACACCTCTGGCAGGTGAGTTTCTCAGCTTCAGAAGACAAGACTGTGTAATTAGAGCCTGAGCTGTGTCCGCACTGTCACGCTTCGGAAGGTGCTTCCCACTAGTATGCGCGGATGATGTGTCTGAAGCACAAACCCAGGGCTGCAGTTGCTCTGGGTAACTGAGAAAATAGGTTTTGAGTTGTACACCTCTTCCTATGAATATAGCAGAAATCTTTCTGGGAAAAGAAATAATTTCTTAATTATCTTACCTAAATTGTTGAGAATAAGAAAATAGCACTTGCATCTTTGTAGCCTTTGTTGCTATTGGGTTCTCTTTAAAGAGTGTCAAAATGTATGGTTAAAAACTGGTTTTATATAGGTCTTAATTCAGTAAAAAATTCTGTTGCTACATCTCAGGGATGTATGTAGCAGTGCTGCCATTTACTGCAGCATCGTGATTAAGGGCACAAGCTCTGGAATCAGTATCTTGAGTATAAACGCCAAAACCATCATTTACTAAAGAATTCTAATGGCTGTTACGGAAATAAAACCTCCCTTTTGTCTAACAGCTATATCTCACCCATAATTAGTGTATTAATAAAGACTGTTTGGGTTGTAAATGTCAGATACCCAACTCAGTCAGCAGGCATTAGCCAAAAGGGGGGAGGAGGATAGGGAATTGATTTTACTGGCTTGTATAACTGAAAAGTACAAGAGGTGATGGCTTCAGGTATTGATCGATCCAGGGGCTCAGACTGTATCACCAGGACTTAATCTCCTCCTTTCTCATTCTCTCTCTTTCTTCTAGAGAAAATTCTTAACTCTCTCTCTCCCTTTCCTCCTTTCTCTCCCCTTCCCTCCCTCTCTGATAGTCTGTTTTTGATACTTTTATTATACAATTGCATATGACTTTAAAATCTAAATCTCTCCATTTTCTTATTTAAGCTTCTTAATGATACTTGACATAGTAAAATTTTTAATCACATTATATCAGGTATAGATTACTAAAATGAGTCAAAGTGAAATGCTTGTTGTCCTGAGGAACACACATGTGTGTGGTGTGTCGGGTTATTTACGAATCACCTTGCTGTGCCTCATTTCCTGCACTAAGCAGTTTACATAAATTGCCTAATTCAGTCCTTAAAGCAATCTTATAAGTGGTTACTGTCATGTTATATGTAAGAAAACCAGGACTTTAAAAGGAGACTTGTCCAGGAACAACCAGCCATTGAGTGTTTGACCCATAATTTGAACTCAAATCATCTGAAGCCCAGAGCCTCTGTTACGTGGTTAGATTATCCCTTGATGGCTTTTATTAATGAATTCCGTCCTTATGTGAGGCAATTCCTACCTTGTAATGTAGTATATTAGGTTACTTTTGAGAAACATGACTTGAACTTACTAAAAATTCTCTTTTCAGTTTAGTAATTATTTAAAATAGACATATGACTTTTATCTAGATTTCCTAGTTTTTCCTTGTTAAAACTTAACAAGCTAATTTGAACCATAAAATCTGATCTTTTAAAAAAAATTCCTACCACTGCCAACATAGTATAAAATTTTTACCCTTAGCTACAGATTAATGTTCCTTGGGAAACAGTTTGCTGCACAGGCATACAGTTTACAGGAAAAATAAAGCAGTTGATGAAAAATGCTAGCTCTTTAGATCGTAAGCCTTTCTAGTTACAGAAACATTGTTTAGAATGAATTTAAATAGTAAGACAGAATTGAAAACAGAGGCTTTAGAAGCTAGCCTAATATAAAGTTGACAGTTCACAAAAATTACTTCATTTAAATAGTAATTATTTTCATGGAAGAAGTAAGTTCCTGTGGTTCAGCTCATGGAGCACATCCTTTTGTGTGGAGAAGAGGTGGTTCTGTGAGGGCAAATCAGCACCCACTCCACGCTGTGCAAAGAGCATACTAGTTTTATGAATCATATGTTTGCCTCTCACGCAAAAAAGCAGATTTAAGAAAAACTATTTTTCTCTTTTTCCAAAAAGAATCTTTGTGGGGGGCACATGGAGGGGCAGGGCCTAGTCCTCAGTTGGCAGAGGGCTTTTGTATATGTACAAACAGCTCATCTCTCAGCTGGTTCCAGGTCCGTTTCTTGGTTGTTGACCAGAGAAGTTCCGGCCGGCAGCCCACGTACCTCTCCTGTGATTCTCCTTCCTGTCAACGTGGCCTTGCCTGCCAGGCGCACGGCTTGTGGCTCTACTGGAAGTGAGCAGCAACGTCCATCATGCTGTGAACCTCTGATTCCCGTGTGAGGCATGATGGAGGCAAATGGGCCAGCCTCCCTCTTGGTTTCCCCAAGAACCTTGCGCTTACCTTGGTATGTGAAGCTCTCAGAAGGGTATTTACACAGAATTTATTTTTAATTGGAACTTTAATAAGCTTCCACAAATTGCATTCTGTACCTTCAGTAGGACATAAGATTGTCAAAGCAAAATAGATGCTAAATTTTTTTAAAGTTAAGAATCCTACAAAGCAGTACAGGAAAGAAAAGCCTTCTGTACCTCCAGGTGGTCCTGATGGATTCAGAACAAATTGAATCACTTTATTTACAGATTTAATATAACTTTTAAAACATTGCTTTTTCGACCACACCTACAGAAGTCTTTGGAAAACTTGGAAGTCGTAATTGGTAGTCCATGATTATGAGCTGTAAGGTCTGGTTAGTATAACCAGCACATAATAAGAGGAAAAGATTGTCTTTAAATTCATATTTGTAAAAGTGAAGTGAAGCAGTGCAACTTGGCTGTTGACAAAGTTTATTATAAACATATAAGAACAGCAGAAGTGGAGACCCAGTGCTTAAAAATTTGGGCAGGAATATGTCAAAATACGAAAGGTAATAAACATAATCACATGGATCTGTCTTGTGTAAAACCCTCAAATATTCATTGAGTTAGTAAACATCCAGCTCAGCACATGTCTCATTCAGCACACGTGGTCCTGGTAGCATTTATACAGGGCGCTGTGGGCTGGAGCATCGCATCATGCACATGCATGACATCATGTCACACGTGCAGAGACACGGACATCAGTGTTTTAGTCCCTGCCCTCAAGAGGTGTCTCTTCTTTTTAGAGAGTTAAAACGGGTATGAAAACACTGAAAAAAATCATACCAGTGATATTTAGTAAGACGCTGATTAACTGCTTCCTATGTCTAGTTACAGACGAGCACTGTCCTGCAGGACCTCCTGTGGTGACAGGGATGTTCTGTGTCCAGTCTGTCTGACAGTGCCAGCCATGAGCGGGTCTTGAGCACCTGAACTGCACCCAGGAGGAATGAAGGCTTGAACGTTATAATATAAAATTATATTATACTAGTGGCTACCTTCTTAAACAGCACACTTCTCAATTTTTTTTTTGATCTCAGTATCTCTTTACACTCTTTAAAATACTTGAAGAACTCAGACTGCTTTTTATTATGTGGGTTATATTTATTAATATTATTAATAATTAATATATTTATTAATAGTTACTGTTTTCAAAATTAAAGCTGAAAGCACTTAAAATATTTATTAATCAATGCTTAGTAAAGGCAGCTGGATTCTCACATCTGCTCTGCATCCAATCTGTTTTAATTTGTTTTGGGTGAAGTGTGTTAAAACAGCCTCACACAGTTGTGTAGTTGAGATTACCAGTTCAGACAGTTGTGAGTATCCTTTGATTATTACACCAAAGCTCTGAGTAGTAACTCCTTAGTTGCAGTGTGGAATAGGAAACCGTATAATGAATTTCACAGTCTGCTACATTAAAATCCATTGGTCTGTCTTGAACTTCAAATGGATCTTTTCTGCACTCATGAGTCTGTAACATCATGCATTCGTCACTTGGAATATATTGGTTTCCTGATTTGTATATATCTTCCAAATGTTGATGCATTTCATTTTACCATCTCAAAAAAAAACCAATATAAGCACCAGTCTCTTTAGGAGAGTCTTTGAAATTGGGAAGCTGTGAAGCTCACATTTTCCAAAATTCTAGCTTATACCTGAAAGCTCACATTTTACCATTGGCAACAAATGTGGTCTTTTGTTTTCCTTGAAGTGACAAGCTTACTTGCTTTTTTTAAAAGAAAATATTTATGAAACTGTAAGTCTAAAAAAATCACAGTGGTTCTTTCAGGTAAAATTGGTGTACCATGAAAAACGTGAAAATCGCGTGCTTTGATGTCCAGCAGAAGTGTTTTCTGTGTACATCCCATTTCGTCACACAGAATATTAAAAAGACATGTACTGAGGGATGAAGATTTCATAAAACAATTCTTACTGCTTTGTCAGGGCATCCTTAAGTGAAATGGCAATTAATAACTGGCAGTGAGTGGCAGTGCAGGGCACAGGGTACAGTGTGTCGCTGCGGCTTTGAATCGTGCGAAGGACCCAGCAGTTTTACCCCCGCTGCCTTCGCATCAAGGCAAATGTCAAGAGTGAAGAAGGCAAATAACGTAACCCCATAGCTGTGTTTTAAAAATGCGTTTGACCTTGTTGGTATAGACAGCGAGGGAGGAGAGAAACCGTGAGACAGGGAGGAAGCTGGGGAGGGCGCGGGGACAGGTCAGAGCCGTGCGCCTGCCCGGCTTCCGCTCTTCTTTACCTGCTTTTCCTGTGAGAATAAAAGCCTGTGGGAAAGCACTTCGCGTGTTGAAAACTGCTTACCCATGTTCATCTGTATTTTGCTTTTTAATCATTCATTGACGCAACAAGTATTATTGACTCTACTTTGCATCAGTTATTTTTATTGTTGAGAAATTAGAAATGTACAGTGTTTATGATAATGACCCTGCCGATAAAGGCATCTTCTGACCCGACTATAGCGCACTTGCTCTGTGCTGGGGCCTGCATTTATGTGCTTTTAAGTGCATGAATTTAACCTTCATGGCAACCTGCAGAAGTAGGTTTTTATAGAAAGTCAACTGGACTTCTGTGTCAGGTTCATGATATTTTGCATAAGTATTTTACATAAACAAATTATTTATCCTCTTTGAATTTCAAGTGCAAAATATGGGACTGAGCCTTATCTTCAGATCCTTTTCAAGTTTAAAATTCATAAATTTAGCATACATTTCACAGGACAGTAGTCTTTTTGTTTTTCATTGAAGTATAGTCAGTCTACAACGTTGTGTCAATTTCTGGTGTACAGCATAACGCTTCAGTCATCCATATACATGCATATATTCATTTTCATATTCTTCTTCATTATAGGTTACTAAAAGATATTGAATATATTTCCCTGCGCTATACAGTATAAATTTGTTTTTTTATCTATTTTATATATAGTAGTTAGTATTTGCAAATCTCTAACTAGTAATTTATCCCTTCCCACCCCCTATCCCCCCAGTAACTATAAGTTTGTTTACTGTGTCTGTGAGTCTGTTTTATAGATAAGTTCATTTGTTTCTTCTTCTCTTCCTCCTCCTCCTTCTTCTTTAGATTCTATATATAAGTGATATCATATGGTATTTTTCTTTCTCTTTCTGGCTTACTTCACTTTGAATGATGATCTCCAGGTCCATCTATGTTGCTGCAAATGGCATTCTTTTATTCTTTTTTATGGCTGAGTAGTATTCCATTGTATAAATAAACCACATCTTCTTTATCCAGTTATCTGTTGATGGACAGTTAGGTTGCTTCCATGTCTTGGCTATTGTATATAGTGCTGCTGTGAATATTGGGGTGCATGTGTCTTTCTGAATTAGAGTTCCCTCCATATACATGCCCAGGAGTGGGATTTCTGGATCATATGGTAGGTCTATTTTTAGTTTTTTAAGGAATCTCCATACTGTTTTCCATAAGGGCTGCACCAAGCTACAGTCCCACCAGTGGTGTAGGAGGGTCCCCTTTTCTCCACAGCCTCTCCAGCATTTGTCATTTGTGGACTTTTGAATGATGCCCATTCTGACTGGTGTGAGGTGGTACCTCATAGTAGTTTTGATTTGCATTTCTCTGATAATTAGCAACATTGAGCATTTATTCATGTGCCTATTGGCCATTTGTATGTCTTCATTAGAGAATTGCCTTTTAGGTCTCCTGCCCATTTTTGGATTGGGTTGTTTGTTTTTTTAAGTTGTATCAAGTTGTATGAACTGTTTATATATTCTGGAAATTAAGCCCTTTTCAGTCTCATCATTTGGAAATATTTCCTTCCATTCTGTAGGTTGTTGTTTTGTTTTGCTTATGGTTTCCTTTGCTGTGAAAAGCTTATAAGGTTAATTAGGTTCCATTTGTTAATTTTTGCTTTCATTTCTATTGGGTAGACTGCCCTAGGAGAATATTGCTAAGATTTATGTCAGAGAATCATTTGCCTATGTTTTCTTCTAGGAGGCTTATAGTGTCTTGTCTTATGTTTAAGTCTTTAAGCCAGTTTGAGTTTATTTTCGTGTATAGTGTGAGGGAGTGTTCTAACTTCACTGATTTACATGCTGCTGTCCAGTTTTCCCAAAACCACTTGCGAAGAGACTGTTAGTATATCTTTTATTGACACATTATCAGAATACTCCACACTTTATTCAAGAGCCATAAAAACAATTAACAGATCATTAACAAACTTTTTGAAACCTTTAAAGACCATTTCACGTTAAAGTTCATCGATTGTAGACATCTTTCACAGCACTTAATTCTCTGTTGAATATTCTGAGGAAAGTTCACACTTGACCAGAGCCCTGATGATAAGGGTAAGCGTGTGAACATAATGAAAACATGGTGGGATGTGGACACTCTTGCAGAGAATGTAAAAAATTATACAGGAGCACAGAGGTTAAAACAGGAGTCAGGAGGAGTCAGGAAGAACATCACCAAAGCAGCAGTGTTCTCATTAATTCACAAATACCTTGTGCGCCAGCTGCAGGCCCCGCAACGCTGGGCGCCTGGAATCCGGGGTGGGCAGGCCGGGTCTTTGCCTGCGTGGAGCTTACGTTCTCGTGGGAAGGGACGGTAGGAAGGGTGAGGGCCTCCCAAAGACGCCTGCGACCTGATCCCCAGACCTGTGTGTATGTTACATTTCATGACAAAGGGAAACTAGAGGAAAAAAGGCAGGTTGCTGATCAGCTGACCCTAAAATACCAAGATGATTCTAGGTTAACGGGCGCAGTGGTAAGGGTCCTTAAAAGTGGATGTGGGAAACTTGGGAAGGGTGGGTGTCAGAGTAATGGGATATGAGAAAGTCTCAGCTGGTCACCGTGGCGTAGAAGAGGGGAGGGGGTCCCGTGCAGAAAACGCGGTCAGCCTCCAGCAGTTGGAAGAGACAAGAAAAGAGGCTACCCTCAAGCCTCCAGAAAGCCCACAGCTCCGCCAACACCTGGACTTTAGCCCAGTAAGACCCGCCTTGGATGTCTGAGCTCAGAACTGGAAAATAATGAATGTGTGTCACTTTAAACCTCTTAAGTCTGTGGTTTTCCTACAGTAGCAGTAGAAAGCTAATATAAAGGGAAGGAAGACAAACAAGTCACCAAAGAGCTGAGGCATGTACAGGTGGGATGCTCTGGAGGGAGTCTGCAGGACAGTGTCAGGCAACAGAGGGTGAGCAGGTGAGGCTGGGCACTTGGGCAAGGCTGTCTGGGGCTGTGACTCTGGGAGGGACCTCGGGAGAGGAGCCAGGGGGGTGCGGGAGCAGCAGAGGGGAGGCAGGAACAGGCAGACAGAAGGCTAATTCGCCAAGAATGTGTCAGAACAGCTGGGGAGAAGGGGAGAGCCCGACATGCAGAACCTGGAGGCCGTGAGGAAACACCAAGAAGCCACTGAATGTTTCCTAGGAGGAGGGTGGCTTGTTCTGAAAAGATCCCTGTGGCTGCCATGTGGCAGATGGAGAGGAAGTGCTGGTAGTGGGGGGTCTTGTGTCCAGGGGAGGTGTGAGGCGCGGCCACAAGACCCCTGAGGGTCGATGTGGCTGTGAAGGAGCAGGGGAGGGGTGGAGGGGTCTGGGGGGGAGGAGGTGCTGGCAGACCCATGGGAGGAAGAGGTCATGACATCAGGGAGGCCATGATGCTCACGGGCTGGTGACCCTTGCTGCACGAGCGTAGGGTTTTGGAGTTAATGGTAGATGTGGTGAAAAGCCATTGGGATTTTAAATTAAGAGAATGAAACAATCTCCGATCTCAGATTTTGTAGTTATTTATGTCTTCTGTTGTCATTCTGATGTGAAGACAAATGATGTTTTAAGTTGATTTTCTTAAAACACTGAGGTCAGACAGGTTGTCGGTGAAGTATTTAATAATTCGTTTTGCCCCTCTTGTTTCTACCCGGCTTGTTTATGAGGATCTGTTGCTCATCTGCTGGCTCTGCTTTTCTACTTGCTTCGCAGAGGCAGTGTGTGCGGTTAGAGCAGGGTCCGCAGGCCCACGTGGGCTGGGGCTGGAGTCCCGGCTCCAGTGCTGACCGGTCTCCGGTCGGCCTCTACATAACCTCTCCAGCTCTGTTTCCTCCTCTGTAAAAGGAGAATAATAATAACTCTTCCTGTGGCTCTTGTACAGATTAACTGACTCAGTGCAGGTAAGACACCGACTGCTTAGTGCTTCTCAGGGCAGGGCTGGGCACGTGTGAAGGCGTGTGAGGGCACTGGTCGATTTAACTTTTCTTTTCACCAGCAGTAGAAATTCAATAGGTCATAATTTCTTTAAAATACTTTGAAACATCCTCCTTTCACTGTTTCTGTATATAGTATTAAAGTTTACATTTATGTATGTTTTTCCAAGGAGGTCCACATCTTTCACAGCTAAGGCCATTTACTCTCTAAGTTTACATGAAAATGAAAGTGTGGTGAATTCACATGATCTTGTTTACTGGATATTATTTGTTTTCTAAATAAGTTCTGTCCAAAGACAGTTACCATTCCAGCTGCTTCTCAGATAAATAAGGTAAAACAAAATACTATGAATTGTTTGGTATAAAATTCAGATCCATTTAACTTCCTAACAACATATTTCAAGGCAAAAAAACCTGAAGTATTCAAAATTTAATTTCTGTAGTATATAAGCAAGGCATAAAAGATTAGCTGCAGTGAGGTAGGGAATCCTGTAGTATTTATTTGCTATGTCATTCTTAATTTAGCATTATTTACCGTCACGTATCTCTCTAGAGTACTCAGCATACATCACTCATATTCTGTAAATATCACACGTATCTCCGAAGCAGAGACTAGTCAGTGTATGTCTTCAGTCTCCCATCTCCTGGAGCCCTTAGGTCAGAAGAACTAAAATTTTCATTCTAATTTGGTAATTCACCAGCTTGTAATGTTAGGAGATCTCAGTAAACCAAAATCTAGATACCTATGAATTGTTTTTAATGTTTCATTAAAAAATAATTCCAATTCAAATTTTATCTGTGTGACCCTTGTTCTTCCATGTCTGGTCCACGGAGAAGTAAAGACTAGACTTGGAGTGTGTACCTGAACTGTGGCCCTGGGGAAGGCTTCAAAGATGAGGTCCCTGGTGGGCACCAGGAAGCCCTCCTGGGGTTACCATGTGCTGTCACACCCCAGAATCGAGGGAGGACCCCTCCTCAGACACTGTGTCCATAGGGTTTACAACCCATTCCTTTTCACATCACCCATGAATCCTCTCCCACCACGAACACTGGTGTCCAGCACACGGTCGAAAGTTTTATATTAAACACACTGTAACACTGGTTGAAAGGAATCTGAAGAAAGCCCAACTGTGAAAGGGTTAGAAGAAAATTCTTGTCCTCTGCCCTTGTCTGACTTTTCATCACCAGTTCAGCTGCGAAGCAGTGAGTCTCAACACCAGTCAGCGAAAACGTGCTTCCTGGGCTTGGGAAATGGCAAGATGTTTCTTAAAACTTTTTGGTAAACTGAAAACAAGTTACACTCATACCAGCTCCTACAGTAGAAACTGTTAAACTCATGAGTGTGCAGGTGTGTGCATGTGCCTGTAGCCCAACTCAGCTCTCTTCGCGAGTGTTCCCTCCCTTTCTGTTTTACATAACTTCACACTTTTACGTAGCTGTGACCAACACGGGCAGGTGTTGTTCATACTCTTTAAGAGACTACTCACTGTCTTTTATATTTTACACATAAGAAAAATAGAGCTGTTATTTTCTAATAAGAACTTAAATTGTTTTATTTCAAAATCTATAAGATGTATGTTTACAACATAGTATTTATGTTCTTAAATGTCATGTTTAACCTTTAGTTATTTTTAAAATTTCATTTCAGTATATTGTTTCCAATCATATCTCCAGTCTACAATTATTAAAATTCAAATAACATAAGAATGCTAAGAAAACATTTCCCCTGACCCCAGTTGAGTTTTCAAAAGTTCACCACTAGCAACAAAATGCTGACTATTATTTCAGATCTTTTTCCCTCGCACATTAAAAAATTATGCTTTTTAAAAAGTTTTGGGGAGGGTATAGCTCAGTGGTAGAGTACATGCTTAGCATGCACAAGGTCCTCGGTTCCATCCCCAGTACCTCCATTTAAAAATAAATAAAAATAAACTTAATTATGTCTCCCTCCAAAAAACATAAAAAAAAATTTAAACAGTCTTAGAGAAGGAATAAAATAGGAAAACAAATGGCTCCTTCGTTACCTCACTTTTTCATCTGTGTGCTCCTAGACGTTATCGTGTACTATTCAGGGACGTGTGTGTGTGCTCTGTGTCTTTATCTTCTGCGAGAATGGTATCAAACTATTTGGAGGACTCACAAAGGGATATATCTTGTGTGGCTATTCAGGATTTTTATAATTAAAAACAAGTTTGCAGAAAAACATGTAATTTACTTGCACACATGTGTAAGTTAATTTGTAGGGTAAATTCCAGAAAGGTGCTGGGTCACCAGGTAAACATTGTAAACATCGGTGAGCACTGCCAGTTAACACTCACAACAACACGTACGCATGTACTTGTTTCCTCAGCTCATCAGGTACCATGTGTTAGTGGGATCCTTCTGTTTTTTTCCAATTTGTTAAACAGACATCTTTGAATAAGCGGTTGGCACTTAGGGGCTGTGTTCTACATGCATGAGGCACAACAATGAACAAAACAGAGTAGGTTTTACATTCTAGTGATGGGAAACAGTTAAAAGTAGTAAAATATTATGGCAGTTGGTGATAGGATTTTGAAAAGAAAGAAGTCACAGGAGTGGGTGTGTTCTTGCAGTGGGGGCGGGGGGAGATCTATAAATGCACACGGGATAGTCACGGAAGGCCTCCCTGAGGAGGTGACATTGAACTGCACACCAGGCACGTTCCAGGTGGAGCAGCAGGATGTAAGGAGCCTGGCCCGGAGCATCTGGGGTGGAGGGAGCGGGGGTCACGCAGAGATGGAGTCTGAGAGGTGGCAGAGGAGCAGAAGAGCACCCCAGGGCCCTTTGGATTACAGCGAGCAAGGCGAGGTCACTGGATGGATGATCTGAGCAGAGGATGGCAGATGCGGCGGAGGCTGCAGCCGGATTGCTCTGGCTGCGGTGCTGGGCACTGAATGCAGCGGTGGAAGGTAGGGCACCTGATGGGACCAGTCTCGGCATCCTGGCTGAGAGGGTGCTGGTGGCTGAGAGCGGGGGGCGGGTGGGGGGTGTTCGTGGTGAGTGGCCAGATGCTAAATGTGCTTGAAGGTATTTCCCCTCTCAATGAGACGTGGAGTAGAAGAGAAAATGATTTCAAACTGACACCAAGATTTTCGGGAGGCTTCCACTCACAGCCAGCGAGGAGCTTGGGTCCTCAGTCCAACAACCTGGGAGAACTGAATCTTGCCAGTAACCACGTGCGTGAGCTGAGTGGTAGGTCCCCCTCTAATCAGACATTGGGGGTGACACGTCTTCACCCCAGACACCAGTGTGACTGCGAGCTCACGAAAGACCTTAAGCCAGAGGTACACAGCTAAGCCACACCCAAATTCCTCATCCACTGAAACTGAGGCCTTAATGAATGTTTGCTGTTTCAAGCTGCTAATAAATTTTAGGGTAATTTGTTATGGAGAATAATTCCGTATCTGAAGTATATTCTAGCACAGAATGCCAAAGAATATAAATGCAAAGCTGTGGGTTTCTGAGAGTATGTTTAAAAAGTGTGTGGACTAAATTCAATTATCATAAAGGAAATAGTCCTTTTAGCTAAACCAACAAGACCACGTGTCAAAAAGCAGAGTTGCTTGATACGATGACACTGCACTGCGGTAGAAACGGTTAAACTCATCTCCACATACTCCCTCTTCATTTGTCATCTTCTCTGACAGTTAGACTCACCATGGACAAGTTCTGTCCCATGGACTGTAAACTGTTTTACATCTGGGTTTAAGAGAGACTAGGAAGAAATAAGTTGGAGGCAAGTGTAGGCAGTGTTTTCAGGAAGCTTTGCAGGAAAGGGGGACTGAGGTATAGAGTCTGGAAAAGTGGGATTTGATCAGAGTTGGGGTTTGGAAGTCGAAAGCAGGAGAGTTGAGGGTGTGAGTAAGAAGTAATGATACTATAACGATAGAGGATTAAAGTAGTTATTTCTTTAACTAGTGAGGTTGAGTGTCTTGTTGGATGTTTATTGGCCATTCATGTTTTGTGTGTGTGACTTGCCTTTACATGCTCTTATTGGGTGGTTCATCTTATCCTCGCAGATATTTAAGAATTCTCCGTGTAATAGAGAAATCAGCCTTTGGCAACATGTGCTGCAAGTATTCTTCACAGTTTGTCATTTCTTTTGCCTTGAATTTCTTTCTGCCTTCAGTCCTGGGTTTCGTGTCACGCCTGCCTTAGTCCAGGACTGTGGAAGGGTTTGCCTGAGCTTTCTTCTCTTACTTTGACGGTTTCATCCTTGTTAATTACAATTTTTGATTCATGCAGAATTCATTTCGGTTAAAGTTGTGAGGTGGGAATCTCATTAGCAAGATGGCTGTGTGTTGGGGGTTTGTTTCTGGATTCTCTGCAAGTCTGCCGCCTGCCCCCGTGCCAGTGTGAATCTGTTTCCATTTCTGTAGCCTTGAGGTTCATTTTCCATCTGGAATGGCCAGTCCGTGTCCCCCTGCCATCACTAGTACTATTAGTTTTCTGAATGTTCTTGAATATTTTTGTGTTTATTTTCCCAGAAAGTAATAATAGTAATAATAATCATATATTGAGCACCTAGGTGCAGGACTATATTAAGTTTTTTGTGTATATAATTATTTTTCTTATGACAACCCTATTAGTGACATACTGGTATTATTTCCATCATAGAGATGAGGAAACTGAGGCAAGAGAAGGTAAGTAAGCTGCCCAGGGCGACATGGACAGTGGGTGCTGAAGCTGAGACTGGAACCAGGCGGTCTGGTCAGGCTGAGCTTCCCTCCCTCCTTGTAAGCTTTACAGTCATTTGGTCTAAATCATCTAGATTGGAATCTAAAATATCATGTTAGTATTTGGATCAGAAATGCATTGAATTTATAGGTTATTTGGGGTAGAAGGGGCTGTTTACAGTATGAAATCATTTTTCCCCAAAGAGGGGCTGTCTTCATTTGTTCACATCTATCGACACTTGGCCGAGGGCTGACGCCAGGCTGGTCCTTCGGCTTCTCTTTTTCCTTCATGTGTCACCTTTTTTGCTACTATTAATAGAATTTTTAATTTCGTTATGTTTTAGCAGGTTATTGTTAGTTTACTGGAAAGCTATTGCTTTTTCCTGTTAGATTCATAATTAGTCATTTACCAAATTTTCTAATTACTATTATTTTTTAGTGATTTTTCTTGAGTTTTCCAGGAACATCTTCCTATCACCTACAGATAATAATCTTGCTTTCTCTTTTCTAATTTTTGTGTTTTTTCATTTGTACTTTTTAAAAATTAGCTTGTTCTTTTAGAATACTGCAAACTTACAATAATGACATTAAACATCTTTATCTTAAAAATGCCTCTGATACATACCCGTTTATCATGATACTGACTTCAGTTTTATTTTATGAAAAAGGACTTATCAGCAAGGAATGGTGAATTTTTAAAAATGCCTTTCAGTGTCTATACAATCATATTGTCTCTCCTTTACCGTGTTAATACAGTGACCTCTCGTATATTTCTTAATGTTGAGTAATGCTTCCCTTCTTCTTTTAAATCTGGATGTGATTTTATTTGAAAGTTTTACATCGGTGATCACCAGTGAGACTGAGTGTGTGAGTGCATGCTCGCTTCCTCAGATTTCGGCTGACTATTATGTCGGCTTCATAGAAAGAATTTGGACTCTTCATTTTCCTCTCTCTTTTTAAAAAGCAACAGAATTATCCGTCCTTTGAAGGTCTGAAGAAGTTCACCCGGAAAAACATCTGGCACTTTTTGATTAACTATTTGGTATCTTCCTAAACGTGTTCTATGCTCTTCTACTTTTGGTATCTTGCCTGTAATTTTATAAAGGAATAAATGTAGCTATAATCATTTACATTTTCCAAAAAGAGTTATTTCACCCATGTTTACAAATTTATGTGCTTAGATTTGTGCTAAATATTTATAAAGTAAGTCTCTTAAATTCCTTTTAGTTGTAGTTACTTCTCTGTTTGCATTGTAATATTGAATATTTGCGCCTCTCAGTTGTTCCTAGTGTTAAGTGGGCTGGCAGTCTGTCTATTATATTGACTCCTTAAAGATCTGGCTTTGGGGTTTATTTATCAATTATATGGCTTCTCTACTTTTTGACTCAATAATTTCCGTGTTTGTATTTTTAATCCCATTTTCACACTATCCTTGGGTTTTGTCATACTCCCTGTATTCTGTAAGTAACAAGTCGTATAAATTTAAAAGCATCCTTTCTACAAGTGCAGATTTTACTTAGGGAGGAAATATTAGTTATTGACCATTTCGTGTGAATTACTTTAGTCCGTATACTTTCCTCACACATGGGAAAGAGCCCCTATTCCTGGAACTGCACTTAGTTTCACCTGCTGAGAACTTGGCTGTCGAACTGTCTGGCCTCCCCTTTTGTGAATTGTACCAACGCTGGTGGAAATTAGCTCCCTGAGTGAGTGGAAGTCTTGACGGGGCAGGAAAGGGAGGGGAAGGTGATTTGGGACGGCTCTCGCTGGGGCGTTTAGATGGAGGACCTATGGGGAGTGGAGAAAGGCCAGAATAAGAACTGAGAGACCAAAGACAAATCCCTGGACTGCGTAGTGACTTTGCATGAGGAAAGGGGGGAAGGAAGACACCTGGCTGTCCCCACCTCTGCCCGCCGGTGGTGGTTCTGTTGGTAGCTGGTGTCAGGAGGCACTGAAAACCACCAGCCCTCTGCAGGGGTAGATTTCAGAATCATTGACTTTCACTGATTTTCATCATGTTTTCCAGATTATTTTAAAAACATAAAAAGAGGCTGTGATCATTGTTCATCAGGCACCCTCGGTTAAGAAAGATTTTACCCAGAGAAGTATTCAAAGAACTTCACCCCAGATTTGCAGAACCACTAGTGCTGATTAAAACCCCACACGTTCATAGTGCTTGGAGCACTCTAAAATCATGATCATGCCTATTTTTAAAGGACTTAAATAGAATTAGATGATATACACATTGTACATTATTTATTAGATTACTTGTATGTTATGTTAAATATGCATATTATACATCATAACTTTATTATGCAGTGAAATATATGTAGGTAGTAAGTTCATGTACCTATAAATTAGGTCAAAGCCAGATGACCAGACGTTTCCAGTATGTACTGGGTAGAGTATTTATGGACAACAGGAGCTCCTCCCTCCTGAGGTGACGCTATTTGCAGAAGTTTTCTCTAACTTTACGAATTGTCAGATGGCCCTGCCTTCCAATTTCATGTGTCAGTTTATAAATCTTTAATCTGGTTATCACTGCAGTTTTGTCTTCATTTTCCTGAATTATCAATAACCATTAAATAACTGACTTATTTCTTCACTGAGAAAAAAAAACTGTGGTCTCACATTCAGTTCAACAGATGGTTCTGTACGTGTGTATGGAAGGCAGTGAGTGTCCCAGGGACTCTGTTCAGGATTAAGAACAACACGTGCAGTGATGTTATCTTCTTCCCAGGGATGTTCAGGAATAATGGAAATACTTGTTCAGTGTCTCCGCCTTTATCTGCACGTGTCACAGCTCTCATGCCTGAATTGTGTTCTCAGCATACTGTGAGCACACATCCGATCTTCTGCTGCTTAATCCAACTGTCACCTGGAGAATGTGACTCAAAATGGACCTGTTTTTCTAGGTCTTTCTTAAATTTTGACAGTCGGCCTAACAGTTAGAAGTCGTCTGCTAGTTTTTAAGGACCAGCCTTGTCTTTTCCTGGGAGAGATTTTAGCTTCCTTTTCTGCCATGCAGATGAGTGTGTGTTTGGGGGGTTGGTGGGAAGGAGTGGAACGTCATTAAGTAGAAGTCCTCCTGCTCTGGAAAGAAAAACGCCTTTGTACGTCCAAAAATATGTCATTGACTGTAACGATGGTATTACCCAGTGGTGTACTGTTTGTTACATTATTTTGAGACTGATGGTTAAAACTCTTTAATCATTTGAAAATGTTTTTAGTGGTAAGTTGTTAAGTGTGGAATTACAGAGTGACAGAAGAGCTAGACACAAAAATACAACTTTAAAAATATTTATCATTAGTGCAACAGTTTTCAGTCAGCAGGCCTTATGCATAGGAGTAAAAGCATGTGGGTTGTGGAATCAGGTGGCCTGGGACTTGAGTTCCTCTCCACTGTTTAGTACACGACCTCAGACCCATTACTCAGCTGCTTTTTTTTTTTTTTGTCTGTGAAAGAGAGATAATAGTACCTACTTCTTAGAAACCGTTGTAAAGATTCAGTGAAATGATGATGGTGGTGGTCACAGCAGACACTTCTGTGTCCTCACTGCTTGCAGGACACCGATCCAGCCTGACGCCTGAAGTCATTAGTGCCTCACAGCCCCCCAGTGCAGTAGATACCAAGGAATCAGGCGTTAATGTCACCAGATGATACACCAAGAGGTCAGGGCATCCTGCCTGCAGTCTGCACTGAAAATGTTACCATTTTCTATGGAAACTTAAATTCATATTGTGTATTATAGGATATATTTAAAGATTTAAAAAAACTAGTTCCCTTTTCTAATCCTTTATCTTTTCTTTCCTGAAATTTTGTTATTTTCATTAAAACTCAGATACAAGAGATGATGATCACCTGTCGCTGTTAATAATATAACTCTCTTTAGATAAACTGTATTTTCCTATATTTTTAGGCAAAGGTTAAACAGTGCCGAGGTCTGGAGGCAGATGGGCAGGCAGTTGAGGTAATTGACATTCTTGTTGGCTGTTAGAACTGACGAAGGTCCGGCGTTCTTCTCTGCACTTTCCATGCTGGGCTCTGTTTTTGAAATTAGCTCTGTAGACCCACAAAAGGAAAGATCCAGGAACACAGGGGATCTCTGTGTTTGGGGTATTTGACTTACAATCTTCCCTGCCACAATGGCAGCTTGTACTGGGGGACAGGGAGGAGTTTTGCTAGAGTCCTAGCAAGTGACAGGTGTCCCAAAGAGTACTTTGGGCCGCAGCTGCCTCAGACAGAATGAAGCATGTGCAGCTGAAAGTAAAACCACTCAGGGAGAACGAGGAAGCAGGCAAGTGAATAGTCGAACCATAATTCATGTATGTCTCAAAGCCTAATAATTGAAATTATTGAAAATTTTCAAGCCCAACATACACTAAATGTACGTGTGTTAAATATACAATCTAGGGTTAACCAAACAACCTGCAACTAACAAAATTGATGATGATAAAGCTAAAATACAGTACGTTTTGTTAAAAGGCCAGAATATAAAACCAGGGCCAACTCAAGACACTGAGGAAACAGTAAAACCTCCCTTCAGAAAATCGTAGAGGCTTCAACTATCCGTGCACATCCAAGCTCAGTGAGAGCTTTGCAGTGAGCCAAACCTTACGTTATCCAAACCAGATCTAGTGGAATACAGAATCGAGGAGTCCTCACTAAATATTAGCTGTGTTCTAATTTTAGCTTGTGGCACATCAAAGACTCCATATACTGTCCCAACTTCACATGGCTTTCGCAAGTCATTTAGTAGGCTACTAACAGGGAGCCATTGGAAGTAAAAATGGAAGTTAAGAGCGTGGTGCATCGTTTGCCTGTAAGATCCCTCACTCAGATACACACACACACACACACGTACATATGCATCTTACTCTCAGTTCAAGGCTCATCAGGATACCCTTTTCCAACTGTAGACCATCCTTTGAGAATCATTCCTGTTACCCCCACACACAGTTTCACAACTTACTTTGCTCAGAGTGTGGCTGGAGCGTGAGAGGTTCCCCATGTTTCCATGTCTACTTAATAAATCCTCCTTTGACTCAGTGATTCTGCCCCTACTGATGTCTGTGACAAATGTATTTCAGGAATGTCCAAAGATACAAGAAAATTTATTATGACGTTGTTGACAATGCTTAGACACTGGGAACAAACTAAACGTTGTCAACAGATACTTGGTGAAGTTCTGTCTGTACAGGGAAAAGCTGTAGCCATCCAGAGGAAAATGAGGAAGCTCCACATATACTCGCTTAGGAGCGTTCCCGGGATATGTTATTAAGTGGCAAAAAGCTAAGTGACCGAACAGTATAACGTGATCCTGTATGTGCATATTTAAATGTGCACTCGTACATTTATATATAGGATTTTTATTAAATGCAAGACATGCATGTATATAAGATGAGGTCTCTGTTACAGTTAAATAGGGTAAGGGATATAAAATGATTACTCTCAGGCCTACCTAGTGCATAAATTAATAAATAAAATTTGCTGTTATTGTTACCTTGAGTCAGCTGAGGAAGGATAAATTGGGAGAGGGAGCTTTTACTAATTTTACATGTTTTGTATTGTCTGAATTTTTTTTACAATGACATGTATTCCTTTTATATTAAAAGTAGAAAATGATTAGCTCTTGGCAAAACACTCGGGAAAATGTATTCATCTAACACAAGATATTGAAGGATTCCTAACATGGGCAGAAGGGTCACCCTGGTTCTCTTCTGGACAGAGGGGTCTTCCCAAGGTCGATGCCAGCAATTTTGGAGGCTTGGTTATTAGTTCTTGCCTTAACGTGCACATCCGTGCTTGTGACTATGACTCTTACGTGTTCTTGGGGGGGTACATATGTGTGTGTGTGTGGATGGGAGAGGGGACTAGGATGCATATCAAGTAAGAATTTGGGTGATTATCTTCTTTCGAGAATGGTTGGAAGATTTAAGGAAGAAGTGGAAAGGGTAACTGATCACTGCTGCGTTACCTAAACCAAGCAAAGCTTCCTTCTTCTCCCTTCCTCTCCGTCTCATCTGACCATGTCAGCATTCCCCTGCAAATCACTGGAAAGAGGTATTCCAGTGACCGTACCCAGTGAGGCTCTAAAGAATTTATCCCATTACAGTGATTATTGCAAGGTCTCTGAAGGAAAAATATTGACCATACTATACCATTTGCTTTAGAGAATTTTATTCTCAACTATTACTCATGGTTCTATGAGCTGTAGTCATTCAAAATAATTGTATATCTTTATAATGCCAGTGTTAAATTTTATTGAAATTCATTTAAACTATGGAAAATTGCCCACTTGAAAACTTCTGAATCTCAATTTTTTTTCAGATTGATAGATTTACATATAAACATTACTTAACTCATGTCTTAATTATGTAGAAATTTGGTTAAATTAGTTGGTTCTTTCTAAGCTCAATGTGAGATTAATAGGAGGTGAATGGGCTTAATTGACAACTTGAAAATACTTTTATTACATTAAGCTTGATGATGCATTGCTGTTTTATTTGGAGAAATGAACTCGTTTCTTAAATTATAATGCTTTACAGAGTTGAAGCCCCTCTTGTGCATGAGCAGCGTCCTGTCCTGTAAGCTCGTCACGACCAGACAAGGCATGTGCTGTGGTGTTAAGAGCACAAAGTATGGAGCCAGACCCCGGGGGTTCATGTCCTCACCCTGCCACTTCCTAGGTGGATGGTCTCAAACAGGGTGCTTACCTTCCCTGTGTCTTGGTTTCCACCTCTGTAAAGCAGGGGTAGTAGATGGTAGATATGAAAATTCTACTTCATAGGGTTTCTAAAAGGTTGTTGAAAGAGTTACACAAGTTACTGTGTATAAAATACGCGTGCACACAGGGCATACTCAGTGAACATCGCCACTGTTGTTTGCCTTCTGGTCCACCTGGTGTCTAGTGCAAGCTCTGCGCTGTTTACATACGACAGTCCCTAATAAAATGCTTTTGAAGCAGTCTGTTTTAAGTTAAAATTTCCTTTTACTGAGATGGACAAAGGATTTTTACACTGGTTTTGATTATTTGTTTCTTGTTTGTATTACAGTTACAAATTATAACACTGTGGTAGAAACAAATTCAGATTCAGACGATGAAGACAAACTCCACATCGTGGAAGAAGAAAGTGTCGCCGATGCAGCGGACTGTGAAGGAGGCCCGGCGGAAGACGACCTGCCAGCAGACCAGGCCGTGGTACCCGGGAGCAGTGGCCGAGAAGGGAGCACCACAAGCTGCTGGGAGGGTGACGGTCAGTTCAGTTCTTCCTGGAACATTCGATTCTCGGGGTTCTTTCTAAAAATTTGTTAACTGAAAAAAATGATACATTGGATGAAAAGTTTGAAATGAACTATATTAACTTATTTGTCTGTTAATCAAGAAAGGTACCCTTCTACTTACCAGAAAGTAGATTAAGAAACAGGATTATAAAGTTACCTTGACTGTAACTTGCATATAATATGTTGAATTTTGGTAGTTTTTTAAAACCAGAATCAGGCTGCGTATATACTGTTGACATAATTGAACTTATCTTTAATTTCATATTATGACCTCAAAGAATCTACTTAGAAACCCACAACTTACATTTTGGTAGAGTATCATCATAAAATAATTCAGTGTGCACAAACCCCAAACTCAGACAAGTCATGGGAGTGTTTTTAGTGTTTGTGAGCATCCCTGTCCCTCTCTTCCTCCATCTCTCAGTACTTTCACTTGCTTTAAATTTACACAGTAAAGCAGGTTGAGTGGGAGGAGCAGTGAAAGCAAGGAGCTCCCCCTCCTCCTGCCCCCCGAACCCACCGCCGCAGCCCTTCCAGGGAGGAAGCACTGCGTGGCTAACCTTCCTCCTCATCTGCCAGGTGAAGAAATTGGACTAGAGTCTTTTCTTCCAGCTCCAGAGTTTCTCTTTTCTACCTTTCCTAATAGACGAATTATTTAGCCTGTCCTGTCAGAATCGAGCACCAGTGGATGAAAGCAGAGGCTGTGGAATTACTGGTGGGGAGCAGGCCCAGGGGCGTCTGCAGAGACAGAGGAGCCAGTCGAGGGACCAGACTGCAGGTCAGGCGGAGGGAAGCTACCCAGCCAGAGTTCACACTCAGGGAAATCATCTAAACAGGGTGTTGGAACCCAGGCAGACAGCAGGGGGAAGTGGGTCAGCACGCAGGTCAGAGTCCGGATGACCAAGTGTGGAGGCTTAGATAAAAGTCCACGTAGTAGGCACAGGGTGACAGGAGTTAAGATTTCTACCATGGGACAGATTTATAGCTAGCCACGGACTTCAGAAATCATGCCGTTAGCCCCCTGGTTGTACAGCGCTGCTGGTGTGTCCGCTCAGCAGACTGCAAGAATGCAGGCGCAGCCTTGAATAAGACCGTCTCTCTATAAAAAGCCCTTACAGGTTGATGGATGAGCGAGAGAGAGAAATAAGTCACAAATTCATTATCGTTTGATGTAGGTGTAAATTTAGAGTCATGTGGAATCATGAAGGAGGAACACCTCCACCTGCGCGGGGAGAGGTCCTTGGGGAACTTCCGAGTGAAGCAGTGCTGGCCTTGAGCTAGGAAGGACCAGTAGAGGTTAATTAGGCAAAGGAGAGGCAGTAGAAGGTGCTTCTGGCAGAAGGTGCAACATGCATGAAACCACAGAGGCTTGAACAAATGGGGTTTGCAGAAAATGAGATCAGAGAGGTCAACAAGGGAAGGACGGTGAGGGGCACTGTGTGCCTCGTCAAGGAACATGAACTTTACCCTGTGAGAGTAACACCATGATACGCACTTTAGAAATAAGTCAGGTGGCACTATGGAAGAGGGATCCTGGGAGGGGAGTCTAGAGGCAGGAGGTAGTGGCCTCCAAAAGAGGCTGTAATAATTCAGACAATGATGAGCAGTTTTGAACTAAAGAAGTGGGCCTTGGGATGGGAATAAAAGAGGGAGATTTGACAGAAATGTACGAGGTAAAATTTGGTCAATTCTGCGTGGAAGGTAACTGAGAAAGAAAGGCTGACATAACTCCTAGGTTTCTGGAAAGTAGAACCCAGAGAAGTTAACTTGCTTATTTATTATCACAGCTGGTTAATGGCAGGGTTGCTAAACTGTTAAACTGGAATACTGAGCTCAGAACTTTCGGGAACAAGGATTTCTTATGTATTTCTTGTCTGTAGCCAGATTGATCTGTTGGTGTCATTGATCCAAAATCTTAATATAGAAGCAAGAAGGAAGTGATTTGTTTGGAAAGTTGCGGTGGGGGGGGGGGGTGCGTGGTGGGGAGGTGCAGGGCCAGGTAGTGATAAGGAGAATGAGATAGCTAGAGGTAGAAACAAAGATGAAAAATCAGCGAAGAGGTTCTGTCTCTGAAAGTACATTAGGGTAGGTTATTCTCACTGAAAACTACTAATGATACCAAATTCTTAAAGAAATCTTTAAAGCTTTAAAGAACTAACTAGATAGTAAGACATTAACAGGACAAAATCTTAAGTGAAGACAGGAGCCCTCAGAGGTCAGCAGAGCACAGCTTAGAAGACTCTGCCCTATGAAGACTTTAATTACTAGAATTGTCCAATACCGACTGTACAATGACTGTCATGTATAAAGAAAAAATAGGCACATTTGAAATTATCTGCTGGAGTAGAATAAAATAGAACCAGCGGACTTTAAGAACTAAATGTAACTTTATAAAAATGAAAAAAATAGAATAAAAAGAAATTCAAATTTAAAGGATGGGTTTAACATAGTAAAGAAAAAGAGTTGAAGAAGGAATTAATGAATTGAAATATAGGGGGAAACTTATGCTAAGTGCAACTCAGAGAGACAGAAAATATGAAAAATCTGACAAGAGACATGAAGGACAGAGTGGAAGATTCTTCTGCTCTTAATTCTAGGAGAAGAGAGAATTGGGAAGCAACAGTATTTGAAGAGATGACCACTGAGATATTTTTCAGTTTTGATGAAGGATACCAGATCACAGATTCAAGTAGTTCACAAAATCTCAAAAAGGATAAATAAATCTACCCACAGTCACTTATGGTGAAACTGAAGATCATCCAAGACAAAAAGAAAACTCCCAGAAGTAAACCCCCTCCAAATTCAGGTTACGTTTGAGAGGGTGGCAGCTGGACTGACAGCTGGATTCTCAGTAAAGCCCGTAGAAGCCAGACATAGTGAGAGATGTCTGTCAGCACAGATTTCCGTGCTTAGCAAAAGTATCTTCCAAGAAAGGAGGTGACCATTTCAGGCAAGTTTCAGACAGTGAAAACAAAATTTGTTATCAGTGGACCCTTACTAAAAGGGAGTCTTGAAGGATCTATTTTAGGCATGAAGAAACAAAGAAGAACAGAAAAATGGCAAGTATGTGATAAAGAGAAGGAAACAGGAACTATATCCCATGAAAATACTAACAAAAAGTGGGTGTAGCTAAATTTATTTCAGATGATGTTAACTGTAAGGCTGAAAGCATTGTTATAGATCATAGGATCATTTTATAATGATGAAAGATGAAACTCACCAATGAGATTATTTTAAATGTGTTTGTACCCAATAACAAGGCCTCAAAAATATCTGAAGGAAAAACAGGCACTCTACAAAGAGGGAAAAAAAAAGATTATAGTCATTGTTGGAGATTTAACACACCTCGGTCAGTCATCGAGAAAATAATCACACAAAACCAGTGAGGATGTAGAAGGTTTCAAAAGATATATAGACAGTGTACTTAGTAATTGCAAAATAAATATTGTTTCAAGCTATTTGGGATATTTATAAAAACTGAACACATACAGGGTCATAAAGCAAATCTCAACAAAGTTCAAAGGACAGAACCATACCCAGCATGTTCTGTGAACACAGAGCAATTAAGCTGTACAGTGATAAGATAAATAGATTATGTCCTAAAATTCTAACACATAGTATGTATCTTAGGAAAGGTTCTAGCTAAATGTTAATAAACTAGCATCTATATCAAGAACTTAGAAAAAGAACCGTAAACTGAGTTGTTTGAAAGGAAAAAGGAAAAGAAGCAGCAGCAGCAAGTACAGTTAATTCTTGAACAATGTCAGGGGGTCGGGGCATCATCTCTCTGTGTAAGAGACGCCCCCAACCCGCTCTTCCTCCCTCCGTGCAGTTCTGTATTCATGGAGTCAGTCAGCCGCCAGTAGCTTAGTATTGTGGCAATACTGTTGAAAAATACCTGCGTGTAAGTGGACCTGCACAGTTCAGACCTGTGTTGTTCGAGGGTCCCCTGTAATGTAAAACTGAAAATAAACCTACAATACAAAAAAATCAACACAAGCAAAACTTTATTCTCTAGAAACGTTAATATGAGCCAGCCTTTGATAAGATCGATCAAGAAAAGAAAGCACAAATAGCTAAACTCAAGAATGAACAAGGAGACATAACTACAGATACCACAGACACTGACAAGGAAACAGGGGATGTTGTAAATGGCTGTAGCCCAATAAATTTGAAAATGTGGGACAGGATGTTAGAATCTCTTAGCCAAAAGTGACTCAGGAAGAGTTGGAAAACGTGGATAGTTTTATATCCTCTAAAGAAACTGAATTGGTGGTTAAAAATATTTCCACAAAGAGCGGCGAAGATACGGAGCAACTGAGATACTTACATATTGTTCGTGGGTCTGCAGATACTGTGTGCTCTGCAAAGTCTAGCAGTTCAGTAGAAAGCTAAATACATGCTTACCACGTGATGCAGCAGCCCCGCTCCTGGGTGTTTTCCCTAAGAAAATGAAAGCTTAGGTTCACACAAAAGCTTGTACACTGATTTTAGAAGCTCTATTCATAATTTCCCCAAATTGGAAACAACCCTACATCCTTCAGCAAGTGGAAAGGTAGGGAAACCACAGGACCCCGTGCAACGGACAGCCACTCAGTGATAAGAAGGAACAGACTACCGATGCAAGCAGCAACTTGGCGAGTCTCAAAGGTTCTGCGCTGAATGAAAGAAGCCAGTCTCAAAAGGGTGTGCACTGCCTGATTCCACAGACACTGTGTCTTCAGAAAGACAGACTGTGCTGGGTAGCAAATCAGTGGTTGCCAGGGGTGAAAGTGGGAGGGAGTGACTATAAAGGGACAGCGCTGGGGTCTGGGGGAGAAGGGGACTGTTCCAGTCCAGATTTGGGTGGTAGTTACATGAATCTATACATGTGCTAAAATTCATAGAACTCTACACCCAAAGTAAAAACAGTACATTTTTCTGTATGTATGTATGTATCCATGTATGTATAAATCTATATATGCATATATATGTATATATGTAAATTTTCTTACTCTTTTACGAAGAACTTTAGCTCAGGTGGCATCTCTGGTAAATTGTTCTAAGCATTCAAGGTGCTAGCAATTAAAATTTTAGACAGCTCTTCCGAAGACTAGTATAAGAGAAGAGAGTCCCTAACTCTTTAGATGAGGCTACCAAAATCTTGATACCAAACCAAGGAAGTGTAAGAACGGAAAATCACAGACTTGCTCAGAACACAGACACAGAAAACCCAAACAAAGTATCGGCTATACAGTATATATGTATGTTCACACAAGAAATGCAAGGTCAGAATAACATTTAAAACAATTCTAAAATACCCCTTTAACATAAGGAGAACACTCAAAATTCACCTCAACAGACACACAGAAAACATGTTCAGTACCTGTGAACAGATAGCATAAAAACTAACAAAGTGCGTCCTTCCTTGGTCTGTTAGTGTCTGTGTGTAGTCTACCACAGACATCGGCCTAATGACCAAGTGTTGAAAACATTGTGACGTTTGTTCCTCTGTGATCAGAAACAAGGTCAGGATGTCCACACTCACCACTCTCATCAGCCTTTTACCGGAGGTGCTACCCGGGGCAGTAAGACAAAACAGATCAATAAAGGTAGCAATTACAAAGGAAAAGCAAAAGTCTCGCTATTTACAAACGGTACAGTTGTCTACGTAAAAAAGAATTTACAGATAAAGTGTTAGTACTAATAAGAAAATTTGACAGATTTGCTGAATGCAAACAATACACTGAATTTAAAGTCATCTTTAATCAGTAAGAGTTAAAAAATGAAAATAGATGTGGAAGACCACATAAAAAATTAGAAAGCCTTATTGGAGGCATTAGCAAATACCTCAGTAAATGGAGAAATACATCATGTTCATGGACTCAGAGACTCCATTTTTTCCCCTAAACTCCAGACTTCATTTGGAGCTCACTGGTGTTTCCATTCACGTGGTCTTGCTGTTCCAGGATCCAGTGCAGGGACCACACTGCGTTTGGTTTTGTCTCCTTAGTCTCCTCTGGTCTGAGTTTCTCATCTTCCATTGTTACTCGTGACCTTGACAGTGTAAGGAGGTCAGGGGCTTGTGCATCACCCCTGGGTTGGGGTTCGTCTGCTGCTTTTCTCACAACTAGACTGACGGTGTGGGATTTGGGTGGGAAAGTCCCCTCCTGCTCCCTTCCAGTTGGGGGCATGTGAAAACCCCAGGACATTCCCCCGGGATTTGTAACCTGGCATCTGATGAACAGCCAGGAGGCTCGTGAGCAGAGGGAGGGCGGGTGAGCTGAATGGAAATGAACCCAGAGAGGTAACAGAACGGCAGGGCGCTGAGATCTTCGAAGCTGTTGGAAACACTTTACTCTTGCTGCAGTGAGGAGACACCGGAAGAATATGAGCAGAGAAGTGGTGTAGTTTGATTTCCATTTTACAAGGAGCGCTGTGGCTGCTGCATCGAGAATAAGCCCTAGGGGTCAAGGGTAGGGACAGAAAGACCAGTGAGGAGGTTATTGCGTTCATCTAGGGTGGCGGCTTGGACCCAGGTAGTAGGAGTAAAGGTGGTGAGAAGGTACCAGGTTTTGGTGATATTCTGACAGTAGGGTCAATAGGATTTATTGATGGCTTAGATCAGGACTGTGAAAGAAAGAGGAGCCTGAGATGATTCCATGGTTTCTTCCGTTTCATAGTTAGGTTTAGAGGGTGTCTAATTATGAGGCACTTACGACTCCTCATCTTGTTGGTTTTGAGTCTGATGCTGGTCTTTGTCACATCTGTTTCCCTCTGTCATCCAGAAATGTGATGAGTGCAGCCAGCGACAGACCTAGTGACATGACGTTGGCTTTCTTCTATTGTCACTTTTCTGTAAACCACCACTTTTGATTAGATTTATTCAACCATTTTTTTAATCCATTTGTGTCTTCAAAAATCAGTATTGTAGGAGTTCGTGTCTCCTTATAATACTGTAAAGATGGAAATGAGATGAGGCCAGTTAATGTGACTTTTGTTCATTGAACCCATCCTGAATGCTGGTGCCAGTGTTTCTTTTTGTTTTTCAAGTGCAGACACACACAGTACCTTTATAATCTATTCTGGAAAACATTCTCGGGATACAAGTTAAATATCTCTGATCTGTACTTTACAAAAGAAATGTAGAATATGCAAATTGAATGACATTTGTCCATCTGTCCTAATATCCTCTGTTCCTCAAAGGTCATAACCAGGTCAGTGATTCATTTGCAAAGACTTTCATATTTTCTGAACATAATTCTGTATGAGCCAGGAGACTAAGGATTTTGTACAGTGATTTATCTGTCCTGGGTTTTGAGTCTCTTCTGCTTCTTGAAAGAGAAGATCATAGGCAAACTCCAAAAAGCTAAAGAACCCCGAACACAGGGGGAGGTGCCTTTACCGTTAGGGGAAAACAATTAATGACAGGCATTTCTCGTGGGAAACCATGGAGGCCAGCCAGAAACAGGACCCTTTTCAAATACCAAAAGGTAGAGTTGTCATCCGGGAATTCTTTATCCAGAGAAGAGGTCCTTCAAGGATGAAGAAGAAATAAGGACCCTTTCAAATGAAGGAACACTAAGAGTTTGTCCCGAGCAAAGCTACTGAAATGAATGATTAAAAGCAGTTCTTGAAACAGAGAGGAAATGATAAAAAGAAATCTTGGAACATCAGGAAGGAAGAAAGCACTGCGGAAAGAATGGAAATACGGGTACACGTGACAGAATGGACTCCTGGACTCTTCTCAATTATGTCGGATGATAAAGCCAAAGATACTCGTGTGGGTGGATGACATTAATGACATGTAGTCAATGGCAGCACTTTCTAATTCATAATGTGTGCAGGCTATACCTCAGGTTATATTTGACCAAATCTTATGGTAGATTTGGTACCCAAGTCATAGGGTGTTTAGAATTACACAGTAATTCCTCCCTTAGCACAGCTGTCATCATTTCAGCCACTACTGCTCAGCATGCCTTCTTTGAGACAATGGGTGTTACAGAGACACTGAAGGCTACATAAAACTCCTTTAAAGAAAAACCCTCAATTTGAAGATACATTCCTCTCTAAATAAATGACATTTCTAAACCTACATGAAGTGCTAATTCTAGGCTTTACCTCACCTAAATAAATACGGTTTAAGTGTGTCACACCATGTCCAACACAATCTTGCCTGACCAAGTAGAACAAACCAGTAAACACAAAACTGCTTCTCTGGTAAACAGTTTTGACCAAAGTGAAAAACCAGTATCAGTCACTGAAAACCACAAATCGAGATAATTCTGGCGTTCCACACTTAGAGGTATCCTTTACCATTGCTAGAGTTTAAAATTTAGTCTGAAAATGCGCACAGCAGATTGGCCACGCTGCCCACAGCGGCAGGGTAACCAGGGTTTCTTGCTGGAGTACTGATTTCGACTCCTCAGTAAATTACACTTGCGAATGTCAAGATTAGTGACTTTTAATGGTTCATTCAGTTGGTTACCACTAAGCGGCCCTTAATCATGCATTCCAGTGGAAGTTTAGGTAATGGGGCTTCATATCCAGAGCCCTTCTCTCCTTGGATTGTTTTATGGCTCCTCGAGATGGTCCTTGTGGCTGAATTTGAAAAACTACTTGTCACATTGGACATGGTTGACCAAGCCAACCTGATCCTGGAGCAGAAACAGAAAACCTGAGTTATGGCGGGAGGAGCCTGCCCCTGGGCACCAGGCAGCCTCCTTGGCGGGGCGCCACCGCCGCCACAGTCACAGTCACTTCGGGGGCTGTTCTGTCCTCAGACCCGCCTCCACTGCCCCTCTTTTGTTCGTATTATTTTTGTGCATCCGGTTGGTAAACTACTGCCCAGTGTGAAAAAACAAAAACAAAAACCAGGGGGGAAAGCTACAGGAACCACATCATCTATGCCAATTAGTTACTTTAAAGGCTTTTAAGAAAAGGGGGAAACAGTAAAGAGGAAAGGCAGTCGGTGACATTTCGCTGTGCCAGAGACCAGCACGGGACGCTGGTACGCGTCTGCGGCAGAGTGCAAACGGGGGTCTGGGGACGCGGGAGAACATATGTGTTAGCGAAATGTCGATTCCGGAATAAGTACCTTTAAAAACTCTGTCCTTGTCTGTGAATGAAATCTCAAGTTAGGAGCAAGTTCTCAGAAGGATTATACAGAAGCAGCAATGTTCTAACCACAGATTAAATACAGCAGGACACGTTCCCTTCAAAAAATAAACAGCATTTCTAGATTAAGTCCTATTGTCTTAAAATACCACCCACTGCACATTTTCTTTGTTGGGAGGAGAGCGCAGCTTGGCAGAGTTCCAGCTCATCATGCCTCTCGTACAGGAGCTTCTTGTGGTTCAGGCAGAAACTCCTGCTGGTGTCAGTTAAACGTTTTTAAATAAATACGCTCCTACTTTTGAGACACCTGTTTTATAGGCTTCTCATACTTTTAGCTTTAAAAAAGGATATGAAAGTAATCTAATAGTATACAGTATTATTTAATATGTTGGCTTAACACTTTCAAATAACTGGGTTTAAAAAATGATCCCAGTGACAGTGACTTAACTATTTTTCTGACATGAGGTTCTGTAAATGGTGTAGAAATTTACATGTTTACACAAATGCCGAGTCAATGAAAATGTCTTTAAAATCAAAACAGTGAAAATCCTAATCTTACAGTCCATAGCGAAAAGGCTTTCTTGAATATGGGTTACAATGAAAGGCTAAAGTAATCCGTGCTTGGAGCACGTCAGTCACTGTGCGACTCAGCACTGAGCCAGGTGGTGCTCGTCTCTCAAGATTCAGCTTCACCGCCCCTTTGGAACCATTTTCAACCAAAGGCGGTGTGGTAGGCAGAGAAGGCTCTCTGCGCGGCTGCTGGTCCTCGCTGTGCTTTGTGCCCCTGGAGGGCCACTTCTGCATCTGTAAATGGAAAGGACCAGGCCAGGTGGCCCCTGAGGACTTTCTAGCTCTGCTTGTCAGGGGACCCAACTCCGCACTGAATGTGCAGCACTGATGTTGGAGGCGCTGTAAATGAGCCCGGGGACGGCACTGAGGGGGTGCTTTGGGCCTCCCCACTGCTGAGCCCCCTGCACGCTCTGCCCTCTTTGAAGTCCCAGCCGGACAAGCGTGCTGCCTAAGCACGGAGCGGAGGTTCTTCTGTCATCAGCCTCACATGTGTCCGAAATACTGTTTTCCAAAGTTACTTAGATTATTTCCTGTCTTCCCTACCCACTTCATGTGTTACATAATTGATTTACAGTCCAGTTAGGTTCCTCTGTTCATGTCTGTGTTTCATTTTTTCCCTGTCTGCTGAGTGGTTTAAATTATTTTGTGTGCGTGTGTGTATGGGAACCTTGTCATGGTTGTACAGGCAAACTGTAGAAAAGGTGTACCCAGAAAAGTGCCACACCCGCCTCCCTGTCCCCACTTTCCCTCTCGTTAAAAGATGTTTCTCACAGAGGTATGGGTTATTTTAAAACTATTTTATGCACATAGTGTAGACTGGAACTGAACAAATAAGGAAATACGTTAGGATAAAGGGACCCAGATTTCTCACTGTCAGAAAGAAGTTACAAACAAGGAAAAGAAAGAAGGCTCAAATAAACCCTATGGTGTTGGATTGGAATCAGAGGAGTCAGTATGAACTCATGGTTTCTAATATCTATAAAGATAGATACAAACATATACATGGGTACACAGAGGTGTTAGTGTACGTACGTGTGTTCCCTGGCTCTGTCCGCTGAGAAGGCTTGGAAGCAAAGACAAGCAGCAGCAATGAGTAAATGTAGTGCCCAGACCTGGGCTTCCGACACCGGTCCCTGGTAGAATGAATCCTGGCATAAATGACTGATCCTAGAACTGAGGGAAGGAAAAGATAAGCCTGGAACATAAGTAAGAAAGTGCTAATAAAATTTATGAAGGCACATCAGGATGCAAGAGCTAACTTGAAGATGCTCCCCATGGCCGAATCTGGAACAGTTCTAGCAGCAAAGTAAATAATGACAGTATTGGATTATAATCTATAAAATAAAATAAATATCCCTGCATCCATATTGATATAAATACTTAAATACATGGAGGAGAAGGGAAGGCTCCTCCTTACAATACAATTCCAGTTATAAATTAAGAAGTAATTAAGGAAATGGAAAATCACCATTAAGCAAACACCTTGGTAATCATTGTTGCAGGCAAGAACCATCAACGGATGCTAAAATTAGTGGGTAAAAGTAAATTAGAAAAAAGGATATTTGCATAATCTCAAAGTATTTCCCCACCAGATGATTATCAAGAAAGGCATAAAAACCTGTATGAAGAAACTTGAAAGATGCCACACCATCTCCACCGGATGATCGAGGTTAATGTCCCCAGTGATCAGAAGACACGTGACATCATGTCCACAGTGAGGTACGCTAGCAAAGGCACAGCGCTTCAGTAGGATTTTTGCTCAAAATGGATTTCTTCAATCCGATCATTAGAAACCATCAGAGAAATCAAGTGGAGGGCATCCTGCCAAGTAAGTGACCAGTACTCTTCAGAGCTGTCAATGTCAAGGTCATGAAATCAAAGACTAAAGCAGCTTGTCAAGACTGATTGGATTGTCAACCTGTGAGGAGCCTGTGGAAAGACGACAACTGAATGCACTGTGGGATCCAGAATTGATTTCTGAACCAGAAAAAAAAAGGACATTAGTGGGAAAACTGGCAAAAGTGAACTAAGATCTGTACGTTAGTTGATAGTATGGTATTAATGTTAATATAGTGGGTTCATAATATGTGGTGATTGTGTAAGACGTTCTCATTAAGGGAAGCTGGTTGAAAGGTATGCAGGAACTCAGTACTGTTTTTTCGACTTTGCCAGAAGCCTAAAATTATTTTAAATTAAAAAGTTTTTTTAATCCTGATCAAAATAAAGCAAAACCCCCTTTTTCTTGGGGTTTCATTAGTATATCTAAAAAGAAGAGTTTTCAGAAATATTTTTCTTAATAAACAATACTAGAACAAAAGGAGGAATATTGAAACATAATAATAATCCAGCTTACAAAGTGCACATGCTGTCAGGTCTCTGCTCGGTCCCCGGCCTTGCCCCTGCCTCCTCCTGGCCACCAGAGCGGTTGCCGTCCCCAGAAGACACAGGCAGGGTCTTAATGGCCCCCGTGCTCTGCTCCGCCCTGCAGGGGCCTCATTCAGAGCAGGTCTCCATGCCTGGAACTTGGGGGCAAGGACGAGTGAGGCTTATTCTGCCTTTCATCCAGGCTTCTCTATTCAGGTCTAGTTTGGGTTTTGAGAGATACCCCTCTTTTCTGAAAAACCGGAGGACTGGTAGGCTGACACAACAAATAAACGTTCAGTTGCAATTCTAACTTTCACATATCAGAAAAGAGAAATAACGCTGCATGAGCGCACCTGCGCAGACCGGGTGCTTGACGGCTCTCCCAAATGTTATTTGTGAGATTGGTGTCAGCTGCATTTTACAAATAAGGAAACTGAGCCTCAGAAAGGTTAAGTATCTTGTTAAGATGACACATTAAATATGAAAAGCCAAGATTTAAACCCAAATCTGTTTGACTGAAAAGCGTGCTATTTTCTTAAACTTGCAGATCCAACAGAAATATACATATATATACACATTGATAACAGACACTCACAACTATATATAAAATAGATAACTAAGAAGGAGCTACTGTGAAGCACAGGGAACTATATTCAACTTCTTGTTATAAGCGATAGTAGAAAAGTATCTGAAAATATGTGTGTTTCTGTATGTATAACTGAGTCACTTTGCTGTACACCTGAAACTAACATTGTAAATCAACTCCAATACAAAATAAAATTTAAAAAACCCACTTTGAACCATTTAAAACCCCAAGTGAAATTTAAATACTGTAAACACAGTATACTCTGAGCAATAAACTTATTATTCAACTTCGAAAAGAAGAAATATGTACACATATTTATGCACATGTGGACTATAACACCGTCACACGATGCACAGGCTCAGAGCAGTAGGAGGAAGTCCCTTCAGAGCACCAGCCTCCGTCCATCCAGGTCCCTTTCGTGGTGCTCCTGTAAGCGCTGAACCTTCTCAGGTGCACACTCCCCTTTCTAATTGACTTATGACCTCCAAATTTTAATTTTATTTTAAATTTCTATATTTTATGTTTTATATTTCCTTTATATATCTGTTTATATTTCTGTTTTATGTTTCTGTTTATATTTCATGTCTTATTTTTTTAAGTTTAAAGGCTCAAATTCCTGTTTTCATAGACAAGTTACATGTTCCTGATAAACTTCTTAAGAGCAGTTACCACGTCATGTGCTCCTTTGGGATCCCCCATGGCCTCCAGCAAGGCTGAGATCTAGTGATTACTAGGTGGTTCGTGGTTTTCGAATTCATAGTGTCTGACATTGACCTCTGCACAGCAGCCGCCTTCTTGGCTAGCCAGCAGAGAGCTGTTACCCTCATTCTTCTCCTTGCTCCACAATTATTTAAAGTTCTGTTGCTGCCATAACAAATTACCAGAACATTCAGTGGCTTAAACAACACAAACTTATGATTTTACAGCACGAGGTCATACGTCCATCTCAGATCTCACTGGACTGAAATCTAAGCGTTGACACAGCTGGATTTCTTTCTGGAGATTCTAGGCGCTGATCTGTTTCCTTGCTCATTTGGGAGTTGGCAAAATCAGTTGTTTTTGGCTGTAGGACCCAGGCCCTCACGGGACAGTTCCATCACCCAGGACTCCTCCCAGTACCCCTTTTAGGAATACCTCCCTCCTGCCACCAATACTGGCAACCATGACCTCTTCTCTGTCACTGTGGTTTTGTTTGAGAGTCACGTGGATTGACTCACGCTGTCGCAGGTACCAGTACCTCGCTCTTTACAATGCGTTGTCGTCCGTTGTGTGGACATGCTGTTCGCCTGCTGGAGGACTCTGGGTTGTTTCCAGTTTGTGGAGATTATCAGTAAAGCTGCTGTAAACATTAGAGTACCTTTGCGTTTGTGAACAGTGTCCAGTTCTCTCGGGTAACTAGAGTGGTATTGTTGAGTAATACGCCAAGTGTATGTTTAATGTTTTAAGAAAATGCCACACTGTCTTCCAGAGTGGCTGTAGCATCCCGCCAGTCAAGCTCAAAAGGGCCGGTTTCTCCACACCCTCACCACAGTTTGATTTTATCGGTTACTTTTTAGTTGAGCCATTCATTCGGTGTGTGATTGTAGGAGGCGTCATTTTCGTGTGCTTTTCCTATGGCTGGTGAAGCTGAACACCTTTTCATGTGCTCGTTGCCACCTGGATACCCTCTCCAGGGAAGTGTCTGCTCTCGCCTTCTGTGCATTTTATAAACAGTCTTCTGTCGCAGTGAGTTTTGAGTGTTCCTGTAGTTGTAGTAAGTGTTTTCTCCCAGCCTGTAGCTCGTCGGTTCATTCAGCCTCTCACCCAGTGAGAGGTTCCGATTTCACTCAGGCTTTTCCTTTCGTGGGTCATGTTTTTGGTGTCCTGTCCAAGAACTCGCTGCTTAACCCCAGATCGCAGGAATTTTCTCCTTTGTGTCCTTCACTTTTTCATCAGATCTGTGATGCATTTCAGTTAATTTTTTATAAGATACAAGGTTGGGGGAGGTTCGTTTTTTTGGATATGGATGTCCATTTTTTCCGATACTGTTTTTTGAAAATTCCATCCTTTCTCTACTGAATCACATTTGCACTTTTGTCAGAACTCAGCGTCCATGCGGCGGGGTCTGTTTCTGGACTCTGTTCTGCTGATCTGTGTCTAACCCTCTGCCAGCTGACCTCTGGATGCCACATCATCTTGAGTCCTATAACTTTATCCTGGGTCTTAAAATTAGGCACTGCTATTCCTCCACCTTTAACTTTCTTTTTAAAAATTGTTTTGACTATTACAGTTCTTTGCCTTTCCATGTAATTTTAGAATAATCTTACCTATATAAAGAAATCCTGCTTGCATGTTTAAATTGTGTTAAATCTACAGATCAATTTGGGGAGAACTAACGCCTTTATTCTGTTGAGGCGTCCTCATCTTTACTTTTGTCCAGCTTTATTGAGATCTAGTTGCTGTATAACACTGTTTAAGATGTACAGTATGATTTGATACATGTTTATATTATGAAATGATTACCGTAATAAGGTTAATTTAACACGTCTGTTAATTATCTCACATGGTTACCCTTAGTGGATGTGGTGAGAACATTTAAGATCTCCTCCCTCAGGACTTTCCATCTCTAATACAGTATTGTTAACTACATTCATCACGCCGTACATTACGTTCCCAGAACTTAGGCATCTTATACCTGGGAGCTTGTACCCTTTGACCACCTTCACCCATTTCCCCAGCCCCTGGCAACCACCAGTCTACATTCTGTTTCTGTCAGTTAAGTTCTGTAAGATTCTGCACGTAAGTGAGATCATGCAGTATTTGTCCTTCTCTGTCTGACTTATTTCAGTTAGCACAATGCCCTCAGGTTTCATCCATGTTGGTGCAGATGGCAAGATGTGTTTCTTTTTTGTAGCTGAACAGCATTTCATCGTGTGTGTGTGCGTGTGTATGCATACCACATTTTTGTTATTCATCCATTGACGTCTACTTTGTTTGCATGTCTTGGCTATTGTAAATAATGCTTCAGTGAACATGGGAGTGCAAGTATTTCTTGAGATGGTAACTTCTTTTCCTTCAGATAAATACACAGAAGTAGATTCCTGGATCATATAGTAGTTCTAGTTTTAGTTTTTATTTTTTTAAGGAACCTCTGTAATGTTTTCCATAGTGGCTGCACCACTTTACATTCCCAGCAGTGCACGAGGGCTCCCTTTTCTCCACATCTTCACCCAGTTGTTAGCACTTGTCTTTTTGAGGACAGCCCAACAGGTGTGAGCTGGTATCTCATTGTGGTTTTGATTTGCATTTCCCTGAAGATAAGTGAGATTGAACACCTTTTCATAGACCTGCTGGCCGTTTGTATCTCTTATTTGAAAAAAATGTCTATTCAGGTCCTTTGCCCAGTTTTAAATCAGATTATTTGTATTTTCTGCTATCAAGTTGTGTAAGTTGCTTGTATATTTTGAATATTAACCCCTTCTCAGATATGTTTTCTCCCATCCCACAGGCTGCCTTTTCCTTTTGTTGATCATTTGTTTTGCTTTGCGGAGCTTTCCAGCTTGACGTATTCCTTCCTGCTCTTCTCTTTATACGTTGATGCTTGTGCTTCAGTGTCAGCACAATGATTTTAGAAAATCATTCCCAAGACCAAAGTCAAGGAGTTTTTCTCCTAGGTTTTCTTCAAAAGTTTTATGGATTTATGTCTCACATTCCAGTTTTTAATATCTTTCAAGTTAATTTTTGAGAACGATATAAGAAAGGAGTCCACTTTCATTCTTTTGCATGTGATTATCCAGTTTTCCCAACACCATTTATTGACGAGACTATCTCTTGCCTGTTGAGCATTCTTGGCTCCCTTGTGACGTATTAGTTGACTGTATACACATGGGTTTATTCCTGCACTCTTAATTCTTTTCCATTAGTCTTTGTATCTTTTTCTATGCCAGTACCATACTGTTTTTATTGCTGTAGTTTTGTAGTATAGTTTGCAATCAGGAAGTGTGATGCCTCTAGCCTTGTTTTTATTTCTCAAGATTGTTTTGGCTATTCAGAGTCTTTTGTGATTCCATAGAATTTGGGGGATTTTTTTTCTATTTCTGTAAAAAAAAATGCCATTGGAATTTTGAGTGGCATTGCATTGAATCAACAGATAGTTCTGGGTAGTATGGACATTTTAATAATACTAATTATACCAGTTGATGAACACAACACATCTTTCCATTTATTTGTGTCTTCTTCAGTTTCTTTCATTATTGTTTTACAGTTTTTAGTGTACAGATCTTTTACCTCCTTGGTTAAATTTATTCCCAGTATTTTATTATTTTTGATGCTATTGTAAATGAGATTGTTGTCTTTATTTCTCTTTGAAGTAGTTCATTTTTAGTGTATAGAAATGTAACTGATTTTGTATGTCAGTTTTTTTTATCTTGCATAGGTCTTCTCTGAGTTCTTGCATCAGTGTTTCATAGTTTCAAAATACAGGTCATTAACATGGTTTGAGAGACTTACACATGTGTCTTTCACTTTTGAAGGAAGATGCTATTGTGAATGTTTTGCTTTTAATTAAATTTCCATTTGTTCATCGCTGTTGTGTACCAAGTGATATGACTTATTCTTGTATTTGACCTTGTAACCTGCATATTTGGTAGTTCTAGAAATTCTTCGTAGATTCCTTGCGATTTTTATGTAGACAATCTTCTCTTCAAATTGGGGCAGTCTTATTTCTTCCTTTCTAATCTATATACCTTTTATTTCTTTCTATTAACTTGTAAAAGATGTCAGGAGTGGTGACAGTGGACATTCTCCTTTCCCACCTTGGAGGGAAGTATTGCGTCTTTTACCTTCAAGTGTAATGTTAACTGCAGGTTTGTCATAGATGCTCTTTATCAAACTGAGTACATTTCTCTTCATAATTTGGTGAGTTTTCATCATGAATAGATGTCAGATTTTTTCAAATCCTTTTTCTGCATCAGTTGATACGATCATGTGGTTTTGCTTCTTTCGCCTGTTGACACAGTGGAACACATTAACGGACTTTCAAATATTGAACCAGCCTTGGATTCCCTGGAAAGCCCCCATTAGTCATTGTGTTTTCATGTATTGCTGAGTTTGACTTGGTGATTTTTGGATGAAGACTTTTGTGCCAATGTTCATGAGAGATATTGGCCTATAATTTTCTTTTGTGTGTGTGTGTGTGTGTGTGTGTGTTACTGTTTCATGGTTTTGGTATTGGGGTGATGCGGACCTCATAAAATTAATTGGAAAGCATTCCTTCTCTTGTTTTCTTGAAAATATTATTTAAATTTACTGCTTTTTATTAAATGCCTGTTAAAATTTGTGAGTGAAACCATCTGGGCCTGGAATTTTGTTTTGTTTCGGGGAAAGTGTTAAACTACAGATTTAATTTTTAAAACAGTGAAAGGAATATTCAGGTTAACCATTTCATCTTGGATGACTTGTAGTAGTTTCTAGTTTTTGAGGAAATGGTCCATTTCAAACTTTTCAGATTTTTGTGTGTTAGAGATATTCCCCTCACAGGACTGCTTTAAGGAAAACAGTGCGCAGCTCCATGGCACTTACGCTGTGCTGGCACAGAACTAGGCATCTGCTGTGTTGATTTAATCTTCACAGCTACCCAAGAGATTCTGTGATTTTTTTTAACATTCTTTAATTGAAGTATAGTTAATTTATAATGTATTAGTTTCTGAGGTATAACATAGTGATTGTTTTATATACACACACACACACACACACACATTCTTTTTCATTGTGGGTTATTGCAAGATACTGAATGTAGTTCCCTGTGCCCTACAGTAGGACCTTGTTGTTTGTCTCTTTTATGGATAGTAGTTTGTATCTGCTAATCCCAAACTCCTAATTTATCCCTCTTCCACTTTCCCCTTTGGTGACCATAGTTTGTTTTCTATGTCTGAATTTCTTTCTGTTTTGTCAATAAGTTCATTTGTATCATATTTTAGGTTCCACATATAAATGCTGTCACACGGTATTTCTTTGTCTGACTTATTTCACTTAGTATGATAATCTCCAGGTCCATTCATGTTGCACAGATGGCATTATTTCATGGAATCCTTGATTTCTAATGACAAATTTTTTGTCTTTTAAATCATTCTTTCTTTATAGTTATGTATCATTTTCTCTGGGTCCTTTCAGGTGTTTTTTTAATTTTAGTTTTCAGAGTTTGATGGTCTGGATCTGGATGTTGGGGGCTTTACCCTGCTTGAGATTCAGTTAACCTCTTAAATCTGTTGCGTCTTTTGTTAAAATTTGGGGAGTTTTTAGGCATTACAGTGACATGAAAGAAATTTTACAATTATCCCACACATCTCGAGACTCTATTTTTCAGTCACTTTTCTCTCTGTTGTTCAGATTGGGTACTTTCCCTTGATCTGTCATCAAGTTCACTTATCTTTCTTCTTTCACCTCCATTTTGTTATTGAGGCCATTCAGTGAGTTTAAAAAAAAATTGTTACTATACTTTTAGTTCTTAAGTTTCCTTTTGGTTCTTACTTGTACCTTCTATTTGCTGACGCGAGCTTGCTGAGACCGTCGATCTTTCCACATTTTCCAAGAGTGCTCGCCCTTACTTCTTGGAGCACTTCTGCAGCAGCTGGCTTACAGTCTTTGTCCTGTGATTTCACCATCTGTGTCTTCTCTGTGTTGCCATCTTTTGATCATCTTTTCCCATCACTGTTGAGATTTTCCTGGTTCTTCATATGCCAAGTAATTTTGGATTGCATCCTAGACATTTTGAGTATTATCTTATGAGACTCTTGGTCTATTTAAATCCTGTAGAGAATTTTGGTCTTTTTGGTTCAGCAGGCAATTTATAGAATGTGTCATGCTGTAGGTTCCAACCAACTTGCTGTGGGTTAAGTTTCCAATGTCAGCTTAGGTTTCAAAGCCTTTTCAGTGCTGTCCAGCCCTGTGCCCCACAGTGTCCAGTCTGGGACGTGAGCAGCAGTCAGATCCGCACCTGAGAAGCCAGGGTGAGCCCAGGGGCTGACAGTCAACTCTGCGGGGTTGCTTCCCTGCACACCTCCCTCCCCAGGCCTTTGTCTGTGCCTCCAGCTCCTTGAGACGCCCCTCTCCAGTCCTCTCTCCCCAGTCCCAGGGCTTCCTTCCCGTACTTCCTGCAACTCCGACGACAAGGAGGAGCACCGTGGGAAGCCGGGGAGAAGGCCCTCAGGAAGTCTGTACCCTCTTCCCACCTCCCTCCTCCGGCGGGAGAAGACTGCCCCTCCCTTGGAGTTTTGTGAGCCTTTAGGCCCCTGCTGTCACCATGGCCTCAAACATCAGCTGGGGATGACCTAGGGGCTGGGACACAAGACGAAAGAGGGAAAAAAAACGTATGTTTCTCCCTTCTTCGAGCCCTTTCTGGCCCCTTGCTCGTAAACTCGAGGGCTCTTCCTGATGTGTTCTCTTCCACCCCGGTGTCCTCTTGCATTTCAGGCTCCTTGAATCCAGGCCAGCACCGGGGGGAGTCATGTCCAGCTACATGGTCCTGTCCCCTTCCCCTGCCCGCCTGCTGTGGTTTGCCTTCCAGGAACTTCGCACGGCTCCTCTGTGCTGCTCCCAGGCTGCTGAGCTGCAGCCAGTAGGACACAGGCTGGTTTGTCTGCGTCTTAACCCAAGTTGACCTCAGGTGTTTGTTGTTTTAACCTTTGTCTAAGTTAACAGGTATTCATGGAGGTTGTGAATTACATTTTACCATGACTTTGATGGACAGTTATACCAAAAATATGTTAAATACATGTGTAGTAACTGAAAGATATAGGAAGGAAAAATTAAGCTGTCTGGAAACATCCTGAAAAGGTTCACAGTGAAACAAGCCTTGTAGCCCTAATTGAAGTTTGACCACTTTGTTTGAATTCAGGGCTCTGTCGGCGATTGCTTCATGAAGAGCATTCCTGCAGCAGGGACAGTCGGGCGAAGAGGGCAGAGAGCAGGGTTGGGGAGACTTTCAAAATGAGGGAGATGTGAGCTGATCACTGCAGAACCGGGTCAGTAGAAGTTACTCAGACGAATGGGTAACAGGTGTAAACGTGCATGCTGTGTGGACATGCGTCAGAGCGGAAGAGACAGAAGCAGGAAGGGAAAATCTGAGTCAGTGAGCCACTTACTGCACCTTGTCAGTGATGGCTGGAAATAGGCCCACAGGAACATGCGAAATGCTTAGAAACACGTTAGTATGGACTTCAGAAATGCAAGGTTTAGAATTTAGAACTTGTTAAATAATCAGTCTTGTGCTTTGAAGTATTCTGTTTTGCCATTCATAGTAAGCTTCTGGACTTGTTTAATTAGTTGCATTTGTAACCCTTGTTTTTACTTAATAGGAATTTCATCTTATGGTAAAATGAACAAGTGCTTTCTCTTTTGATCTAAATGTGTGACATTTGCCTTTGACTTATTTTTAATTAAATGTTTAATTTTGAGATAATTATAGATTCACAAGCAATTCATAAGTAGTTTTTAGATTTGCAGACAGTACAGAGAACCTGCCTACCTTTTACCCAGCTTCCCCTGGTGGTGACAGCCTGGAAAGCTGTGGTGCAACCTCACAGCCGGGGCGTCAGTGTTGCTGCAGGCGAGACGCAGAGCATCCGTCAGCACAGGGCTTCCCGCCTGCCCGTGAACAGCCGCCCCACCCTTGACCCCTGGCAGCCCCTAATCTGCTCTCCATTTTTATAATTTTGTCATTTCACTAATGTTACATAAGTGGAATCATACAATGTGTAACCTTTTGTATTGGCTTTTTTTACTCATAATTTCTTGGACATTCATCAAAGTTGTCGCACGTATCAGTAGTTTGTTCCTTTTTATTACTAATTAGTATTTTATGACTTAGTTTCTAGCTATATTTTGCCATTATTTGGAAAGCCGAAGTCTTGTTGCTCAGGAGTTTTTCTCGTGTGTGTATTTGCTTTGGGATTTAGACTGAGAGCGGAGCCTTGGGGCACCCTAGTCTTCCTGTAGTCGGCCCTGAAGGCTGATGAGAGAGAGAATCTTCTGGACTCGGAGACTCAGCTCCCTTACTCCTCCTGTGTCTCATGTATAGCTAGAAGTGAGGTCGGAACAGACGCAGGGGAGTGCTGCTGGACAGACAAGTGGAGCGCTGCTGGACAGACACGTGGAGCAGCCCCGTCCGGGACACTGCCACACAGGGTGCTGGGTGACCAGGGAGCCGCCTGTGCCGGCAGCATCCCGCTCGCCTCCCAGCCCAGCCCCAGGGCCCTTGCTCGCTCATCTGGGGCATTAGTGAGGCTGTAGCTATAGGGCCAGAATCCCAGCCCCTAGCACGAGGGGGCAGATGGAGAGTTCCCGCCTCTCAGTTGAGTGAGATAAGTGTGGGACCAGATTCTAAAGCATGGTAAATGCTCACCTGCTGAGTCCAGGTCTCATTCCAAGCAGAAATGAAGGGATGAAGAAGTGAATACATAATTGCATCACATACAGTGTTTAAATTAGCCATAATAATACTTGTAAGCAGTAAAATTAGTAAGATCCAAAATACCATTTTAAACTTTCATATGAGTGCTGTCTCCACATTGGCAAGTCAGAACTCCGGCTCTTTGGATTTTCATTTGAGGAAAACTAGAGAACACAGATCTGCAGTAATAATAACTGTATGACCGTCATGCAGTTACCCACGTGGCACGCTGTGTATTATTTTAGTGTAAGTAGATGCTCTGGAGGAAGAGGGAAAAAAAGGATGTTAGAGACTTGCAGACACTTAGCCAGGGCTGGCGTTTATCCTGCAGTACGGTTAACGCTTGACCAGGGGCTGCTGAACTGTCCTCGTGCCGATGGCAAATGTAACGTGGGGAATCTTCAGCAGAAGTCAGTCACTTCATTATCTCCCTTAGATAGTGTTCTCATGCTGATCTAAAGAGGTTTGTGCATATTTTAACTATTTTTCACATAATGATCGTCTTTAAGGAGTAATATAAAAGTTAATGAGTAAAGAATATCCACCGAATAAATCTACCCAGTAATCACAGGCACTTAAAGAAATATGTGCTTTAATGTGAGCACAGATTTTACTTGATTAGTGCTCTGTTTCTCAATTCAATTATCAAATTTAGGGCAAATCTAAGTCAAGATTTTTGACTGACATATTCAATAGGATTTGATTGGGGTGCAGATAATGACCCAGTGTTTTAGTATGACTGTAAGTGTTCTGATCATAGTTATGGTATAGACTCTGAAAGTGGTTTTTAACTTCTTATCTTTCATATGTAGATAGTTTCTTAATAAGCTATTATAATAAATAAAATGTACCTAAATATATAAAGCATACTTCCTGCTTGCCTAAACACTGCACGTGGACTCTGACCTCTTGTGTACACACACCACAGTCAGCTCACTACAGACAGGTAGGCAGCAGAGATGGACAATGGACACCCAGAAATGTTCATTATTGTCACTTACTGTGACCACTTACTACTGCTAATCAGTGGTTAGAGTAAGAAAAGAATGAAAGAGAAAGGTGGGTGCTCCGGGCGACTGGGCTTGGGGTCCAGCTTGCACTCTGTGTCCGGGGCTCTGTCTGGCTCTCCGCGCCGGGGTGCAGGGGGCGGTGGGTTTTAGAGCTGTTTGGACCTGCATTCAGGTGCCACTCCCACCACCCAGTAGCTCTGTGTCCTTGGGCAAGTTGCCTAACCTCTTTGAGCCTCATGTTTTGATGGTTAAAAAAAAAAAAGATTTATAGAACAGGTAGTCATGCAGGTTAAAGGAAGTAAGTTTATGAAGCATCCGGCACAGTGCCTAGCACACAGAAATCTGTGCTTTGGGGGAGAAATGTAAAAAGGACTCCTACTGTCCGTAAGTAGGGCTCTCCTAGAAAAATGGGAGAGTCCTTGTGTGCTTATCATTCTAACATACATATAATCCCAGAATTAGATGTAAACCTTCACTTGTTTTGCTTCTCTAAAATATCTTTATGAGTTTTGTAAAATTACCTGCTAAATTTCTCTAAAAAGCTTTACCTTACTAGGACACATTACTGTACTTATAAAAGGGGGAAAAATCCAAAGCAAATATAATCTGAAAGTTTCCAGATTTCTAGAAGTTAAAATGTTGGTGACAGGTGGATCTGTTTTAAGCCTGCGTTCTTTGATTCCAGCAGGAAAGGAAGGACAAGAAACCCTGGGGCCTGAAGCTCGGGCAGATGAAGTGGGACACACAGGTACTCTCTCTCGTGTCTTTGCACAAGGGCCTTGTGTTGCTGGTGTTCGCATTTGCAAGTCCTGAATTCAGTCTATTCCCTCCTCTTCTATCTTGCCCTCCTTAAATGTTTAAGTATCTAGGCATACGGTACACTATATGAAAACTTAGATGTTTATATTCTTTAAATACAGTGTGAGATTACAGATGCATGTAATACGGTAGATTTTCCATCCATCAGGATGACAAGTATAATCTACAGATAATCCCCAAAATAAGTGTTTAAATGATCATTTAAACTTCCATCAAAATTTTTTTACCATAGATATAGAAATACAGATCTAAATATTTTGAGTTTCGTTATTAGTTACCAGGATCTACATCGAATTGCCCACAAGACAGAAAGCAGAAGAGAGAAGAGTAAGCAAATGCCCTGGGTTATCTGTAAACCAGGGGACGGTCCTGAATGGGGGTGGGCTGCGCGAATGAGTCGCAGCAAACAAGAGAATAAAAATGTTTTCTTGTAATTCTGTGATTGAAAAAGGCCAAAATGAAGTTGAATTATAGTAAACAAGGAAATCTGCTTCTAGGTGACTAAAAGTACATACTCCCTGAGACTTAAGGCTTTTCCTCTAAGTGGATTCAGATCAGATTTAAGAAGCAAAAGAGTGAAGTGCAAAACCTAAACCTGTGTCTTGCCTGTGGTGGTGCCAGACACTTCCTCTTGTGTCTCGTGAGTCAGCCAGAGCTCATAAATGTAAACTTCAAAAGTAAATGCCAAATTAGTAAAACATTTCCTCAAAATACTGTACTTAAAAGTATCAGATTTTGTATATTCAGTCATAGATTAGATATTTCTGTCATATAGTTTTAGTTAAATTTTCTGTTTTTCTTCTCTTCTTTAGTGTAACATTTTCTTCACAGTACATTTTAGGAATATTCCACAGAACCTTATAAATTATATTCTGTTGTTGTGAGATGAGTACGTTTCATAGTAATGTGTCAAAAGTAGATTTTCACCTGTAATACAGGCATCAGCGCTCCCGTGCTTGTCAGTCAGTTCTACAAAACAAAGGGTGACTAGAGGTACAGTCCCGATGAACTGAGTAATAACAGAATATGTGATCATGTACAGGGCCTGCAGCCTAAGATTCTGTGTTCTGCCTTCAACCTGGTTGTGTTGAGCTTGCGTGAATAATGTGTTCATGTATGCTTGTCAGCAAATATTTGCCTGCCTAACTGACACAGTCTATAAAATATTTAAACTGGATATTTGTTATTAGCAAAACAGTATGAATGAACACCAAGGAATGCTGTTTTATTACTCTCGTATTTAATGTTAAAATTTGATGACACATTACCAGAGTTACAGAAGATCGTTTTGCCCTTTTAGGCAACATACCATCAAAAAAGCCATTCCCAGTTCCACGTTAACAGTGTTTTTACCTCGCAGTTTGCTCTTCACCACGAAAATGAATGAATTCTTTCAGTTTCGAGCGCTGAGTAAGACATAATTTCCACCCCCTCCGCCCCGGCAGGGTCACAGCTGGAAGGGAGAGTAACTTGGTATCAGCCAGAATCAACCCTGACTCGAGGGTCCCCACCCACAGGAAGGTGGTCCCTCTGCGCCGTCTCCCTGGAACTTGGGGAGAGAGGGCCAAGCAGACGTTGAATAAAGCCCTGATCAGCACAGGTTCCAGCAGAGGAGGACAGAATCAGACGTCTGCGCCTTCCAAGCAGCTACACTGTTAAATTATGCTTAGCTTTTGCTATTGTCACTTCCTTGACGTCTCAGGAGTAATGTGCTGATGGTAACAGAACTGTGGGACAGAGGCCACCATCAGCAGCTCAGGACTTTGCCAGGGCCTTTCTGTAGCTGACTTCCTCCCGCAGCTTGTGACCTGAGGAGCACTGTCGTCATGGCTTAGTATTCAGAGAGTGGAAGATTGTCCCCAGATGTCCTTTGTTCCTCTGAGGACCCCTTGTTCATATGGCTAATCCTTGTACAGAGTTTCAAAACCGGGGGAGAAAGGCAGGGAGAAGGCTCAGGCCACTTTACTCTGATGGAGGTGAGACACTGACAGCTAGATAAAAATCCTAGTCTTTATATTAAACGTTTGTCTCTCTGAGCTTGCTTCCTCTAATTTGTGATAAAAACCCTCTAATTCTACACTTGGATAAATTACTATAGTCCTGTGATTCTATGCTTGGACAGTTATCTCTGAGTGGCACATCTGAAAGAAAACCAGGTTTTCACTATATGCTTCTGTGTATTTGCTCACTTCCCTCGTATTTAAACACCGAAGTTTAGGAATTTTGATCAGGAATTTTGTTTTATAGTTGACCTTTTCACAGAGCGCACTTCCCACGCTTTAACTTTTATGGGCCCAACTGCAGGCTTTCCCATCTTAGCTTGAGATTGGCCTGGTAAATGCAGGTTCGTGGAGGCAGTGTGCTTTAGTTGGAAAGAGCGCAGAGTTTGCTACCGAACATTAATGCTGAATCGTCTGCTCGAGTCATTGTTCACCTTGTAGGGCTGCTTTGAGGGAACTAGGTCACAATTACGTGGCACTCAGCATGCGCGGGTCCGGGGCTAAGCGCACGCACGCCGTGTTCATTCACGTAACCCTTACAGCCCCTGAGAGGTCCTGTACTGTCCGGCAGGTTTTATATCGCACACTGATTGTGTGTTGCCTCACAAGTTTCTGATGGACATACACAGTGTTTCATGTCAAGTGTAAGCCCAGCGGACCCGTGAAAGGTGCAGGCCCGCTTACACGCGGACGCTGCCCGCGGCGACACTGCAGCGCATGCCGTCGGCGGCTGGCTGAGCCCCAGGGCGCGGGGCCGCGGGGCACGGGGCCACCGGCCTGCGGGCTCCGCCCGGCTTTCACTGCGCAGGGGGTCGGCGCCCCTCCCCCATGCGTTGTTCAAGGGTCAGCTGTAGCGACGGCCTAATTTCTGGGATATTAAAAATGACATTTTTAACATCCCTCTTACATTTGAAATCCATACCAGTTTAATACCAATTCATTTTTAAAATATGACTAAGCTCTTCTTTAAGAGTCAGAAATGGTACATCGTACTGTCTACTCCATGAACTCATTTCTCCATTCTGCATAGCACATAGAATTTGATGCTAACAAAGTGTGTATTTCCCTGCGTGAAGGTATTTTTGATCAACTATCATTTCTTTGCAAGAAAAACGTATATAAATTGTAATTTGTTTCTCTTTAGTTTCCAGGGACCATATGGCTTTTAAGATTAAGAAAAAATTATGGATTGATTTATTCTATAATTATTAATAATACACAATTGATCACAATAGACAAATTTTAATAAATACAGTTGACCCTTGAACCACACAGGGGTTGGGGCCCCGACTCTCTACACAGTCAGAATCCTCTTACAACTTACAGTCAGCCCCCGGGATACACAGCTCCTCTGTATACGAGCCTCCCCGTCCAGCCACGGACCAGCCGTGGACCGTGTGGTGCTACAGTATTACTATAGAAAAAACCCTCGTGTAAGTGGACCCTTCAGTTCAAACCTGTGTTGTTCAAGGGTCAACTAAATCTTAAAGAAAAATGTTACTGGACATGAGATCAAAGTAGCTGAAGTATTCCTCAGTTAGCTCATATATCAACAGTTTAATGTAACTTATTCCAGAAGAAAAAGTGTTCCGCATTAATTCTGTTTCTGTTTTTTGTTTAGCTCTGAGATAACCTTTTTCTCATAAATAAGATGAAATACATTTTTCTTATAGATGATTTATTCAGTACTTTACTTATCTTCAGAATTATATTCAAAGAGTTAATGGTTTTCTAATAAGATTATTTTTAATGTCTTGTCAGCTGACACTTCTATTAAATTCTCTTTCATTTTTGCTGAAAGCAAAAATCCAGAGCCACCTAATTTGCTCAAGGATTTGTTTCCCAGTCACCAGAACCATTCACTCCCTCAGTTCCTGGGACATACCAGAAAGTTTTACTGATACCTCCTTAGCAAAGGACCAAGGACGCCTGTTTTGGCTCTTTCCCCCTCATTTAGAGGCACCTTGTCTAACAAGGTCAGAACTGGTTGGGAATATTGAAATCTTGCTAATTTCAGTACCTTTTGTCAGTACACTTTTTATAAAAATTCTTTTATCTTAACATGTGAACTAACTATATTTTGATCAACACTTTAGAGCAATAAACTTAGTTCATTCAGTTTCTGGAAAATTTGCACCCAAGAACCTTACAAACCAAACCAGTTGTCACTATTGTACCAATCAGCCAAATCAGACTTTCTGTCAGAAAAAAAGTGTGTCTCCATCTTTCTAATTCAAGTAAATGTGTTGATACAGATTTTGAGGAATTTTATAAAAAGTTTTTCTATGAGGAATATATAAATTATAAATAATGAGGAATATATGAAGTATAAATACACTTTTAAATAGATTATTCAATATGAGATTAAGATTATTTAGATCTAATTTTTTTAAGTTATAAAAATCTGTCTCCAGATGAGTACCTTTACTTATTGAATATGCAAGATTCGTGTATGAAATACAGACTATGTATATAATTCTGAAAAATGTATACTATTTAAAACCTCAATACTCCACCACCTAGTTTCATATATATATAAAACTATATATATGTAACTATATATATAATTACTAGGCTATAGAAAATATAAACATTTTAAAAGTGGAGACTTTAGTTGAAATAAATATTTTGTAACATAATATGATAAAAAATATTTTTGAGTGTCTTGTCAAATCTGCATAGAAGCGATTAAGAAATGACATAAAATGTAAATTTCATTCGTGAGTTTAATCTAGTTTAGCCTGAATATTTGAAGTTGCTGTGAGCAGACTCAGTGACACAGACCTGGACTGTCTCAGCCATTCAGAAACGCTGACTGTTGGAGCTCACGACAGATCCTAGAAGGGAGTTTTGAGAGACTGATTTGCTCTCACCAGGCTCCTGAAGAGCAGTGACATTTTTTAATAATAATTCGGGAGTGAATCAGGCGAGGTCATTGAAGGAAAATGACCTCAGTCCCTCAGGCCACAGCATACCGCTGACTTCACAGTGTGTCAGGAGGGCAGAGCATCCCCACCTCAGCTGCAGGGTAGACATCCATGTGAACAGGAAAGGCTGGGAGCCTGCAGAGCTCGTGCGTTGCCTTGACCCACCTGTAAGGAGGGTTTTCCCCAGTCGGTATTTTGAATCTTTGTCCTTCGGCAGCCTGGAGGCTTTTCCAGTCCAGGGCAGTGCGCTGTGTTAGCATAATGGTGGGAGGGAGGGCTAGGCCTCTTCTTTCTTTAAGTTAGAGCAGAGGACTGTGAGCCCGCGGAGGGAAAGCACGAAAACCCTCGTGCATCAGTCCTGCCCTGCGACTCAGCAGCACGGAGCTGCCTCCTCAAAGCGAAGACCTGCCGTCATCCTCGGACCTCCCAACTCCAGGGGGAAATGCCTCTCCTCAGCCCCGCCCTTTCACACTTACTGAGGCAGAAGTACAGAAACAGCCCTGCTGCTATCTGAATACTAGTGGGGAGAGGAAGCGGTTGTATCAATTTGATGCTCTTTGACTCCCATTAGAAATCATTCTAACTATTAAAGCTGTTATTGCATAACAACTTCAGAGTGGTTTGTCATTCAGACACTGGTTCTGATCTCGAGAACAGCTCTAAGTAATAGGGTGCGGTAGGTTGCTAGAAAGCACTGAGGTTTGCGAACTAAGTCTTTCTCTTTTCCTTTTTTCCTTGCTTTCTCATCGAGAAAGTAAGAATTCAGCCAGCCTTCCCTGTGTCTTGTTCATGAGTAAAATGGAATAGAAGAACAACTTGAAAGCTTAAAAGGGATATTGTGAAAATGTCAAGACTTTTATTTATAATACTTTAAATTTCTGAAAACAGACATCTTAATAGATTACAATAGAATGGGTGAATTTTGTTTTTAATAGTCAGTAAATATTTCCTGCAAATTCAAGAACAATCTCGTATTCTCGCAAGATTATTTAGAAGAATGATGTAACAACTTGGCAGTGAAATCGCTGTTTATGAAGGATGCATTTCTTTTAGTAAAAGATGACGAATGCGACTCAGATGCAGAGAATGAACAAAACCACGACCCTAATGTTGAGGAGTTCCTGCAGCAACAAGACACTGCTGTCATCTACCCCGAGGCGCCGGAGGAGGACCAGAGGCAGGGGACGCCTGAGGCCAGCGGCCACGATGACAACGGTAACTGGAGCTTCTTGGTCGCTCTGTTTCCATCTCGAAAGGATTATTACTTCCATCCCTCCATGTGTGAGCCCACTCTGCTGCAGGGAACATCTTTGAAAACCAGAATATATTGCAGGTGGCTGTAGACAGTGATCTCTTTTATTGAAGTACCATCAGTTACAGTGGGTCAGTTTTTGGTGTCCAGCACAATGTCCCAGTCATGCATATGAGAGTGATCTCTTTAACCAGTGGACCCTTGTCCGTGGTAACAGTATAGGGTTATATTAGTGGCATCTTGGGTGTGTGGTGTGATGCCACTGCATGGGAAATGCTTAGAACTGTGCCTGGATGTGGATCTCCGTTCACTTACACATCAGCAAGTAGCAGGGACAGAATTCAGGATGACCCTTTCTGCCCCTTGATTCTTCCACTGTGCTTCTTGCAAGAGAAGCATGGTTGTCTGGTTCAAAACGTACCAATTCGGAGACACATGGTTTCTCTGTATCTACTTTAGTCCACTCTGCTGCGAACAGCCAGTGTATAAAGAGTGATAAATGTAGTAATAGTGTGCCCTTGCGAAAGAAGTAGGCTGTCATTCTGCCTTCCGTGCGCTAGAAACAGATGCAAATAGCATGCAGATATTCCTGTAAGAAATTTTATGCAGTATTTGTACCAAGAACTAGGAAGTTACTTGGAATGTCTGAGGATACTTGAAATATTAAGATCCTAAAACTAGGTTGGTTTTTCCAAGGTTCCCAGTTACATGGACAGATTTAGCTTAATACTCAAGTAATTGATTTTTTTAAAGACTTTTCTAGCACAGCTTTAGGTTTACAACAAAATTGTGTGGAGGTACAGAGATACCCCACATACCCTTCTGCTCACACACACACATGGCCTCCCCGTTACCAACATCCCTCAGCAGATGGTACTTTTTTGGCCAAGGATGAACCTACATGGACACGTCATTATCACCCGAAGTTCACTCTCAGTGTTGTACACTCTGTGGGTTTGGACAAGTGTGTGATGATGTGAGGACGTCGTTATGATGCACACAGGACATTTTCACTGCCCTGGAAATCCCGTGTGCTCTACGTGTTCATCCTTCCTCCCCTCCCCTCACCCTGGCAGCCACTCACATTTCTATGTCCCCATAGTTTTGCCTTCTCCAGAATGTCTTATAGTCGGGACCACACAGCACGTAGCCTTTTCACATTGGCTTCTTTCACGTAGTCATAGGCATTGACGTTTCCTCCATGTCTTTGCATGGGTTGATAACTAAGTTCTTTTAATTGCTGAGTAATATTCCATTGTCTAGATGTAGCATATTTTATTTATCCATTCACCTACTGAAGGACATCTTGGCTGCTTCTGAGTTTTGGCAATTAGAAATAAAGCTACTATAAACATTCATATACAGATTTTTGTCTGGACATAAGTTTTCAGCTCCTTTGGGTAGATACCAAGGACCACAATTGCTGGATCATATGGTAAGAGTGCACTTAGTTCTAGAAGAAACTGCCAGACTGTCTTCCAGAGTGGCTGTAGCATTTTTCATTCCCACCAGCAGTGAATGAGTTCCTGCTGCTCCACATCCTCACCCACATTTTCTGTTGTCAGCATCCCAGGTTTTGGCCATTCTAATAGTGCGTAGTGGTGTCTCATTTTAATTTGCATTTCTCTGATGCAGTGTTATGTGCGGCATCTTTTCATACTTATTTGCCATCGGTATATCTTCTTTTATGAGATGTCAAAGCCTTTGGACCATTTTTTAATCCAATTATTTGATTTCTTATTGTTGAGTTTAAGAATTCTTTGTATAAATTTTGGATAACAGTCCTTTCTCAGATGTGTCATTTGCAAATATTTTTCCCAGCCTGTGGCTTGTCTTCTAATTCTCTTGTTGCTGTCTCTCACAGAGCAGAACGTTTTCATCTAACAAAGTCCACTTATTACTTGTTTCATGGCTCATGCCTTTGGTATCTGAGCAGACATTACCATATCCAAGGTCACACAGGTTTTCTCCTGTTGTCTTTCATGAGTCTTACAGTTTCGTACTTTACAGTTAAGTCTGTAATCCATTTTGAGTTAATTTTTGTGAAGGGTGTAAGGTCTGTGTTTACATTCATTTTTTATATGTGGATGTCCAGTTCTTCCATTACAGCTTGTTGAAAAGCCAGCCTGTGCTCTTTTGTCAAAGACGAGCTGACTGTACTTGTGGGGATCTCTTTCCAGGCTCTCTGTTCGGTCCCACTGATCCACTTGTCTGTTCTCTCACCAGCACCACACTGTCTTGATTTCTGCAGCTTTACCGCAGGTGAGCCTTGGAGTCAAGCAGTGTCCGTCTCCAGCTTCATTCTTCACCTTCAGCCTCATGTTGCCTCTTCTGGGACTTTTGCCTTAAACTTTAGAATGTTTGTCAATTTCCATAAAGTAACTTGCCTGGGATTGCTTTGAATCTGTAGATCAATCTGGGAAGAACTGACATCTTGACAGTATCATGTCTTCTTATTCGTGAACATGGACTATCTCTCTGTTTATTTAGTTTTTTAATTTTCTTCATCAGAGTTCTGCAGTTTTCCTCAAATAAATCTTATACACATTTTGTTAGATTTATGCCAAAGTATTTCAACATTTTGGTGCTAAGGTAAATGGTATTGTATCAATCGACTTTTAAAATTTTGAAGGAATTTGAGGAGGATGGTACAGAAAACAAAATAGATTCCATTGCAGAGAGTCAGCTGTACCTTCCTTAAATCAGGAATCAGCCATGGAAACGAGCAGAAAGGGAAGTTTCACTCCAGAACAGTTAGGATTTCTGTAACTAATCTGGTGACAGAAGAGACAGAAGTAGGGTACCCTAGAATTGTTCCTCCAGTGTGGCAAGAGGACACATTTCTGAAGACAATAGGTGACTACCCCTGGGGACGCTGCCTTTCAGCCTCACACCCCGTGGATCTACTTGCCGGTCGGCAGTCTGAGGAACTGGCTTTGTGATCCCCTAGGGCCTTACTGTTTCTACTTTTGTTTCTTGGCAGTTTAGTTCTCTTAAAGGAAATGTGTGTGACATTCCACCTGAAGAAGCAATAGCTCACAATAAATATGAAAGAGAAATAGAAAATTTAAAAATACATTTGTGTATATATGTAAAATTTTTAAGTAACAAAGCAGCTTTCAAAAAGCCTCAGTGAAAGAAAATAATGGAAACTAAAGCAGTGTTCCACTGCACAGATCAAATAAGGTTAAACTTTGTAAAGGTCATTACTACAGATCAGTGCAGTAAAATCCCGTAAAAACTGGGGCCCCAATTGTTCTGCATTAGTAAAATATTTGAATCACACCACGTTTTTAGAAGTTCAGGTATTCGTCACTTCCGGGTGTGTGATACAGTTTACTTGCTGATACGGTGTTTCACAGTAGGTATTCTTCACACCAGCAACACCTGTTTACATGTAAACAGTGATTGTCTTCAGAAGCGCTTAAGTTTTTAATGTTTTAATAGAATAAACATGACATCCTGCACTTCATAAGTTGTAAACAGGGAAACTTTACCCCAACAGATTGATTTATCACAAATTCTGGTTCAGTGGGGAACACATCAAGGGTTTTTTTTTTTAATAGGTTTTGTATCAAGTAATACTTAGTCTGAAATGGTATGCTACCTATTAAATGAAGTTTAAGATACAGAAATCTAAAATGGTTTTCAAATAAGTATATTCATGGTCACAGATACATTCAAAAACTGGCCAGACATAGTTGGTTTTTTAGTAGTATTGAATTGCTACCGTAAGTTTATTATAGGAATTCTAAAAAGAGACATTTTTCCCTCATATGACAAACTTTCATTCCTTAAAAAAAAGAGTTTTTAAAAAAACAATAACCCAATATTTTTAAAACAGAAACAAACATTTTAACTTTTAACCTGTTTATTCTGGAAGTTATTATGTCGTATATTTAGATTTATTTTTCACTGTTTTGTGCTATTGGCCTAAAGGAATAAATACCTCTCTCATACGTGAGAGGACGCTCAGTAGATATTGATTTATGAAAATAATAGCCTGCTGTTAAACTATGAGAACTGTGTCACTTTACAGAATTATTGGTATTGTTTATCACTGAGAAGGATTAATTATGGAGGCAAGGAAGGAAACAGAATGTGATGTGAGCAACCGGCTCTCTGACCCAGGAGGATAAGCGCCTTGAGTAACGGAAGTCACAGTGATCGTGGTGCCGATGACCAGACACCCGCCGCGGTGGACTCTGGCTGCCGCCGCTGGGGCCAGCTGAAATCGATGGGGCGGACAGGCAGTCTGGCAAGGGCAGCGTCCCAGATGTTGATTTCCGACTTGCCTGTACAAATAGGAAGTTGACCCTAGACAAAACAGAACGTGATTTCCCCCTAAAATTTCCTCACATGGCTAATCCAGTCCCGAAGAAGTGGGTCATGTTAGTCATCACCAACAGATAACCCTCTGGTTCCCGTTGCCTTGCCAGTGATGACAAAGGCTGCCACCTTAAACCTGGGCGTCTTGGTGGTTTGATTTTACCATACGTTTGATCCATTTTTCAATGCATTTAACCACATAGAGTCAGGTGCTCAGCCAATTATTTACAGGCTAGTCCTGGAGTAAGACATTTAATTTATATGGACTTGAATTTCAATAATGGTAACACAACATATGAAAACGAATATGTGTATGCATATGCATGACTGGGACATTGTGCTGTACACCAGGGATTGACACATTGTAATTGACTGTACTTCAATTTAAAAAAAATAATGGTAACACATGTTTATGAAGCATTTGGAGATTGTTATGCAATTTTGTTTGGTACTCCGTTTTTCTGGAAGACATTCAAAATGAAGGTAGAGATATTTACAGTAAGATGTTACTTAGGAAATTACTTTGAAGAAATCAAATATGGAAATCTACTTTTAAATGATACTGATGGCCAAAGTAGTACTACATTTTAGGACTGTCAGTGATGGTTCCACATGTAAAAAATATAGTTCATTTCATGAGCTCCAGTGTATCCATAATGGTCTTATTTTCTGAAAGCTACAGTAATAGTCGTCCATATAGAACTATACAGAAAATGTGTCAGTGTGTCTCAAGAGGGAAGGGACACAAAAAATCATGCGTAGGACATTAGTGGGTCCACCTGCTGGCGTCCAGTGCCCCATATCCCCAACTCCAATCCAGCACCACACCCCTTTGGTCTGAACTGAGTCATACGGCCACACCTTTGGTGAGGGAGCCTTGGAAACGTAGTCTAACTGTGTGCTACTTACTCTCAGATGACAGTGACTGTAGTGTCACTTCCACATTTGGAAGAATGAACATATGTTAAATCATGACGCCGTTGCCTCTGCAGACAGCTTCTGTTAAAGTGTGCACCCTTCCACGGGTGTGCATTTACCAGTGGCCCCCGCATTCTGACTTTACTTTTGTTTTCTTTGTCTAGTTGACCATATGCAAGGGAAGAATTACGTTCTAGTGAAAGAGGCACGGACCTCAGAGTCAGACAGCACACATTGCCTCCTGACTTCATCATTTACTGAGTGTGTGACTCTGGAGTTATTTAACCTTTTCTGAACCTCACATTTTCTCTTTATAAAACAGAAAGGCACGTCAGTGTGTTGTTTTCAGGGTCAAATACATAGTGTTACGTCTGGCAGGTCGCAGAGGGACTCAGTGGTAGCTTTGGTAATACTTTGTGACTGTTTTAAATTTAAAATGTACGGTCTTTCTTTTCCAGGAACACCAGATGCGTTTTCCCAGTTACTCACCTGCCCATACTGTGACAGAGGATATAAACGCTTCACCTCTCTGAAGGAACACATTAAGTACCGCCATGAGAAGAATGAGGACAACTTCAGCTGCTCCGTGTGCAGTTACACCTTCGCGTACAGAACCCAACTTGAACGTCACATGACGTCACATAAGTCAGGACGAGATCAGGTAAGTGCCGAGACTCGCAGGTCGCCAGCTGCCAGCTGGAGAGCTCACCCCTCTGCCGCAGGCATGGGTTTTAACAGACTTAAAATTACGGGCCTATACAGACAGTGTTTTGTCTGCAGCCTTATAAAAATGAAAGTGAGTATTTGAATTGTCTGGTCGTTTCCGAGTGGAAAAGCACGTGTGAATGTTATTTTAGAGGGAACTGAGTTGTTTTCCAGGTAAGTTCCCTTTCATCTCGACTTAATTATTTTGCTTCTACCATAGAAATACTTCTCTTAAGTTTAGAACTGGATTCCAAGATGGAGTCTACTAGAACGCTGAGTGTAGGAAAAATAAATACAGGGTACATAAACCGCACGACTCACTACTGACCAGACTGAGAAGCAAAGCAGATGCTAAGAGTTTAATTTTCTGTGAACGAGTGTCTGTGCTCAGGTTAGTTACTGTGGGTTTTTTCCCACAGTAGGGAAGGGGAGGTTGCCTCTAAGAATTAAAGTTCAGATTCTAAACCATTTTTAATCTGAAGGCTCACTTTTCATCTGGTTTATTCTGCTTCTAAGTCACTTTGCCTCAATTTCTAGACATAGAAACCAAGACTATCCTGTAAGGGTAAGTTACATTGAAATTGTTGGCTCTGGACTTAAGGACTAAAGTCAAAGAATTTTGTTTATTGTCCTTTTATAATGTCCTGATAAGTATAATCAAATTAGTATCTGCTTAATTCTCAATTTAAAAATCAAATAAGTACTCAGCTGTGCAGGGTATGTTAAGGCATGTGTTGTGACTGGGGCGCATGTCCGGTTTCTCACATCAAAGGGCGTGAACACGTACATGCCTGAGTGCATGAGAACTCCGCTGTGCGCACCCAGGTCACACGTCCTGCAGAGAACACACAGGTCACATACCCCTTCCCTGTGATGGCTAAACCAAGAACCAAACAGAAAAACTATCACAGAAACAGAACGATACGAGGGTCAGCCTGTCCTCTCAGGACCCTGGCAGCAACACTCACGAAATAGAGGAGGGGGTGTGGGAGGGTGGCAGCCAGGGAGCCAGGGGACCTCGCTTTTCTCGGATAGGAGGTTGGGTCCGGGAAGGGCACCTGGAGTGGTAGCGAGTCCTGGGGGAAGGAGGAGGCTGGCATAGAGGGTACTGCTGGGACAGACACCATCTCTCCTTGTCAGGATGGGACAGGCGTGCTCCAGCGCCCTGGTGTCCCCACGTGGCCACAGGACAGGTGACTTTGGGGGGCAGACCCATCCTGCAGCTGCTGCCCCCACAGCCTCTGTGCTGGGGGCCCTCGTGCAAGGAAGGGTCTTCAGAGGACACTGGGACTGCTGGGGATGGCCTGAGGTGCCGTTCTCAGCACACATGGTGGGCTGTCTGAGGAGCACAGAGACCACTCTGGTGGTGGTCTTTCTGATGGTGCAGAGGTGATGGCTTCTGTGTGTGAAGTGTGACCAGACAGACCAGGGTCAGAAAGGAGCTGTGATGAGCGTGTGGACTGATAACGTGAGGGCACAGAACTGGGAGGTCTTGGGAACAACCTATGTTATGAGGCCGCAAACAAAAGGGGGAATGTCTGCCTGGCTGGCCTTGGAAAATCATGCTGTGACCTCATGATAAGCCACATCTTAATTAATTTATTCATTCAACAGAGCAGGCGGGGGGCGGAGGAAGTGACAGGGAAGCCTTTGCAAGATACTGAAGTTCATATTCTATTTTTAAGGCGGCACTGGGGTGGGGTGTGGTCAAGACCTCCTGGAAGCGGGAGACCATTTGGAGGCTGTCGCTCTAACCCAGGCCAGAGGTGGGTGGTGGGGACAGACATCACACAGGAGGACTCATGGGTCCAGGATGGCTTGCTGATGGCTTGGCTCCAGATCTAAGCTGAAGAGAGGGATCCAGGATCACCCCAAAGTTAAGACCTGAGCAGCAGTCAAATACATGAGGGTGTTACTCACAAAGGTAAGACACTGGAGGAGGAGCTGGTCTTCAGGAGAGAAATGAAGGGCTCAGGGTTCATCGTGTTCACAGGTCCTGTCGCTTTCCCATTGGGAATGTCAAGAGAGCAGTCGTCTGTCAGAGTCTGGAGCTGAGGGGAGGGGTGTCTAGAGAAATTTGGGAGTTGTCACCATACATCAGGTTTCAGACCCGCAGGTTTGGGTGAAGCAGAGCCTGACAGGGGAGGTGCTCATTCTCTCTCCTTCTTTCTCTGTCATGATGAAAGGGAGGGAGGGTGCAGCTGGGGAGAGCCTGGAGCAAGCAGAACCAGACGTGAGCCTTTGAAAGGCAGGTGGAATCCTAACAGTCATACAGATGAAGCCAAGAAGTAAGGGATGGTACAAACCAAAGGGGTGAAGAGCAGCCTGTGTGCCAGAGACGGAGCCTCACCCGGTGACGCAGGCGTGCACCTGCTCAAGAGAAGGGGCGAGGAGTGAGCCGGACGCTCGGGCACTGTCCGCTGGTCTTACAGCTCATAGTCTGTATTCAGGGCTTCATGAGAATCCTCTGGAAACTGATGGGCAGAGTTTATTGAATAATTCAGTTCAAGCAGTGCTTTCGTAAGATTAATAAAGAGGGGAGAATATACTTGAAATATTTAAAAGTGGAGATTTGAGAAAGCAGAGAGAAGGCTATTACAATCATCCATATTTGGAAGGACTTTTTACATCACAAGACTAAGGCACATTTTGGAAAAATCAAACATATCAGAGACAGGATAAAGTGCTGAAAAGGCTCAGCCCTCTCTTCTCTTCGAGAGACCTGGTTCTTCTCTTTAGTACCTGCTCTTTGTTGTTGACCTCGGTTTTTTTACCTGCAGATTAGAGTGCAGGCAAGACCATCTCTCGTTCCTAGTGAAGTATGTATTATTTTTGTTAAATGCTATATTGTTTAATGGAGTGATTCTGATCATTTAAATTAGAAAGTGGAGATTTTTCTTTATGTCAAAATTCTGTTGTCACTATCACCCTCCTTTCTGGTAATATTCCAAGTGTTTGAGTTTTGTGACTGCTATAATCTGAGGCCTTTAAGAAACAAAAGAATCACCAAAACATTACTTTTTAGCAGATTGGATGTTCTTTATGTCTGAAGGTTTTTTGCCTTATGAATAAAATACCAATTCTTTCTTACAGAGACATGTGACGCAGTCTGGGGGTAATCGTAAATTCAAGTGCACTGAATGTGGAAAAGCTTTCAAATACAAACACCATCTAAAAGAGCACTTAAGAATCCACAGTGGTAAATATCTGTTTTCTTTGTACACCTTGAATATCAGAGCAATTATGGTAATAAGTTAATATAACATGTGATCTACACACATGATTAGAAACTTTTTTTTTAGGCTAAAGACTAATCTGGAGAAGTTTTCTGCTTATAAATGGTATTTTATCGGGATCTTAATCTTTGACTTATGACTTAAGTCTGTCGAGTTAATACGACATACTCCAAATTTCCTAATCAGAATGCAGCATGTTTTATAACAAGATGTAGAACCTAAAAACACTTGAGCTTTCTGATGAATGTCAGTTTCATTGCTTCTTTCGCAGTTAACAAGGGAGTGAAACAGGGTCCAGAGGTACAGTGTGCACAAGGAAATGAGGAGAAGGAGGAGAGGCGGACTCCAGATGGGACAGGGGCGGGTGCTGGGGAGCCGGGAGTGGAGGGAGCTGCAGCCTGGCCGGGGAGGAGGGAAGGAGCGTCCGCATCTCACCATCCTGCCCCGTCCCTTCATTGTCTACGTCATCACTGATAAAATGACTGTTACTGCCTGGTCAAAGTCCTCTGTTTTAGAAACTTAGAAACGAGAGGGCTCTGTTTGCATTCCTCTAGAGGCTCCACTTCCTCGAAAGCGATCAAAAAAAATAAGTAGCATCCCACGCTGCACTGTGAACTCTGTTCCTGGTTAATTGTGACGTGTTGAGATTTACATAACTGATGAAAAGGAACTGTTAGCTAATGAGTGGGAAATCATGGGCGTCTGCACATTGATTTGTGAAAAGTCTTTTGACGGTTAGATTCGCAAACAACATCCTGCAGAAAAGAGGACGGTTGATGGCTTTGTGAGGGCTGGCTGGTGAGGTTTGTATATTATTTTCGAGCTGCATTTCTAGATGTTGTGCAGAATTCTCATCGAGGGCTAAAGAATGTTAAAGTTACCACTCAACATACAAATCCATTTTTTATTTTTACACATTAATGTTTCTGGAGAGTAAGGCTGTCTTCTGGAGCTGCTGCCAGACCTGTTCCTTAGCTCCTGTGCTGTGGGACAGTCTTCCTCAATAATACGTATATATTTTAAATATAAATAGATACTTTTTTTCCTCTTGTACCGCAGTCCTCTTTTTTCCCTCCCAGTTTTATTTAGTTACAATTGACATAGAGCACTTTATAAGTTTAAGGTGTACAGCACAGTGATTTAACTTACATATGTCATGAAATGATTATCACAGTAAGTTTAGTGAACAGCCAACATTTCATACAGATGCAAAATTAAATAGAAAAAAAATTTTCCTTGTGATGAGAACTCAGGGTTTACTCTCTTAGCTTTCCTATAACATGCAGCAGTGTTAATTACACTTTTCATGCTGTACATCACACACCTAGTACTTACCTATCTTATAATTACAAGTTCGTACCTTTTGACCAACTTCATCCAAACCACCCTCCTCTGGAAACCACAAGTCTGATCTCTTTTTCTGACTTAAATCACTGTGCTAGCTAGTTCCAGTTACATATCATACTCAATCAGTCTTCCTATACATTTCGAGATGATCATCACAGTTGGTCTAATTACAATATATGTCACATACAAAGGTATTACAGAGTTATTGACTATATTCCCCACACTGTACATTTCACACCAATTTCTCGTTTATTTTGCATCTGGAAGTTGGAACCTCTTAATCTCCCTCACCTCTTTCTTTCCTCCCTCCACCCTCTCCCCTCTGGAAACCACCTGTTAGTTTCTGTTCTGTTTGTTCATTTTTCAGACTCCACATGCCAGTGAAATCATACAGTATTTGTCTTTGTCTGACTTATTTCGCTTAGCATAGTACCCCTGAGATCCATCCATGTTGTCACAAATGTCAACATTTCTTTTTTTTTTGACTGAGGAATATCCCATGATGTAATATATATATGTTATATACACACACCACACCTTTATCCATTTATCTATTGATGGACACTTAGGTTGCTTCCTTATCTTGGCTATTGTGAATAATGCTGCAGTGAATGTAGGGGTACATATGTCTTTTCTAATTAGTGGTTTCACTTTCTTAAGGATCAATACCCAGAACTGGGATTGCTGGATTGTAAGGTGGCTCTGTTTTTAATTTGTTGAGAAATCTCCGTACTGTTTTCCATAGTGGCTGCACCAATCTGCATTCCCCCCAGCAGTGGCCTAGGGTTCCCTTTTCTCAACATCCTTACCAACATTTTTTATTTGTTCTCTTTTTTGTCATAGCCATTCTGACAGGTGTGTGGTGATATCTCATTGTGGTTTTAATTTGTGTTTCCCTGACAATTAGTGATGCTGAGCATCTTTTCACGTGCCTGTTGGCCCTCTGTGTGTCTTTTTTGGAAAAGATCCTGTGCGTATTTTTAATTGGGTTTTTTCTTTTGATTTTGAGGTGTGTGAGTTCATTGTATATTTTGCATACCAACCACGTATGGGTTATATCATTTGAAGAATATCTTCTCCCATTCAGTAGGTGGCTTTTTTGTTTTGATCAGAGTTTTCTTCTCTGCACAAAAGCTTTTTAGTTTGATGTAGTCCCATTTGTTTGTTTTTGTTTTCCTTTCCTAAGAAGACAGATCCATAAAAATATTACTAAGGTTGATGTCAAAGAGCTTACTGTCTGTTTTCTTCTAAAAGTTTTATGGTTTCAGGTCTTACATTTAAGTCTTTAATCCATTTTGAATTTGGTTTTGCGCATGGTGGGAGCGAGTAGTCTAGTTTGATTCTTCTGCGTGCAGCTGACCAGTTGTCTCAACATCATTTATTAAAGAGGCCATCCTTTCCCCCAGTGTATATTCTTGCCTCCTTTGTCGTAAATTAACTGCCCATGTAAGTGCAGATTCATTTCTGGGATCTCTGCTTCCGTTCCATTGATCTGTGAGTCTATTTTTGTGCCAGTGACATATTGTTTTGATGACTGTAGCTTTGTAGTGTGGTTTGAAATCAGGGCATGTGATACCTACAGATTTGTTCTTCTTTCTAGATTGTTTTGGCTATTCAGCATCTTTTGTGTTTCCGTACAGATTCTGGAGTTACTCATTCTGGTTCTGTGAAATAGTCAGTTGCTGGAAAAAGCACAGCTCTTCCTGGTACTAAGTCCACAGAGAAAGTTGTTCCTTGAAGCAACATTAAGAGGAAAGAGCAAAATATAATTTACATCATCCTCAGAAATGGCCTTAAAATAGCACAGCAGGGAATCTGACAGAGCTTTCTTTCTACATAAGATTCTTCAGTAGAGGCCAGTGACATCTCACCGAACTGCAGTTCAGAAGAAGCATCGCACCAGGGTGGCCAGGGGGTGCTGTTCAGGTCTGCAGCCCCCTTGTGGTCTGGTTCATTCCGAGAGGAGAATTTCAAGCAGGGCTGCTACTCAGTGTCATCCAGATAAATGCAGAGACCGAGAGTCAGCATCTGGCCACTGTTACACCAAGACAGTGCTATGACAGTTTCATTATATTTTACACAACATTGGTCCATAGCAGATTGGAAATTTTTTAATGAAAAACAATCCTTCAGCACAGTTTTAAAGGCACTGTTTAGAGTATCTAATAATGAATGAACTGCATATCCTTCAGGAAATTTGTAAATTTCCTGACATTTCCTGTAAAAATCTGTGATTTTTTTTTCTCAGTTGTGGTTTTCAAAGGTATTGTGGATCAGGGTCCTCAATTATACTCCCTTAAACTGCCTGGATTCTGATCCCTATAGAAGGAACCCTGTGCAGAGTCTCGTGTGTCACGTGTCACTTGAACCTGGCACGTGGGGACTGAGCTAGGGCGAGACGGCCGCCCCACCTGCACCTGGACTGCCACCCTGCCCAGCAGGCACCCTGGGTCTGTTCCACGGCCTCACAGTCAGCTTCGCCCGGAAGACTTTTACATCAGGTGCAACAAACACGCAGCTCAGCTGTCACAAAGCAGTCAGTGTTTGGGGCACACCTTCCAGGGCTTAGTGGTTACGGACACCAACCGCTATCGGTAAATTAGGTGATGTGCTCCAGCCATAATCCATAAAGCTGTGAAGTCAGAATTAGAAGCAAGGGTTTTTCTAACAGACGGTGACTTTGGCTTTAGAATGAACGTTCCACAGACGTTCTTTCCAGCAGTGGTAAAACACCAGGTAACTCCCAGTAACGACGATGGTAAGTCGCACTTCCTGGACACTGAGCGACGTGCAGCCGTCGTCTCGCCATCTGTGCGCGTTAGGTCGTGTGGTTCTTGGCTCCCACAGTTACCCTGGGAGGCAGGTGCCGCCGTTCACTGACAAGAACAGTGGAGGCTCAGAGAGCTTGATTAGCTTGTCCACAGTCACTCAGCCGGCATGTGGCCAAGCTGGGGCCCTGACACGGGCATCCGCACTCACTATGCCTTCTACCCCCCTGTCTGTAAAGGAAAAATAACTTATTATAGATGCTTATTTTCCGGGTGAACAAGAGAACGAGCAGGTGGCTCATCTGAAAATGTCAGCAGGTAATTAGGAATGTTAAAGTAAGCAACATACTGGAACATACCCCGTGCTTACCCCCGGTAGAAATGTTTATCTGATGCATTTTGAGTATTGAATCATGTTTCAGGCATCCCATTGGAAAGATATTGATAAACTGGAGACTTTCCAGAGGTGAGTTAACAAGTGTTCTGAAAACCACGTCCCATGAGGAGTGTTTGAAAGCCCCAGATGTGTTTAACCTACACAAGGGAAAGTTAAGAATATTCCTGCCGGCTCACCGGGTTCAAAGTCCGGCCCGGGGAGGACAAGCTGGAAGGCAGAGTGGTGCAGGGACGGAGGCGTTGGTGACAACCAGCAGGAGTTCCTGCAGAGACCAGCAGTGTGAGGGGTGGTGCGAAGGGAGCCCTTCACCGAGAAGGCAGCCGCGCTCGGGGGCTTCGTAGGGCCCTTCCAGGTCTCATTTCTGATTCTCCACAGAATCAAATTTATGAGAAAATACGCTTTTTTAAACTTTACAAGTTGAAGTTGCATTCCTAGCAGAGCTTACACTGACTTTCTTGCTACTTCCCTTTTAATTACTAAAAAGGGGGATACAGCTTTTTTTCGATACCGAGTACATCACCAGCGCCCCCACATTTCCTGACTTCACAGTCAGCCATTCACTCACCCCAAAAAGGCGTGAAGAGCGTCTTTGTGACCCGCACCCTAATAGGTGCAAGGGAGCAGATGGCACCGAAGACCCAGAGTTTCCCACCTTTAAACTGTAAATTAATGAGCTGTAACTATAAATTAAAACCAAAGGTGAAAAATTGGGTTGTCTGAACATATTCCATTAGCTCAGTGCTTCTCAAAATTTTCTGTCAGAGTGGCCCTGATGGCCAAGAATGCCCTGTTCCCCTGAAGGCCTAGGGGAGCAACTTGAAGGGGGCCTCTCGCATCTGGAAGTGTCTTTGGCATTGTGCTTTTCCTAACATTTCACATAAGTGTTGCATCTGTGCAGCAGAGTATAATCTGTGTTTTAATATAAAAATAGTGTCTTAGATTAGCATGACCACTGTCACTAAACTGAAACTCCAAGATGCTTTTCATACGCCCCGGAGCATTGCCTTCCACACCCAGGGGCACGGGCATCCCAGTTGAATAAGCCAAGGCTTATCACGGTACCTCACGTGGAAAGCTTTCTTCCCACTGAAAAGGAGCTTTTCAGGGAAACCTTATGGATCCAGGAAGGGTGACACTCACACGTGCGTGCAGTCAGGGGTAGGTGTTCGTGCTTGCCTCATGGCAGCTTTTCCTTTTCTTTCCTCCAATGTTAATTCCTCTTGTAGATGGTTACGAAGAGTAAAACACAGTTACATCGGTTGGTGAAACAGGATAAGAAAAATATTACTTGCAAGAGTAGGAAGTAATTTTTTTGGTATCTGAGGATGATTTGAACTTTCCAAAGTCAGCAGAGATACCATAGCCACACATGGGGGAGGCTCGCCTCCCGGCTGGCGCAGGCAGCTCAGACCGGCTGTTGCTGGCGTGGGTAACATTTATGCAGGTTTTCAACAAAAAGTCATGATTCTAAATGACATTGCATCACAAGCATGCACAGTAACCCTTTAAAATTGCTGCTTGTTTTAGGGGAAAATATGGCTGCACCAGAAATTGATGAATGTAATTTTTGTTGCTGTCTAGGAGAGAAGCCATATGAATGCCCAAACTGCAAGAAACGTTTCTCCCATTCCGGGTCCTACAGCTCGCACATCAGCAGTAAGAAGTGCATCAGCCTGGTGCCCGTGAACGGGCGGCCGAGACCCGGGCTCAAGACCCCCCAGTGTTCCTCGCCGTCCCTCTCGGCGTCCCCAGGCAGCCCCACGCGCCCGCAGATCCGGCAGAAGCCAGACAATAAACCCCTTCAAGAACAGCTCTCCGTGAACCAAATTAAAACTGAGCCTGTGGATTATGAGTTCAAACCCATCGTGGTCACTTCAGGAATCAGCTGCTCGACCCCCCTACAGAACGGGGTCTTCGGTGGTGGTGGCCCGTTGCAGGCGGCCGGTTCTCCTCAGGGTGTGGTGCAGGCCGTCGTCCTGCCCACGGTGGGTTTGGTGTCGCCCATAAGCATCAACTTGAGTGACATCCAGAATGTACTCAAAGTGGCAGTAGACGGTAACGTAATCAGGCAGGTCTTGGAGAATAATCAAGCCAATCTCGCATCCAAAGAACAAGAAACAATCAGTGCTTCATCCCTACAGCAAGGGGGCCACTCGGTCATTTCGGCCATCAGTCTTCCTCTGGTTGATCAAGACGGAACAACCAAAATTATCATCAACTACAGTCTTGAACAGCCCAGCCAACTCCAGGTCGTTCCTCAGAATTTAAAAAAAGAAAATCCAGTCCCCACAAACAGCTGCAAAAACGAAAAGTTACCGGAAGATCTTACCGTTAAACCCGAGAAGGACAAAAGCTTCGAAGGAGGCGGGAGCGACAGCACTTGCCTGCTGTGTGATGACTGCCCCGGGGACATCACCGCCCTGCCCGAGCTGAAGCGGCCAGCCCCACCCCCCCTGCCTGCCCCCGAGGCCGACCAGCCCGAGCCCCCCGCCGCCTCGGGCCCTGGCGACGGCCACCTGTCTCCGAGCCAGCCCCCTTTAAAGAACCTCTTGTCTCTTCTAAAGGCCTATTACGCTTTGAATGCACAGCCCAGTGCAGACGAGCTCTCCAAAATTGCCGACTCGGTGAACCTGCCGCTGGACGTCGTGAAGAAGTGGTTTGAGAAGATGCAAGCGGGACAGATCTCCGTGCAGCCCTCGGAGCCGCCCTCTCCCGAACCGGGCAAGGGCCCCGTCCCTGCGAAGAACACCGATCAGCCTCAACCTGCAAGTGCGAGCGAGCCCCAGGCCAGCCCGGGCGACCTCCGGAGCCCACTGAAGACAACCGGCTCTCCGGTCTTACCCGGGGGGTCAGCCGCCGGCGGTTCCAGAAGTCGGCCGCCCTCCCCATCACCCCTCAACCTCTCCTCCCCCAGAAGTGCACAGGGTTACTTGTACGCGGTGGAAGGGGCGCAGGAAGAGCTCCAAGCAGAACCTCTTGATCTTTCACTACCAAAGCAGCAGGGAGAGTTGTTGGAAAGGTCAACCATCACTAGTGTTTACCAGAACAGTGTTTATTCTGTCCAAGAGGAGCCCTTGAACTTGTCTTGTGCAAAAAAGGAGCCACAAAAGGACAGCTGTGTCACAGACTCAGAGCCAGTTGTAAATGTAGTCCCACCAAGTGCCAACCCCATAAACATTGCCGTGCCCACAGTCACTGCCCAGTTCCCCACCATCGTGGCCATCGCTGACCAGAGCAGTGTGCCGTGCTTGCGAGCGCTTGCTGCCAACAAGCAGACCATCCTGATCCCCCAGGTCTCCTACACGTACTCGACCACGGTCAGCCCTGCCGTCCAGGAACCGCCCCTGAAAGTGGTCCAGCCAAACGGGAATCAGGTAAAAACGCTCCCATCCCCCACCTCCTGGTGAAATGCCAGTTTGACTCATTTTGATGAACTTCTCTAACAAAGGTCAGTCCTGATAGAGCCGAGCAGGTGGTCACACTGTCGCTTTTGCAAGGAAATAGGTCAGCGTGTGCTTTACCTTTGTGGCATCCCGTCTTGGGCTGCTTACTGATCGGGCACAGCTGTCGACAGGAGTGCCGTTCTGCTGTGCAAACGGCCGGCAAGCTTCAGCCCGAGACGGACTGTTGAAACTGGAGACGGAATAGGGGAGTAAAATCGGAAGGCTCACCCGTGGGCTTTGTTTTATCCTTCGGTTCCCAAAACGAGTCATGATTTCTAGCTTGATTTGATCATTAATAAGTGAACATTTGTTCACAGACATTTCACACCAGGCAAATTTAGCTGTCCCTTTTTGTGTGTTAACACCTGTTTATAAAAGGCTTTGATTAAACCAACAAAAATTAAGTGTATAGAGAATTCATCTAGTGACTTTACTGACGATTTTGTGAGCCGTGAACGAAGTAGTGCTCAGTCAGAACTCATACACGTGAGGAAGGAGGGTTGTGATCCTGTGTAACTCTCTGGCTGGGCTGTTTCTATGTCACTAACCTTGACGTCTCCATTTTTGCACGAATTTCTGACTGGCTCAGATGAATTCTAGAGACAAATGTGATCTTCTATCCAGCTACTTGCTAGAAGTAGGTGCAGCTAAAGTAATTACAATATCCTGTTCAATGTGTTTTGCTGCTTTTTTTCTCCTTAAATATTGGTGCCACTTGTTGGGTTTCCCATAATCCTGGTACCTCTTAAAAAGATTTTCACATGACTACATTTTTCACAGAATCCGCACTTTTGGTGTAGAGAACTCTATTCAGGCCCTTGAATCCTAAAGGGGGACCCACTAACGTGTCCGCTGGCCCTCAGCCTGGGTCACACGGCGATGAAGACAGTCAGGTTAGCACCAGCGGCGGCTCCTGTCCCGCCCTCCAAAGCCCTCGGACAAGTGGGGGCCTGCAGAGCTTTCAGAAACTCTTGAGTTCAGGATGGAAGACTTCAGAAAAGACCCAGGGCCCCAGGGGGCCTGATTCTGCGACAGGCTCCCTGCAGGAACCCTACCTTGTCTGTTTCAGCCCCCGCCTGTCCCCTGACCCTCCCCTGGGACCCGGGTCGAGCTGTTGAAAGCGTAAATCAGTTGGCTTTTTCATCCCTACTTTTGTTTCTCTGTAAATTCGGTTTTCATACTGCTTTCTGTCCTTCAGGATGAAAGACAAGACACTAGCTCAGAAGGGGTGTCAAACGTGGAGGATCAGAACGACTCGGACTCCACGCCGCCCAAGAAGAAGATGCGGAAGACGGAAAACGGGATGTACGCGTGTGACCTGTGCGACAAGATATTCCAGAAGAGTAGCTCGTTGCTGAGGCATAAGTACGAGCACACAGGTATGTGAACTGGCGGCCGTCCCCGGACCCGCGGGGGCCTGACGGCTGACCGCCACCGTCTGATTTCACAGCCGTGTTCTTCTTTTCAGGGAAGAGACCCCACGAGTGTGGAATCTGTAAAAAGGCCTTTAAACACAAGCACCACCTGATCGAACACATGCGCCTGCACTCGGGGGAGAAGCCCTACCAGTGTGACAAGTGCGGGAAGCGCTTCTCGCACTCGGGCTCCTACTCGCAGCACATGAACCACCGCTACTCCTACTGCAAGAGGGAGGCCGAGGAGCGCGACGCTGAGCCCGGGGAGCCGGGGGGCCGGGTCGGCCCCGGCCTCGGCGACTCGGACGACAGGGAGAGCTTGACGCGGGAGGAGGACGAGGACAGCGACAAGGAGGAGGAAGAGGAGGAGGAGAAGGAGACGGAGGACCTGCAGGAAGACAAGGAAAGTGGAAAAGCGCCAGGCGAGGAGGAGGAGGAGGAGATGGAAGAGATGGAGGAGGAGGAGGAGGAGGAGGTGGAGGAGGAGGAGGAGGAGGAGGGAGAAGGTGCAAAAACTGAAGGTGCGATGGAGGGGTCAGGGGCCGCCAGCCGAGCGGGCAGCTTAGAAGGCAAGGTCAGCGAGGGCAGTGAGCCAGCGTCGGAAGAAAAAACAAATGAAGCCTAATAGTTTTTCTAGAAGGAAAAAGAAAAATTCTAATCGGTAATGAAGTTTGTTCTATATTATACATGCTTTTCATGGAAACACAGTACCCCCGTATACTGTGATTTCTGTTCACTACTGTGTAAAGTAAAAGTTAAAAAAAAAATACAAAATACAAAAAAAAAAAAAAACACACAAAAAAAAATCCGGGTGTGCCTGAACCTCAGACCTAGTAATTTTTCATGCATTTTTCAAAGTTAGGAACAAGTTTGTACCATGAAGCAGATTAGAAAAGCTAACGACTCAGAAAGCAAAGATTTAACAGGTGGAAGGAAATGGACGAATTAGGGAAGCATCTGGCTTTGTTTCATTTTATCAGTATTAATGATCACTCTTAGGTTGGTTTATTCTTAAGCTGTACAATTGGGAGAAATTTTCTAATTTTTTATTGGTAAACATATGCTAAATCCGCTTCAGTATTTTATTATGTTTTTTTAAAATGTGAGAACTTCTGCACTACAGAATTCCCTTCTCCGAGAAGTGTAACGCCCTTCCCGGCCGCGCTGACAGCCTCTCGTAACCCCAGCCCAGCAGGTGGTGGCTCCCAGCGTGCGGGTGTCCTGGCGGAGCATGCCGTCTGTCAGTGTGTCGTTAGCCTTAAGGGAGCAGCCGGCAGAAGAGCCGAAGTCTCCGGCTCGTGGGGTTTCGAGTGGGGTTGGAAGCCTGTCATGGAGCTGTGACTGCAGGGACGAGCGGGGTCAGGACTGGCGAGGACAGCAGGGGTGTCAGAATCAGTGTTTGTGGTTGTGCCGAGTACGTGGTGGACAAATACGAAGGACGTGATAGGAAGCTTCGGATCTCCTTGGCCTTAAGCAAGACCTGTGTGCTGTAAGTGCCACTTATCAGTATTCCCCGGGCTCTGAGCAGCCTTCGTTCAGGTGTGGCCTCCAATAACTAGCATTTGTGGATCTGTTTGTTGTCTCGAAATTCCAAAATAAAACTTAAAACCACTGACTCTGTCAGAGAAGCCGAACACTGGGCCATTTCATCCTTTGATTCCTCAGTATTCATTTTGCGTTAATTGACTTTTCAGAATTTCTCTCCAGAAATGAAAGGGAAATTTTCTAATCTGCTTTATCCATGTTCTTGCATTTCAGATGTGGACATGCCATTGTTATCTGGCTCATAACTGTTTCCAAATATTAGTTATTATGGACCCAGTTTATTAACAACATTAGCTGATTTTTACCTATCAGTATTATTTTCTTTCTTTTAGTTTCTAGATCTGTGCAACATTTTTGTACTGTATGTCTTCAAACCTGGCAGTATTAATACCCTTCTTACTGACATATGTACTTTTAGTTTTAGAAAACTTTTATATTTATGTGTCTTATTTTTATATTTCTTTATTTATTACACAGTGTAGTGTATAATACTGTAGTTTGTATTAATACAATAATATATTTTAGTATGAAAATTTGGAAAGTTGATAAGATTTAAAGTAGAGATGCAACTGGTTCTCTTGCATTGAGATTTGATTTAACAGTGTTATGTTAACATTTATACTTGCCTTGGACTGTAGAACAGGATTTAAATGGGAATGTATTAGTTTTACAACTACAATCAAGTCATTTTACCTTTACCCAGTTTTTAATATAAAACTCTTAAATTTTGAAATTCACTGTGTGACTGACTAATAGCATGACGCTCTGCGGTTTTATGAAGAGATTAGCCTAACCATACAACTCATTTCCTTAGTAAGCCAAACTAGGATAACCTTGTAGAAACAGTGTTGGGAACAACGTTTAACATTTTGTGCCAATTTGTTCCTGTATCCATGTATGTAAGTTACAGATCTGACTCTTCATTTTTAAGTTCCTTGTTACACCATGGTCATTTTCTAGTTTTTTACCAGACCCCCCCCATCTCACAATAAAATGCATCCACAAGCCTGCCCTGCTGTCATCTTTTACTCACCGTCCAGATTGTCTTTGGCGAGTATGTGGAAGGACACTTGCCCTGCCATCCTGTACTTGATGGACCCTGGGCTGAGTTCGGTAACAACAAACAAACACCAGATGTAGACATTCACCACTAAATCTGGGGTTTTCTTGTGGCTAAATGTTTCTGGGAAGGTCAGAGTTGACGACCTGCCTCCGCTTCCTGACGCTCTCAACCCTCCCTCTTGGTCCCAGGGCTTCTCGTCCTCAGGGAGGCCTGGGTGCAGGTGCCTTTCCTCTGTGCGCCCACGGCTGCTGGGATTCCCCCCTCATCCAAGCGTGGACACCGTTGCCACCCCTTCCCCTGGGACCCGGCACAGCATCTGCTGCCGCAGTCACGCCCACTGCCCAGTGCCCAGCAGAGTGCCCGGCACCAGCGGTGCCACAGTGTTTGTTGAGTGAAAATATAATTTGCATGATACCAGAGCTCAGCTATGTTTCTACTGTTTTGCTTCTAATCCAAGAAAATATATGTTAAATGATTTCAGCAAATGAATACTTTTCATATTCAGGTCCTACTAAACACTAGGCATAATAGACAAAAAGTAAACGATGCCTTCTTTTCGTGCTGCCTTACAGTAAGTAGTAAATAATAAAACTGATTTAGAGTTTATTTCTAGGTGTCTTTCTGGTGCTTAACCTCATGGGACATGACAGGCACCCCAGGCCTCCCGCAGGAGTGGTGGGCCCACCCTGGTGCACTCGCGTGAGGACCCACGCGTCCCTGGGTGAAGTTTATTGCTTCATTTCTTCTCTCACTGAGAAGAGCTGTCCAATGAACAGGGTTAGGAAGCAGGACTCAGTGAGCCTTCTCAGGAGGCATTCATATGGCAATCACTCTAAGCAGCAGCTCAAAGAAGGGCGTGCTCAGTACACGCAGGCAAACAGCTAATAAAGGAATCCAGGTGTGTCAGAGAAGTTTTGAAAATGAAAACATGTGGACACTTCCCATTGCTCCCTCAAATCAGCACAGCAAGGGTGAAATATGATACTTACTTGCGTGCCATACACAGGTGTGTCACCTCTGTTTCCGAAGTTAATTTTCATCAAGAGAGCCCATGCTCTTGGATTGGAAGAACTGGCACTGTTAGAATGGCTGTGCTGCCCAAGGCAGTCTGCAGATTTCATGTGGCCCCTAACAAATTACCCAGGACATTTCCCACAGAAATAGAATAATCCTAAAATTTATTTGGAATCACAAAAGACCCAGAATTGCCAAAGCAATCCTGAAGAAAACGAAGCTGCAAGAATAACCTTCCCAGACTTCAGACAATACTACAGAGCTACAGTCATCAAAACAGTGTGGTATTTGCATAAAAACACACATATGGACCAATGGAGCAGAAGAGAGAGACCAGAAATAAACCCATACACCTATGGTCAATTAATTTTCCACAGAGGAAGCAAGAATATACTTTGTAGAAAAGACAGTCTCTTCAGCAAGTGTGTGTTTTGAAAGCTGGACAGCTGCATGTAAATCAGTGAAGTCAGAACACTCCCTCACGCCATACTCAAAAATAAACTCAAAAAGACTTACAGACTTAAACATGAGACAGGACGCTCTAAACCTCCTAGAAGAAAACATAGGCAAAACATTCTCTGACATAAATCTTAGCAGTGTTCTCCTAGGGCAGTCTACCCAGGCAATAGAAATGAAAGCAAAAATAAATGGGATGTACTTAAACTTACAAGCTTTTGCACAGGAAAGGACACCATAAACAAGATGAAAAGACAACCTATGGACTGGGAGAAAATATTTGCAAATGATGAGACTGACAAGGGCTTAACTTCCAGAATACATAAATAGCTCATAATTCATTATCAAAAAAAAACCCAATCCAAAAATGATCAGAAAACCTAAATAGACATTTCTCCAATGAAGACATACAGATGGCCAATAGGCACAGGAAAAAATGCTCAATATCGGTAATTATCAGAGAAATGCAAATCAAAACTACAATGAGAATGGCCATCATTCAAAAGTCCACAAATGATAAATGCTGGAGAAGGTGTGGAGAAAAGGGGACCCTCCTACACCACTGGTGGGACTGTAGCTTGGTGCAGCCCTTATGGAAAACAGTATGGAGATTCCTTAAAAAACTAAAAATAGACTTACCATATGATCCAGCAATCTCACTCCTGGGCCTGTATCCAGAGAAAACTCCAATTTGAAAAGATACATGCACCGCAATGTTCATAGCAGCACTATTTACAATAGCCAAGACGTGGAAGCAACCTAAATGTCCATTGATGGATGACTGGATAAAGGGCGGGGGTGTATGTATGTGTGTGTACATATATATATGAAATAATGCCATTAGTAGCAACATGGATGGACCCAGAGATTATCATAGTAAGTGAAGTAAATCAGACAGAGAAAAAACACATACAATATAACTTATATGTGGATTCTTTAAAAGTGAAGCAAATTAACTTATTTACAAAACAGAAAGACTCACAGACATAGAAAACAAACATGTTTACCAAAGGGGGAAGGGGTGGGAGGGATAAATTAGGAGTTTGAGATTAGCAAATACAAACTGCTATATACAGAATGGGTAAACAAGAAGATCCTACTGTCTAGCACAGGGAACTATATTCAATACCTTGTAATGACCTATAATGAAAAAGAATATGAGAAGGATATATATATATGAAACACTATGCTGTGCACCAGGAATTTACACATTATAAACTAAACTTCAATTGAAAAAACAGAAAACTTACAACCAAGAATCCTATATCCAGAAAAACTGTCTTTGAAAGTGAAGAAGAAATTCAGACATTCCCAGATAAACAAGCGCTGAGGGAGTTCTTCTGCAGTAAATGCTCGAGGGAGTCCTGCAGGTGAGATGAAGGGACACTAGATGGTAACTTGAAGGTGTGTGGAGAAATGAAGATCTCAATAAAAAGGTACCACGTGGGCAATTATAAAAGCTAGTATTATAATAACATAACTGCTCTTCCCATTTTCTACATGGTTTAGGAGACTAATACATTTAAAGATAAAAAATATTAGTGTAAAAGCTAATACTACTCTAACTTTGGTTTGTAAGTCCAAAATTTGTTTCCTACATAACGGACAAATGCATTTAAAATAATAAGTTTACTTTTGGGGCATGCAATGCATAAAGATGTAATTTTGTAACATCAACAACCAAAAAAGCTGTCAAGGAGCAGTTTTGTATGTTAATGAATTTAAGCTAGTATAAATTCAAATTAGAGTCTTCTAACTTTAGAATGTTAAATGTAATGCTCATGGTAACCACAAAGAAAACAGTTATAGAATAGATACAAAAGGAAATGAGAAAGGAATTTAAACACTTCACTACAAAAAAATTTAAATACAAAAGGCAGCAGGAATGCAGGAAATGAGGGGCAAAAAAAAAAAAACAAACTCTAAGGCAAAAGCTTATAAAACAAATAGCACAATGACAGAAGCAAGCCCCTCCTCATAAGAAAGTCACAAGATCCAAAGACACAAACAAGTTTAAAATGAAATGATGGAAAAAGATATTACGTGCGAATAGTAACCCAGAGACAGGAGGCGGTAAGGCTATAGTAGTATCAGACAAAGTAGACTTTAAATCATAAAAGGCTACAAGAGACAAAAAGGACATTATATGTTATAAAAGGTTTAATAGAGCAAGAAGATACAATAATTATAGACATTTACATACCTAATGATAAGCCACCAAAATAAATGGAGCAAAAACTGACAGAATTGAAAGGAGAAATAGCGAGCTCTATAATAGTAGTTGGAGGCTTTGATGCTCCACTCATAATAATGGACAGAACAACCAGACAGAAGGTAAGTAAGGAAACAGAAAAAACACAATAAACCAACTGTGTCTAACGGACATACACAGAACACTCCACCCGACAACAGCAGGATACGTTTCTTCTCAAGAGCACATGGGCTATTCTTTGGGATAGTCCATACGTGAGGCCGCAAGTTAAGTCTCAGTAGATTTTAAAAGATAGATATTATATGAGTATCTTCTCTAACCGCAACTGGATGGGAGTTACAAATCAATAACAAAAAGATTAGAAAGTTCACAAAATTGTGGAAATTAAGCAATGTACTCCTAATGGATTAAAGAAGAAATCACAAAGGAAATCAGAAATACTCAGGGATGAATAAAAATGAAAACAATGGAGGTATGCCCAAGATGGTGGAGCAGAAAGACCCTGAGCTCACCTCCTCCCACAGGCATATGAAAATGATGACTCTCTGCAGAACAGCTATATATAAGAATGTATATATAAGAATGACCCGAGGACTAGCAGAAAAGATTTTCACAAATAAGATAAAAAGAAGGAGCCACAACGAGATGGGTAGGGATGGTAGAGACACGGCATGGTCCATCCCACATCTTCACATAGGCAACCCACAAGTGAGAGGATAATCACAACTGCAGTTTCTTCCCAAGGAGTGGAGAGTCTGAGCCCCACATGTCAGGCTCCCTAGCCCAGGGGCCCTGTGCTGGGAAAATAAGATCCCAGAATGTCTGGCTTTGGGGGACAGCAGGGCTGATGTATGGTAGAGGAGAGGCAGAGGACTGTAGGAAGCAGCGACTCTTAAAGGGCGCACACAAAATCCCGTAAGCTCTAAGTCCCAGCCCAAAGACTGTCATTTGAAGGACGCCTGAGTCAAGTTCACTTGCTGATCTTGGAGAGCCTCTGGGAGAGGCAGGAGGCAACTGAGACTCCCTCTGGGGACACAAACACTGGCAATATCCACTTCCAGGAGCTCGCTCTGCCATGAGGACACTGGTGCTGGCAAGCACGATCTTGGAAGGCTCCCTCTAGCCTATTAGCAGCAGGGATTTACCCACCCACCAGAAGACTGGCATCTGCCCCATGTCTCTCTGGCCCCACCAATCAGCTCTGCCCCTACCCACCATGCCATGCAACCATCTGTGCCAGGACCCCACCTCACCTGACCACAAGCCAACAGCCTCCACATAAGGCAGGGTCTGGCAGCCAACTGGGCCAGGGATCAGCCCCACCTATCAGCATCATACCTACCAGTAGTCATACCAACCACAACACAACAGCCCACACAGCCTACAAGAGGTGACCAGAGAGGAGTGAGCTGCTGGGTCCCATAGTGCATCTTCTACATAAGGCCACTTCTTCAAGATTAGGAAATAAAACTGAACTGCCTAAAACAGAAATGAATTAGCCAAAACAAGGAAACACAGGAATACATTCCAAAGGAAGGAACAAGACAAGATCCAAGAAGAAGAACTAAGTAAAGTGGAGGTAAGCAATCTACCCAATAAAGGTAATCATCATAAAGATGCTCAACGAACTTGGGAGAAGAATGATGAACACAGAAGTTTAACAAAGAGTTAGAAAATATAAAGAAGAACCAGAGCTGAAAAATACAATAATTGAAATAAAAAATACAACAGAAGGAATCAACAGTCAACAAGGTGATACAGAGGAACAGATCAGAGAACTGAAAGAATAGTAGAAATCCCCCACATTGAAAAGAAAAAAACTGCAAAAAATGAGGATAGTTTAAGAGAACTTTGTGATAAAATCCAGCAAACTAACATTCACATTTTAGGGGTCCCAGAAGGAGAAGAGACAGAGAATGGGACAGAGAACTTACTTAAAGAAACAATAGCTGAAAAATTCCCTAACCTGGGAAAGGAAACAGACTGGTTTCAGGAAGCATAAAGAATACCAAAAAAGATGAACCCAGAGAAGTCTACAAAGACACAGTATGATTAAAACAGTAAAATTAAAAGAGAATCTTAAAAGCAGCAAAAGAAAAGCAAATAGTTACCTACCAAGGAATCCCCACAGACTGTAAGCTGACTTTTCAGGCCGGAAGCATTATAGGCTAGAAAGGAGTGGCAAAGAATCTTCAAGTTATATAAGGGGAAAAACCTGCACTCGAGACTACTCTGTCTGGCAAGGCTATCAAGAGTTTTACAGACAAGCAAAAGCTAAAATAGTTCAGCACTACTAAACTGGTTTTACTAGAAACATAGAGCAGAAAAGAAAAGACCACAAACAGAAGTGTGAAAATTACAAAAGCAAAAACCTCATTGGTAAAGGCAAACACAAAGACAGATCAACAAATTATAAAGCTAGTAGGAAGGTTAAAGGACAAAAGTAATAAAATCAACTATATTCACAATAAGTAGTGAAGGGATACATAAAAACATGAAACATGGTGAGGAGAGAGTAAAAATGCAGAGCTGTCAGAATTCATTCAAACTTGAGATCAGCAACTCACTTCACATATATAGTTATATGTGAACTTTATATGAACTTTAAACCAAAAATCTATAATAAATACACACAAAGAGAAAAGGGAATCCAAACATGACACTAATGATAGTCATCAAATTATATATATGCTGCCTTTAGGAGACTCACATTAGATCTTAAGACACATACAGACCGACCATGAAAGGATGAAAATACATATTCCATGCATACAGAATGAAAAGAAAGCTGGGGTAGCAATACTTCTATCAGACAAAATAGACTTTAAAACAAAGACTGTAACAAGAGACAAAGAAAGATATTACATAATGATCAAGGGATCAATCCAACAAGAAGATATAAGAATTTTAAATATATGTGTATCCAACATAGGAGCACCTAATACACATATCAAGTGTTAACAAACATAAAGGGAAAAGTGGAGAGTAACACATAATAGTGCGTAACTTTAACCATAATCAGAAATGTGATAACTACAATGAGTTGCAATAGAATAAACAGGAAGAGATAAAAGAGGGCATAAAAATCATTAAAAGTGGGAGAAGGGAGCAAGAAAAATATAGATTTTCTTTTTTTTTTCTTTTTAGGATGTGTTGGAGCTTATATGACTATTAGTTTAAAGCAAACAGATAGAGTAATGGGTTAATATACTTGAAAAACAGGGTAACTACAAATCAGAAGCATACAACAGAGTCACAAAAATCAAAAAGAAACCAAGATAATACAAAAGAAAATTATCAAACCACAAAAAGAAAAAGAAAGCAACAAAGAGGAAATACCAAATCAACTGGAAAACTAAGTTCAAAATGGTAATAAATACACATCTATCAATAATTACTATAAATGTCAATGGACTGAATGCTCCAATCAAAAGACAGAGTGGCAGATTGGATAATAAAACAATAACCTACAATATGCTGCATACAAGACACCCACTTTAGGGTGAAGGACACACATAGACTGAAAGTGAGAGGATGAAAAAAGATACTTCATGTAAATGGAAATGACAAGAAAGCAGGAGTAGCAATACTGATTTCAGACAAAATAGACTGTAAAACAAAGGCCATAAAGAAAGGTAAAGAAGGACAGTATATAATGATTAAAGGAGCAATAAAAGATAAGGATATTATGCTCATTAACATATATGCACCCAATCTAGGAGCACCTAAATACATAAAGCAAATACTAACAGGCATAAAGGGAGAAACTGATGGGAGCACAATCATAGTAGGAGACTTTAACACCCCATAACATCACTGGACAAATCTTCCCGACAGGAAATCAATAAGGCAACAGAGATACTAAATAACACAATAGAGCAGTTGTACTTGGTCGGTACTTTTAGGACATTACATCCCCCACAAAACAGAATATACATTCTTTTCAAGTGCATATTGAACATTTTCTAGGATAGATCATATACTCAGGCACAAAAGAAGCCTCAACAAATTTAAGAGGATAAAAATTATTTCAAGCATGTTTTCTGAACACAATGCCATGAAACTAGAAATCAACCACCGAAAAACAAAGGAGAAAAATTACAGCATGGAGATTAAACAACATGCTACAAAAAAAAAAAATGGGTCAATGATGAGATCAAAGAAGAAACTTAAAAATACTTTAAGACAAATGACAATGAAAACACAACCACACAAAATCTATGGGATACGGCAAAAGCAGTCTTAAGATGGAAGTTCATAATGATAGAGGCCTTTCACAAAAAACAAGATCAATCTCAAGTAAATGAATTTGAAGAAGAATAGCAAATAAAATCTAAAGTCAACAGAAGGAAGGAAGTAATAAAGATCAGGGAGGAAATAAATAAAATAGAGATAAAAAACAATAGAAAAAAATCAAACCAAGAGCTATGTTTTTTTTCTTTCTTTTATTTTTAATAGTCTTCAAGAGCTAGTTTCTTGAAAGAATAAACAAAATTGACAAACCTCTGGCCAGGCTCACCAAGAAAAAAAAGAGAGAAAACACTGATAAAGTAAGAAAGGAAGATAGAGAAATTATAAACAATACCACAGAGATACAAAAAACCATAAGAGAATGCTATGAACAACTATATGGAAACAAACTGGATAACCTAGAAGAAATGGACAAGTTTCTGGAGACATACAGTCCACCAAGACTGAATGAAGAAGAAATAGACCACTTGAACATACCGATCACTAGAAATAAAATAGAATCAGCAATAAAAAACCTACCTACAAACAAAAGTCCAGGACCAGACGGCTTCACTGGGGAATTCTACCAAACATACAAAGAAAACTCATAGTGGTCCTCCTCAAACTCTTCCAAAAGATTGAAAAGGAGGGAGTACTCCCAAACTCATTCAATGAAGCCACCATCACCCTGACACCAAAACCAGACAAAGACACTACCAAAAAAGAAATTACAGGCCAATATCATTGATGAACATAGATGCAAAAATCCTCAACAAAAATATTAGCAAACAGAATCCAACAACACATAAAAAAGATCACACTATGATCAAGCTGGGTTCAACCCAGGGACACAAGGATGGTTCAACATATGCAAATCGATCAACATGATACACCATCACAGCAAAAGAAAGGACAAAAATCACATGATCATCTCAATAGATGCATGAAAAGCATTTGATAAAAGTCAACATCCATTTATGATAAAAACTCTAATGAAAGTGGGTATAGAGGGAACATGTCTCAGCATAATAAAAGGTATTTTTAACAAAACCACAGCCAGCATAGTACTCAACCAGGAAAAGCTGAAAGACTTTCCGCTAAAATCCAGAACAAGACAAGGGTGCCTACTATCACCACTTCTATTCAACGTAGTCTTGGAATTCCTAGCCACACCAATCAGGCTAGAAAAAGAAGTAAAAGGTATCCCAATTTGAAGAGAAAGGTAAAATTGTCCTTATATGCAGGTGACATGAGTATAGTATCATCCTATATATAGAAAACCCTAAAACTCCACACACAAACTACTAGAGATGATAAAAGAATTCAGCAAGGTAGCAGGATACAAGATTAACATACACAAATTGGTTTCATTTCTTTACACTAACAATGAATTCGCAGGACAAGAAAGTAAAGAAATAATCCCTTTTAAGATCGCATCCAAAACAACAAAACACTTAGGAATAAATCTGATCAAGGAGGTGAAAAGTTTATACATGGAGAACTACAAAACATGGATTAAGGAAATTAAAGATGACTTAAAGAAATGGAAAGATATCCCATGCTCTTCGGTTGGAAGAATCAATATTGTTAAAATGGTCATACTGCCCAAGGCAATCTACAGATTTAATGTGATCCCAATCAAATTGGCCAGGATATTTTCACAGAACTAGAACAAATAATCCTAAAATTTATATGGAATCACAAAAGACCCAGAATTGCCAAAGCAATCCTGAAGCAAAAGAACAAAGCTGGAGGAATAACCCTCCCAGATTTCAGACAATACTACAGAGCTACAATAATCAAAACAGCATGATATTGGCATAAAAACAGACATATGGACCAATGGAACAGAACAGAGAACCAGAAATAAACCCACAGACCTATGGTTGATTAATCTTTGACAAAGAAGGAAAGTATATACAATGGAGAAAAGACAGTCTCTTCAGCAAGTGGTGTTGGGAAAACTGGACAGCCGCATGTAAATCAATGAAGTTAGAACACTCCCTCACACCACACAAAAATCAACTCAAAATGGATCAAAGACTTAAACTTAAGACAAGATACAATAAACCTCCTAGAAGAAAATAGGCAAAACATTTTCTCACATACATCTCAAAAATGTTCTCCTGGAACAGTCTACCCAAGCAATAGAAATAAAAGCAAGAATAATCAAATGGGACCTAATTAAACTTACAAGCTTCTGCACAGCAAAGGAAACCATAAGTAAAACAAAAAGACAACCTACAGAATGGGGGAAAATATTTGCAAATGATGAGACTGAAAAGGGCTTAATTTCCCAAATATATAAATAGCTCATACAATTTAATAACAAAAAAAAAACAAACAACCCAATCCAAAAATGGGCAAAAGACCTAAACAAGCAATTCTCCAAAGAAGACATACAAATGGCCAATAGGCACAGGAAAAAATGCTCAATATCACTAATTATCAGAGAAATGCAAATCAAAACTACAATGAGGTATCACCTCACACTAGTCAGAATGGCCATCATCAAAAGTCCACAAAACAATAAATGCTGGAGAGGCTGTGGAGAAAAGGGAGCCCTCCTACACTGTTGATGGGAATGTAGCTTGGTGCACCTATTATGGAAAACAGTATGAAGATGTCTCAAAAAACTAAACATAGACTTACCATATGATCCAGCAATCCCAGTCCTGGGCATATATCCGGAGGGAACTCTAACTCAAAAGGATACACGCACACCAGTGTTCATAGAAACACTATATACAATAGCCAAGACATGGAAGCACCTAAACATCCATCAACAGATGACTGGATAAAGAAGGTGTGGTATATTTATACAATGGAATACTACTCAGCCATAAATATAAAGTAATGCCATTTGCAGCAATATGGATGGACTTAGAGATAATGACTATAAGTGAAATAAGCCAGAAAGAGAAAGAAAAATACCATATGATATCATTCATATATGGAATCTAAAAAAAAAGAGAAAAAGAGGACACTAATGAACTCATCTACAGAACAGAAACCGATTCACAGACATAGCAAATAGTCTTCTTAGTGTTTATAGCTATAAATTTTCCTCTTAGCATCACTTTTGCTGAATCCTGTAAGTTTGGGTATATTGTGTAGATTTTTTTTAATTTTTAAAAAGTAAAACTTACAGAATAGTTGCAGTACTCCCTTATATTCTTTTAACATGTTTCCACCAATTATTAGCATTTTGGCACATCTTTCTTTTGGAGGGGGTATACTGAAGTATAATTGGCTTACAATATTATATTAGTTTCAGGGTGTACAACATAGTGATTAAATATTTTTATACATTACGGAAATCCTCAACAAAATACTAGCAAACAGAATTTAGCAGCGTGTTAAAAGGATTACAACCACAACCAAGTAGGATTTATTCCTGGAAAGCAAAGATGATTCAACACATGAAAATTGATCAGTGTAACATGCCACATTAACAACATGAAGGAATAAACTACACGATCATCTCAGTTGATAACGCATGTGGCCAAAAAAAAAACCTTTCATGAAAAAAAAATAGAAGTCATTTATGAAAAACTCACAGTAAATAGCATACTCAGTAGTGAAAGACTGAAAGCTTTTCCTCTAAGATCAGGAACAAGGTAAAGATGCCAACTTTCATCACTTCTATTCAGCATAATACTGGAAGTTCTAGCCAGAGCAATTATGCAAGAAAAAGAAAGAAAAGACATTCAAATTGAAAAGGAAGAAGTAAAATTATCTGTTTGCAATGATATGATCTTATATATAGAAAACTCTAAAGATTACACAATAAACCATTAGAGAGAATAAATGAATTCAGCAAAGTAGCAGGATACAAAGTCAACACATGAAAATTAGTTGTATTTCTGGACACAAATAATGAACGATCTGAAAAGGAAATTGCAAAACAGTTCTATTCACAATAGCATCCAAAAGAATTAAATAATTAGGAATAAACTTAACCAAGGAAGTAAAAGACTTTCAAAATGAAAGCTACAAAGTATTGCTGAAATTAATTAAAGAAGATATAAATAAATGAAAACATTTCATGTTCATGGATTGGAAGACTTGATATTGTTAAAATGTTCCACACTACCCAAAGCAATCTACAGATTCAATACAATTGCTATCAAAATCCCAATGGAATTTTTTACAAAAATAGAAAAACCCAATTTAAAATGCACATGGAATCTCAAGGGACTCCAAATAGCCAAAACAGTCTGGAAAAGAAGAATAAAACCAGAGGACTCATACTTCCTGATTATAAAACTTGCTACAAAGCTAGAGTAATCAAAACAGTATGGTACAGGCAGAAAGACAGACAGACCAATGGACTAGAACAGAGAGCCTAGAAATAAACTCTCACATATGGGGTGAAATGATTTTTGATAAGGGTGCCAAGACCATTCAGTGGGGGAAAAGAGCCTTTTTAACAAATGATGCTAGGAAAATGGAATAACCACATGCAAAAGAATGAAATTGGACCCTTATATAACACCATATAGAAAAATTAACTTCCAATGAATCAAGGACCAAACCATAAGACCTAAAACAATAAAAGTTTCAGAAGAAAACGTAGGGCAAAATCTTCATGACATTGGACTTGGCAGTAATTTCTTGATTATGACAGCAAAAGCACAGGTAACAACAGAAAAAACAGACAAGTGGGACTTCATGAAAAATTTAAGTTTTGTGCATCAAAAGACACAATCAATAGAGTAAAAAGGCAACCCACATAATTGTAAAAAAAAAATTGCAAATTATGATCCAGGATTTCCACTTTCAGGCATATAGTCAAAAGAATTGAAAGCAAGTTCTCAAAGATATATTTGCACACCCATTATTATTCACAACAGCTAAAACATGGAAGCAACCCAAGTGTCCATTCACCAACAGATGGATGGTGAAGCAACATGTGTTATATACATACATGAAATATTATTTAGCCTTGAAAAGGAAAGAAGTTCTGCAATATGCTATGTCAAGGATGAACCTAAGGGATATTATGCTAAGTGAAATAAGCCAGTCATGGAAAGACAACCAGTGTATTATTCCACTGACATGAGGTACTTAGAGTAGCCAAAATCATAAAGGCAGAAAGTATAATGGGGATTGCCAGAGACTGCAGGGAGACAGAGTGGGAGTTGTTTAATGGGAACAGACCTTCAGTTTTGTACAAATGAGGAGTTCTGGGGATGGATGGTGGGGATGGTTGCACAACAACGTGAGGATATTTAATACCGGTGAACCATACAGTTAAAAATGGCGAAGATGGTACATTTCGTGTTATGCATATTTTACATAAACATAACAGAACCCCTGAGGGACAGGAGTGCCTTTTGTCCTTTCAACCACCGCTGTGTTATGCTAACAAGGTGATTTAAGGTGGGCCCTTAAGTAGCTTCCAGAGCTAGGCTGGCCATGCGGGAAAGACCACGCAAACTACTGGAGGGTCAGAACTGCCCCCCCGCGCCTGGACACCTGGCAGGGAGTGGGTTCTAGAAATTGGGTTCAGTGATCAATCGTGCTATGCAATAAAGCCTCAGTGATTATGAACAACGAGGCCTGGGGAGCTTCCAGGCTGGTGAACGTGCTGAGCGTGTTGGGAGAGGAGTCGTGCCGGGAGGAAACACGGAAGCTCTGCACCCCCCGCCACTGACCCTCTGCCTTGTGCATCGCTCCTGTCTGGCTGTTCCTAAGCTGTGTCCTTTGTGGAAAAGTGGTTACCATAACTTAAGCTCTGTTCTGAGTTCTGTGAGTCGGTCTTGTGAATTATCAAGTCTGAACGGGGAGTGTGGGAAATCCTGAGTTTATAGCCTGGCAGCTGGGCAGAAGTCAAGCAGCCTCGGGGCCTCACTGGCAGCTGCTATCTTAAGTGGAGGCAGCCACTTACGTGGTCCTGAGTCCTTGACTTAGGGCTCTGTGCTCACTCTGGGTCATCACTGTCAGAGTCGAGTTGAGCTGTAGGATGCTTTGTTAGTTTCAAAGGATCAGAGAGTTGGTGGCAGTTGGAAGGACACAGCCGCCCCACCACTATTCCCGTGTTAGAGATAAGGAACCTGGAACAAAGGGATGTTAAAGGACTCCTCCAAGTTAGGGGAGCAGCTGGGATTCCAGCCAGGCTGCCCGGCTCCATGGTCCAGGCTGCTAACGTCTGCTCGCTGTCCCACAGCTTAAGTTCCAGCCCTAAGTGAAATGCTCCCCGTTCTCCACAGCAGTTCCAAACTCTGCTTCCATGTCACTGCTCACCTTACCCGGAACAGTCTTCCCTCCCATCTCCACGCTCTAATACGTCACGGTCAAGCCCAGTGCCAGCTTCTGAACAGAGTCCCCCCTGACTCCCAGCGATGAGAATAGACCTCATCCACCTGCAATAACACGGCTGGAATTGACCTCCAGACCCATGGCTTCAGTCTGGACCTCAGTGCCACTCCCATGAGGAGGCCACATTGCCTGTGGGATGCTCCCAGCCATGAGCAAGTGTGACAGGCACACCAAGGCAGGCTTGTGTCTGGGAGCCTCAGGACAGCGCTGAGGCTGGCTTTGGCTCTGGGACTCCCAACAGCCTGGCCAAACCTTCCTTGGGCTGCATGCTGTTCCTTTCAGCCTCAGTTCCTCGTTCCTCCACTCAGGGCCGGGCTGCACGGTGGCTCTCCCAGGTCTTCTCAGCTCCCCCCTCCTCCCGTTTTCTCAGAGCTGGTATCTTCTAATTGACTCCTGTCTTGGAATCTGCTTTTTTTTTCTTTTTCTACATTTTATTTATTGAGTTATAGTCATTTTACAATGTTGTCAAATTCCAGGATAGAGCACAATTTTTCAGTTATACATGAACCTACATATATTCATTGTCACATTTTTTTTTTCACGGTGAGCTACCACAAGATCTTGTATATATTTTCCTGTGCTATACGGTATAATCTTTTTTATCTATTCTACATATGCCTGTCAGTATCTACAAATTTTGAAATCCTAGTCTGTCCCTTTCAACGCCCTGCCCTCTTGGCAACCACAAGTTTGTATTCTATGTCTATGAGTCTGTTTCTGTTTTGTATTTATGTTTTTTTTTTTTAGATTCCACAAATGAGCAATCTCATATGGTATTTTTCTTTCTTTTTCTGGCTTACGTCATTTAGAATGACATTCTCCAGGAACATCCATGTTGCTGCAAATGACATTATGTTGTCAGTTTTTGTGGCTGAATAGTATTCCATTGTATAAATATACCACTTCTTCTTTATCCAGTCATCTGTTGATGGACATTTAGGCTGTTTCCATGTCTTGGCTATTGTAAATAGTGCTGCTATGAACATTGAGGTGAAGGTGTCTTTTTGAAGTAGGGTTCCTTCTGGATATATACCCAGGAGTGGGATTCCTGGGTCACATGGTAAGTCTATTCCTAGTCTTTTGAGGAATCTCCATACTGTTTTCCACAGTGGCTGCACCAAACTGCATTTCCACCAGCAGTGTAGGAGGGTTCCCCTTTCTCCACAGCCTCTCCAGCATTTGTCATTTGTGGACTTTTGAATGGTGGCCATTCTGGCTGGTGTGAGGTGACACCTCATTGCAGTTTTGATTTGCATTTATCTGATAATTAGTGATATTGAACATTTTTTCATGTGCCTATTGATCATTTGTATTTCTTCCTTGGAGAATTGCTTGTTTAGGTCTTTTGCCCATTTTTGGATTGGGTTGTTTGTTTTTTTCTTATTATGTCGTATGAGCTGCTTATATATTCTAGAGATCAAGCCTTTGTCGGTTTCATCATTTGCAAAAACTTTCTCCCATTCTGTAGGTTGTCTTTGTTTTACTTTTGGTTTCCTTTGCTGTGCAGAAGCTTGTAAGTTTAATTAGGTCCCATTTGTTTATTCTTGCTTTAATTTCTACTGCTTGGGTAGACTGCCCTAGGAGAACATTTTTGAGATGTATGTGAGATAATGTTTTGCCTGTATTTTCTTCTAGGAGGTTTATTGTATCTTGTCTTATGTTTAAGTCTTTGATCCATTTTGAGTTGATTTTCGTGTATGGTGTGAGGGAGTGTTCTACCTTCACTGATTTACATGCAGCTGTCCAGTTTTCCCAACACCACTTGCTGAAGAGACTGTCTTTATTCCATTGTATATTCTTGCTTCCTTTGTCAAAGATTAGTTGACCAAAAGTTTGTAGGTTCATTTCTGGGCTCTCTATTCTGTTCCATTGGTCCATATGTCTGTTTTTGTATGCTGTCTTGATGACGGTAGCTCTATGGTATTATCTGAAGTCTAGGAGAGTTATTCCTCCAGCCTCTTCTTTTTCTTCAGTAATGTTTTGGCAATTCTAGGTCTTTGATGGTTCCATATAAATTTTATTATGATTTGTTCTAGTTCTGTGAAATATGTCCTGGGTAATTTGACAGGGATTGCATTAAATCTGTAGATTGCCTTGGGCAGTGTGACCATTTTAACAATATTGATTCTTCCAATCCCGGCGCTTGGGATATCTTTCCATTTTTTAAAGTCTTCTTTAATTTCCTTCATCAATGGTTTATAGTTTTCTGTGTATAATTCTTTCAGCTCCTTGGTTAGATTTATTCCCAGATATTTTATTACTTTGGGTGCTATTTTAAAGGGAATTGTTTCTTAACTTTCTTTTTCTGTTGATTCATCGTTAGTGTAAAGAAATGCAACTGATTTTTGAACGTTAATCTTGTAACCTGCTACCTTGCTGAATTCTTCAATTAGTTTTAATAGTTTTTGTGTGTACCTTTTAGAGTTTTCTATATATAGTATCATGTCATTGGCATATAGTGACACTTTTACCTCTTCTTTTCCAATTTGGATCCCTTTTATTTCTCTTTCTTGCCTGATTGCTGTGGCTAGGACTTCCACAACTATGTTGAATAGGAGTGGTGATGGTGGGCACCCTTGTCTTGTCCCAGATTTTAGTGGGAAGCTTTTGAGTTTTTCACCATTAAGTACTATGCTGGCTGTAGGTTAGTCATATATAGTTTTTATTATGTTGAGATATGTTCCCTCTATACCCACTTTGGTGAGAGTTTTTACCATAAATGGGTGATGAATTTTATCAAATGTTTTTTCTGCATCTATTGAGATGATCATGTGGTTTTTGTCCTTTCTCTTGTTGATGTGATGTATTACATTGATTGATTTGCATATGTTGAACCACCCTTGTGTCCTTGGGATGAACCCCACTTAATCATGATGTATAATCTTTTTCATGTGCTGTTGGATTCTATTTGCTATTGGAATCTGCTTCTTGAAGGACCCCGACGGACGCATCCCCTGAGCCTTCATAGGATGTCAGCAGTACCTCCCTCAGGGCATGAGACACAGCCTACCCCGGGTGCATCACTCTTATTTTCCCTGCTGGACTTTAAGGTTCCCTCGAGGCTGTAAGCCTGCGTCATTTTTATCCTTCTCTACACTTAACAGATGGTCAATAAATATCTGTTGACTAAGTCAATGAATAAGTAAGGCTGTGAGAACAGGGAAGAGTATAGCAGGGAACATTTCTCTGGGATGTTAATGAGTGTTATTTGGAGGGAAAAAAATTCCATGGTCAAAAGAATTTAGGAACTGCTGAGCTCAACAAAAATTAACAGATGTCTTGACTAGACAACTTCTCAGAGCATTTAAGGAGCTGCTTTTGTTCTGTGACTCCCCAGGAAGCAGCATCCTTGTATGATTACAGAATCAGCGTTCTGAGGAACCCAGTCTGGAGGCATAATTAGGAAGACGAGGTAAGGCTTCCAGGATGCAGGGTGCAACTGAGCTGATTCTGAAAGAATTACGAGGGTTTCAGCAGGCGCAGATGGAAGAAAGAGAGAAGAACTTTCTGGGAAGCATTTTGTGAACTACAGAGGCAGGAAGGTACGAGTCACATTCAGGGAGAGCATGTAGAACGTTTATCTAATTAGGTTCCTTTGAGAGCTTGAAGAGAGGCAAAACCAGGAAGGAAGGTGGTGGACGGGCTGTATTTTAGACTCTGATATTTGGCCTTTATCCTATGATGCTATGAAGGTTTCTGCACCAGGAAATGACGGAATAAATGGTGACACAGGGAATCATTAATTTTAATTAGAAAGGCATGGTGCACGTGTAATGGTTTGCCAAGAAGACTTCCATATGCTGCAAAACCAAATGAAGCAGTCTGAGGTTTTATCACTAAGACAATTTGTCTGTCACATTACTAAACGCATAGTCATAATAAGGCTTCTGCAGAGCTTAATGTTCTGGTTTACAATCAGTGTCATGGGAAGGAATCTATTAAAACGTTATTAAGATGAACAAATTATCTTGCATCAATTTCTTCGAAAAAGGTATAAATTACATCTTAATTTCTTGACTCCTTTTGGGCTCACATTTGTAGCCTATGAGCACGTGTTTGGGATAATGAAATTTGTATCCTTTATGCAAACCTGAAGCTTGTTCACGCCAAGAGATATTCAGTGCTTGATGTTTCAACCAAAAAGCTGGCACATGGCATCATGCAGAGTGCCAGTGCACACGCACGACTTTCCCAGTTGATTGAGGTGAAATGTCACCACTCATTACCACTGAGGTTGTGCCCTTAGAGAAGGCTGGTTGTTGCAGATTTGAAGTTTCCTTATCAGCTCTTTTTCACTCAAATTAAATGAAAAGCAAATACCATTTTATAAGTTGAATAAATATATTCATATGAATATACATAAATAATATCATCTGAATATTGAAGATATTGGAGTAAAATTTGTAAAATACTCATCTTCCGTATTGAATTGTGGGGAAGTTGAACACATTTTACTTCAGCTCCAACATGTTTCCTTGGGTTATATCATCCCAAAGAATCATTTCAAATTATTTTAAATTTTAACCTACAACATTCTGAGTTTTAATCATTCCAAATCAATGTAGGAACAATTTTAAATCCTTCCAAAGACAGTATTTGTGATGGCACTGGTAGTGAGTGAAAGAGGAGTGTTTTCCTGAGGGTATGTTGGTTATTAAAACACATCTCTGCGGTTATTTTTCTCAGGATGCAAATAAGATATTTATCTTTCCATTTGTCTTTTGTTCTTTTCGAATGTTAAAGAATATTTTATTTTATAACCTAGGACTTTTTCTCGACACTTCTCAAATTATACAACTAACACCACATTTCAGATTTGACCTCAGGAATCCCTGAATATATTTATATAGTCTTTCTCCTCATTCAGTCTCAACAGCACTCTGCCTCAGGACCTTTGCTCATACTGTTCCTTATATATGAAATGCTGTTCCTTCCCCTCCTCACCAGGTTGACTCTTATCACCTACTCAGAGAAACTTTCCTTGACTGTCGTAATTGAGTCAATGCTTCTTGCATCACCTCTCACAGCATCTCCCCACTCCTTAAAACTTACACTGTTGTAATGTTCATATTTGTGTGATTATTTCATAGTAGCCTGATTTCTCCCAGACCCTAATCTCCCCAAATTATGGGGACAAATGGTGAGATAAGGAGTCTGGTGTAGCTTTAATTCATATATTTCAAACCCTTTAATGTGATGCCCAAGAAATTATCTGGTTTGGAAAACTGCCCCAAACTTACATTTCTTTGAAGAATTCCCCAAGATGGAAAACTGAAACAAGAACAAGAACTACCAGAAAGTGGGAAAGGTTTTGCTAATTTTTAAAGAACATTGGATCTGCTTTGCCCAGTAGAAATAAATCAGAAGATAAATCAGGTAGACATTACCTCCAGCACAGCTGTTTAAGAAAAAAGATAATGCAAATCAAATAAATGCAGAATTAAAAAGATGATCGACTATGACACAATGGAGATATAATAATAAAAATATTAAGTACTCAGCTTTAACAAATGTAGAAAATCTAGACAAAATGTATACATCTCTGGAAAAGTATAAAATTTTAAAAATGGGAGGTGGGCAAGATGGGTGAAGAGGGGTGAAAAGGCACAAACTTCCCTTATGAAACAAATAAGTCATTGGTTTTGTAATAACGTGCAGCACAGTGACTACAGTTAATAATACTATGTTGCATATTTGAAAGTTGCTAAGATAGTAGATCTTAAAAGTCCCCATCACAAGAAAAAAACTATATACAGTGACAGATGTTAAGTAGACTTATTGTGGTGATCATTTTGCAATATACACAAATATCAAATCATTATGTTGTACACCAGAAACTAATATAATGTTAGTATGTCAATTTTAACTCAAAAATCCTTTTGAAATGGCACAAGAAAGAGAAATATTGACTAGACCAATAACTGTTAGGGAAATTGAATTAAACATTCCAAAAAGTACCCAGACCCAAAGGGTATTGCTATGGGCTGAATGTTCACACCCTCCTGAAATTCATATGTTGAAGTCCAACCCCCAATGTGAAGGCATTAGGAGGTGGGGCTTTGGGAGGCGATTAGGTTATGAGGGTGCAGCCCTCATGAATGGAATTGGTGCCCTTAAAAGATAGACCCCAGAGAGCACTCTCACCTCACTGTCAACTATGTGAGGGTAAAGCAAAAAGACAGCAGTCTATGAACCAGGAAGCAGGTCCTCACTAGACACTGAATCTGCTGGACTTCCCACTCTCCAGAACTATAAGAAGTAAATGTTGAAGCCACCCAGTCGATGGTATTTTTGTTACAGCAGCCCAGTTGACTAAGACAGGTATTGTGGGTGCAATCTACCAAACTTCCAAGGAGTAGATAATCCCTGTATATGCTCCATTCTGAAACTGGGTAAGGAGAGTACAAGAAAACTAACAGTTCTTTCTACTCACGAACCCGAACAAAATATTACCAACCAAGTCCAGTGGGTACTGATGATGCAGGAGCATCAGGAAGAGTTTATCCTAGAAATTCTAGAGTGAGTTAGGATCAGAAAAGCAGTACCATTAAGGGCTCAGTTACTAAGAACTAAAGGCAAAAAAAAAAAAAATCATGTCATTGTGACAATAAATGCAGAGAAATGCTAGATAACATTAAATACCTATTGATTATTTTTTTAAATCTCAGAAAGCTAGGAATATAAACATACTTTCTTATTTTGACAAAATCTAACTACCAAAAAATCAATATACTTAGTCAACAAAAACATTACACTTAGTAGAAAAATCTAAATATTCCCTTAAAGATTGGAAATGTCTACATTATCATTACTACTTAATAGAAATTTGGAGATACTGGCAATCACTGAGACAAGAAAAGGAAATACAAGCTAAAAGAATTTGAAAAGAAGAGATAAAATTGTCTTTATTTGTAGATTTGATAATCTCATAAAAAAGTCAATGGGACCATTAGATGAATCATTGTAACTAATACGAGAGTTCATCAATAGTGCAAGATAAAATATTAACTCACAAAAAATAATATTATGTTCTTCACTTGTGATAGCCAACTTAGAAATAAAACAGAAAATCAAAAGAGTTACAAAACTATAATCTGCTTAGAATTAGATAAATATAAAAAAATTACTCATTGATAAAGGAAATCAAAAATATATGGTGAGATACACCATGTTCATGGATAGATGACATTGTGAAGTCAATTATTTCCTGATTGATCTACAAACTGAATGCAATGCCTAACAAAATTCCAGCTAGATTATTCAAGAGATTCAAAGGCTGTACTTTACAACGTGTATGGGAAAATTAAAAAGCACAAACTGGAAAAACAACTTTGAAAAAGAGCAAAGAATTGGGAGATCCATCCTACTGGACATTGACACAACCAAAAACTACAGTAAATAAAAATCTGGTGGTGGTACAGACACACACCAATAGACAGAGGAAATAGGAAAGTGAGCCCAGAAACAGATATAATTGATCTTCATTACTTGTGAATTCCATATTTGCAAATATTCCCACCTAGTAAAATTCACTTGTAACCCCCCCAAAATCAATATTCACAGCACATTAGTCATTTGGGAACATGCACAGAGTGGAGAAAAACATGAGTAGCTGACTGCATTGTCCCAGTTGAAGTCTAACAAGGCCTTCTTATTTCAGCTTTCATATCCTAAACAAGAATCTTTTTATGGTCTATTTAGTGCCACATTTCCCACATTTCTGTGCTCTATTTTTGGTGATTTCAGTATTTAAAATGGTCCTGCACCACAGTGCTGAAGTGTCTAGTGTTTCTAAGCAAGAAAACTGTGGTGTCTACTTACAGTAGCCAAGACATGGAAGCAACCTAAATGTCCATCAACAGGTGACTAGATAAACAAGATGTGACACACACACACAGAGGAATACTACTCAGCCATGAAAGAATGAAATCATGCCATTTGCAGCAACATGGATGGAACTGGAGATCGTCATTCTAAGTGAAGTAAGCCAGAAAGAGAAAGAAAAATACCATATGAGATCAGTCATATGTGGAATCTAAAAAAGTGACACAAATGAACTTATTTACAAAACAGAGACAGACTCAAAGACATAGAAAACAACCTTATGGTTACTGAGAGGAAAGGAAGAGTGGAGGGATAAATCAGGAATTTGGGAGTTGCAGATATGAATTACTATATATAAAATAGATAAGTGAGATCCTACTGTAGAGCACAGGGGACTATATTCAATGTCATAATAGCTCATAATGAAAAAGACTATGAAAATGAATATATATAGCTGAGTCAGTATGCTACACACCAGAAATTAATGCAACATTTTAAAATGCTTATTCTTCAATTAAAAAAATAAATAATAATGGCATGAAAAATCAAAAAATTAAAAAAAATTTTTAAGTGATGTGATTTTCAGGAAAAATACATGTGTTGAGAAGCTTCCTTCAGGCATGAGTTATAGTGCTGTTAGTCGTGGGTTCAGTGTTAGGGAATCAGCGATACCGCACATGCAGAAAAGGGAAAAGGGAATTCGCTGATCTGTACACGAGGTGGCTGGGGAAAGGGCTGAAGGAGCATCTAGAGTGTGTGACGAAGCCGTGGAAGAGGTGAAGCAGCTGCATTCGTGAGCCCCTAAGATAGTGACCTGCCATCGTGCATGGCGGGCAGCACCGCTAGGGGCTCAAAGCCAAGGAAATGCACCATCACGCTCAGCCCACGGGGTCTGGAAAACGCTAAACCCTCCTCGGCGGGTGCTAGCTGGCCCACAAGTTTCAAAACTCAAGACAGCCTGAAATGTGGAGCTTGCAGGCCGGCAGGTGCTGGGGATCAGGAAGCAGCACAAGTACCTTTTAAACGCCTGCGAAGTGCTCTGTGGGAGAGCTGGTTACAACCCTACGGGATGGGCTTATTTACAAGGATGTCGGCACAGGAACCTACAGGACACAAGTGGCCTCCAAAGCCCCTGGATTTAAATAATTCAGAGTGAAATTAATTGTTTCTGACAAGCGTATGTTACATAAGGTGTCTAAACAGAAACACATAAAACAAGGTTATCTGTTGATTGGTTGATGAAAATGTGACTGGAAGCCCAAAGAAACTTAACCTTGAATTTCCGCTAGGAACATCGGTTCCCTGTGCACCAATTTCATGTTAATTTCACTAATTTCACTAGCCCTATTCACTAATTCAACAGAAGATATCTCCTGGGAACAGTGAGATTCGACTGTGCGTGTTGATACATCAGCTAGACAAGGAGGCCATCAGACTTCCTTGGCTTTAATGCCAAGACAGCCTTTGTCAGCAAACCCCAAACCTAAGCCTGAAGATGTCTCAAGGTTACAAAATCGAAATGCAAAGCACGACCAGTCACAAACAGCCAACGTGGCTTTAAGCTACAGCCAGTCACATTATTCCCTGTCTTGGCTCCTGCGCTTCCTCCGTTTAAGTCTTCCCTCTGGCTCTTGTGGCCGCTAAGAACTTCCTGCTTGGTGCTGCCTGATTCAGATTGATTTTGGCTCAGATAAACTTAATATTTTTAATATGCCTCAGTTTCTCCTTTAACAGTGTGTTTATGTGTGCATAATATATGATGAAGTTGGCCCCACAAATTAATGGGGAAAAGGCAGATTATTTAGCAGGTGGTTGTGACAAAACTGATTCACCACATGGAAAGATAAAACTAAATTCCTACTTATATCATTTGCAAAAATCTATTCCAGAGGAACTTGGGGGGCTGGAGGGGGACTATAAAGCTAATGAAAAAGATGTAGGAGAGTATTTTGGGGATGTAAGGGCAGAATCGGACTTCTTAAATTCCTTAAACAGAATCGGACTTCCCAAAAGAATAAAATTAAGTAAAACAGTGAAACACTCGACTACACAGAATTAAATATTTCTTTATCACAAAAGATTCCTTAATCAGAGGTAATTAACATATAACAGCCTAGGAGAAGATATGTTCTATATCCAAAACTGGTACAGGATGAATGTCCAGAAAATGCAAGAAACTCCTGGAAGTCAACAGGAAATAGAAAGTTCTTTGGAAAAAGACATAAATAGGCACTTTACAATGGGAAATCCTAATGACCAGAAAAAATATAAAGAGAGGCACAAACTCACCGTCAAAGAAAAGGGAATGAAAACAGTGAGACAGCCTTCATCAGATGGGGGCGGGAGGAGTGCGGGGTGTGAACATTTAGGTTGATTAAATCAAATGATAGTGAGAACGGGGGAGGAAAAAAATCAGAACCCTCATGTACTGCTGATGGGAGAGGAAACTGGTCCAGCCATACTGCCAGTGTGCAGTGAAATTAAGCAGGCCCAAATCACTGACCCAGCAGTTCTGCCTCTGAGCAAATAACCCAGAGAATTCCCCAGAGTCCTTCCTGGTGATGGGTGGGAGGCAACTCACAGCATTGTTGGTGGCATCAGGAAGCTCAGAGATCTAGGTGTTCGTCACTATGAGAGTAAAGAAGAAACCACGTGGAATACATACTGCTGAATTCTGTGCAGAATTAGAAGCTACAAAACAGATCTGCACATGGCAACAGGAGGAGGTCTGAAAAAGCAGTGTTGAGTGGAAAAAAGTCAGAAACACACAGTACAAGGAGAGGGTGTGGAGAACAGGGAGCCCTCCTACACTGCTGGTGGGAATGTTGTTCAGTGTAGCCGTTATGGAAAATACCATGGGGATTCCTCAAAAGACTGAAAACAGACTTACCATATGATCCAGCAATCCCATTTCTGGGTATATACACAGAGGAAACTCTAATTTGAAAAGATACATGCACCCCAATGTTCATGGCAGCACTATTTGCAATAGCCAAGACATGAAAGCAACCTAAATGTCCATCAACAGATGACTGGATAAAGAAGCTGTGATATGTATACATACAATGGAATACTACTCAGTCATAAAAAAGGATAAAATAATGCCATTTGCAGCAACATGGATGGACCTGGAGATCATCATTCTAAGTGAAGAAAGCTATCTACAAAAGAGAAACAGACTCATAGTTAGCAAACAATCTTATGGTTACCAGGAAAAGGGTGGGAAGGGATACATTTGGGATTTTGAGATTTACAAATGTTAGCCACTATATATAAAAATAGACTAAAAAAAAGTTTCTTCTGTATAGCACAGGGGACTAGGTGATTATATATAACCTTTAATAAAAAATATGAAAACAAATATATGTATGTATATGCATGACTGGCACATCGTGCTGTACACCAGAAACTGACACACTGTAACTGAGTGCACTTCAATAAAAAAAAAAAGAAATGCACAATACAGAGATGCATATATAGAGTGGTCATAAAGTCAGAAAACTAGAATAATATTTTATTTTTCTACATATTGAACCCCTTTGATTACTCCTCCTAGCGTTATGACAAAGGGGTAAATTTATTCAGTATTCATCAGAGACACAGATCACCAGAGCGGGCACAGCCGCAGACCATGCACGGGGATTGATAAAGCGCTGCAGTGATGCACTCCTTGCAGTCTTGCACTGAACTACGCGTTTGTAGGGATGGGCGATATACTGGGCCTACCGCGTGTCCTAATGGAGCATCAACACGCTGGGTATTATGCAGAGGTACTTATGCTTCCAGACCTCACAGCCACACCCTATTGATTGGCATATATCAGATACACTAATAATACGTATCCATGAAGAATCCAGGACTGGGAATTAGGATTATGGATAAAGGAGGAACAAAAGTAACACGAGGCTTTGCATGGACAGACGATGAAAGTGCGCCATGAACTGAAGAGTGTAGTCAGCTCAGCTCTGGCCACCAGGCTGAGGCCCGGCTGCAGCGCCGTCTCCCGGATACACTGGAAGAAGACCTGTCCTGTCACTGAAGGGCACGGGCAAATGCGAGCCCCGTGGTCTACATGTTTCTTAAATGATCACGACTGCAGATAATTTTTGGTAAAAGAAAATCAGATTCTCTCCATCTTCCCTAAATAATTGTTGAATGCACCTTAAAGATCAGTGTAAAACCTAGAACTATAAACTTCCGGAAGAAAACATAGGCAAAAAATTTGGGGATCCTGGCATAGATCCAAATGTCTTAGAAATGATGCCAAAAAGGCCAGTTCAGAAAAGAAAAAAAAAAGGACATTAAAATGAAAACTTCTGCTCTTTAAAAGACATCACTAAGAAAGGAGAAGGAAGCATTTGCACATCATGTATCTGACATATGACTTGTGCAGAGGCTATGCGAGGAATGCACAAAACCCAATTTGAAAATAGACAAAGTATTTGGACAGACATTTCAGCATGGAAAATATATAGATGGCAAATGAGCACATGAAAACTTGCTCAATCTCACTAGTCATTAGGGAAATGCAAATTAAAGCGATGAAAAAAAATGCTGGAAGACCACCACATTCCTCTAAGAATGGAGGAGAACACCACCACGGCACCTGACCATCCCCGGTGCTGACCACGACAGGAAGCAACAGGAACGCTCATGTATTGCTTTGGGTTGTGAAATGGTACAACCACCATGGAAAAGATCAGCGGTTTCCAAGAGCTCGGGTCGGGGCAGGGAAGGGGCTGGGGAAATTTCTGGGTTGCGGGAGGGTGTGATGGAATGTTCTGTATCTTGATTGGGATGGTGGTTACACGGCTGCATACATTATGTCAAAACCCACAGAACTGCCCACTAACAGGGTTCATTTTACTGTACGTGAATTATACCTTTTTTTTTTCCAAGTAGGAGAAAAAAATTACCAGACTTAAAAGGACACCAAGTCCTGAAACACTGAAGGGCACCTGCAAGCCTCCAGCAGACCTGGAGTGGCCCCTGCCTTCTGGTTAGTGTCCACCTCTGGCCCTGCTGAGGTTGGTCCCTGGTGCATACCGCAAGGGCTGCTGTGAGACTTGCCTCCCGCAGCCCCGTGCACCTCCTAACACACACACACCCTACACTCTGCCCTTTCTTCCTCCTTCCTCCCCTCCTCTCTTGCCCAAGCTTTCCCCAGGAAGTGCCCTGCTCCTGCCCCCTCAGACCCGAGCTCCTGAGGAAAGCTGGGGACCCAAGGCAACTGTCAGTACTGTAGCAGACACCTCATGGGTCAGTCCGGCCTTTGTGGGCTGACCCCAGACGCCAGATCACCCCGAGCACAGCCTTATTTTTACAAGGAAATAACCACGCTGGTGAAGAGCATTCAGAAACCCTTCCAACCTGCAAAGCCCCAGGAGAAGGAAGACAGAACTTCCAGCGGTTCCGATCCAGGCTCACCTGCCAACGTGCACGCCTAAACTAAGACGCTGAGGTTTGCAGCAGAGGGTTCATTTGCGCGGGGAGTGTGCTACGCGTGGGGAAAGGTGATTGGGACATTATGTGACAGTCACCCTTCTGCGCAGGCGTAGCTCAGCTCCTGGTCCCGAAGGTAGAGGAGCAGCCGCTCGCGCATGCGCACTGGGAGAGCTGGCGGTCCCGTCCAATCTGAACCAGCCTCGCTCCAATTAGACACAGCTGACTCCAAGTGTCTGGAAAATACCTTGGGCAAACATCTTATTGTTTAGGCCGCTTAGGGCTTGGAGGACATACAAGTCTTAGAACAACCTTCACTGGTGAAGGCAGGTGAAGTGGGTTTAACCCACCGTTTCGCTAGGACCTACTCCCTATCAGGGTGAGAAGCCTTACCCCAGATCAGAGCCTCTCCGGTCACAGCTGCGGGAGTGTGATTTAGGGGGAGGAGGTGGGCAGCCAGGGTGGGGGTGGTTCTTGTGCTTCTGAAACCTTCAAATAGGTATCCACAGAGACAGAAAGGAGTTTCTGCCCCAGCACACCCTCCACTGGCCCCAGTCTCAGCCTTCTGCCTCCCTCCTGGTTCCAAAAACCATCCCCAGACACAGGGGCCACTGGTGACGGGCAGGGTCCCAACCCTGCTGTTGCGTCCCATTAAAAAGCGCTGAATCGCTTCATCAGCACACAATTAAAAAGGATCTCCCTGTCTCAATAACCCCATAGAAGCATTCCAGCCTCCTACGAGGTTGCTAAGTTTCGTAGACCCAAGCGTCTGGCTTCATAAAAATACCAGCTTCTCAAGTGTGGGGAGAATGCGGGCATGAATCTCTCAGCTCTGGGCAAAGACCTCTTGCCTTAAAGGAGCAACAGTGTCTCCTTTTTTTGTTTCTTTTGACTGTAGAGGTGAGGCTTGTGCTTCAGCGCTCTGCCACAACCTGCAGCCGGTCCCTCCCCACCATCCTGCCTGTCAGTAGCTCAGCCCAGTGCACAATCAGCCCGGATGTCACCACTGACTTAAACTGCTCGCGGGTCTTCCAGATGCAGCGCAAACTCTCAGGCCATGTATGAGGCTCCTGTTGCCACTGGCCGGCCCCTCCACACCATCTGCAGCCTCTAGCCAGGGCATAAGTCACACCCTGGCTGCCCATTCCCATCCCAGCCTGGCGGAAACCCCTCACCCCTCAATTGCTTCCCTCCCCTAGGCTGGGCTCACTGCTGCCCCACCTGTGCCCTCCCAGGTACTTAACACAACACGCCCAGCCTGGGCTTAGTCCCTGTGCCTCTGCTGGACCGCCAGCTCCCAATGGTCCAGAAGCAGCATCACGAACCAGTGTCCTTCATCTGCATCCTTGGATAAAAGGACCCTCCTGGCTGCACAGGTCTTTAAAAACAAGTCAGACTCTCACCTGCCTGCCACTGTTACTGAGTCCAAACTCATTCTGCTTGCCGCACGACAGGCCAATAAATCAGGAGATGAGGTGTTGGGGCAAGGAAGGACGACTTTCTTGGGACAGCCAGCAGACCGAGAAGATGGGGGACTAATATCCTAGAGAACCATCTTCCACCAGTCAGAATTCAGACTCCTTTTATACTACACAGTGAGGGGGGCGGTGCTAGGGGTTGCAAACTTCTTGGTGTCGGAATCCTTTGTTCTTGGAGCTGTCCATTCTAGGTCAGGTCATGGTGTCCTTGTAAACCTCCCGCCATTTAACACCAGAGGCAGGGACTGGTCTGTGGAGGGAGAGGATGAAGAGGCCCAGGGGTTTGCAGCTCCAAAGAGGGCGGAGTCAGCACGACCTTCAGCGAGTCAAAGACCCTCTCCAGACCTCGGTGTCTGCGTCTGTGCTCCCCCCCCCGGGGGTGGAGGGCTGTCTTTATAAGGAAATGAGACATGAAAACAATGTAAAACTAGAAGCTTGACAGAAATACCAGCTACGTACGTCCTGAGGTCCCTTCCAGTCCCAAGCCGTGGGTGTGTGTTTCTGTGAAATCCAGACTCGGAGGGGCCAGTGGCTTGGTGACCTGGCGGAAGGGGGCATGAGCAGCACAGAGGAAGAAGGAGTCCACGGTCCCAGGCTGTCTTCTCCATGACACATGCATGTGGTGATCACGGGGCCAATGTGGTCACGTGGAGAAATGCCAGCACATCACAAAATGACGTGCATGGTCCTCAGTATCCCAGACACCTCCTCTGGAAGCTGGGGTATTTCCTATTGGCTCGTTCACTCCTAAGATCCTAATCCATCATCGACCTTTCTAGCACAGCAAAGTGCAGCACCCACAGAAACACCTGGGGGGGAACTGCAGGGGAGCCATCGTGCTCGGAGCACAACCTGCAGGCTTCCCAGCACCCAGGAAAGCAGTCCCATGATCACTGTGAAGAGCCAGAGGGCAGACGAGAGAGAACAGAGGCTCTGAGGGGCCATCAGAACGTCCTCCCGGGGCGGGTGGGAAGGGCTGGGCTCCGGCCATTCGTTCCTCCAGCCAGGCTGTTCTTTTAGGGAGCCTGACCCAGGCAAACTGTCTGGGGGGACACTTCAGGGTCTACAATAGCCCAACCCCCATGAAGACAGCAGCCAGGCAGCTGAGAAGAGAGACTCAAAGAGGGGCGAGGCCAAGAGTCGCAGGGGAAAGGAGGGAGGTGAGTCTGTGGACACCTGCCCGGATCCCCCAGCCCATGTGATGAGTTGGGTCCGCATCTCATATTTTCATCTTGAAAAGAATTGCGTGTACAGCATGGTGATCTGTAAATCGACTATATTTCAATTTTTAAAAAGAAAAGAAATAGGGCCAAATCTCCTACGTGGCCACTGTGGGGAGGGGAAGAACTGCGTGGTCATTCTTTTATTCCCTGCTTTTTTCTCAGCCCCATACCGCAGGGCGGCCCACATTCACAGAACCAACCGAGACAGTGGCTCAAAAGGGAACTCGATTGCCCAGGGTTTATTTCTCCATTTCTCGCTCTCATTTCCCTTCTTCTGGGACAGGCCTGGAAGATCAGTGGCCATGGCAGGACCTGAGCAGAGATGCCAGCGCCCCTGGGGCTCACGCGTCCAATCTCTCTGCCTCCCTGGCTCAGGTCTTACATTTGTCCAGAAAAAGCACTTTCCTGTCCGCCCCGGGGAATGATTACATAAATGTGGTGTTTCATCTGCATTGGCTCCTGGAGACCTTGGCATCAGACAGACTCTAACCCTGAAGGAACAGAACGCAATCCATTTGGGGGACCAGGAACATCTCAGAAATGTTCTTTCTTCCCGTTCCAGCCGCGCCATGATGACATTTACACAAAACGAGATAAGACAGCATTTTTTGAGAACCCTGATTTTCTGGCTCTGTGCCGTGGAATGAAATTAGCTCGATGTAATTACACATAACAAATGGCTGGGCTCATCTCCATGGGTCCAGGAGGCCTCGGTCGGCTCCCTGCCTTGCATCCACCTCCAGGAGACGACCCCGTGGGGGCCGCCAAGCCTCCTTCAGGGCCATACCCAAAAGGCAACCAGCTGTGATCCAGGTTGCCGCTCTGTTTACCTTGGTGACTGTTGCTAGGGCCCGCCTGATGGACTTCAGTCCCCGGAACGGAACTGGGGCTGCAGAAATCAAGAGCCCAGGCAGTGTCCAGGGCAGAGAGCTCCCTGCTCACGGCCCCAAATCACATGGGTTCCACTGGGCACAGCAGCTCCCCTGGAACCACCTGCAGCCTCCTTGTCCAGCGTGGCCCAGTCGGGAGGCAGTGGTACAAACATGCAGCCGATGCCCCAAGTTCCCCAACAGCCCGCTCCAGGTACTAAGGCTGTGCCGTGGGGTCCCCTCCTGCTTGGGCCGCAGCTGCCCTTGGCTCCCCTACCCCAAAGACCCTGGGGTCCTGGCACGGTCATTCCTGGCCTGGGGCCTGCCTGGGAGCTCTGGTTCTGTCTGTACTCGCCGGCCTTACTGACCGAGCCCTTTCTAGGCCAGCCCCACACAGGTGCTGGAGATTCTGGATAAGAAGACACAGCCACCGCTGCTCAGGGAGCTCGTGGTCCCATTATGCAAAGGACAGGGTCGGCCCCGCTATCGTCCCTGCCCCAACAACCCAGGGCCATCCTGCCCAGCTTTGTTCCCCTCCTTTCCCAAACTCAGAGACCTCCTTAGAGGCAACACCAATCCCAACACGCCAGACGCATCTGGCCGCGGTCTTCGGCAGGAAGACCACACAGTCAGCACTTCCCACAATGTGAGAAAAGCAACACTAAATACAAGCCCCTGAGTAACTGGGGGGAGGTCGGTGGTTCGGAACGCGGCGTCCTACCCCGCGAAGCCGCGTGCAGAGAAGAAGGTAAAACACAGGAAAGAACGTGGAAAGAACATGATACGTGTGTGTGTGTAACTGACCACTATGCTGCACACCAGAAATTAGCACAACATTGTACATCGACTCTACTTCAATTGAAAAGAAGGTGAGACACGGGGCTGCGGGCTGGCGCCCGGTCCCAGCTCTGCCGGCGCGGCTGGGCGGGGCCCATGACCACCCCAGGCTGGGGAAAGCTGAGAATGTCCCCATAACTAGGGAGCGCTGACAGGCCAAGGGAGGAAGGCCATTTCTTTAATTAGCGCTATTCAGTGGGAAGAGCTTTGACGGGTCCATGGGCAATGACAGCAGTTATTTTGCTGAAAGACACAAATCCCTAGAGACGAAAGAGCCCACCCTCCTCACTCCGACTGTGTGGGTCATTTTCTCTTGTGGGTTGTAAGTAAAGTTGCTTGGAGAATGGTCGGTGTATGTTATAGGTCCAGGACACAATTGCATGTATCCCCAAGTCGGGGTGGGGTGGGCAGCCTTCCAGGAGCTAGAAACCTTGGGAGTGGAGATTCCAGGAATCCAGGAAGCACTAGGTGATTCCAGATGGGGTGTGGCTGCCCGGCAGACCGACAGTTATAAACTCCACCCATCCTCCCCCCTAGGGGGTGTTCACACCCCAACATAAAAACAGGATGCCCAGCAGAGTGCTCGGTCCACTAAAGAATTAGCCTGCCCTCCCCAGTGCCCCTCTCCTTTCCCTTTCCCTGGAGATGCAGAAGCTCCCTGGCAGTGGAGGGCTTTAGTTCTCAGTCCTCAATCTGTGAAATGGGGCTGAAGGCTTAGTCCCATGAAAGTTGAGCAAAGGCCTATCCTTCCCCGAGCCCCTTGCTCTGTGCATCCTGGGCTCTGTTACTTCTGGGCTGAGGGTCTGCCGAGGGCTGGGAGGGTCCCCTTCCCTCCCGGGGGCACACAGACTGTTCTTACCCGATGAAGCTTCAATTCAGCTCCACCCAGGGCAGGCACTGTGACTTCACCTGCTTCTCAGACAGGAGAAGGAAGATGCCCTGTGGTTTCCTCCCCAAGAGCAGGTAGAATGAAGCCCGTTCTGGGTACCAGAGTGGGGAATGGGTTCCTAGGCTTTGTGTTATCTTCTGTGCATCCTTCTTGGCCTTTCTCCTCTTCCTTCCAACAGCGATGGGGCATGCTGCCAAGGGCCCCCAACCCACCTGCAAAATAGGGGTCTTTACAGAAAGTGACCACGTGGAACTGACTGCAATTTTAATTGTACAGCCCCTTTGATAAGCCTCCTGTATACAGAAAGATGTACCTAAGGTTAGGTGTGCAACGCTGTTTCTTGCAACATTATTTATGGTGACGATAAAAGGAAATATCCTCATATTCCCCTATATATTCCACTGGGGGATGGTTGAAGAAATTACGATGCATTCAACTATGAAATCCAGAGCATGAGCTGTTATGCAGTAAATAATAAAGAACTGGTTAGAGCCACATAGAGTTACTGATAAAGAGATTTTTTTTAATGTATTGGAAACAAGCAAATTGCAGAAAAATATTTTATCTCTAAAATGCATATCTCATTTAAAAAAATTAAAAAGTGAGTGAGGAGACAGAAAGGCGTGTACATTTTTGAATGTCTCTCAGGAAAGACATGGAAGAATACACATCAGACTGGTAATACTGGTACCCTGGGGGCATAGAGTTTTTCTTTATGTATCTTTGGATGGCTTGATGTCTTGTAAGCAAGTGTTCTGAAATTTGAAAAAAATCAATAGAGTAGAAAATGTTAATGCAAAAAAACACGTAAGAGACTGATTGTCATCCCCTCCGTAATTCACTTCTTGTGCAATAATAATAGATCCGCAGACGTTCAGCTGAGTTTGAGGCCACGTTTCTCTGCCTTCCTGCGGCTGGGTGACTTTGGCCAAGGGAGGGGGAGGAGGGGCTGTGTGTAGCATCCGGACAAGATCCTGTAAAGGAAGGGGTTGTGCCTCCCCTGCTCTGGGGGCGCTGACGTGGCAGCCGAAGCCCACCTAACCCTAAGGCTCAGAACCACACCCTCAGGACAGCTGAGCAGGTGGCCTGGAGAGTCTGGTTAATGGTGACTGGAAACCATCACATTGCCTTCACAGTGCCTTCATCCAAGCTTTTACATCAGAGGGAAAGAAACTTTGGTCTTATTTAAGCTACCGTCATTTGGAGTCTTTACACACAGCCAAAGAAATCCTCCTTCATATGAGAAACAGAAAAACGAGACGCCTTCCTGGTCATCGGAGATTCTGCTGTGATGCCACACCCAGGACCACACGAGAACAGGACGTGTTCTCCAGGCAGCAGAGAAGCCAGGAGCCCAGAGCTGCTTGGAGACCCACGAAGGGTCACACAGTGGTGGGGCCCCAGGCGGGGAGGCAGGAGCTGATTTCTGAATGGGAGCCCGGCCCTGAGTGGTGCTGAGTTAGGTTCTGGCTGTGGGACGTCTCTGGCAGAGAGGTCTGGGGACCTCAGGAAAGCCCAAGGGCCAAGGCTGGGCTCTGCAAGAAAGTTCTGGGTGTGAGCGGCCGCCCTCATCTCAGTGGGGGTTGAGGGTGGGATGAGGGGCGTCCACCTTTTGGGCCTCCTGTCCCTTCCCTCTCCGGCCAAAACTGAGCATTTCACAAGCAGTTCAGTGCCTTGACCTCTGAGGTGAAGTTTCTGGAAGGAAAGGCAGTCCTGGGGTAAGTTTTAGCAAAATCTAAGTTTGCTGCTCCATGCCGTGGTTAAGGCGGGGACCCCTCCAAGGGAGGGGGCCGCCTGGGGCGCTGGGGGAAAAGTGTTGCTCCCCCTGCTCTGCAGCAGGCTTCTGGGGTGCTCTCCATCAGCTCTGCGGTTTCTGGGGTGACAGTGAAAGAGAGAGAGGAGCCCAGCCCAGTCCAGAACCCAGGATCGTGCTTCCTGGACTCACGGCACGTCATGCAGCCTCGTGGTTCCGTCTGCCAGCATTTCCTGACTTGGACTTTGCATCCGAATTTCAAATTCTCTAGAAAGGATGTGATTAACCAACGCCACTTGGTCCCCCTGGATCCCACATCCCGCGTGCACTGTGGGCTGCTCTTCAAAGGCTTTTTTCCACCAGAAGAAAGACGAAATGGTACATCCCACCAGGGCAGCCCCACGGAGCTGTGGGGGAGCGCTGTTCCCACGGCTTCAGGTGATACACACAATCGTGCCCTTCCCTCTTCTGTCACTTGGGTGGCAAAATCAGGTTCAGGTCTGCAGTTTGAGCGTAGAGCAAAAATTCCATCATTCGTGTCCTGTCCCTTTGACATCTGTGACCATTTAAATGGGGCCACACTATTTAGCCTTGCACCGTACCTGTCTCTCAAAACACCAACTAATAACATAAAGAAGACTGGGATAATGTTCATTTAAAAACAACTAAAATCTTCATGCTCTCATTTGAGTATCAGCAATTAATATGCTAATTACAAAGCAGGCTTACCTAATCATAAAAGCAAGTCTAATAAGAATTCGTTAACCATTGCATCTTCTTTTAATTGCTTGAAAGCGTTAAGACAGAACTTATTTTGAAATCTTTTTTTCATTTGGTTTGATCACTAATTTGAGACCAGCCTCTTTTCTGCTCCCGCCTTCCAGGTTACTGGAATTAAGACTTCATGTCACATCACCTCTAGAGATTCCACTGGAAAACCAGGGTGGGAGTGTGTTTGTGGGTAGGAAAGAGGAGCAATCTGCACTTTCACAGCATCCCTTTCTACAGGAAACGGCCATGCTGGGCTCTACCGGTCAATACAGTTTGTCTTTCTATGCGTCCCCACACCAGAATTTTAGGGAGGTCAGTTCACATGAGAAAGCCAACACCAGGCTAGCATGGTCCATTGCAACCCACCTGCTCAGGGCTCTGGGTCTAGGGTTAAGCTGGATGGAACAGACTCCTTTAAGGACACTCCATTTCTCAGCTACTGTTTAGAAGCTGAACACAGCCTGCATTTGTTTTCTGTGCTGTGTAACAAATTACTGCAAAGTTAATGACAACACACATTTATTATCCCAGAATTTCCATGTGCGGGAGTCTGGACTGAGTGCTCTGCTCAGGATCTCACAAAGTGTTCCAGGCTCATTCAGGTTCTTGGCAGAGTTCATTTCCTATGACTGTATGACCAAGGATCCAGCTCCGTGCTGGCTGTTGGCTGGAAGCCACCCCCAGGTCCCACAGGCTGTCCACAGTTCCTAGACACGCGAGCTTCTCCAACATGGCTGCATCCTTCATTAAGCTCATAAGGAAAGCGTCCAGCTCTCATTTGCTAAAAGAAAGTCTTGTTATTCTAAAAGACACCTGCACCCCAATGTTCATAGCAGCACTATTTACAACAGCCAGGACACAGAAACAACCTAAGTATCCATTGACAGATGACTGGGTAAAGACGATGTTGTATACATAAACAATGGAATACTACTTAGCCATAATATGAATAAAATAATGCCATTTGCAGCAACATGGATGGATCTGGAGATTATCATGCTAAATGAAGTAAGTCAGAAAGAGCAAGAAAAATACCATATGATATAACATATACGTGGAATCTAAAAAAAATGACAAAAATGAACTTATTTACCAAACAGAAAGAGACTCACAGGTGTAGAAAACAAACTTATGGCTACCAAAGGGAGAAGGGGTGGAGGGATAAATTGGGAGTTTGGGGTTAGCACATACGAGCTACTATGTATAAAAGAGATAAACAACAAGGACCTACTGTAGAGCACAGGGAACTGTACTCAATAGCTTGTAATAGCCTGTAATGAAAAAGACTACACGGATATATGCATAACTGAATCACAATGCTGTACACCAGAAACTAACACAACATTGTAAATCAACTCTACTTCAATTAAAAAAGAGAGAGTCTCGTATAATGTAACCTAATCACAGGAGTGTTGTTTCATTGCCTTGACCACATTCTACAGAGAGAGGCACGCCCCTGCTCACCCTCCAGGAAGGATTATACAAGGTCACAGACACCAAGAGGCAGGAGTCAGAGCGGCCACCCTGAAGTCTCTTCACTACACACCTTTCGCATTTCCCCCATCCCTTGAATCTGGGCTTGCCCTGTGACCTGCTTTGGCCAGTAGAATATGGCAGATGTGACCAAGTGCCAGATCCCAGGCTAAGCCTTGGGAGACCATGTCCTCTTTTTCTCTCAGAAACTTGCTGAGTGGTCACATCCAAAAGCCCAGGTTCCCCTGCTGGAGGCTGAGAGGTGCATGGATCAGATGAGTCACCCAGCAAGTGCAAAGGCCCTGATACCCAAGGATGTTCGATGTGCGTGAAGAGCAGACAGGAGGTCACTCTCTGCAATAAGACTCGGAACGCTGATTAAGCGCTGACTATCCGCAGGGCACAGCTGTGGGCCCTGGCACCTCGAAAAGGAGACCAGACACTTTTACGTGTGTATCAGTTCATACAGCAAACATTTAGTGAGCCCCATCCATACACCAGGCACTGATGATACCGCCGAAAATAAAGTAAGCACCATCCCTCCTGCCACAGGGCTCAGGGTTCGACTTAAGGAGTCTTGAGGCCAAGAGTAAAGAGGGTGTCTCAGGGGCAAGTCTTACAGATGCACAAGAGGGGAGAGGCAGTAAAGGTGCTCTAGACGGATGAAAAAGTATGTGCCAGAGTGAAGGGGCAGTATGGCACATCTGAACACAACTAACAGAAGTCCACTGGGTCACACTTTTGAGCTTGTCGGTAGGGAGAGCTGAGCCAGGAAAGGAGACTAGAACCAAGGTCATGCAGGATATCTGAAGCCACATAAAGCAGTTTAAAATGATCATAAGAGCAACAGGAGCCACTGAAGGGTTGATAAAGGAAGTGACATGAAAAGATGGTGATTTTAGAAAGCTTCGTTTGGCTGTCCTGCAGATGGTAAACAAGTGAACTGCTGCTGAATGATGTACACAAGAGATGGTGGTGATGTCGACTTGGGTAGTGACAGTAAGAGGGAAAGTGGCTGCAAAGTGACCGGGATGATTAGGAGATTAAATACATATTTCAGAGACTGACTGGACTGAGAATTGAAGGAAAGGAAGGAGACAAAAATCCCCAGGTTTCTAACTTGAGCAACAGGCGGAATGAGATGTTATTTACTGAAACCATCTCAGGAGCTATTGGAGTCTGGCCCCAATCACTTTACAGGCTAACTTAACTGTGCACCACCAGCCAGAAGTGTGCTCAGCCCAGCAGCAGGCAGGAGATGCCTCACAGGGGTGCCTCATCCGGCTGGTGGATTCAGGATCGGAACTCCCTGTTCACACGGATATGAAGGTCTGCTGTGGGGAAGAACCTGAGCTGGAGGGGGATTGGGGAGTCATCGACAAGTTGGTAGTAACTGAAGTCACAGAAGTAAATGTGGCTTGTAAAGAGAAGATGCCTAGAACCCAAACCTGGGGATTCCCAGCAACCGAGTGATGGTCTGAGCCAAGGGCACTGGGCAGGATGGCTGGAGAGGTGGAAGGAAATCCAGGAGGAAAGCTAAGGGGAAGAGGGGCTGTGATGGGATTAAACAGGGCTCCAGTAAGGAGAGGGCCATAGGGTGTCCTGGGGACTGAGTGACCTTGGTGACGGCCATTCCACGGAGGCGGAAGCTAGCTTGCAGTAATTAAGGAACCAAAGAGAAGAGCATAGGGCAGGCTGGTAGGTGAGTGCAAGGGGGAGGCAGGAGAAGACACTAGGGAGGACACTTTGGTTTCTTTTCAAGATGGAGAGATCTCAGCACTGTGAGTTAGGGGTCTGTGGGGCCAGCCTGGCACCCAGTCATCCCGTGGAGGGAATCTCCAAGAATCGGGATGAGCCCAGGCTCTGAGTCAGAGCCCTTCTCTGCTCTTCACTCCCTCCTCAGGCAGCTTAGTGCCTCTCCAGGCCTCATTTCTATAATAACCCACTTCAAAACCCGGCTGCGATGAAGGCAGAAACTCACATGAAGTCACTCCCCTAATCACCACCGTTACTTCCAAATGTGAAAGCCGAAAGAGATGGCTGGTTAAAGACACCCCCAAACTTTTCCAGCCCAAGGGTCTGGGAAGTAGCAGCATGGATGATCGAATAGGGAGAATCCTGGCAGGAAAAGCTTTGGACAGAGAAGAATAGCGAGGTGGGCTTAGGCAGGCTGTTACGAGGGGTCGTGGCATGACGTCAGAAGTGGGGCTGCTCAGCAGATACGTGGAGTCAAGGCCCAGATGTGGGAGAGAATTCAGGGACGGAGAGAGGCTGCAGGCACTGCCCAGCCCAGAGGTGAGCGGTGAGCCGACGTGGGCTTGTGCAATGCTTGGCAGAGCCGCACATGAACACCCACAACTGCCCTGCATTTAGCTGGGACTTCGTGCCGACCCTTCACCGACCGTACCTTCAAACCTCATGATTCCTCTGCATTTTACAGTTGAGAAAACTGAGGCTCCGAGAGGTCACCCAACTGATAAATGATACAGCCCAGAATCCCATAGTCAGTCTGGCTCCCAAGCCTGCACTCTTTCCCCTCCCTCGCACTGCTCCAGAGGAGGGAGCCTTAGGGGAGAACTACATTTGGAAGCAAAAGAAAACAGCTCATTGGAGAGCAGGCTGTGGAGAGGGTATGATGGTCTGGAGGTCAAGGAAGGATAGTTTCAAGATGGCAGAAGCACCAACCAGTGCCGGATCCTGCAAAGGGAGTGAGGAGAAGGAAACTGAGAAAGTCTACCAGAGTTGGTGGGCAGAGGGTTCCTAGGAACTGTGGATGTGTGGAGGCGGCTGTGGCAGTAAAAACAGGTTCCTGCATAGAAAGGTGCAGGACTCCATCCTTCACGTCCCTACAGTGGAGCTGGGGTCGGGGGGGGGTATGCCTACAGAGGCCAATTCAACCAGCATCTGATGGTCCCTGCACAAGGCAAATCACAGACGTAAAAGCCAAGACCCTGGTCATCACGAGCTCATGACTGAACTGGGGACACTAGCTTTCACGTGTGATGACCAGGGAGTACATGCCTGCCCAGAGACGCCTCCCACTGCCCTGAATTCTGTCAACTTTGGGACAGGCGGCACCTGAGCTCCCAGCGAGCTGGGCCAGCATCTGTGAGGACCTGCGTGTGGTGGCAGCCATGGGGGGGGGGTGGGGGGGTGCTGACCGCCCAGTGTGCGTGCAGCTGGAGAAGAAAAGGGGGACAGGATGGAACTCTAGGGAGCAGCAGCACTGACGGGACAGGCAGAAGGAAGGGGACTCCTACTGGAGCCTGAGAAAAAGTAGCCAGAGAGGAAGGAGGGCTGACAAACTGGAAGGACGGAAGGTGGAGATGAGGAGGGCCACGAGCTCCTCATTCAAGTGCCTTGTCTCACCCAGAGCCAGTGAAGACCCTTCTTCGCTCTCTTCACCTGCTCAACCCTCTTCTCAGCATTCTCACCCACCAGCCTTCTCAGCAGAATTCTGGTGCTGGACCACCCCTGGCTGGTGCTCCGCCAGAAGAGCCTTCAGCTGCCACCACGCCTGAAATGCCAACATTATCATCAGCTCCTTCGGTGAAGAATTGCTCTCCTCCTTGGTGCTGGTCTTAAAATGTAAACAGGCTTGGAAGGATAACTAACAGATTGTGTCTCTAACACTCCAGAGTAAATCACGAGAAGACCTCTTTGCTATGTCTTGGAGAATCAAATACCTTGGAAGCCTTGGGCAAGTGGGCGTTGGCACCAAGCGATGCTTCAGGGAACAGAGAGGGAAGGTGGAGGGCTGATGAAATCTTAACCCATTCTGTAATTTTGCCCTGGATTAACCTCACCCTTTGGCTTGGGTTCAGGGGAAGGAATAATAATTCACTTGTAGCTGAGTCTGCAGGGGTTCTCGCCATATCCCTGTGGTCGAATACAAATTCTAAAACGAATTTTTCCTGCTATTCCAAATACCGATGGGAGAGAAAATGAAGTCCACTCAAAAAAAAAAAAAAACAAAACCCACAGACCCAGAATTCAGAAATGTGCATCAGCATTTTAAATGCCCATATCCTTTGACCCAGTAATTCTACTTCTGGAAGTCTACCTTAAGAAAACTAACAAACTGGGTGCAAAACTGTAGAAATGTTCATCATCATGTAGAAGAGTAAAAATTGGGAAGCAACTTAAATTTCCAGCAATAGCAAACTGGCTAATAAATTACAGTAATCCTATGTTGCTATTATAAATAATAATACAGATCCCCCCCCCCCCGTATCTTTCCATGTCTGTGGTAAGTTAAGTGAAAGTGCAGGCAACAAAACATCAGGGGCCGTGTGATCTACTTTTGTAAATACTCCACCCACAGGTGAGCATGTGTGCAGAATCTGGAAGGCTGTTAAAATGTTAACATTGGTTAGTTATCTTTGGATGGAAAGATGGGGACTGTGGACCATGTTCATTTCCTTCTTTACTCCTCTGAATTGGAAATATACATATACTTTTTAAATGATTAATATAGCTTTAAAACTGAAAAAAAGAAGTGTAAAAAGAAGTCAGTGACCTCAGCCACGTAGAACTCAATTCCACAGCTAACACGCCTGTCCTCCCAGCAGGAGCTACTGGGCTCACCACCCAGGGGACTGGAACGGACCCACAGGAGGGAACCGTCCCTCTCAGCCCGGGCCAACGCTGGGCTGTGGTTGTTCTAAGCGAGTCAGCAGATCCGTCTGCAAACTGGCAGCCAGGGGAGAGTCCGGCGGGTCACGTGTCCTGCGTGTGGCCCCATCTGACTCAGAAAAACGCGCGCAGCCCTACATCCAGGCTTGGGGTAGCCTGTCAGGCTGGGTCGCGCCCCCTCTCCCTGCAGACCACCCTCTCCCCCGCCTGCCTGGCTTCCCAGCTGGCCCTCAGCAGGTCCCTTTCCAATTTTCTGCACTTTGGGGAGCTGGTTATTCCCACGGCAAGAGCTTGTTGCCATGGCGATGCAAGCCTCCCACCCCGGGCACCCGCCCTGGAGGCCGAATCCTTCTGCGCGCAGCTGGCCCCGCCCCGCCCGGTGGGAGAGGGTTGCAGGCTCCAAATTCTTGAGGCTTGGGGGGAGGGGGGAATTAATGAAGGACCCAGGTAAGAGGGGAGGGGAGGAGGGTTTTATTACAAGCCCCCTGGCCACTCTGCCCTTTCCTCCCCCCAACCAGGTCCAGAGGCAAGTGTCATCTCTGGTTCTGGAGCGTTTGGCGGGGTATGTCGACGCTCTGCTTTCCTCTCAATGTCCTCCAAGAAGTCCGGGGCATCGGCGAGTTTCTGGAACGCAGTACACGGGAACGAGGCCTTAACCTCTCCGGCCCCTGCAGCCGGGACTGAGGAGTCGGGAGGGGCGAGGGCGGGAGGAGACGGCAGCGCGCGGCCGGCCCCGCAACGGCGCCGGGGTGGGGAGGCGGAGCTCCCTGCGCGCGGGACCGCGCCGCTGGGAAGGGCTCGGGTCACGGGCGGAGTCGGTGGTGTCTCGCGGGAGGCCCGGCCTGGGGACGGCGCGGCCACGCCCGGCGGGAGGCGGTGCGCGGAGCCGGGGGAGGTGGGGAGGGAGGGGCGGCCACGTGCGCCCGCCCACTGGGGCCCCGCCCTGCCGCCCAGGCCCCTCCCACTCCCCAATGGCCCCGGGCTCCCGGGTGCCTCCCGCGCCCCGCAGCCCCGGACTCCGACTCGCAGACCCCAGCGCTCGGACGAACCGAGGAACCGCGGCTCCTGTTACCCGCCCCAGGTGGCTGCCCTGGGGAAAGCTCCAAGCATATCACCGACTGGCCTGGAAACCCTTTCATCTCTGCTCCGGCAGCAGCAGCTCTTTGATTGTCTCCTGGCTTTGGAGCCTCCATCCATTACCAGGCTGTAAACTCCTGGGTGCCCACTGGCCCCCATCTGGGGCACCCCCTTTCCTCCGCCTTCTGTCCTCCTTCTGCTGCCTCCCCATCCCTCAAGCCTCAGGAACTTGTGGTCGCAAGGAAGTTTAGATTTTTCCAAGAGTTTTTCCCCTACCTCTGGCTTCTCTGCGCACCCACTCCTACACATTTTCCTTCAGCTACACCCTCACTGCCACCTGGGCCACACACACAGGCCCCTTCCCTTCCCCTCCGTCACCAGGCCGGTGAGAAGTCGGTTCACCCAAGAGGCAAGAGCACAGCTAGGATCGGACAGCTGCCCACGCAGCCCAGAGGAGAAGGGCGGCACCCAGCTGCAAGCCCATGTGCAAATGGTGCTTTTGACGACCCCGGGCATCGTATTTCACGAATGAGCCAAATGTAGAAAGGATTAGCTGTTTCGCCCAATAAGCCCACATCTGTAGTTTCATTCTAACAGGGATAAAATTACCCTGGGTATTAATCCTTCTGCTCAAGGGGATAAGCTGATCACCAGCTGGGGTCGGGAAAAGCCCTGCCCACTTCCACTCCTGCCAGCCTGCCCCTCCCCCTACCCTCACTTGCCCCATCTCCAGGGACGTACTGCTGTACATTTGGGTCTGCAAACCAAGCCCAAGGCCGCCACCGGAGGCGGCTCTGAGATAGGACAGCTCCAGTCTGTTCTGGAGAGGATGTCCATTCAGTCACGTGAGTACGTATTGAACGTCTACTTTGGGCCAGACGTTACGGGTCTCCACTGTGGCTGAAACAAGGATAATTTTTTTGCAAGGCCCTTGTCTTTTTCATGCCAAGAAACGTTGAAGTGGGTGGTCAGAAACTGTATGTGGTTCCTGGGACTTCCTGCAGGGAGGCGCCCGGGGTGTATCAGATGGCCTTGGGGCGTCCAGTTGGGGTACCAGCAGTATTTCCAAGCCTGCTGCCCACAAGGAATGGAGCCGTTTCCTCCAGCCTCCGCTGATGTGGCCTCTCCCTCCTAGGAGCCTGGGGCCAGGCCAGGGTAGCTGTGTTTCCTTCTCTGATCCATTCTCTTTAGACCTCATAACTGCAGGCACTAGAAACTTCTGTATTTCCCTGGGTGGGGTGGAGAGGAGGAGGCAGACTGAGAGCAAGGGTTTACTCTTTCCAGATCACCAGGCCTGGGGGCCATACACAAAGAAGCGGCATCCCCGGGGGGCCGTTTTCCCCAGTCGCTTCAGCCCTGCCAAGTATGGGCTGCCCAAGTGAGCCAGCATCCGCGTCGGGACCTCTCAGTGATGAAAAGAGGTACTACTGGTACTTACACGGAGCTCCCCTGAGCAAGCCAGAAGGTGTTCGCCTATCCCAGGGGTCATCGCCAGGGGAAGGGCCATGACCAGAGGCACCCCTGAGACAGGATGGTGTCGGGTCCTCCCTGATGACTTCCCTGTGTCCCCTCTTCTGTGCACCAGGTTCCACCTGCCTCAGTCCTTGCCCCTCTGCTGCTTTGCCCCATGCACCTGAAGCACCCATATTTCCACTCTCCAGCACTGGATCAGACCAGCCATCTGGGTTTGGTTTTGGTTGTTCCCACCGATTTGTTTATTGGTGCTGCGTCCTGTTGCTGGGAGATCATAGATTGTCATCAATAATGTTCGTTAAGTGAATAAATCTGGGTTGACCTCATCGCACAGTTACGCTTTCTACCCTCGACTGCTGCTCGACTCTGCACTGTTGTTTTGTTGGCTTGTGCATTTCACATGGTCGCGTTCCAAACCTTCTGTAGCCTGAATCTCCATTTGCCCCCTAATTCTTGGCGGAGGCTCTAACTTCCCTGAGAACAAAAGACAAAAACAAAACAAACTTGAGATGTGAAACTGTCAGACTTTCTGAACACCCCTCCACCTCCGAACTGCATGGATCCACGGAGACCCCTCTTCAGTGAAGACTGCCCCTCCTCCCTCTCCATCTGCATGGTCCCCACAGGGGCCCGTACTTACCTACGGCCTCCCACAGCCTCACCACAATCTGTTGACCCTGGTTGGGCTCCAATAGACTCAAGACGGACCAGTGAGAAACCTTCCATAGAACTTTGGCTTTGGGGCCAAGAGGGTCAGACCAATTTCTCTCTTGTAGCTACAGCTGTAGACTGAAGGAGCCAGGGACCAGCAGGGACTGAGGGAAGAATAAGGCAGATGTGGAGAGGACCCGAGAGCAATGTAGAGAGAGTCTGGAACATTCTGGAACATTCTGGAAGATCCTGAGGCCCAACCATGCTCTTTTTTTTTTTAACATTATATTCAATAATTTAAATTGTTTTCACTTACAATCAAAGGCACCTTATGTAATGTGTTAGAATACCAATATTTGCTTGCTTCTCAGAGGGAAAAGTAAGTTTCCCTCCTCCTGGCTCTGGCCAATTCCTCCTCAGTTCAATCCCCACCCTGGCCATCCTGGTTTTATTACCTGCCCTACTTCACTTGAATCTTCAGTCATTTCAGTTACAAATTTGCCCATCTCCCTAGCCAAAAACTAAACAAACAAAGGTTTTTTCATCTCTGTCCCTCCTCAAGCTTCTGCCCCTCCCCTCCTCGAGCCACCTTCATTTCCTCCCCTCCCCTTTCCTACCCCATGGACTGTGAGGTCGGGCTCCCTCTCCCCTCCCCTCTTTCCCCGAGAACACAGCAGACTGGGTCTCCTTGCCAGCCTCCATGAGGCTGTCTGCAGCATCTGATGTCAGCCACCACCTTGCCTGGAAACTTGCACTTCTCTTGATGGTTTTCCTCCTGGTTCTTCTTGTTCTAACACAGAGACGCTTGACCTGCAGAAGTCGTACCAGAATCGAAAGATACTAAGAACCCAGAGGTAGACTTTTCTGACCCACCTTTCACCCCATAAAAATAAAGCTGGCCTGTGCCCAGAGCTCTCCTGGGGCACTGTCAGAGCGAGAGCTGACTCATCTAGCGAAATGTTGAAATTAAGGTGGTAATGGGTGAGTTATTTTGCTATTTTGATAATACTCTTGAACGTGGATTATAGTGGGAGGGAATGGCGGGGGAGCAGGGATCGGGTAGAAGAGGAGGGTGGGGATTTATTATTGAGGATCTAAGCATTTTAGTGGCATTTAAGTTTGTATTCTCACTTTCTTGTTAATCAGTGTTTGATGGTGTGTTTCAGTTGACCGGCCCATTGGCACCAAGTGATCACCAACTTTTAGTGCAACGTTTCCCAAGTGAAATGTACTTTTCAGCATTTCAGAGAATTCCTGCTGCTGACGTGAGTCTCTTTCTTCCTCACATTGGGAAGTGCCGACCCAAGGAATGAGCATCTTTGAGATGTGAGTGCTGTGTCTCTTCCTAGCAGTGTCAGACAGAAATGAAGACCTCAGTCCCGCCCTCAGTCTCATAGGCTCATTATGAAAACATCACAGGAGCACTTGAAAAATTAATTATAAGCACGAAGCAAGAGTGTGAGATATGTCACAAAGTGGTATGTTATGAAGTGATGCAGACAACGCTTTCCACGGGGAATCTGACAGGAAGGCTGTCCCAGTGTGGGAATAATAAATGCAGATTTCCTCGGCTCGGGGACGGTCTGGTGGTGCTGCTGGCCTGGGAGTGGAGCTGGAGCCTTGGATGAAGAGTAAGAATTGTGGATCCAGAGAAGAAAGAGAGAGAGAGATGCTTGATGGGGAGGAAGTCCAAGAGCCTGCAAAGTCCTGAGCCGGGGGTCGGGATGAGACCGGACTGAATGGAGGGTTCTGGTGGGGACACAGTGGAAAACACTTGGCTACCTGCTCTCCAACTGAGCATGTTTCCGGACCATCAGCGCAGCAAGGACACCAACGATTTTTGTTTAAGAATTTATTATTTGATATTTTTTTAAAACAGCATCAAAAGACATTATGGGAAACGTCAGAAGAGAGTTGGACAATGTTAAATATTCACGTCTGTGGGGGGTGGAGGCGGACACCACAAGCATGCCAGTGCACAGGTCCTCCAAAGGTCTAATGCAGCCTCTCAGGAGAAGATTAAGTTGGGGCCACGTTGGGGGAGACTTGAATGTCAAGTGGGGCAGGCAGGCTCTGCACGTCTTGCTGTGCAGAGGGTCCAAGGGCCATGACGGCCTGAAATTCTCAGGGACCCTGCGTTACTTGCCGAGTCTAACCCGGGGTCTCAGGTCCTCTGCGGCGCGGGGCACGCGCACCAGGACGCGCACGTGACAGGGTCCTTTATTGCTGGGATCGTGCTGCTTCCTTTCATTGCCGCTGTCGGAAGACATCATGTCCGCTCACACGCAGACTTTCTTGCAGAATATTCCCCCAAACCACCAAGGATGTTTATTGCTTTTATTAACTTGACAGTCTGGAGACCGTGTGCATACAACTTTCTTCTCTTTCCTCCTGGATAGTGGGACCCTACCTTGCTGTTGTCACCTATACCCACACGGTGCCTGGGACAGCGAAGATCTGGTAACATGATGCCGTGAGTCGCAGCTACTGTGAAATGAGTGAGGGAATGAATAATGAACCATTAAGGAGGATTCGTGCTCAGAGAAGGTATCCCCAAGTTGTCAGTCAACCTGGATGACTGCTAGGTCTCTTCCAGCACTAAGAACTCTCCTTAGACTGGGGAGGGGTCGGGGGAGGACGTTCAAGTCTCTGACAGGTCTCGAAAGAGTTCCACCTTCTCCCCTTTCCCTGGAGCTCTCTTAAAAAGATCCTGTTTCTCCAAGCCTCAAGGAAGAAGGTTCTTTCCGATGGCTGACTCAGCTCCCTCCAGCTGCAGTTTCAAGTGAGTCCATCTATTGGGTTCTTCAGGGAAAACAGCTCTTTTTGGGTCAGGGTGAAACTGTGGCTAAGGCCGGTCTAGGAGTAAAGTCCACAGAGGGACCTGGTGGGGCAGAGAGGGATGGCGCTTACAGAAACACTGTCAAGGTGAAGAGGGTCTGCAGGAGGCACAGAGCACCCCAGGGAGTCACTCAGAAAGAGACCCCCCGGGGCCCTGCTCCAAGGGGGGCTGCTCCAGTTATCTGCTCATCTGATGACTGGGCCCTGCACACGGCCCACGGAAGATGAGGGCAAAGCAGCCACAGGTGAGCCACTCCCGCCACCACTGGATGGGGGGCGTTTAGCGCCTGTGAGAGCAGCAGAAGCAGAGAGGGGAACCGGAAGTCATCGCACCCACGTGAGGGAAAAAGGGACAAGTATCATGCTGAGACCCATCTTTTTTAGGCTGATTTGCACAAAGGCGGTGACAGAGAAAAGGAGTGGATGGTGGGGTTTGGTCCTGGGAAGGGCCCAGCCTGACATGTGGCCGGGGGCAGGAGCCTTAAAGGGAACCCCAAACCAGAGAAGGTGGAGCTCAGAAGCAAAAGGAGGGAGAGGCCATAGATTGGAGTGAAGAGAGGAGAAATTGTGCAAGCAGCCCCCTGAAGTCTTCAAGAGGATGAGGAAGCAGTGTGCCAGTCCCTGGGTGGACCCTCAGTCCTGCTCTGCCTCTGAATTACTGTGTGCGTGTGTGTTTAAATAAAGAGAGTGATTTTCCTGCAGAAATGACTGTATATGTCCAGCATTGACCATACGGTATATCACAGATGTTTGTTAAATGAATGAATAATAATAGCTAATATTTATTCTACTTACTACTGCTCTGTGCTTTATATGAATGATTTCCTTTAATCCACATAATCATCCTCTGAGGCTTTTTAAAATCCCTCTTTTATGGATGAAAAAAACCAAAACAACACAACTGAGGCTCAAATAAGGGAAGTAACTTGTTCAGCTACTAAGTGAGTCTGCTACCTTTTTGTTTTATTCACTAGTCTGCTGTATTTTTTTAGATTCCATATATCAGTGATATCATACAGTACTTGTCTTTCTGTGTCTGACTCATTTCACTTAGCATAATGCCCTCCCAGTCCATCCGTGTTGCTGCAAATGGCAAAAGTTCATTCCTTTTTTACGGCTGAGTAATATTCCTGTGTGTGTGTGTGTGTGTGTGTGTGTGTGTGTGTGTGTGTGTGTCTGTGTTTACATCTTCTTTATCCACTCCTCTGTTGATGGACACTTAGGTTGCTTCCATGTCTTGGCAACTGTAAATAGTGCTGCTATGAATATTGGTTGCATGTATCTTTTCAAATTAGTGTTTTTGTATTTTTTGGATATTTACCCAGGAGTGGAATTGCTGGGTCATCTGGTAGTTCTGTGTTTAGTTTTTTGAGGAATCTCCACACTGTTTCTCACAGTGGCCGCACCAATTTGCATTCCCACCAACAGTGTAGGAGGTTCCCTTTTCTCCACAGCCTTGCCAGCTTTTGTTATTTGTGTTCTTCTTGACGATGGCCATTCTGACAGGTGTGAGGTGACAATCTTGGCGACATCCTCAGCAGCATCCCGTAGTGTCACAACCAGCAGATTGCAGTTTCTGTCTTCAGACTCCCTGCTGGCCTGTTCAGACCTGGCACCAGCAACAGTGACACCCTCCCGGGGCTGGAAGCCGACGAGGCCCCGCCAGACAGAAAGGGCTTTGATCGCTCCTGCTGCTCCTGCCACTTCCTCAGGGCCAAACCCCGGAATCAGGGCAGCCGTGGTGGGCTTCAAAATGCTGCCCAGTGAGCATCAAGGTTGGAGGTCTTGTTCCCAGTGGGCGGTGCCAGCCGGCCCCGCCCGGGGACAGAAGGATCCAGTCACCTGGTAGAAAGCCCTGAACAGACCAAAGAATTACATATATATGTATGTATATATATATATGTGCGTGTGTACATATACGTATGTATGTATGTATATATATATATATGACTGACTATGCTGTACACCAGAAATTAACACAATGTAAATCAACTATATTTCAATTAATAATAATAACAACCCAAGGAGAAAACAGGTAAAAAATGGCAAACGCTTCAGAGGTATTAAAAGGTGCCAATCAAGGGAAAGCAGCCTCCCTGAAGGGACAGCCGACTCTGTCGACTTCCTGGACTTGCTTTTTCCATCCCAACAAGGGCTGTGGTCCCTACTCCAACCTGAGTTCATCCGTCCTCAGAGCAAGGCCTCCCCGGGGCCAGAAGGGGAGCATAGAGAAAGCATGAAATGAGCGGGAGGGAGGAGGGGGTCAGGGACGGAGAGAGGGCGGAGGAAGAAGGGAAAGCGATTTTGCATCTGCGGAGAGAAACCGCCTTCCCCGCCCAGGTTTTGGCTCCAAGCCCCGCCCGCCGGGAGTTGGGCAGAAACGAGGTCGCAGGGCCAGGGGCAGCGGGGTACACGTCCTCCACCGAGTGTGCCCCGGGGCTGAGGCTCACGGCGACTCCAGTGTGCTCCCGCACACACGCGGGAGGGTGTGCGGGAAGAGGTGCGGAGGGGATGGGGGGCGCGAGGAGGGAGCAGCCGCCACGCCCGGCGCTCGGCCCCCGGCCGGGATCCTGCAGCACAGGCGGAGTGTGTTGTTCTTACCGCAGACCAGAACTATGTTCCCTTTTGAAACGGTTGGCTCCACAGCTGTCTGAAAATCCCCTGGTACTTGGAGACAAATGGTCCAAGTCAGGCTGCGCCGACGGCCGGGGCTGGGGCCGGGGCCGGGCGGGAGGTGTGACTGATGTGGGCCCCGCCCGCGGGCCCATCCATCACCGCTCAGCCGGGTTCCCCAGGGGGGTTGCCGGCTCTCCGAAGATATTGTTTACATGAGAACGTGACCGGGAAACTTCCAGAGAAAAAAAAAAAAACATTTGATGGAGCAGATGGGCCGCCTGGCCCCTGCTTCAAGGCCCCCGGTGGTGCCCAGTCCCCGAGGAGATGCTGGGGACAGTCCCCGAAGTCGGAGGTGTCCCATCTCAGCGGGGAGAGAGGAGGACCGCTCACATAAATGGCTCCACGTGCCTGTCCCGGGTGGTTGCCACTGGACCTCACAGACCCCCCCCCCCCATAAGTCATGTGAATTCAGTCACAGTCACCTGCCAACAGGATTTTTTCATTTTTTACCTCAGAGCTGAGATGGCTCTGCCCAGCAGGGGCCAGGCTGGCTGGGGAGGGGCAGGAGGGCCTGAACAGAGGGAGGAGCATCTGGGGAGCCACAAAGTCAGGAGGAAAGCACAGCCCCAGGGGCCCACGGGGCCGGGAACTCCCAGCTGCTGCAGCTGACAGGTTTGGCTAAAGAAGGCCGTGCACCTGTTTAATCTTGAGAGCAAGACAGCCAAAAAGTGTTTACTCTGACACGCCCCATTAAATATTCCTGGAATCCAAATGCGAAAGGGAAAAATAAGCCACTTTGAAGTTGCAGGCCAAAGATGAGCTGGGGAGGGGGTGGGGGGCCAGGTACAGCTGGGCAGCCTGGGCTGGGAGGTTCCCTCCCCCGGATGCGTGGGCGGAGCTCCGGGGCGGGGCGGGGATGCCACGCCGGCCCTCCCCTGCCCCCTCATTGGGCGAGTCCGGGCATCAGATGGTCCTTGGATCCGAAGGAAGTCGGGGGAGAAGGGTGGTGTCTCGGGCGCAGCTGCGCCTTTGCTGAAGGGGAAGGAAGAGCCCTGGGCCCGCACCCGGGTGGGTTGACTTCCTGAGAGCTCATGCCACCCTGGGTCTCTAGAAAAGCAAATGGAGACGTGGTTCTGGCAAGGCTCTTGCCGCTGTGAATGCTGTGGCTGTATCAATTCATTTCTTCCTCACAGCAAATCCGCAACGTGGGTCTCGTTATCACCCTATACTACAGATGAGAACACCGAGGCACAGAGAGATAAGTGATTTCCGCAGGTTCACAGTATGGAAGTGGCAAGGCTAGGATTTGAACCCACGGTCTGGCTCAGGGTCCCGGCTGTTACTCAGGACGCTCCACTGTCTCTTTAACTGCATTTTAAAACCAACTATTCCCCGCCCAAGAGGCGTTTGCAGACCACACCCCGTCCAGGCTGGCTCTCATCAACCCCGGAAAAAAGGTTGTGACTTCTGTCCAGGCAGAGCCCTCCTGCCCACCTGGACACCTCTTCCCAGCCCAGGGCCTGCTTCCTGTGTTGTTCCCAAAAGAAAATTTTTTTAAAGCACAATTGCCATTCAGAGTGAACATGGGAAAAGTATCCCGGGCCTCCCACTGGCTAGAGCCAGGATTTAGTGCAATTCACGAATGGCGGAGGTCCTCGTTTCTTTAAGGGGGGCAGGTCAGGGACTAGGGGGCTGGGCGGTGGGTGATCCGCTCTTCTTACCCCCTGGGAACCAGACATCACTCCCCCGCAATTCTTGAGGCTCTCTTTTTTTCCCCTGAGGCCCCAGCTCATCTTCTCTCATCTGAACCCTGAGAAAAAGCCTTTTTGACCCAACCTTAACTCTCACCATCTGCTGAAAATGTCCAGATTACTGAACATGGAATACGGACTCCCTTTCCCCAAGTGACTCATCCAGCCTCCTCATTGTTCCCAAGAATATCTTTCCAGAACACAAAGCAGATTAAGTCTCTCTCCTGATGAAAACAATTTAAAATCTGGTGGGGGCAGCTGCCCACAGGGTACAGCCCCAATGTCTTGGGATGTCACATGAAACCCTCCACAGCCTGGCCCAGCCTACTGGCCTCTGCCTACTTGATCCAGCCAGAGCAGAAGCCATCATCGTGTCCAGGCATCGGTTAAGCTGCTTTCCCTGCTCCGTGACTCCTCAGTCTGGTATACAGCTCCTGTTCATCCCTCAAAGCCCCATTTGAACATCTCCTTCCAGGTCTATGCTCGGTTACCTCTCTTCAGGGGCAAACAACAAAAAGCAGCATAATCTGGCACATACCCCTATCATGTCCCCTCATATTCATGTTCTCCCTACTATAATGAGATGCTTAAGGGAAGGTGGCTTCATCTTCATATTTCCAGCACCGGTACCAGCAATGCCATTCCAGTCTGGGAGAGAGAAACATACTGAGCCAATAATACATATTCACTTAATGGTGTGCATGCGTGTCTCCAGTTAGCGTGAGCAGAGAAAGCATCCTGAGAGCAATATGGCACGTGGGAGTCTCCCTGTGGCAGGGCGGAGACCACATTCTGGGCTCGTCTTGCCCAAGGAGGCCAGGGAGTCAGGCATGGGGTTTGGGCCGCTGAGAGGTTTTCAGGGACCTGGTGAGCTTGAGGGCTTTGCAGATGGGTGAAAATAAAACTTTCCCCCGGCCCACCTTCCCAAAGGAACTCATTCTGCCTCCTGATTCATCTGCCCTAGACTTTCCCACTGAGGCTCAGTTCTGGTCACTGGCGTCTGCCTCCTGACTGTGCAGAAAGCAGCCCCCGGCGCCCTACTCAGTCCATCACAGGTAACTCAAGCTCATCTCCAACTCTATCTTCCTCCACTGGCAGCATCTTCCCCACCTGCGGCCTTCACCCCAGAGCCTTCTGGTCTACCTCACTGGACAGCCCACAGTACCATAGGAAATACTGGCGTGGGAGCCAAATCAATCTGAGTTTAACTTCAGACTCAGCCAAGTCTCAGCGGCCTCATCGGCAAAGAGGTGGTAACAAACTATCCCTGATGGTAAGTCTGGGAAGTAGATAATACATGTAGAGTCTCCACGAGCAAACAGTAGGTGCACAATATATGGTAGCTCTGGGGTGCAGCGGCCCCCTTGCTCTTCCCTTCATGTTGGTGAACATAGTTATTTACAATGGGCTCATGGACCTCTGAGCAGTAGCTCAGGAGGGGAACATCCAGGTCACCACAGCACGAACACGCGGGATGGGGAGCAGCCCTGAGCAGAGCAGGTACCAAACCCTTTCTGTAAGGAAAAATAAAGTTATACATACACCTGAATATACCTGGAAAACACCTGGAAGGATAAATTGCAAAATATTAACAGTCACGGGGCTAGGAGAGGTTTTATTTTTGTTGTTGTTGTTGCCTGTTTATCTACTTTTTCTCCCACCACAATAAGCATGCATTGAGTAACAATAAGGAAAAAAATTAAACCACATATGGTGGAAATCTGCATGCAATATGGGCCTTACATTCAAAGCACCATCTGGGATTTGCGTGTCAAAGAATCCTGGTTTACAACTGCAGATGGCCAAAGCCTCCATGTGGAAGGAATTAGGGTCTCCACCCTCGGAAAGTCCTCCGTGGAGAAAAGCAAACGCCACCCTCAAAGGAGAGGTTCCCACCGACTACCACTTACTAGAGATGTTTTGCAAATTTGACAGCACTCTTGCTTAAAATAAGCTATCCATTTGCTATGCAGTATTTCGGATTTTTATTTGTGATGTGAAGTTACGTTTTTAATCCACTTGGTGAGCTCTTGGTTTTAAAGAACGCTCTAGGGAAGCTTCTAGAAAACAAAGTCATCTCTGCAGTTCAAACTCTCCTTCCCTGAATCTTACTATTTTACACATTTTTTTTGGCACTTTAGCTGGTTTTCTTGCAACAAGAAATGCTTCCACGTGCTAATAATAAAAACTGGCTCTATTAGGACGAATACCACCCCATTGCTTTCGGGAGAAAACTCAGAAGCTGTGACTGTGTCCTTGGCATTGACACCCTGGAAGGCAAGGGAAGTGGTGACATTTCTGTGTCTCTGAAAAGCATATGAAGCAATTTTATGGGGTAGTTTCTCATGAGACCTCTTAGAGTCAGGGTAGTAGGCTAAATTAACTCTTGAGAGCCCTTTCAGTTCTGCAAGTCTATCAAATTTATTGACCAGATGCTTGGCTTTTTTTTTTTAAGTTCCTTAACACTCTACAAAGAAGAGGCTGGAGAAATATTAGGCCTGAGCTGCCTAATGGTTAACAGAAAAATAAGCCATGTTGAGGTGCCAATGATTCAAAATAAGAGTTGTAAGTGGTACTAAATATAATCTCTTTACAAGACAAAGCTATCCTCAAACTAAGAGACTTAAAATCTATTTACAAATAAAAATTTTACAGTGGAAAGTACAGCTGATCCTTGAACAACACGGGTTTCTACTGTCTGGATCCACTTATATGTAGTTTTTTTTCATTATATAATACTGTAGTTCTATGCAACCCACAGTTGGTTGTGTCCTCAGGTGTGGAACTTCAGATCCAGAAGACCCCAACTGCAAAGTTATACTCAGATTCTCCACTGCATGAGGCCGGTGCTCTTAACCCCCGGGTTGTTCAAGGGTCAACTGTAGATAGTTTTAGGGTTGGTTAATTCTTTTGTGCAATTACATCTCCAATAACTCAGATTCTTTTCGTCTTTCTATTCTGTCTGTGACATTTTGTTCTCCTCATGGTCACAAGATGGCTGCAACAATTTAGAATCGTAAGTCCTCAAGCAGAAACATTCAAAAGCCAATTATGACATCAATCACCAATGTGCAGAATGGATTTATCATGTTGGCTTAAATGAATCATGACTCCCTCCCTCCTTTGAAACAATGGTCTTGACACTTGAACAAAATCAGGGTTTGGTTAGAAGGAGAAAGGAAAGGCTGGAGGGTGGGCAGTCTACTGCCCAGAGCTGTTACCAAGATGGAGATGAGAAGTATAACTGACAACACTAAATGCTAGCAGATGACAGAGAAATTCACTTATGATTCTGGGAGAGAAATATTTCAAACCTGAAAATCTATATACCTAGCCAAACTCCAATCAAATAGGAGATAAAATAGTTTCAGGTAGGAAGATATCAGAAAATTTATCTTCCATAAACCTTTTCAAAAGTTAAAAAATATTTTGAAGTTGCATTCCATCACAGCAAATAGGAATCCAGGAAGAAGAATACCTATGATCCAGGAAAAGTGAAATTAAGTCAGGAGCGTAACCAGAATGAATCTTAGCCTGAAACTCTGCAACGGGTCTGGGAAACAACGGGTCAAAATTAAAATGAGCAGTATCAAAGGACTCCACCATGCATGTCTTCAAATGCAAGTGGGTTCCATTACATAATCCTATGATTAGGAACATGGAAATTTTCCCCCCAATTTTTAAAAATTGGAGTATAATTTATTTACAATGTTGTATTAGTTTCTGGTATACATCATGGTGATTCAGTTGATATATATATTTTTTTTTTCATATTCTTTTTCATTACAGGTTACTACAAGCCTTTGGATATAGTTCCTTGTGCTAGACAGTGGGACCTTGGGGCAGTAAATGTGTCACAGGAGCCTGGACCATCTACTCATACTAGAAAATGCGAAAGATTACAAAGATCCTTGGAATCAGGCCAACAGGATTAGGGAGTAAATGTGAAGAGGCTTTTATGGGCCAAAGACAGGACAATCTGAACATCAGTAGGAAATGAGATGCAATGACTTGAAATAAATCAAATACAGGTTCATCATGATACTAAAAGAAAAAGAGACTCAGAGGTAACCATTAGAGGAAATCCACTCAACATTTTTAAAATTGGTAATTAAACAAAGTTTTAAGTAATTAAAAGTCAAGCAATTATTTCTGCTTTTCTTGTATTTGAGGATAACCAGGTAGTCAAAGGGGACACTTCTTCTCGTAGAAATTCCAACTATCAAGGGAATAAGGACCAAGAGCCCATCGCTACCCTTGATGAATCATAGGCTCAAGGTAATGGTCATCGGTGGATGCTGGAATCATTAAAAAAGGTACAACCAACTCAATAACAAAAAAATAAACAACCTAATCAAAAAATGGGCAGTAGACCTAAACAGACATTTCTCCATTGAAGATATACAAATGGCCAATATGCACATGAAAAAAATGCCCAGTGTTGCTAACTACTAGAGAAATGCAAATCAAAACTACAATGAGGTATCACCTCACACCAGTCAGAATGGCCATCATTCAAAAGTCCACAAAAGACAAATGTTGGAGAGGCTGTGGAGAAAAGGGAACTCTCCTACACCGCTGGAGGGAATGCAGGTTGGTGCAGCCACTGTGCAAAACAGTTTGGAGATTCCTCAAAAGACTAGGAATAGACTTACCATATGACCTAATAATCCCACTCCTGGGCATATGTCCAGAAGGAACCCTATTTCAAAAAGACACCTGCACCCCAATGTTCATACCTGCACTATTTACAATAGCCAAGACATGGAAGCAACCTAAATGTCCAGTGACAGATGACTGGCTAAAGAAGAGGTAGTGTGTGTGTGTGTGTGTGTGTGTGTGTGTGTGTGTGTGTATATGTATATGTATATATGTATATATATACACACACACATATATATGTATATATAATGGAATACTACTCAGCCATAAAAAAGAATGAAATCATGCCCTTTCCAGCAACATGAATGGATCTGGAGATTATCATACTAAGTGAAGTAAGCCAGAAAGAGAAAGAAAAATACCATATGTGGAATCTAAAAACGAGACAAATGAACTTATTTACAAAACAGAAACAGACTCACAGGCATAGAAAACAAACTTACGGTTATCAGGGGAGAAAGTAGGGGGGAAGGGTGAATTGAAGTCTGGAATTTGCAGATACAAACTACTATATATAAAACAGATAAATAGCAAGGACCTACTGTATGGCACAGGAAACCATATTCAATATTAACTATATTCAATACCTTGCCTGTAATGAAAAAGAATCTGAAAAAATATATATGTATAATTGAATCACTATGCTGTACACCAGAAATTAACACAACCTTGTAAACCACCTATACTTCAATTAAAAAAAAAAAGATACAACCAGACATGATGTACCAGCTGGTGGAAGTTAACAAAACTACTTCTGAAGTGTTCTTGCCATAAAGTCTAATCTCAGTCTGAGCTAGTCTCTAATCTAACTACCAATTTACAGCAAGTACAAGGCAATACAAGGGAAAAACTTAGATGACTCCGTTGAGATGCAATTATTTAAATCCCAACCTGTGGAAACTCTACAAATCAAACAATGCTGTTTCTTCAACAAATTACATTGCAATGAGAAGAAAAAGAGGCGCGAGGAACATATAGATTAAAAGTCTGAAGAGGCATGTCTGCCAATCACAATGTAAGAGCCATATTTGGATCCTGATTTGAACAAATCAGAAAAAAAAATGAGACTAAAATATAACCATAACTGGCTACTAAGGACTTGCTGTTCTGTTTTCTAGATATGGTAATAGCATTGCAGGTATGTCATATTTTTCATCTTTATTTTTAAGAAATGCATACTGAAATATTTGCAGATAAATTGATAGAGCATATAAGATTTGTTTCAAAATAGTTCGTTGAGGGAATTGAGCGAGGATGTGGATTAAGTGAGACTGATGACGGGTTCATGGTGGAAGCTACGTCCTAGGTACAGAGGGGCCTCCTATCCCCTTCCCTCTGCTTCTGCGTATGTCTGGAAATGTCCATACTAAAAGTTTTAGAAGATAAAGTTTTAAGTGCGTTACCTAAAGCCAAAAACTAACCACTAGAAAATCCAAAAGTGAATCGTAAATACCCACAATCAGGTGACACAGGCAGAGGTGATGGGGGTTAGTGGAAGTACCCCCAGTCCCTCACCCATGCTCCAGAGGGGACCCCGACACCATCTATACCGGAGAACTGTGGCGCAGACACACATGGGTGACTTAGAACTGCGGCCATGAAACTACTAGAGACATGCGAAGGTGTTTATGAGGAGGAGGAAGAGGGGGCGTTCCCTCCTCATTTTATACTATTTTGTCTTGTGTGATGCTTTTCAGTCGAGCATGTATTACTTTTTCATTGTGGTAAAATAAACATAACATAAAATTTACCATTTTTACCCATTTTAAGTGTACAGTTCAGTGGCATTAATTGTCTTCACAATGTTGTGCGACCATCACCAGAACTTTCATTTCCAGAACTTTCTCATCATTCCAAACAGAAACCCATTAAACAGTAACATCCCCTATCCTTAAACCACTGTTCTATTTCCTGTCTCTCTGAATTTGCCTAATTTCAGTGCCTCGTGTAAGTGGAATCATACAATATCTGTCCCTTTGTGTCTGGGTTGTTTCATTTAGCATGCTTCCAAGGTTCATCCATGTTGTATCATATAACAGAATTTCATCTTTTTTTGTGTTATGATACATATAACATATTTACCATGTTAACAGTTTTTAGGTATACAGTTCAGTGGTATTAAGTACATTCACATTGTGATGTAACAATCATCATCGTCCATCTCCAGAAATTTTTCATCTTCTCAAACATAGATTCTAGACCCTTAAACAATGATTCCCCACTCCCCTGCTCCCAGCCCTGGAAACCACCATTTCACTTTCCTTCCCTAGGAGTCTGACTGCTTTAGGAAACTCGTATCAGCAGACTCATAAAATATTTGTCTTTTAGTATCTGCCTTATTTCAGTTAGCATAACGTCTTCAAGTTTCACTCATGTTGCAGCACATGTCAAAATTCCATTTCTTTTTAAGGTTGAATAGCATTCCTTTGAATATATATACCACAAGTTTTTTAATCCATTCATCTGTTGATGGACATTTGGGTTGTTTCCACCTTTTGGTTATTGTAAATAATGTTGCTGTTAACATTCGTGTGCAAGTATCTGTTCAGATTTTTGCTTCAAATTCTTTTGGGTGTATATCTAGCAAACTGCTGAATCATATGGTCATTCCATTTTCAACTTTTTGAAGAACTTCCAACCTGTTTTCCATGGCATTTTACATTTTCACCAGCAAATCACAAGGGTCCCCATTTCTCCTCATCCTTGCTATTTTCTGGTTTGGGGACAATAGCCATTCTAATGGGTGAAGTGGTGTCTTGTGATTTTGATTTGCATTTCCCTAATGACTGGTGATGTTGAACATTTATTCACTGGTTATTTGTATATCTTCTTTGAAATATCTTTTTTGGAGAAATGTCTGTTCAAGTCCTTTTTTTTCAAATACACATTTAGATCAAGCTGTTTGCCTTTTTGGTTGCTGAGTTATAGGAGTTCTTTATATATTCTAGATATTAATCCCTTGTCAGATATATAATCTGCGAATATTTTTCCCATTCCGTGGGGTGCCTTTTCACTCTGTTGATTGTGTCCTTTGATAGACAAAAGTTTTCATCTCGAGGAAGTCCAGTTTGTCTATTTTTTCTTTCATTGCCTGTGCTTTTGATGTCATAGCCAGAAAATTATTGCCAAATCCAATGTCATGAAGCTTTCCTCTTATGTTTTCTTCTAAACGTTTTATAGTTTTAGCTCTTACATTTAGGTCTTTGATCCATTTTGAGTTAATTTTTGTATATGCTGTGAGGTAAGAGTGCATAAGAGTATAAAGGAAGTTGTAGGGCAGAGAAAATATTGGCTTGGTATGTAAGAGTTAGATAAAGAGGTAGTTGGGGATATAGACTTGGGGTTGTTTGATTTGCATGGAAAAGATGTGCTCCCGGCCAAGCCCTTTGCTAGCTCTAAGAACTGGCTAGTTCTGGGAAGGGCAGTCTCTCCCAGAGTCTATAAGTTTAAAAGTTTAAAAATAAACATTTATAAAATGACATAAAATTATTTTTAAATGCTGTAAATAATTCAACAAGATGATGCTTATGTTTAAAAAAATTACTTTAAAAAAACAATTCTCAGAAGCTCACAGCTTTGAAAATCATACTGTTTTACCTTTTCCTCCGTAAGTTTTGCAATGACCTTTGGTTAAATTGTATTGGAAAGTCCCAAAGAGCCACTGACTTTATGGTCAACAATGACTCTCTTCCACAGTGCTCTGGACAACCTCAACCCTTGACAGAAGCAGGTAGTTTCCAGCCTGTTTGCTTCCAGGAAAGTTCAGCCTCTTGTTTGGTTCATGGGGAGGGACAAGAACAGACTGTAAGCCAGGTGCATGGTGCACACTAGGTGATGGGTGAACTCTGTCCAGTGTTTGGCTGGTTTGTTGACCATCAAATTCCAGGAACCGAGCAGATCCCATTAATTGTGGTGCTCGCTGGTGACTGGCTAGCCTGTCCCAGGATGCATGCAGGGAACACAGAAATGACATCAGCGTCTACTGGGCCTCCCCTGGCAGATCTCCCAGCTCAGAGAAGGACTGATTCTGCAAGTTGGTCCAAATTAGCACTTCCCTCCTCCCTCTTGAAGTCTCCAAGCCTGGACATTGAAGGTGATCTGGCCCTGGGAAGATACCAGCCACCCTCATAAGGTTCAAGGCCTTTTCTGTGGAACTACACCTCTCCATAGACCTGCCCTGTGAAATGCAACAACATCTTCCTCTTGGTGAGCACTTAAACAACTCTGTGTTACCATGTCATCCAAGTCTAAGAATAAAGTGGAACGGTGGGTGTGTGAAGTCCCTTTTTACAGATGTGCACACTGAGGATTGGTCAGCAGGGTTAAGGTTAAGGTAGAATTCAAACCCAAGTCTGGCTGGGCTGGAGGCTCTTCTCTGAGGTCCATAGACAGTCCCTAATTTCTAGCTCGCATTCCATTGCTCACATCCTCCCACACTCTGAGCATCTCCCAGGAGAGCAGTTCCCCAACGCCTGTAAGTCATGTCTCGATTTAACCCGCGGGGCCTCCTGCACTTGGGTACCAGTGAAGGGAAGCAAGGCCACAAGAGAAGGTCTTCAGTCTCTAAGACCTTTGCATCTGTGACCTCTGCTTCATGCACCCTTCAGGCTGCTCTTGGTAGCGGGAGACGGTAAAGTACTGAAAAGAATTCCAGACACCCTGTTCCCAAGCTCTCTCAGCAGAAGTCCCTTCGCAGTGCCTTCAGAAACTTGGAAGATGCAATGACTGCCTTTGAGAAGATTCATCAGTGGGATCGCTCAGGAAGCTTCTGCTTGCTGCAGGGCAACTTATGACAAGAAAAAGAGGGCTTGCATTCAGCTCTTCCTGAAACAGCTTTTAAAAAACGTAGGCCTGGCGTGGGTTTCATACATAGTACAGTGGCTCCTTCATTGTGATCTATTGAAAGTCAACCATTGACAGAAGGGTTTGTAAAAAACAAAACAAAACAAACAACAACAACAAAAAGAAATGTTGGAATCATCCCTGAAAGCCTCTTAAATTCTGGAAGACCAAATACGATTATAAAGGAAATCCACATTTTATTTCTGATAGCCTGAAAGAACGGTTTTGGGAGATCAAATTTATGACCCAGCAGAGTTGTATTTTGTTGGCTGTGTGTATTATTCTTTAGCTATGCCAGCTCCTTGTTCACCAATATGGCAAATAGTTTGAGGCCCAAAGGAAGGCAGCAATAAATAAAAGTTGAGAAACAGAGGGTTTCGGTTTTTGACTGCTGCCTGGCTGGGTGACTGGACAAGCCACTTAAGATCACTGGACATATTTTTAATTCATCCCTCCATTCTCTCATTCATTGGGACAGCTGAATATTTATTGGGTACCTTCTGTTCTGAAATGTACTGTGGGATTTTAATTTATGGAGGAGACACAGAGAGGCTGATGCGACTGAAAGAAGAATTTATTACACACATTTCCCAGGAGAGAGGAACACACCACTCCATGCAGGGCTCTGGGGGAGGCTTAGGATGGTCAGGAGGCAGGAGACAGGAGTGAGGGGAAGGCCCGACTCAGAGCTTTTGCTGGGGCTTCTGCAGGAAAGGCCAGGCGGGGTGGGACTGAGCTTAGGATCAACTGGAGTGAGTAACTCCAGTGCGCTTCGGACAATACGAGTGGTCTCCAAGCGCCTGGTACCTGACCCTGGGAAGATGCAGGGCAGAGAAAGCATTGGCTTGGTGTGTGAGAGTTAGATAAAGAGGTGGCTGGGGGTATAGACTAAGGCTTGTTTGATTTGCATGGGAAAGATGCGCCCCCGGCCAAGGCCTTTGCCAGCTCTAAGAACTGGCTAGTTCTTGGGGGGGGGCAGTCCCTCCCAGAGTCTGGAAGACCTCTGAGTGCCAGAGGGTCAAGAATGCATAAAGTAAGAAAATACAGCTAATAGGAGTGATACCAGCAAGACGGCAGAACCGTTGTCCCTCAAAGAAACATTAATTTGAACAACCATTCGCACAGGAAAACACCTTCACGACAGCTGAGGAATCCAGGGAGTGTCTGCAGCCCCTGAGAAGAGCAAAGAAATAAGAAAAGGTGCCTTGAGGAGGGCAGGAAGGACAGTTTCACGTTACCTGCGTGCCATGGTCTGAATGTTTGTGCTGTCCCCAGATTCATATGTTGGAATCTAATGTCTGCTGTGATGGTATTAGGAGAAGGGCCTCTGGGAGGTGGAGCCCTCACACATGATATTAGTGCCCTTATAAGAGGATGTCCTATCCCCCTGGCCCTTTCCAGCATGTGAAGACACGGGGAGAAATCAGCATTCTGCCATGCAGAGAGGGTCTTTACCAAAACCCAGTTGCGCTGGCACCCTGATTTTGACTCACAGCCTCCAGGACCATGAAAGACAAACTTCTGTGTTTATAATCCACTGTCTGTGTGTTGTGTTATAGCAACCTGAATGAATACTCCACTGCACCACCCCCACCCCAACCCCTTATGGCGCAGCATGGGGAAAGATACCCATTTCATGGAGGAAGTAGAGTAAAATGAGCGCCCGCCTTGCTGTGGACCACAGCATCAACCCTGTCCCAGTGAGCCCTGGTGCCAGGCTGGCCTGTGTGTCCCTAGGCTCCAGGCCTGCCCTGTGGACCCAGGCTCCAGGTCAGCCCCCACAGACTCAGGCTCCAGGTGCATCACCACAAACTCAGGCTCCAGGCCAACTTAGCATCAGGCCAACCTCCATGAATCCAGGCTCCATGACTACCCCTGTGGATCCTGGTGCCAAGCCAGCCCCCAAAGACTCAGGACCAGGTCTATCCCTGTAGGCCCAGGTATCAGGCCCATCCCAGTGCCAGACTGGCCTGAGGACTAAGACTCGAAGTGCACCCCAGCACCAAGCTGGCCCCCACAGACCCAGGATCCAGGCCCACACCTGTGGATCAGCCTCCAGGTCCACCCAAGTGTACTCAGGTACACCCCTCTAGACCTAGGCACCAGCTTACCCCAGGGGACCCAGGTGCCAGGCCCACCCACCCACCAACCTAGGCAAAAGGCTAGCCCTCTGTGGACTCCAATAGCAAGCCAGCTATGGAATGCATGTGAAATTTCTAGACAGATTGACTGGTGAAGAGCTTTCCCTGCCAAAGCCAGTCTGTAAAGACTGGAAGAAGTGACTACTTCAAATGCACAGACGTCAACACAAGGCGACAAAGATCATGAATAATCAGAGAAACATGATACCACCAAAGGAACAAAATGAAGCACTAGTAATAGATCCTGAAGTGGCAGAAATCTATGAACTGCCTGACAAAATATTCAAAACAATCATCTTAAAGGAGCTACAAGAGAACACAGATAAGAAACTCAACAAAATCAGGAAAACAATACAAGAACAAAAGGAAAAGTTTAACGAAGAGATAGAAACCACAGAAAAGAACCAAACAATTTTTGGAGCTGAAGAAGCAAGAGAAAAGTGACTTGTCACATGCGAGGGAACCCCTATAAGGCTATGAGTGGATTTCTTACCAGAAATCTTACAGGCCAGGAGTGAGTGGAATGATATATAGAAAGAGTCAGAAGAAAACACTCCCAACCAAGATTACTATGCCCAGCAAAGCTGTCTTTCAGAAACGTGAAAGAGATAAAGACTTTCTCCAACAAAAAAATTATTTTAATTTTTAAAAGCTGAAGTCCATCGCCAACATACCTGCCTTACAAGAAATGGTAAAGGGAGTTCTTCAGGTTCAAATAAAAGGACACTAACAACATGAAAACTTATGAAAATATAAAACTCACTGTAAAGGAAAGAATATAGTCAAATTCAAATACTCCAGTTCTGTAATTGTGGTACCTACATCACCTTTAACTCTAGTCTAAAAGTTAAAAGACAAAGTATTTTTTAAAAACTATGGCCACAATAATTTGTTAATGGATACACAATGTTTAAGAATTTAGTGACATCAAACATAAAATGTGGGAGAAGGAGAAGTAAAAGTGTAGAGCTTTATATGTGGTTATGAGGTGGGAAGCCCCATAAAAAAGACTGGCAGGACCCCCAGGCAGGGCCACTACTAATCCTGCCAGCACCATCCAGTTCCCTGGCCCAAAGGCTCTATCTCACTTTTTGCCTCTGAAACGGCTTACCTCTAGGAAAGTGGAACTTACCCCTAAAATTCTATTGGTTCCCTGAGCTCACTCCTGATTGGTCCATTTCCCTCACTCCTGATTGGTTATTTCTCTCCCTCCTGATTGGTTTATTTCTACAAAGCTTGTTCCTAATTAGTCAACTTTTGTCATACTTCATTTGCATATGATGTTGCAAAGTGTAAACTGGCAGCCTATAAAAGCCTGTGTAAACATGCAGATGGGGTCCAGAGCTTGGAGTGTTAAGTCCTCTGGGCCCGCTGGAGTAATAAACCTGAGTTCTCCAGTTCTCCGGGTGCTGCTTGGTCTCTTGCCAGGATCCAGGTTGCTGTCATAACCGAGCTGTAACACAGTTTTCTGCAACAGTTGAAGTTAAGTTGTTATCAGCATAAAGTAGACTGTAATAAATATAAGAAGTTTTACGTAAGCCTCATAGTAATCACAAAGAAAAAACAACAACAAAGGAACTACAAAGCAATAAAAATAATTAACAAAATGGCAATAGTAAGTCCTTACCTATCAATAATAACTTTAAATGTAAATGGATTAAATTTTCTAGTCAGAAGACACAGAGTAGATGAATAAAAAGCACAATTTAACTCCATGCTGCTTACAAGAAGACTCATTTTAGCTTTAAATACACACATAGGCTGAAAGTGAAGATGTAAAACAAGGTGTTTCATGCAAATGGTAAACAAAACAAAGAAGATGAACCTGTACCATGACAAAATAAACCTTAAGCAAAAAACTGTCCCAACAGACAAAGAAGGTCATTATGTAATGAAAAAGGAGTCAATTCATTAAAAGAATATAACAATTGTAAGTGTATATGCACTCACATTGAACTACCTAAACATACAAAACAAGTATTAATAAGCTGGGAGAATAAATAGACAGCAACAATAAGAAGAGGGGACTTAAATACTCCACTTCAACAATGCATAGATGGTCCAAAGAGAAAATCAATATGGAAACACTGGACACTTTAGATCAAACGGAACTAACAGATATAAACAGAACATTCCATCCAGCAGCAGCAGAATGCACATTCTTTGCAAGTGCATACACAGCATTCTCCAGGGTAGCTCATATGTTAAGCCACAAAACGCATCCTAACACATTTAAGAAGTCTGAAGTCGTATCAGGCATCTTTTCCAACCACAATGGTATAAAAGCAGAAAACAATAATTCGGAGGAAAATTGGAAATTTTACAAATATGGGGAGTTGACAGCATGCCTCTGAATAATCAGTGAATCAAAGAAGAAATTAAAAGGGAAATCAAAATTATCTTGAAACAAATGAAAGTGGAACACAACATACAAAAATTATGGGAAGCAGCAAAAGCAGCTTCAAAAGGAAAGTTTACAGAGATAAATGCTTACATTAAGAAAACAGAAAGATCTCAACTAAACAACCTAACTTTATATCTCAAGGTATAGAAAGAGAAGAACAAACTAAGGCCAGAGCTAGCAGAAGGATGGAAATAATAAAGATCAGAGGAAAATGAAGGAAATGGAGGCTAGAAAAACAGCTAAAAAGATCAATAAAACAGAATGGCTTTTTGAAAAGAAAAAACATTTGACAATTATTTCGCTAGGATAAGAAAAAAGAAAGAAGACTCAAATAAAATTATAAATAAATGAGGAGGTATTACAACTAATAACACAGAAAGGATGGTAAGACATTATAAAGAATTGTATACCAACAAATTGCATAACAGAGAAATGGATCAAGGTTTTACAACTACAACCTACCAAGACTGAAGAGGTAGAAAATCTGAACAAACCAACTTCAGGTAAGGAGACTAAATCAATAATCAAAAATCTCCCAGCAACAAAATCCAGGACCTGATGGCAAACATTTAAAAAAGAATTAATGCCAATTCTTCTCAAACTCTTCCAAAATATTGAAAAGGAAGAAACACTTCCAAACTCCTTTTATGAGGCCAGCATTACTCTCATACCAAAGTCAGACAAGGACGCTACAAGAAAAGAAAATTACAGGCCAATATCCCTGATGAAGATAGATGCAAAAATCCTCAACAAAATACTAGCAAACAAAACTCAACATTGTATTAAAAAGATCACACGCCATGATCAAATGGGGTTTATCTCCGGGATTCAAGGGTGTTTCAACATAAGCAAATCAATCAATGAGATATACCATAGTAACAGAATAAAGGATAAAAATCATGGTCATCTCAGTAGGTGCTGAAAAGGCATTTGATAAAATTCAGCACCCTTTCTTTTTTTTTTTCCCAGCACCCTTTCATGATAAAAAAAAAAACTTCTTAATAAATTAGATATAGAAGAAATGTACCCCAACATAATAAAAGCCATATATGACAAGCCCACGGTTAACATCATTGTCAATAGTAAAAAGTTGAAAGCTTTTCCTGGAAGATTAGGAACAAGACAAGGATGCCCACTCTCACTACTCCTATTCAACACAGTACTGGAAGCTTCACCCAGAATCACTGGGTGAGAAAAAGAAATGTAAGGCATTCAGACTGGAAAGGAAGAAGTAAAACTGTCTCTGTTTGCAGATGACATGTTCTTGTATATGGAAAACTCTAAAGATCCCACCAAAAAAACAAAACAAAACAAAAAAAAGCTGTTAGAACTAATAAATACAGTAAACTTATAGGATATAAAATGAACATTCAAAAATCAGTTGTGTTCCATACGCTAACAATGCACTACTCAAAAAATAAATTAAGAAAATCCCATTTATGATAGCATCAAAAAAATTAAAAACAGGATAAAAGGAACTGAAGAAAGCACAAATAAATGGGAAAATATACCATGTTCATGGATGCGAGAATTAATTAGAATGTTAAAATACTTACACTACCCAAAGTGATCTGCAGATTCAATGCAATCTCTATCAAACTTCCAATGATGTTTTTCACAGAAATAAATCAATCCTAAAGTTTGTATAGAACCACAAAAGACCACAAATAGCCACAGTAATCTTTAGCAAGAAAATTTCCTATAAATCTATAATAACTAAAGCAGTATGATACTAGCATAAAAACAGATATATAGACCAATGGAACAGAACAGAGAGCCCCAAAATAAATCCACATATTTATGGTCAATTAATCTTTGACAAAGGTGGTGCTTTGCCAACAGATGGTGCTGGGAAAACTGGATGTCAGCAGCAGAAGAATGCAACTGGATCCTTGCCCCACACCATATACAACAATCAACTCAAAATGGATTAAAGACTTAAACAAAAGACCTGAAACTATAAAAAACTACTAGAAGAAAACAGCAGAGAAAAAGCTTATTGACACTGCTGTAGACAGTGATATTCTGGATATGAACACAGAGCACAGGCATTGTCCCAGCATTAGTTTCCTGGCTTTATTTATGTGGAATGTTTGCACTGGGAGAGGCTGGGTTAAGGGAAAACAGGACCTCTCTGCACATTTTTTGCAACTTCCTATGAATCTATAATCATTTCAAAATAAAGTTTTTTTTAAAGTCACCTAAAGAACTTTGAAAACACACCAATGCCTATACCTCGAACCAGAACATCAGAATTAGAATCTCTAGGGGTGGGACCCTGGCAAATACGTATTTCCTGAAAGCGCCTCACTGAGAATAATGGGTAGGCAGGGCTGAGGACTGTGGTGCTAGGGTCTGGAGGGTGCTGTGTAGAGCAGAACGTGACCTTGGAACCTCGGGACTCCTGCCTTCCCCATCTGAGCATCCTCTTGGAGTTGGCATCTGGGGCTCCCCTCCCCTCTCTAGTCCTCCAGGGGAGAAGCAACACTGAGGCCACCTGGCTGGAGTAGGGGGAGTCAACCATGCTACCCCCAATGGACCCAAGGGGTGATGCTGCCTCGGGACTCTGGCTGGAACATCACACAGACCCTGGCTGGGGAGAAGCAGGCTTTGCCACGTCAGATCGCAAGGTCAACAGGTGCCCAGCTCATCTCAGGTGATGGGGTGTGCAGGGCTTCGGGCCCAGGCAAGCCACAGACCTGGCGGACAGTCGGAGCCAGACATGTGGGTGCTGAGGAGGCCGGGTCACTGGCCTGCCTTTTCTGTCCCCCAGACATCCGGGCTGCTGAGGGCATCTGTCAACATACAACCACAGCATGTAGAGAACCACCCACTTCTGTGGTGCCCAACCTGCACCGTCACCGCCCTCAACTCAGACAGCAACCCTAGGTCTGTCCCCTGTGCTGAGGATGGCAGCAGTGCTGTCCCTTAATATGAGTGTCACAAGCTGTAGCAATGTCTCCAGGGAAGCACTGACCCTTGAATCATACCCACAGAGGTACTGGCAGGACAGGCCGTCTAACTTGTGGGCCTCAGAGGAAAATGAAAATGCGGGGCTCCTTTTTGGACAATTATTTAAAATTTCAAGACAAGTAATAGTAGATTATTAAGCCAAGCACGGGGCCCTGGGTGAATGCACAGGTCACATGTCCACGAAGCTGGCCTGGGTCCTGGACAACAAAGTCGGATGCAGGGAGCACTGGGCCGTGAGTCAGCAGCCCCAAGTTTGTCCTCACCCTGCCTGCCAAGTGCTTGCTGTGTGACTATGGGTGAGTCACTTAGCATCTCTGAGTCATCTGAAAACCTAAGAGAAAGAACAAAGATATGAGGGAAATAAAGTTTCAAATCTAGTTTGCTATTTATAAAATCAATCTTCTAGGAATCAATATTTCTACAAATAGGAACATACCTGGCCTTGAAAAAGATTTATTTTCAGCCCACATCCATTCCTCCCCTGCCTCCTGCCAGCTGCTCTGCCAGGTTCTAGGGACGATGTTTTGGGACATTCACATCCTTAGGGGCCCCACACCCTCCAAATCCCCTTACCCAGAGGTGGGGTGACAATGTTAAAAGCAGAGTATATCCACCAATGGTGTCTTTCAAAGGTGTCGTCCTGTAATATTGTTCTAATATTGAAAGCTGTTCTTCTGGAATTGCCTTCAGAGTTAAGGGTAAACTACCAAGAAAGTCAACCCCATTGCAATGCAGTCACTTCCTTGTTGGGACCACTTACTTTGCTGTCTCGCTTGATTCTCCATCTTTAATAGTTTTCATTCAAAATGATTTTGGACCATTTCAAAAATTTAACCCACCCTTAGATAATTTTTTCTGAAACATAAGATATGTTGTGTCTTACACTTTGTCAAGTAGATTTTACCTAATTTTCCTTTGCTCATCAGGATAATACAAGTATTATTTTTATCTCCATCTTATGCATGAGATTTTTGTCTGTAGTAAAAATAGCCAAAGAAATCTACAGATTAGCCCTGGATTCAATTCTTTAAAATGCCAAAATTTTTTGAGACATAGCAACATCATAGGGCTATGTCTATAGTGTCTTAAGGTGGTAACTTCAAAGGGGAACCATTTACATCCAGTATGAATTCTAGTTGACTAAAATAGTTACGCCTTTTTAATCACGCTCATACATGAAGAATCCATTAGGTATGAACACATTTAAAATGCACTGGAATAGCTGTTTGAGAACGGTAGAATTCTTCCTTCAGGTGAAATCTTACACAGAAGTCCAGTATGTTATATAAAACTTGGGCTGACTGGATTAAAACAAGACAGGGCAGCCTGGCCACTCCCCACGTCCTTCTCCTCCCCATTGGCCCTGGTCCTTGGGACTCAAGGGCCCCTCGGAGCATGGTCAGAAAATCATTAGGTAATTTGCGCAAATGTATAGAAAAAAAAGTAGTTCTAAGATGTTAGGGAAAGTGGGGGATGGAGGAATAAATTGGAAGTTCGGGATTTGCAGATACTGACTTACTATATATAAAAGAGATAGATAACAAGGTCCTACTGTAGAGCACAGGAGACTCTATTCAATACCTTGTAATGGCCTATAATGAAAAAAGAACATGAAAAGGAATATTTATATATGCATAACTGAATCACTATGCTGTACACCAGAAACTAACACAACACTGTAAACTGACTATACTTCAATTAAAAATAAAGTAAAATGTTATGTTTGACTAAGGAAAGTTGCTTGTTGATTCAAAGAGGGAAAAAGTAGACAGTCAATGCAGCGAAGCAATAATTAGCGAATGGAAAAAAATGCAACCAATTAAAAGAAGAGTAATCACGTTTTGAAGATGAATCACATTGACATTCCTGGAGCACAAAAAGGATAGATAAAGGCGTTTGAAAATCTGCACAAATATCCCCACCCACGTTTCTGCTACAGCAGGGGTCACGTCAGAGACAACTTTGGGATTCTCCTCAACAAACGTGGTTCACGTTAAAAAACAGCAGCACAGCCTGTCGCAATTTGTGAAGAGAACAGCAATTTCTCATTCGCCAGGTCACTCCTTGCGGAGGGAGGGGGTGTGACGGGCAGCCCTAGCAGCCCAGGATCCACCGGTACAAGTGATCACTGATGGTTCCTTTAGAAGGTGAGTGTGTCGGGGGGTGAGACTCAGATTTGCCAGGGATCAGGACACTCACTGCCACCTCCCAGCTGGGCATTTGAGTCCCTGCAGAGATGTGGAAACAGCATGGTTTCATGGAAACAGCATCGTTTCAAATAGTCTGGGAGGGAGAAATCAAAAGAAACCTTAAGAGACCTACACATCCAATTAGATTAATTTGAAAGAGTGTCCGGGGCTGGGGTGGGGACTTGGGGAGGGAGAGTGTAGTTCTGGGAACTTGGCCCAGGAACAAAAATGTTGGCTGTCTAATTTGCCTGCAATGCCCATATGACCCCGGATGATAAAATGATGCACATGAGAGTCATTTACCTTGGGCCAAGTGCTTACTATGCATTCCTTCCTTTCATCTTCACAAGAGCCTTTGCTTGAGCCAGACACTAAGTCCCATTTCACTACGAGCCAAGGGGCCCGAGACCCAGGGAGTCGGAGGAGCCCAAGTCACAGGAAGTGGCAGGGCTGACGTGCTGGCCGGCTCCTCGTGACTCCACGTCCGTGCCCTCAGCCTGGGCACCACGCTGCTGGCTACGCTGGACGGGCAGACTCAGATATTGTGTCTAGTTCACCCTGGCGGGTGGAGGGCAGCCAAGTAGGAAGGCCGTCTCCCCAGCTTCTCAGCCCTGAGACCCTTTACAGCCCAGACCCGGAGGCTGGTTCAGGCCTGGAGCAGTGCCCCCACCCATCCTGGCTCGCACACCTTCTCCCTCTCTGCAGCAACAGGGACCCAGCAAGTTGCCTGGGGGAGCCCCCAGGGGCCACTCTGGGCCCCCAGGCCACCTCCCTTCTGGTTTATTTCCTCCTTGGCTCTTTCCAAAACACGTGGCAGAGCAAACAGCCTCGGAATTTCCTATGAACACATGGTGTTACTACTCTCTTCCTGCTTGAGGGATTCTGAACACATTTATCCACCTCTTGCAAATGCTACAGATAAGGCATGGAACGCAGATCTCACCCTCTCCCTCCCTTCCTGCAATTTTTAGTCCTCTTAAGACAGGAACGGGCCAGACCCCACCCGTCAGAGCTGAATGTGCTACCATAAAAACCTGAAAAAAATCCAAACCGTCTTGCCAATACCCTCAGAAATCGAGACTTTCCACAGGGAGTAGAGAATGTTCTGCATTCTGCTTTTAGGTGAAAAAAAAAGAAGAAGAAGAAGAAGAAAAGGAGGCAGGAAAAACAGTTCAACAAAACATTCATCTCTGTTCAAAGAATGAAAAAGAAATTCAGAGCAGCTTCGGGACTGGCTTCAGGGCTAAATGATGCTCACCCTTTGAGTCCCCTCTGTTCTCCAAAGCCCAGCAGTTAGAGATGAATTTTTCTTTACGTTAAAAAAAGACAAGGTCACAAGTAGGACCAAAATCAACACAGCCGAGGACGAGACATTAAACAGACCCCCAGTGGTAAGCGCTGATGTCACAAGCCTGTGGGGCTCCAGGCAGGAGAGGCCAAGCTGGACCCTGGAGGCAGATGGGTTTGAAGCCTTCCCACCCCGGCTGGCCCAGGACGGGGGAAGGGGTGGGGAGGGGGAGGGGGAGGGAGGAAGGGTGGAGTAAGGCTGGTACCATAATGCATCCTCACCGCTGGGCAAGGGGCAGAGGGGGCCTCCCCTGGGCTCCGACCACCAAGGAACAGAGCCCCAGGTCAGGAACACGGGCCACCCCGGGGTGGGGGCTGGTGGAGGCAACCACAGAACCAGGGAGGGAGGAACCAGAAACAATTCCCCTGACCAACGAAAGCTCTAAAGGACGCTCGAAATGCAGCAACAAAAACGCGCTCCCACGAACATCAGTCAACAGCGAGCCCTCCTCCCCGTGAGTGCACGTCAGGGAAGTCATCGCCGGGGCGATGCACCACGAGCACGGTTAGCTCCTGAGGACGTCACCAAGGCCAGGCAGGAAGGTTAAGGAGGCTGTATGGACCAAAACGAAGGAGCAGTGAGCCAAGAAGAGAGAGACAGGGAAAAGAACCAATTAGAAATCTCAGAAAAGACAAGCAATCACTGACACAGCAGGTTTTGCGGTATCATCTCCGTACAGTACCTGTTCAGCAATCCTTCGCACGTTGTCTCATGTTCAGAGCGTGAGCCAAAGATGCTTGGTTGTCAGAGAGTCTCAAGTGTGAGGGGTGAGCGGGGAGAGGGGAGGGAGAGGAGGTCAAGAATGGAGAGGAGGAGGGAGGCTGAGGAGCAGGATAGTGGCAAGAGATAAAAGTGGTGGCCCCCGCCCAGCACCAGTGTTAATTAACCTGCCTGGAGCTCTGCCCCGTTCTGCACGGCAAGGATCATGATGATACAGCCACGCATCACAGGGCCGTGGCGAAGATGGCGGGCACTCTATGTGAAGCAGTCTACCCCGAGTGAGAGACACTCATCAAGGAAGGAAAATACATCAACACTTGTTTAAAAAACATATTTTTAATTTTAAAAGAATCCTGGTGCCTTACACGTCGCCTTCCTCTGTAATCAGAGCAGTATATCCTCTGGACATTCTTGTCTGTCACCCATCCTGTCAGCAGGTGATTTCTGACACCCACTAACAGTGGCTTTTCTTGGAAGGAACCCGTGAGCGCTTTCCTTTGCCTCCACTGGCTGCCATTCCATGCACTCGAGTGGATCAGAATCCGAAGCCGAAGCCGAATCTGACGGCTGCAAGGATGTTTCACTCAGCTCCCTTGACAGGAGAAACACGTTTCAAGATGACTTAATCCTTTTATGTGCTGGTGTCTTCCTTCTAAGTGCTCCCTCTTAATTCGATAAAAACTTATCTGTGTTAATAAATGTCTGTGCCGGCTCCGGCCTGGGAGTTGGTTTCGCAGGCGGACACCCATCATCTGATCCAGGAGGCTCCTAGGGGGTGGAAGGGACGCTGGCCAACGGCGGGGAAGAGCTCACTTCCAGTACTGGCTGCCCTCGCCTCCCAGGAAGCTATGGCCCTGATTAAATAAGACACAGCAGAATCAGATCTTCCAATGTGAAGAGAACCAGAGACTCCTGTGCATGATTGCCTAGGGCAGCGTCGCTGACCTTGAGGAGAGAAGGGTTCAAGTGAAGAATTCCAGATACCCAAGGTGGTCTTGGCATCAGAATCCAAGAAACAACCTTAATATACGGAGATACCCTGACTGCCTTTCTCTTCTTTTTTTTAATTTAAATTTTAGGATTTTTGGGGGTGGTGGTGGGAAAGGTAATTAGATTTGTTTCTTTATTTTAATGGAGGTACTGGGGATTGAACCCAGGACCGTGTCCATGCTAAGCATGCGCTCTACCACTGAGCTACACCTTCCCGCCACTTTTTTATTTACCTACAACTTTTAAAAAATCATACAATGTTTCAAACTCCAGAGATAATAGATGTTAACACTTTGCCCCCAAATTTGCATCAAGTCAACTGAACTCTCTAAGAAATAAAATGTTATAGATATGACTAAAATGCCACCCCCAGACTTCCCCGACACTCTGTCCCCAGAGAGAGCGACTATCTTGAGGTTAGCATGCATGCTTTTTTTAAAATTATTATTCTTTACCGAAGTGTAGTTGATTCACAGTGTTAGTTTCAGGTGTACAGCAAAGTGATCCAGTTATACATATCCACACATATATACATATATTTTCAGATTCTTTTCCATTATATGTTATTATAAGAAATTGAATATGGTTCCCTGTGCTTTACAGTAGGTCCTTGTTTCTCTGTTTTATGTATAGTGACGTGTGTCAGCATCATGTTTTACTTGTATTTACTACACATCCATTAGGTAGCCGTAAACTTTGTACTGTTCTGTGTTTTCAAATTTACGTGAATGGTCTCCACACCCTTTCGCATCTTTCTCTTTTCACATGGTATTACGTCTCTGAGATTTTCCTTGTTTATTTTTGTTACAAATGGTTATAGGCTATCTACAATAAACCAGGCACCGTTTTAGGTTCTGAGGTAATAGGATTGAAAAAAAAGAGGGACAAAGACAAAGCTCCTTTCTCATGAGGCAAACATAAAAGTTGATAGTGAAGTAAAATAGATACAGCGATCTCTATGAAATATTGTGTATATGAGAAATATACCACAGCAGTGGGAAGTGCTAGGAAGAACATTTATGGGCGACAAAGGGACCAGAAGCACGTCTGGGTGGGTGAGGAGCATGGCTGGCAATTCAGACAGATCACGAGCTCCTGGTTGCACACCGTGGGTGTCATCCCTGGTGACATGACTCTGCGGTAGCCTTGCTCACGGCTCCTTAAAGAATTCCTAGTCCTACACATCTGAAAATACAAGAGCACCCCACTTCCCTCTGGAACTGTATTGACGTACACTCCCGCCAGCAGGCTACTGGCAATTCCATTTCCCCACGTCCTTGCCAGTTCCTATCAGACTTCTAAACTTGGCCTTTCAGAGGGGTATAAAGGGTAACTTGTTGCCATTTGAATTTTTATTTCCCAGGTTATCACTCTGGCTGAGACGGCCACATTGGCCACTTGGGTTTCCTTTCTGGAGTGGTCTGTTCACATCCTTTGCTCATTTTTCTGTGGAGGTGTTTCTCTTAATTCTGTTCATTTCTACGATTCCTTTACATGGTGTGGATTAATCCTTTGCCACCTATGGGGATTAACATATGTTATCCCTCTCTGTGGCTTGTCTTTTTAATTTTGTCTGTGGTATCATTTGTGGTGCAGGGTTAATTTATCTGATCAAATGATCAAGTCTGTCATTTGTGCTTTTTTTTTCTAACAAACGTCCTCTTTCTCATTCTTTTTCTGGTGGATGTACTTGGGGCTTTTTGTTTCTTAAGAGCAGCTTCTGGAGATTGCCATTCTAAGTGAAGTAAAACAGAAAGAGAAAGAAAAATACCGTATGATATCATTTATGTGTGGAATCAAAAAAAAAAGAGAAACATTTACAAAACAGAGAGACTCACAGACATAGGAAACAAACTTATGATTACAGGTGGGGGGGAAGGGATAAATTGGGAGTTCCAGATCTGCAGATACCAACTGCTATATACAAAATAGATAAACAAATTTATACTGTACAGCACAGGGAACTATATTCAATATCTTGTAGCAACTTATGGTGAAAAAGATAACAAATATGTGTATGTTCACATATGACTGAAGCATTATGCTGTACACCAGAAACTGATACAACATTGTAAACTGACTATACATCAATAAAAATAATACATATATATATATATATATATATATATATACAAAAAAAAAAAAGCTTCCCTAAGCTGTCAGAAAAGCATTGTGGTGCACTGCCTTCTAAACATTTCACAGCTTTTCATACCGAGTCTGTAATTAGTGACTGAAGTAAGATAAAAGCCTATTTTTCTTTTTCTCTGCAGAGACAGCCAGTCGTCCCAGCGCTGTGCACTAAAGAGTCCATGATTTCTCTGGTCATGGATACTGAGACCTCTGTCGAATGCCAAGTTACCAAGCCTGGGGTCTGTTTCTGCACTGATCATCTGTCCCACTGGTCTGTTCATCTGTCCCTCACTGTCTGTCTTTGTCGTCACAGCTTCACGCCAGGTCGTGGTATCTACAGCCACCCCCACCCCCCGCCCTGCCACCGCTCTTCCACAGAGCTACCTTTGCTATTCTTGGCCCTTTCTACCCGACCATAGTAATTTTAGGATCAATTAGGGAAATTCCCAGTCAGGAGCAGAATTGCATCGCATGTGGAGATTAATTTAGGAGAACTATTAACTTCACAATATTGAGACCTTTCATCATGAGAGTATCTCTTCACTTATTTAAGTCTTGTTTGATATCTTTTGATAAATTTTATGATTTTTATAAAGACCTATTATTTTTGGCACATCATATCCTATTGCAATTTTGTGTTGCTATGGAAAATATCGTCTGTGATTGCACTTACTAATCGCTGATCGCAGACGTGTAGGAGAACTTTTAAGTTTTGCATGTAGGTCCTACGTGCAGCAGCCTCGCTGAATTCTCCCGTTAGTCTGTCTGCAGTTTAGTTAATAGTCTAAATAGTTTAGATACCAGGACTCCTCTAACAATTTACCTGCAGGTAAACATGCTATTTTGAAATATTACTAGTTAGGAATTTTTTCTTTTCCAATCATTATAGTTCTTTTTCTTACAGCTAGAATGTCAAGATTAATAGTAAATACAACTTGTGATGGTAGATACCCTCATCTTGCTCCTGGTGTAACAAGGAATGCTTCTGACATTTTACCAACGAGTATAACGTGGACTGGAGGTTTTTGGTAGGCTGTTAGGTTAAGGAAGTCCCCTTCTATTCCCAGTGCACTAAGCATTTTCATTAGGAGTGGGTTTTAAATTACATAAAATTTATTTTCTGCATCTACTGAAATGATTATTAAAGTAGCATATTCTAGGAAAACTGAAGAACTGGTATTAATGTATTTTGTATTTTGCACGTTACTAGATTTAGTTTGCTAATATTTTATTTAGAATTTTGTGTCAATATTCCTAAGTGAGACTCTTTGATGATTTTCCTTCTTACTCTTATCTCAGTTTTGAGATCAAAGTTATACTAACCTCATAAAATGAGTTTCCTTTTTTTCTATATTCTCCCTCTGTGCCAGTCTAACCATGATCAGCAAGAGCACGAGAAAACCCTTTAAACCATTGCACAGTTAAGCACTTAGAAGCACTTTACAGGTATCAGATGGTCACCATTGATGACAGTAGGGTCCTGCTAGGTTACAGGATTTTTAAAAATCCAGTCTGAGCCTCTATATTGTAACTGATGGAAAAAGACATTAAAATGTATCACAACCTAAAATATTTGGATTTACATGTATCACTCTCATTTTTCATCACATTCATTCTTACTTGAGACAAATAAAAGCTGAGAGAATTGCCAGCACATGGACACTATAGGAAATATCAAAGCTACCTCCTCAGGAAAAAGGAAGTGATACCAGTGATACCAGTTTGGATGCACAGAGGAATGAAACGGGCCGTAATAGGGGGGAAATGGGTGCGTGTAAAGGGGTTTTACTCATGTTTTAAATTTCTTTCATTGATAACTGACTGATTAAAAGAAGTGACAGCATATTGTGTGGTTTATAACATATATATGGCAGTTTAGAACAGCAATAGCTTATAAAGGATGGACAAGGGAACCCTGATGTACTGTTGTTAATTCCCTGCACGGTACATGAAGTGATTTAATATTATTTGAAGATAGACAGTTGTAAGTCAACAATGTACATTTTAAATCCTAGATCAACCACCAAAAAAAAGGCATAAATAATAAGCCAATAGTGGAGATAAGATGGAATCATTAAAAATACCTAATCCAAAAGAAGGCAGAAAAAGAGAAAAAAAGGAGCATAAAAAAGATGGAATGAATAGAAAAGAGATAGTAAGATAATAGATTAAAATCCAATGACATAGTTAAATACATTAAAATATATATGTTCCAAACACCACAATTAAAAGGTGGGTGGAGGGTGGGGGTGGGGAGCAAGACCCAGCCACACATTGTCTATAAGAAATCCACTTTATGTATAAAGACACAGGTAGATTAAAAGCAAAAGGATGGAAAAGATATTGCATGCAAACAGTAATCGAACTAATCTGGCATGGCTATGTTGTTACAAAACAGCAAAACAGTAGATTTAATTGGAGGAAATATTATCAGAGATTATATGAGCTAAAGAAGAACATCTCATAATGATAAAGTGGCCAATTCACTGTGAGGACATAATAAAATAAGTATGAATGCACCTAATAGCAGAGCTTCAAAATACATGAAGCAAAAATTAGTAGAATTGAAAGGAAAAGTAGACAAGTACACAATTATAGCTGGAGATTTTAAGACTCCTTTCTCAGTAGTTGCTAGAACAAATGGAAAGTCAGTAATTATCTTGAACACTTAAAAATGCTTTTGACCAATCTGACCTAACTGAGCAGTCAGAGGATGCTCCACCCAACAGCAGCAGCATTACACATCATTTTAAAGGATACACAGGTCACTCTCCCAGATAAACCTAATTCTGGGCCATAAGTCTCAATAAATTTAGAAGGATTGGAATTATGCGAAGTATACTATCTGAACACAGTGTAATTTCATACTGCTAGAAATCAATTACAGAAATATATTTGGAATATGATCAAATACCCAAAATGTTAAGAACACACTTCTAAATAATCCATAAGTCAAAGAAAAAGTGTTCTGAACTGGATGAAAATGAAAACACAACATAACAAAATTTATGGTATACAGCCAAGTCAGTGGTTAGCAGGAATTTGTAGCATTAGATGCTTATATTAGGAAAGAAAAGTCTCAAATCAATTAACTAAGTATCTACCTTAAGAAAGCAAAAACAAGACCAAATTAAACTCAATGTAAGCAAAAGGAAAGAAATACTAAAAAAGTGGACACCCATGAAATAGGAATTAAAAGGAAATTTTAAAACAATTAAGAAAATCAATAAAATCAAAAGCCAAACATTTTTAAAGATCAGTAAATTGGTAAGCATTTAGCCAAACTGATCGGGGAAAAAAAGACAAATTTACCAATATCATGAATGAAAGAGAAGCCATCACTATAGATTCAACAGCATTAAGGGAGAATAAGGAAATATTATGAGCAATTTCATGCCAATATATTAGACAACTTAAATGAAATAGACAAGTTCCTTGGAATATACAAACTGCCAAAGCTCACTGAAAAACAAAGATAACCAGAAGAACCCAATATTCACTTGTTTTTAAATTAGGTTGTAGATATAACCCTTCTCACAAAGAAAACTCCAGACCCAGATGCTTCACTGTGAACTTCCCTACATTTTAAGGAAAAAACAGTATCCAGACTACACAAACTTTATCTACCTCATAAAGGACATGTATGAAAATCTATAACTAATATCATCTTTAATGGTGAAAAACTGAGTGCTTTACCCCTAAGCTTGGAAACAAGACAAGAATGTTTATTCTTACTACCTCTATTCAATACAATATTGAAGGGAAGGAAATTAAGCAACAAAAAGAAAAAAATACATAGAGACAATATGATCATCTATGGAGAAAAACCTGAAGAATCTACTACAAAGTCTTGTAAATAAGACAGTGTGGTATTGACAGAGGATAGACTGTATATCAATAAAATGAACAGGGACTCCCAAAATAGACCTACACATACATGGTCAACTAAGACGAAAGTACCATGATAATTCAATGGGAAAAGATCGTCTTTTCACCAAACTGTGCTGTAGTAACTGAATATCCACATGGAAGAAAATGAAACTTGACACTTACACCTTACACAAAAATTAACTTCAAATGGATTACAGACCCAAATGTAGATCCAAAACTATAAAATTTCTAGACAAAAACGTGGTAAAATGTTTATGACATGGAGTCAGGCTAAGACCTTTTAGGTAGACCCCCCCAAAAGCAGAACCATCAAGGAAATACTTGAAAAACTGGACTTCATCAAAATTTCAAAATTTTGCTTTTCAAAAGACAGTGTTAAAAAATTAAAAAGCAAGCCACAGACTGGGGGAAATACTGATAAAACGTGTATTTGTTCCTGACTTAAATTCAGAATACATAAAGAACACTGATAATTCACTAATGAAAAAAATAATAAGCCAGTAAAAGTGGGAAACAAGTTGAACAGACCCTTTACAAAAGAAAACATATAAATGGCAAATAAACAAAGGGAAATATGCTCAACATCATTAGTCACTAGAGAAAAGCAAATTCAAACCACGAGGAGATACCACCAATGACACGCCCCTACTATGATGGCTGAAGGTAAAAGTACCAAGCACAGTGCAGTAGGCTGACTAGTGACCTCCAAACACACCCAAGCTCTAATCACTGGAACATGTCAATATGTTATGTTGTTTAGAAAAAGGGGCTCTGCAGGTGCAAGTGAGGGTACGGATGTTTGGATGGGGAGATAATCCTGGATTTTCTGATTGCACCCAATTTAATCACGAACCTTTAGAAGTGGAGGAACTTCCCTGTTGTGATCAGAGAGAGATGCAATGATGAAAGGTGGGTTAGAGAGATACGATGTGGCAAGATGTGGACCCACCATTGACAGGTTTGGAAATGGAGGAAGGGGGCCAGAAGCCACGGCAGGAATGGCATCCATTTAGATCCAGCAAGAAAATGAGCAAAGAAGTGAATCCTCCCCGAGTGCCTCCAGAAAAGAACACAACCCATCAACACCTTCATTTTAGGTTTAGTGAGACTTCTGATCTAATAACTTTGTGGTAATTTGTCATGGGAGTCCATGCTCAGGGCTGGTAAGGATACAGAACATTTGGAATCCTCAGACATCACTGGTGGAAATTCCGAATGGTTCAACCACTTTAGAAAATAGTTCGGCAGATTATTGTAAGTTAAACATAAACTTAACCATGTAACCTAGCAATGTCATTCCTAGATATTAGCCCGCTAGAAATGAAAACATGTGTCCCCACAAAGCCTTTTTATAATGTTCATGGCAGCTTTATTCATAATAGCTAAAAACTGGAAAAATTCAAACATCCATCAACTGGTAAATGGATCAAGAACATGGAATATCTATCACCAGTAAAAAAGGTAGGAACTACCGGTGTACATCACAACGTGAACAGATCTCAAAAGGCATCACGGGAAGTGAAAGAAGGCACACCCAGCATTCAGGCTGTATGGATGCCACGTACCACGTACAGGAAATTCTAGAATTCTAGAAAAGTCAAACTATAGTTATTGTCAGCAGCTCAGTAGTTATCAGGGGTGGATACAGGAGAAGAGAGCTGATGGTCACATTCTGCTCCATGCTTTTGGTAGTTATGTAACTGTCAACATCCCAAACTCACCAAATTGTATACTTTAAAACTGGTTAATCTGTTGTATGTAATTTGTGGTCATTACCTCAACTGAGCTGATTAAAAAGAAATAATGGGGATAAAATTCATTCATGGGGCATAATGCATGAAAAATTAAAAATAACCTCACCCTCCACTTGAATGTGTTGTGCTTAGTAATATATTTGAATTTATTTTCATTACGCTTATTTGTACTTTCTATCCATCATGAGTTTTCTTTGTTTTTTTCTCTTTGCCTACCTTCTCTTGAAGTAATTAGATTTTCATTGGTCCCCCTTTTTCCCAGCTGTGGTTTAGAAGTTATATATTCTGATTTTACTATTTTGGTATTCACTTTTAATATTTTAACAGTCATATTGACTTAACAAGACCTAAAGGTAAATGACAGCTTTAACCTTCAGTGGGATAACACAAGTATCTTACAACCTCTTAATTCTTACCCCTGATACTTTCTGGCCCTTTACTGCGATCGACTGTTTCAATTCATCTTGTCATAGCGCCCAGATAATACTATTGCTGTTCTGTCACACAGTTAATGCTTCCCTTTGTATCATCCTTCCCTCCATTTCCTTCTTAGACACATTTTTTAAATAATTATTTTAATGAAGGTCTGTGAGTGGCAAATTCTCTACGTTATTTTTAACTAAAACAGTCTTTACTTGATCAATATTATAATTCTAAGACGATGTCATTTTATTAGCCTCAGATCTCTGTTGGTGCTGAGCAATCTACCGCCATTCTAATCTCTGTCACTCTGTACGTGATCTCTTATCCCTCTTTGCTTTGCAGATTTTCTCCCTTCGTCTAGTGTTTAATGGTTTCACTAGGAAGTATCCAGGTGTCGATCTTTTTTTCCCCTGACCCAGCTTGGGGTTCCTTGGGGTTCTTCCGTGGAGGGCTCATGTCTTAATCAGTTCAGAATTATCATCTTATTTTCTCTCAAGTATTTCCTCTAAATTTTTCTCTCTGTTATCTCCTTCTGGAACTCTTGCCACATTTGTATTGGACACGTTCATGCTCTTAAACTCTCTTTCACATTTTGCACCTCTCCTCTGTGCTGCGTTTTAGGTAATATCCTCTCATCTTTAGTGCGATAATTCTCTCCTCAAGAGAGCTAATATGGTATCTAGCCTATCCATTGAGTTTTTCATTCAATGAGGGTATTTCTCATTTCCAGAAGGCCTATTTCGTTATTTTTCAACCTACCTTCTTTATTTCTAGTGTCTTGATCTTCCCTCCAGGACTTGATTCCTTCCATTACATTTTTAAGCATTTTTCGCATTCTTCTTTTTTGCTCTCTGGTGGTGCCTTTTTTCTCTCAAGTTCATGGGCCTTGGATCCTGCTGTTTGTTGTGTCTGCTGACTTTTGCTCACAGTGAATTATCTCATTGTGTTTTCTCATTTTTTAAACTCATGAGCTCATCCTTAATGAGGCTCATTTTCTGAGAAAGCACAGCGAGGCCTGTGTGGCTGGAGCGTCACTGCTGGGTGACTCAGGAGGGCAGGCACTCCAGGGGTGTCCACTTTGGGACAGACTGTGGTGTCTGTTTCTCTGAGTTTCCTGAGCCTTGCAGAGATATTTACATGTTTTCTGAGTGGAGGAAAGACATGTTTTGGACCCAAAACCCAAGGGCAAGCCCAAAGCTTCATTTTCTCTAGGGAGACTGTTTCCCTAAACTCAGGCTGAGACAGTGTCTCTGTCTCCTCTCTGTGCCAAGAGACAGATTTCTTCTAATCTCCCTTTCCACCGAGTGTTCGGCTCTTCAAAATCCTGACTTAGGCTTCTCCAGATTCCAACACCTTGTCTCCTGTCTTCAAATGGTGTTACAACCCAAGCCTCGAGGTTTCCTGGGACCAAAAGTAAACCCCCAGGTCAGTTCATGGGCCCACGTTGCTCGGATTTTCAGTCCTCTCCTTGTTTCGGAGACTCGTGATCTCAGCGATGCGATTTTCAACGGTCATGTGTCTCCAGAACGTCTGTGTGTTTGTGACAGGAGGGATTTCAAGTCTCTTAGTGCATCGTCTTCGGGAACTAGAACTCTCCTTTGTCCATTTATTTACATGGCTGCCTCCCAAGAAATCTCATTTCAGGGTAATATTGTGAGTGTTTACACAGTTCCAAAACACATTAGTTAAGCTGAAGTATTTGGCCAATAATCCAGATGTTTTTGTCTACACAATGCCAAATATCCAGATGCATGCCCAATTCATCCGCTGTTTTCAAAATATAATAAACTTACATTATTAAGCACGTTGCTCTTTCACAAACCCAGGGATCCTGTGGGTATAATCCTGCCCCTCACTCATTTGCCAAGACTAATCATATTAAAATTATATTACAGTCATAGATTGCACTCAATCACATAGACGTAGGGTGCTATAATTCTTTTTCTGGTTCTGGTTATTCTTGATTTTTTTCACAATACAGTATTGAGGTCAATAAGCATTTATTAAACTCTTGGCTCGGGGTGAAAAGAATAGAAAACTACTCTCTCCTTTGGTGATATTAAAATCTAGTTATATTAATTGATTCACCCCTTCATTTAATCCTTTTTTATTGTGCAAACACCAGGCTCCTGGGGAAACAGTGATGAGTAAGGCAGACTCCCTGCCTTCACGAAGTGAACCATTTAGTGGGACACGGATGAACAATCACACAAGTAATATACAATAAAAATGGTCCTAAATGTCACACAGAAGACTAGAGCTGTGAAGAGGCGCCTACGTCTCAGCTTAGTCTAGGGAAGTAAGGGACAACCTCTCTTTGGAGTGACATAAGCCATGACCTGAGGGATACGGGCAGAGAACGAGGAAAGAATTTTCCAGGCTGAGGAACTGCGGGAGGTCTATGGGAGGACCTGAGTCAGAAGGAGCTCGGAGTTCAAGGGACATCAAGATTGCCGGGGTGGCAGGGAGTGTCAGCAGGAGGCTGGTGTGGAAATAAAGCTGCAGGAGGAGGCTGGCATCGGGTTGGGTCCGACTAGGACAGGGTTTGGGTTTTGGATTCTCTTCCAAAAACAGTGACTCCCTCACTGAGGTGTTGGCTCAGAGGGACCATGTGAACTGTCCCTAGCGGCTAGTGGGGGCGGGGCAACTTGGAAGGAAACAAGAGAGTCAGAGGGAAGAGGGGAGAGGCGTGGCAGAGAGTTGGCTGGCGTGACGCAGTTCAGGGCTGGGATGTGGGGATGGGTACCGGTCATGCGGGAGAGGAAAGTGTCATCTGGCAACATGGAGGTGCCATTATTCAGAGAGGGAAGCCTGGAGAAGAACCAAGTTTCTGGGGGAAATCAGTGCATTTTTGGACATGTTAACTTTGAGATCAACATCTGGGGGTTACCTTAAAAAGCATGATCTTGTTTATCACACTAATGCTTTGTGAGACACACAAATAGAAATGTCCAATGGACAGAAGGATGTGCATGTCTGGAGCTCAGAAGTGGCGGGTTGTGTGTCAGCGTGGGACTCGGTGACATGTAACTGTCCAACCATGGAAATGGTGAAGACGTGTGCAGAGAGACTGGACAGAAAGAGCAAGAGCCTTGGTCATGCAAGATAAGGGATCTATTTAAGAAAAAAAAAAAAGACCACCCTTATAGCACCTGCTCCCATCCCCCAGGGAGACTGGAGGAACCCCTGCCAGGAACCCACATCTCAGAAATAGTCCATTCTTATTTGTTGGAGACAACTTTTGAAATCTCTAGCTTTTGCTGGTTAGTAAGTTATAGTTAATTTCACTAATATCATTCTAAAATGACATCAAAACATTTTTCCTAGGGAATCCTCCTACATTGTTGGTGGGAATGCAGTATGGTGCAGCCACTGTGGAAAACAGTACGGAGATTCCTCAAAAGACTAAAAATAGACTTACTATATGACCCAGCCATCCCACTCCTGGGCATATATCCAGAAAGAACCCTAATTCAAAAAGACACCAGCACCCCAGTGTTCATAGCAGCACTATTTACAATAGCCAAGACATGGAAACAACCTAAATGTCCATCGACTGATGAATGGATAAAGAAGCTATGGCATATTTATACAATGGAATACTACTCAACCATAAAAAATAAAATAATGCCATTTGCAGCAATAGGATGAACCTAGGGAATGTCATTCAAAGTGAAGTAAGCCAGAAAGAGAAAAAAATACCATGTGATATCACTCATATGTGGAATCTAAAAAAAAAAAAAAAAGAAGACAAACAAACTTAAATATAAAACAGAAACAGACTCATAGACATAGGATACAAACCTGTGGTTGCCAGGGGGGAGGGGGGTGGAAAGGGACAGTCTGGAAGTTCGAGATTTGTAGATACTGACAGGTATATATAGAACAGATAAACAAATTTATACTGTAGAGCCCAGGGAAATATATTCAAGATCTTGTAGTAACTCACAGTGAAAAAGAATGAAAATGAATATATGTATATTCATGTATGACTGAAAAACTGCTATAAACCAGAAATTGACCCAACATAGTAAGCTGACTATAACTCAATAAAATTAATTTAAAAAAACTATTTTCCTCAAGGATTAGCTTGCATCAGCATTGAGATACTAGACTCACTGGTCTGACCTAGCATGAATGCTCTCAAGAGCAGAGGAATACACATCAAAAAGTCTACAGATAACAAATATTGGCAAGGATGTGGAGAAAAGGGAGCCCTCCGACACTATTAGTGTAGGGGATGTACTAGGTGCAGCCATTATGGAGAACAGTATGACGATTCCTCAAGAAACTAAAAATAGAACTACCATATGATGCAGTAATCCCACTCCTGGGCATATATCCCCCTAAAAAAAATATGAAAACACTAACTCGAAAAGATACATGCACCCGATGTTCATAGCAGCACAATTTACAACAGCTAAAATAGGGAAGCAACCCAAGTGTCCATCAACAGATGATTGGATTGAGTAGATGTGGTGTATACATATACAGTGGAATACTACTCAGCCATAAAAAAGAATGAACTTCTGCCATCTGCAGCAACGTGGATGGACTTAGAGAATTTTACACTTACTGAAATCAAAGATGAATACTGTGTGATGTCACTATCTATGAAATGCAAAAAATAATACAAATGAAAGTATATACAAAGCAGAAGCAGATTCACAGATACAGAGAACAAACTTGTGGTTCCCAGTGGAGAAAGGGGGGTAGGGACAAGATAGAGGTGGAGGATTAAGAGACACAAACTATATATAAAACAGGTAAGCAACAAGGATTTCCTGTGTAGAACAGGGAATTCTATCCATCTGTAATAACCTATAATGGAGTATAATCTGAACAAATACTGAATCACTATGTTGTACACCTGAAACCAATGTAATGTTATAAATCAACTATACTTCAGTTAAAGAAAAAAGAGAGAGCAACAGAATACAGAGGTTGCTGGAAGACGAGCCCAAGTCTCGGCCCACCGGCTGGAGGTTTCCCGCAGAAGGAAACGAGCTGCAGGTTTATGGGAGGCCCGAGGCTAGAAGACTGGGAAGACCAGGTCCTTTGCCAAAGAAGTGACTAGGAAGCATCCTCCAGCCTCTCGGGCTCTGTCGCCCACTCTCCTCCCAGGACTGGATGCGTATGTACACCAGGGACACGGGGGCCCTGCGGGCTGAGATGCCAGGAGGAATCCACATTAAGGAAGAAGCCACCAGACCTCTGGTTCTTATTGAGTGTCTGTGGAAGCTGATTTCTGGCATGAAGGGTGCCCACAGCCGACTCAAGCTCCCTGAATTCACACTAGACCCCAAATGTAGAGGCAGAGGGCTGGGCCTCTCTGCAGGGCCACAGTCTGCAGGGCCGCTGTGAAAGCCTGATGTTGGAGGGAGTACCCCTAGAAAGAGATGCAGAACCGCAAAGATTTTCTAACTTGGAAAATGTTCATGACGTAGTAAGTGGAGAATTCAGCTCATAAAACTGGATGTATAGAGCAGCCCTACTCCTATAAATAAACATACGCATCTCCACGTGCTGTGTGTGTGTTTGTGTGTGTGTGTGCGCGTGTACAGTGTGTGTGCGTGCGTGTGTGTGTGCCGACATTTAAAAGATGCTGAAGTCACACACACTAAAACACTAACGTTGGTTATCTTGCAGGGAGAGGAAGGGGGCTTGTAGGTGACGAATTTATTTCCTTTTCTCAAGCATTATTTTCCCATTTTCTACAATAAACACATATGACTTGGATCACTGTTTAAGATTATTTTTTAAAAGAGCATCTGGCAGATTTCTTATAAACAAGTATTAAAACCACAGTTTGGGGCTTGGGGGCCGAGTGGGGGCATGCTTCAGGGGAGATGTGTATGCTGTTTGTTGTTGTTTGTTGCTACCTTGCTTCACTGCAGTCCAGCTGCAGGCCGGGAGGTGCCCACTCAGTGCCGGATGATGCCACATCGCCCACCTAAAACCACATCAAAGGATCATTTTCTGCGTTGTCACTCTTCACTTGACTCACCATAAATAAACCCAGGAGATAACAGCTGGCTGGTACCAGGGCACGTAATCCCTCCATAATCAAGCTTTTATACTCAGCCCTGACAACTGGATGCTCCCTGCCGGCTGCCTGAGGTCGGGTACAAACCACTTAACCACCGCGCTCCCACAGACCACCTCTCCCTAGGTTCCCTAGTGGGTGGAATCCTCAGTTAAGCCAAGAAGCCATCTTGTACTCTAAATACTTATTAGCGGTTCTTAAAAGGCCTTACACGCCCCTGTTCAGCCTCCTGGCTTTATCCCAGGACCCTCAGAATTGAAAAAACCTTAAATGATTTCTTCCTCAGCTGAGCTCCCTGTAATGGAAGCACAAGCCCGCACACGATCCTCTGTCTGATACACAAAGTCGTGCGTTTCTGTCCAGTGCCTAAGAGCATGGAGTCTGGAGTCAAACGATCTTAAGTTGATTCGCGTTAGGCACGCACTCTTCTTTATCACACTAACCCTGTGAGGGTATCCATACCATCTTCCATTTCACAGATGGGGAGACTGAGGTTCTCAGGAGCTTGCTCAGCGTCACCTGGAGAGTGAGGGGCAGGGGGAAACTGAGGCCACGGTTCCCTGACTCCATAGCCTGTTCTTCGTCTTCTGCCAGGTGATTCCCACTGCTCCTACAAGGAAATGGCCCTCTAAGATGGGTACACCTTAAGGCCCTATGTCACCATGCTGTCTGAGATGACTCTGGTTGTGTCGCCAGGGAACAGGCTGGTCTGTCTTTCCCCTTTTCTTGTACCTTCCCTCCCTTCCCCTTTGCACGCACGCACACACAGTCTTCACAAAATAACTGCTTACAAAGTGGCAAAGAGGGTTTCAGACGCACCCAGGGCTGCATGACAGCCCTGCCCCCTCCTGCAGATGTGGTACAGGCAGGGCCACTCACTGCTGGGAGGGATCGTGGTCTCCTAGAGCCAGACTGAGCTGTGGCCTATCCCTTGTTTGTTAGGATGCTGGAGGGCTCAGCAAATTTCCCAGACCTCCTTGCAAACCGCAGCTGGAGGAGCCCATGCAGAGGCTGGCGCAGCGGCCATCCAAAAAGACCCCAAGGACCTCAAGTGACAGGCTTCTCCGTCCTGAGTCTGCTTCGTAGGGTGGGTGTGAAGCCCTCGGGAGGTTCCCTGGGAGGATGGATTTTGACAAAACATAGCGAGCGTGTGACTCCTGTGAAGGTACCACCACCTCTCAGCAGATGCTCGTCACCACGGCGACCGTCTTGCAGGGTTCGGCCGATCTCCTGAAAGGGCGAGACCATCCAGAGCCCACAGATGCGGTGGGCAGCGCGAGGGGCAGCGAGGCCAGGAGGCAGTCCCTGGGACACAGATTTCTTCATCTGAAAAGTGGGGCTAATCCTATATACACAGTGTGTGGCTGGTGTAGAGTGACCCCCAAGAATCTCCAGGAGAGCAGATCTCACTTGATTTGTAAAACTTAGTATCAATCTCAAGACCCAAATATTAGCTGAGCCAGCGACCTCGTTGATGGCAGGTTTACTTGTGCAAACCAACCACGGTCCCCGGGCAAGGAGGATCAAGAGCACACGTGCCATCGTTCAGAGGGCAATTATCGTAATGAGCCAGAGCAAACTGAATGGAGGGCTAATCCAGCTGCTATGTTGATAAAGCATAAGAAGCGTGGCCGCTACAAGCACAACAGCGGAGGTAATTTGCACTTTTGTCCACACGCCTGATGCTGCGCGCGCCACAGCTGCCCTCGAAACTAAAGGCGAGCTAATGACTGCCGTTAATTACCCTGCCCGGGGTCGGACCCCAGCACCCGCTAAACACAGCCAAGGGCCAAGCCCCCAGGTGCCTCCTGGGAGCCCCGCACAGAGGCTAAAGTGGGTGCCCGCATCTTTGTGGTGGGTTCCCACCACCTTTGAGATCTCATCTTTGCACACACGAAAATAATCCTGTAGATGGGGCCACAGCTTTCTTCACTTCCTCCTTCTTGTCTTCTAAGATCCCCAGCCCAAAATATTTTCCCATTTTTTTTCTCTCTGAACAGAACACTGTATCTGGGAAAACTTCAGCAAATTAAGTTAATAAATTAGGTTAATAATAAACTAAAAGGTTATATGCTATATGATTCCCTGTATGTAACATCCTGGAAGAGGCAAAACTGTAAAGACAGGACAGATCAGTGTTGGCGGGGGTGGGGATGCTACCAAGTCCAAACTCATTTGGCTCGAGGAACGACAGGCCAGTAAATCGGGAGATGAGGTGTTGGGGCAGGAATAGCGACTTCACTGGGAAAGCCAGCAGACCAAGAAGATGGGGGACTAACGTTCTAGAGGACCATCTTCCCCAAGTCAGAATTCAGGCTCCTTTTATACCGAAAAGGGGAGTGGGTGTGGTTGGTTGTTGCAAACTTCTTGGTGTCAGAATCCTTTGTTCTTGTGCCTGCCCACGTGGGGCAGGTCATGATGTTCCTGTAAATCTCCTACAAGACAAATGTTATTCTCTGTTTTGCAACTTTTTATCTCTACATGAATGGAAAAGTGTTATCCCCTTAAAGGTCAGAGTCTTGTGAATGTCTAACCTGTGTGTTTCTGGCTCTAGGCAACATTCTTTCATAAAAGGTGCACAACTAACATGACTGAGCACAGGGTTGGAGCTAAAGAAACAGGTCCAGTATAGAGTCAGGTTGGTTCTCCCCTGTGATGGGGACGGAGGAAAGGGCTGATTCCAAAGGGGACTGGGGACATCAGAATCCTTCTTCTATGATTATAGACATGAGTATACAACCCTATGAAACTGTCAAGACCCACAGAACTGTAAACTACAAAGAGCAAATTTTACTGTATCATACTATACGTAAATTTAAAATAAAAATTTAAAAGAGAGTAAAGCTTGCTCTCTGACAGTTTTTCTTGTTAATTTGTCTTTACTATTAGAAACTGCCAAGCCATCTTTTTTCAACAAAGGAAATCCTTGAAATTCTAGCAAAAAAACAGGGAGAGGGGAAACAATTCTTTGTTTCACTAATTTGTAACAAATGTCCTGTATCTACTGTGTGTGAAATGATTAAGCAGGTGTGGATTCCACCCCCCAGCCCCGGGAAATGTTAAGCCAGTATCTACGAAAACAGAGCAAGGGTTTGAACAATTTTCCAGTGAGATCAGTCAAGTCTTAATCTCCATGACGCCAAAAGACTTGGCGGCAAAGTGGAAAGTTCGGTCAATTACCCAGCTGTTCTGTCTCAGAGTGTCCCCCAATCCATGTGACTGTTCAGAGACAGGTTTCAGATGGTTTGGCGGGTGCCAGGGAGACACCATCATAGTTGGCAGTTTTCCCCAATGACGAATTTTCTTTACACCTTCACTGGGGCAGCTACAGCCCCAAGTTCTTTGTCATCTCATTTCAACAACCGTGGCTTAAAAAAGATCAGTCAGCGACTTTGTGATGAGTTATAATACGCATCGTTCTTTTCTTCCCCTTGGAACCCCACAGAGCAACTCTACAAAAACAGGCTGATGCAACGCAGCAGCCTTAAATATCCCAAAGGTCATTTGTTATTCACTGCAACCTAAAAACTTACACCGTTTCCAAAATAATCACCCAGAACTGACAGACAGCTTTGCACTCATTTGCAATGTTAAGTACTTAATCAACAAGTTAAACATTCTTCAGGTTCACAAGAATGATGGCAACCTTGGAATAGTTTTCTATCACTTAAGTGAGGTTTGTCTGATTAGGGCTGACAGATGCATATAAGAGACCAGACAGATTTATCTACTTGCTTTTTTTTTTCCTCATTGGGAATACGATAATGAGATCAAATTAGATCTTAAGATGCTTGCATGCTTATGCCTTTAAAATCAGATGTGTACCTTTGTTGCAGAAGCAGAAGGAAAGCAGTCCTAGGGACTCATTCCTAAGGCATCCGCTTCCTGTTCAGTGTGTTATCTGCCCACAGTGTGGGGGACGTATAGTGGAGGTAAACCCTAAACTCAATTTGTAGAACCACAGCCTCTCCTGTGAGCAGAGGCCTGAGAGTGGCTCTGATCAGCTTTTCTGGAGCACAGGTGTTACAGCTGAATGTTACAGCTCAATACGGGCGGAGAAACCAAGCAGCACTCATAGTGTTGGAGAACTCAGGTTTATTACACTATGGGCCTAGGGGAGTTAACACTCCAAGCTCTGGACCCCGTCTGTAGGTTTACACAGGCCTTTATAGGCTGCCAGCTTATACTTTGCAACATCATATGCAAGTAAGGTATAACACAAGTTGACTAATTAGGAACAAGCTTTGTAGAAATGGACCAATCAGGAGTGAAGGAAATAACCAGTCAGGAGTGAGCTCAGGGAACCAATAGAATTTTAGGGGTAAGTTCCACTTTCCTAGAAGTAAGCCGTTTCAGAGGCAAAAAGTGAGATAGAGCCTCTGGGGCAGGGAACCAGATGGTGCTGGCAGGAGAGTAGTGGCCCTGCCTGGGGCCTGGGGGTCCTGCCGGCCTTTTTTATGGGGCTTCCCATCCCACAGGAACAAGAGAACCCTCCACTTTCGCTCAAGGAACTGGAGTTTCTTGTAGGAAAACACATGAACTGGGTCTGAAGTGGAAAAGCTCTAAGGAACTCAAACAGCACAGGGGACCAGTGACCAGATTTGCCTCTCGCAGGTCACAGGCTTTCTCTCTCAGCCTACACACCCTCTCCCAAACCTCTCAAAACAAACTCCTTCTTTCAGCTGCCTCCTACTTGCAGGATGCTCATAGCCCTGCATGACTTTTCTGGCCTCTCAGTTGCATCAGAACCATTGCAAACTTGCTGGTTCACACTGTGCTTCTTGGTTTTTAAAGCTGAGAGGGGCAGTTTGATTGGCTCAGCATGTTCTTCCCTGCCGAAGCCAACAACGGACATAATTATGTGTCACCATCAGCTGGTGAACTGACAGCCCATTCATTCGTCACCCCAAACTGCTCAGTCCAACTCGGCGAACATAACACAAAACACAGCCACCGTGGCCACAGGGTCTCTGGGTTGGCAGTTCCTGTAAGAAAAGGGTCTGGCAAGGCTGAGTGGATGCAGTGCTCCTGTCTAATAGCTGAGTCTCCTCTACAACAGGGGTGTCAACTGCAGTACCTACGCTAGCCAGGCAGGCGATGGAAATGAGCTAAGCTGGCCCCAACAAGAGCACGCAATGTATGAGTGGTAAAGACTTTGAGGAATACGGCAACCAGCTCTGGCTGATGGGTCCACATGCTGAAAAGAGAGTCCAATGTTGGCAGATCTAACAATTTTTCAGCAGAAGCCAGAAATCTGATATTTTAGGCAAAATCTTCCCAAACTTTAACGTTGGCTCAAACTTTTTAAACCGTGGATCGACCAAAACATCCCTTTGCCTCCTCCACCTTTTGACCCACTGATGACCCTCAGCCTTCACCTCCTCCTGAACACACAGCAGTGAGGGACACATCACCATCTTTGAAGGAAGCCCATCCTGTTTTCCAGAAGTTCTGGGGTCATTTAAAACGCCTTCACATATTTAGAATTAATACTGTTATAATGGCCATACTACCCAAAACAATCTACAGATTCAATGCAACCCCTATCAAAATACTCACGATATTTTTCACAGAACTAGAACCAATAATCCTGAAATTTATATGGAACAGCAGAAGACCCAGAACTACCAAAGCAATCCTGAGAAAAAGACCAAAGCTGGAGGCATGGCCCTCCCAGACTTCAGACAGCACTACAGAGCTGTGGTGATCAGAACAGCGTGGGGTTGGCACAGAGACAGATACACAGATCAATGGGACAGAATAGAGAGCCCAGACAGAAGCCCACACACCTACGGTCAATTAACCTTCGACAAAGGAGGCGAGAACACGCAATGGCGTAAAGACAGCCTCCTCAGCAAGTGGTGCTGGGAAAGCTGGACAGCTGCATGTAAAAGAACGAAATTAGAACGTTCTCTAACATGTATTAGAATGTTCTCTAACATGTACAAAAATAAACTCAAAATAGTTTAAAGACCTAAATGTAAGACATGACACCATAAAAATCTCAGAAGAGAACACAAGCAAAACATTCTTGGACATAAATTGTAGCAATGTTTTCTCTGATCAGTCTCCCAAGGCAAAAGAAATAAAAGCAAAAATAAACAAATGGAACCTAATTAAACTTAAAAGCTTTTGCACAGCAAAGGAAACCATCAACAAAAAGATAACCTATGGAATGGGGGAGAATATTTGCAAACGATGAGATGGACAAGGGGTTAATATCCAAAATACACAAACTGCTCATACAGCTTAATATCAAAAAACAAACAACCCAATCAAAAAATGGGCAGAAGACTTAAATAGAGCTTTCTCCAAAGAAGACATATAGATAGCCAACAGGCACATCAAAAGATGCTCAATGTTGCTAATTATTGGAGAAAAGCGAATCAAAAAACCATAATGAGGTATCACCTCACACTGGTCAGAATGGCCATCATCAAAAAGTCTACAAAGAATAAATGCTGGAGAGGATGTGGAGAAAAGGGCACCCTTCTACACTGGTAGGAATGTAAATTGGTGAAGCCACTGTGGAAAACATGAGGTGTGAAGGTTCCTTAAAAACTAAAAATAGAGTTATGATATGATCCAGCAATTCCATTCTGGGGCATATAACCAGAAAAGATGAAATCTCTAATTTGGAAAGATACATACACTCCAGTGTTCATAACAGCACTATTTACAATAACCAAGACATTGGAAACAACCCAAGTGCCCATCAACAAATGATTAATTTAAGAAAATGTGGTATATCTAAACAATGGAATAATACTCGGCCGTGAAAAAGAATGAAATTTGCAGCAACATGGATGGACCTCGAGAATATTTTGCGCTCAAGAAGAAGCCACCCTCTTCTGTCCTCCCCACCCTCCTGCATGCCTGCCCCACCCCCCAGCACTCAGAACCCTGCGATGGTCCACATTGTGGGTCTTAAGGCTTTTATGAGCCACCCTGGGGGCACACCGTCCATTGAACAGCTTCTACCCAAACATGTGTTCTGATTCCACGGCCCACTTACAGCTGACCAGAGAACACTACTCGTTCCAAAGCTGGGATCTGCCTGTACCTGGGGATTCAGTCACAGCAGCCGATGGTGACTTAAGTCATCACAAAGTAGACAAGATCAGTTACCGAAGGGGAGTGGAAACCACAGGGCACAGGGTTTGTAGGGGCAGAGGGAGGATCTTGCAGGTTGCGGGGATGGGGGTAGTTTCCCTGGAGGCCGAGGAGGTGTGGGGTCAGCTATGAAGCGCAGGCAGGGTTCCGGCAGACCCGGCAAAAGAAGGTGAAGAGCACCAGTACTGGACGAGTGGGCAGGGTGGGGCCAGGTGCTGACTTTCGCCTCAGGGGAGCCTTCTGGTTGTCCCCCTCCTCTGGTATCCGCGGGGCACTGTCTGTGGGGACAAGTTCTGACCATGTCAGGAATTCCGCGGGGCAGCAGTTGGATTCCCCCCAGGGCCATGCCTGCCCCGGAGCCCGGCTCCGTCTGCCCACAGCCAGGTGAGCCTCCTCCGCAGGTGAGTCCGGCTCCAGAAGCATGCACGAGGCCCAGACAGGCGCCAGGCCCCGCACAGCCCACCGAGGAGACGGATGGGGACAGCTCGCCAGCACCCCGGGAGGAGCATGCTGGCACGGCACCTGCGCGGCCAGGTGAGCATCCAGGTTGCTGCGGCCGGGGCAGGGCTGCCACTCTCCAACCCAGACACCCTCCGGAGAGCCCTGCCCCACCTGGCCTTTCCTACTGCAGCGATGCGGGCGGAGGTGCAGCCCCTGAGGGCCAGGCAGGGACCGGGCAGCGCCACCTTCTCAACCTGGCATTTCGGGTCCTACGCTCACCAGTGTGGACCAGCCTCCCTACATCTCCCCTTCCTCGTCTTTGCAACAGAGAGGACGGTACCAGCGGTTCTCCCACAATACAACACCCGTGTTCCTAAACATCGCCGCTCTGCGTTCCATCGCAGGATAAAAACTCCAGGCTTATGGGGAAAATGGGGTTAGGGACACCCCAAAACTAATCATAATGGCAGCACTGTTGTACACATGTTCAGTGGTTAAGAATTTGTAACTACTACAGATAAGCCTGGCAGTTTACCTTGAGCAAGACCTGAAGTTCGCTGCGAGGTGGGTGCTGGTGTGGGAGTCACTGCGAGGCGGACAAAGAGGATTATCTGAATTTGGATGGTGAGCGGCAACACCAGATGTGGTAGCTCCGGGTACACAGTAGCTGAGGAAGCTGGAGGTGTCCACAGTGTGTGTGTGTGTGTTTGCTTGTGCATTTTGTGTGTTCCCATGTGGCTCAGGGAAGCTGAGCACAGTCGTCTGTGTTCACCTAGTTTTGTGTGTGTGTGGACAAAATCAGACAGAAGCAAATTCAAAATTCACATCGTGCTCAAATTCTTTCCTAACATGTCGACTGCGTTGAAACAAGTTCTTGTTTTTTTTTTCTCAAATGTGTATTATAGCAGAAGAGGCTGTCCTAATGCCTCCTGGGGAGAAGTCATGAGGATTAAATTAGATAATTCGTGTAAGTGTTGAACCCAGCACCTGATAAGAGGTTAATACTTGTTGTCAGTAGAATGAATATACATCAAACTATTTTATTACAAACAAATCAAAGAATGAATCAGCAAATGCAGGAATGCCTAATTGTGGAGAATGCAGTGCGGGGAGGGTGCTGACGCTGTAAGGACGGGACCAGAGAACCCAGGTGCAGGCCACGCTAGTCCTGGGACCAGGAGGGCAGCATGCACCATCTTCTTGACCCTGTTACCATGGATGTGACCACAGGGGTGCAGGTGCCACCACTGGGCAGGCCTCACTGCCTGGTACTTGCATACTGCATTTTGTAGATCAGGAGTTTGGCCAGGGCTCACCTGAGTGATTCTTCTGTTCCTTGTGGAACCACAGCAGATGGGCTGGTCTGGAGGGTCCAAGATGGCTTCACTCACCTGCCTGTTGCCTTGGCTGGAAGGCCAGGCCCAGACGGGACTGCCAGTCAGAGCACCAACAGCCACCTCCCCAGGATGATCAGACTGCTCATGGGTTCCAAGAGCCAGAAGTAAATGCTGCAAGGCTGCTTCTGATCCAGCCTGGAAGTCCCTCCACGTCAATTCTGCGGCATCCCACTGGTCGAGCAGGTAGCCCATCACAGATCTGAGGGCAGAAGTTATATCTGCATCTCAGTAGGGGAAGTGCAAACACCCTGGGCCCACCATCGATCTACCACATGCCCTTGAAAAGTGCTCCTGCTTCATCGCCAGAACCCTGGGCTTAGCTTTCTGCTGCAGATGACCCTCTGGGGCTCCCACGGTCCACCATGTACATTTCTTCCGTAGTGGGCGGTGCCCTGGGCTGCCTGGGCAGCCCGTGGGCTGCAAGCTCCTGTGGGATGGGGACTAGTTTCATTCCATGTTGGACCTGGAGCGTCCTTCTGTTGTGTCTGGCACCTGAGAGACCCTTAGTCAATCTTGAATGAATAAACCAACAAACGGATCGAGAGGACCAGTCTACCTCTTTTGTTCAAAGCCTTTAGTGTCCCAAGAGCAGGCATCATTGCTCTTACCTCGTATCCCCAGCACCTAACACACTGCCTGGCACGTAGCAGTTAATCAGTGTTTGCTGAAAACCCGGGTACATATGCGCGCACGAGCCCCCAGTCCCGCGCCGTGGCTGACGGGCCTGGTTCTGTGGCCCCAGCCGGGTGGGGAGGTTGAGTTGAAACCAAGACCCCAGTGTTGGAATTGCTGGTTCTACACGCAAGTGGAGCCAGGAGTCTGAGCACATCGTGACTGTGAGCTCCAAGGGACAGGGACAAGGGAAACAGGCCAGGGGATAGGGACAAAGAGGAAGAGATGTCAGCTCTCCGGCCTCTGGAGCTGGTCAGTGGAGAGATGAGCACGGACACACAGGGTACCAATAGTTATCAAGCTCTTCTCCACGGGTCCTACCTACTAGCACAGCTACACCCAGCACAGGAGGAGAACAGCTCTGGGTCCAGTTCAAGCACGAGAGCTTTGGAGAGAGAGCCGGCCCCAGCAGATGAGCACGTAGCAACGGGCCGTTGTTAGTTACCAGGAGCTGTGAGCCAGGTGCTGCCTACGCGACTATTTTAAGTCCAGTGTAACTTAGCGCTTGGATGAAGTGAGAACTATTTATAAGAGGTGATGCCGCCAGGCGGAGGCCTTGGTCTTGGAGCAGGTGGGCATCCCTGCAGATGCCGAGGTCTGCCCGGTCCCCAGCGCAGGCTCTGCGGGAGGATGCCCGGGCCCTGCCTGGGACGGTCAGCTGGCCCTGAGCGCAGAAGCCACTGGCCCACAGCCACCAGCCCTGCCCGAGCTCACTGAACCCAGCCTCCCCAGGGCCTCTGCATGGTCGCGAGGTGCCGGGGTGTAGAGCGTGCCAGGAGACCGGGACTCAGTCCATGTAGAGGCTGGCTGGGAGCGTGTCTTCACCCTACCCTGCAGGCAGAGACCTGGGACACTGATGGGAGGGACACAGGCACCCCCAGACAGGACTGAGCACCGCATGCCATGCAGAGCAGGGCTGTGACTCTGGGCTGAGTGACTTGTCGTGTGCTTAACAGAAATCCTCATTTTTTCCCAGGGTCCTGCACTGACTGGATCCCTTGGACATTGATGTGAAGTGGCTAATGTTCTTTTGGGACCAGGGAAAGTTAAGAAAAGAGGGGACGTGGCCCCAGTTAAAGGCCTCACTCTGAAGTGGGCTGTCAACGGGAGAGAGAGTCCTGTTGTCAGTGGAGACCGGGAAATGCTCAGTTACAACGACCGAGCGTTTCTTTTCTTTACAGGACTTCTCAGGGCCTTGATGGACTGACCTGCACAGTGACTCTTCTAGAAGGAAATGGAGAACGTTCCCTCGCTCGTTAGACCTCTTTGGGAGGAGACGCTTGTGGAACCAGAGTTCCATGAAATTCCTTTGGGAAACACTTAGTGTCTGACCTAATTATTCTTTCTACTTTGAAGGGTCCATTCAGGCCTGATCTGGCCTGGAACTTGAGGTTCATTTACCAGGTTATCTGAAAAGACCCAAATGTCCCGAAGAAGGACGTGGATGTACCACGTGGGAGACACAGCAGTGCAGGGAAGTCTCACCCTGGCTGCGTCTGGTGTGTTCTCCTCTCACACTCTTACCTTTGGGCCAGTGCACCTACAAGAGATGGTCTGTGATCAGTGGTACCCAGAAGGAAAGTGCTAAATTCCTTTCTCTCTGCACAGTGCCCCTCCCTCCACCAGCAAATGGATGATAAGCTTCCTCTTTTCCTTATGTTAGGGGCCCCATATGATTCAAGAACTCCATGCATGTTTACAGGAGAGCCTGGCTAGGTGAACCCAGCTCTGCCTCCCTCCCCCACTAGGAGGGAATTACTGGCCATGAATTTCAAAATTATCAACTACTTCACTGGGAGGGTCATTCATGGGGGGCAGGTAGTACAAGAGGGTGGGGCCCCAGGGACCCCACTAGGAGCTCCCTAACTTCCAGGCTCACAAAAAGAACACTTGAGGGGTGGTGGGTGTCTCACTGCCAACAGCTCCAAAAAACCATCATGGACACGGCAGTACTTTGAAGCCCTCTCTAATAACCAGTCAGTGACCGTCCCATCGAAGCTTCCTTGGGAATGTTCTCACACCCAAACTACGATTGCTTCTCGCACGTACGCTGTGTTCCCTTCTGACTGAAGTACTTAACCTTGCTTCTATTCTAGCTCCCCTCCTGGACCCACTGCCAGATCAATCTTCCTAAAAGATGCCTTCCTAAAAGATGAATGTTCACTTTTCTCCTTGAAAACATCAAATGCCTGTTTGGATGTGGCTCCAAACTATCTACCCTGCCTTACATCCTGCCCGGGGCCCCTGATCCAGCCAAACCTTGCTGCCCTCTCAAAGCTGCAGGTGCACTGAGAACTCCGGGTGCATCCCACTCTGTCAATTTCCTTTATGTCAATTTCCAGCCTCAAATGTTCTCTCAAGTGTGGTGTCAGCAGGAATGATGGAGTAAAGATCTCTGAACATCCTCTCCAAGAACAGTGGCAAAAATCATCACAATGAACTTTAGCAGAGCTCAGAAAATTAACCAAAGGCTTGCAGTCATCAGGGAGTGTTCGCTGGGAAAAAAAAAAAAAAGGCAGACTCTCAGTAGGAACAGGGAGCTTTATGGTGGTGTAACTTGCCTCCACGGTCGCCTTGAAAACCAACAGCCTGCAATCTCAGCGAAAAAAACAGCAGCCTGGCAGAAGACAGTCAAAACCCACTCCCGCTCCTGTCTGGTGGTTCCCTGGAGGACTCCACTTGCAAGACTTGTCTCTATTTGACCTGACCAAGAGTTCAGTCAGTGCAAACAGTCTTTTCCTTTGCCTCCGTAGTGTTCCTTAAAAAGACCAGGTGTGCTCCCACCTCAGAGTCATTACCACTGCCTGGAGTATCCCCGCCCTGGAATCCAGATGTCCCATTCCCTACCTCCTTCAAGTCCTGTTCAAACGGCACCTTCTCAGTGAGGCTTTTCCTCGTTGTAAATTGCACCCCCGCCTGCAGACACTTCCTGTTTCCCTTCCCTGCCCCATTTGTCTCCAGAGACTTCTCACCTCTAACATACCATATCCTTCATTTATATTAGGCTTATCATGTTTCTTCCGCTAGAATGTAAACTACCATGAAGGCAAGATTTTGTTTACTTCGGTGCTATATCTCCAGCACCTAGAAGAGTGCCTAGCACAAAATAAGTGCTTAGTATATGTTTGTTGAATGAATAAATGAATGAAGGTTTGGAAAAGAAAACGTGAGCCGAAGTCCTATGCTTCTTGTTAAACTCAGCCTGAAGGTGCCTGGTAATTCCTTGTAATACTGAAAATAGATGAGAACTTACTTGCAGGAGAAATTGATCATTGAGTCCTGACCATTCTATCAGCACCTCCAAGCTGGACACACAACCCATTTTTTTGTTGATTTATTTGAGACCAAAGTCTGGCCTTTCTCCAGAAAGTCATAAGAATACAGAAGCTTCCAGGAGTCCCCATGACCCACTGAAGGTAGAGAGGTGAGATTATGTCCAAAGGAAGGTGACTTCTTTTTGTTTGGTTTTGTTTGACAAACAACCCCTTCAGAAGTGCCATCCCAAATAAACAAATTCCCTCAGAGGACAGCATGCATTTTAGCAGCAATGCTATAACTTTGTTCCTAGAAATACTGTCATAGTCAGTCAGATTTTTTTTAAGCATACACAATAGCAAATTTTCACTTTTGCAAGGTGGGCTTATATCTGCAAATGACCCAGTGGAGACAGATGATGGGACTGGGGCCAAGTGTACAGAGTTCACTCTGCCGCAAATACCGCCTTACAACTTAGGTTGAATCCCACCCCATGTCAGCTGTGTGATGTTGGGCAAGCTCCTTAACCACTCTGAGCCTCAGTTTCTCCATCAAAAAAATGAAGTAAATAACGTTGGCTTGGTGGGGTTAGAAATACTGTGTGTGTAACTCCCTCCCCAGGGTCTGGAGCTCATTTAGTGATAGATACTAACATCATTATTATTACTTTTATATTAATGTATGTTTCATACCAATGCATATATTTACATTACAAATCAACCTCTTAAGTGATCACAAAGCAGTGATCACGCTTTTTTTTTTTAATTAACTTGCTGTGCCAGGGAGGTAATAAAAGGAATGAAATCAGCATGCTTTTCTCAACGTGCCTGCCATAAATTAAGCATCTAGGTAAGTGCCCCGTTCCAAGGATGTGGGTGAGCGGGGCCAGATGGAGAGGGGCAGTGCGTAAATCCTCTGCTGCTCTGCCCCGGTGCCCTTCTCGGAGAGGGGCCGGCTAGGGGTGTCTGCTCTTGAGTCGTGTGATTATGACCCCAACCTTGCAGAACCTTGACAAGGAACAAGGGTCCTGGGCTTTTCATCAGGCAGCTGCCAGTGGGTCTTTTCCATCTGACATATTAATTCCTGCTTCTTCCTGTAAAGATAATTCATGCTCCTTGGCGGCATTGTGTAAGGTACAATGCTGGGTGCCAGGAATCTCCTGCAAACTTCAGCAGGGGTAATGTGCCGCATTGTAATGTGCCACTAGATTAATCCAGCCATCTCAAATGCATTTTTTAAAAGCCAAAGGTCTTTCCCATGAATAACCTGGCGAGTATTTGAGCTTCATTATAATTTCCCTCTAATGGAGTTTGGGGAAATGAAATGGGAGTTATTAGCCAGATTTATAAGACTGTCTCCTGAGAAAATACGGATGAAGAGGGGATGACTGAGCAGACATGGTGCACTGGTTAACTCTCTAGCCAAGGAGCGAGAGCCGACCTCCAGTTCGCAAGGACAAAAATCATCCCCACCCAACACTGTCCTGTGTTCCTAGTGCCGGGCTAGCTGTGCTTTTGCAAACTGAGGGTGCGCTGCCCACGTACCCCCCGTGGTCTCCTCTCCGTGTCTTCAAAATCCTACCCTGCAATCCCACCAATGTGTGTTTATCCAAAAGAACTGAAATCAAGGATCTCAAAGAGGCACTCCTGGACTCCTTACAGCCTTATTCACAACAGCCAAAATGTGGAAATAACCTAAATGTCCATCGACAGACGAATGGATAAAGAAAACATGGTAGACGCATACAACAGAATACAATTCAGACCTAAAGGAAGAAATTCTGCAATATGGTACAATGTGGATGAACCTTGAGGATGTTAGGCTGAGTGAATAAGCCAGTCACAGAAAGACATGGGTCCACTTACACAAGGTATCTGAAATAAAAGAGGCAGATTCATAGACTCAAAGAGTGGAATGGTGGTTTCCATGGACTGGAAAGAGGGGGAGCTGGAAGTTACTGATCCACAGACATAAAGTCAAGTGAGATGAATAAACTCTAGAGATGTACTCTCCAACATCCTACCGAGAGTCAATGATAACATGATAGACTTAAAATTGTGTTAACAGAGTAGACCTCATATTAAGTGTTCTTACCACAACAAAATTAAAAAAAAAAGTTTTCAATAATAAATAAAGTTAAACATCCCCCCGCCAAAAATCCTAACTTAAGAGACCATCGTGTTGGTGGTCCAAGTGTGGTGGTCCAAGGGGAGCATGCGTGAACACATTGTCCTGTTGGTATTTGGAGAACTTAGAAAAACCAAAAATCAAAACAAAAAACACCTCATGTAAGGGCAGACACACCTTTGAGAGGGGACATCTTGGATGGGAAATTGGCTGTCCAAGGCTCCTGAAGGAGGAAGGAGGAAGTTCCTGCCGGTGGAGGGAACAGCCATCATCTGGGGAGAAACAGTCTTGGGAGGTATGAGCGTGGGGCTCCCAAGGACACGCTCAGGACACCGGGTGCCTGGGGAGACGGGGGTGGAGAACGGGGCTGCTGCCTGCTTGGATGAAACACATCGCAGGCCTCTTCGCCCTGCTCTTCCGTTACAGGGAAGTCAGGATGGAGATTTAGACCAGGAACAACAGAGACACTGATATTCCCATTGAGGAACTGTGTTCCCTCGGGTCACCGTGACAAAGGCCCACAGGCTGGGTGGCTTAAACAATAGAATTTATTTTTTCACAACTCTGGAGGCTGAATGTCCAAGGTCAGAGTGCTGGCAGGGCTGGTTTCTTCTGAAGCCTCTCTCTTGCTCACTTGTAGATGCCAACTTCTCCCTGTATCCTCACGTGGCCTCCCCTCTGCACGGGCCTGGGTCCTGATCAACTCTTCTTATAAGGACGCCAGACAAACGGGATTAGGGTCCATCCCACCAGCCTCACTTCAACTTAATTATCCTTGTAAAGACCCCATCTCTAAATACTTTCACATTCTGAGGTCCTGGGAGGTTAAGATGTCGGCAAGTACTTGCCGAGGGGACATGCTTCAGCCCACAAGTCTGCAACTTTTAGAATTTGTACAATTACACTGCAGAGCCACAATGGTTCCCACCCCCAGGCATTCCCTGGGCTTCTCATGCGTCGCTGCACCTACACCTGATCTTCAAAGCCTACCTGCGAGGGAGACAGCACATCGTCTGTGCTTTAGGGATGAAGAAATTGAGGCACAGGCTGGCCAAGCAGCTCGCCTGGTTTGGAGGCAGGACTGAGCACAGCCCACCTGCTGCCTGAACCTGCTCCTCTCATCATGGGATCACCTGCCTCTACTCCTGGGTTTGTGACAGAGAAATGCACAAATTCCAGAAGAGAAAGAAGAGAGTGATGATAACATAAGTCCTCCCCAATCCCCCGTGTCTCGGCTGTGAATACAGACTCGTGCAGGTTTCTTGCCTTTCCCCTTCGTGTAGGCTCATGTCTTCGATGTTGGTTTGCTGGTGGCACGGCCAAAGGAGAGCTACAGAGCTTCCAGACGGTGCCACAAGGCATCAAGGGCAGGGGACAATGCTAATGCTACCGGGCTGAGTATGAAAACCCAGATCCATTTTTCCTCTTTTTAATTGAAGTGTAGTCAGTTTACAGTGTTGTGTGAATTGCTGGTGTACAGCGCAGTGCTTCAGTCACACGTATACATACATATATTCCTCTTCATATTCTTTTCATTATAAGTGACTGCAAGATATTGAATATAGTTCCCTGTGCTGTACAGTAGAAACTTGTTGTTTACCTGTTTTACATATAGCAGTTAGTACCTGCAAATGTCAAACTCCCAGTTTATCCCTTCTTGGTAACCCCTCTACCACTTTTCATCCCCTGATAACCATAAGTTTGTTTTCTGTCTGTGAGTCTGTTTCTGTTTGGTAAGTAAGTTCATTTGTCTCATTTTTTTAGATTCCACATATAAGTAACATCATACAGTATTTTTCTTTCTCTTTCTGGCTTACCTCACTTAGTATGAGGATCTCCATGTCCATCCATGTTGCTGCAAATGGCATTATTTCATTCTTTTTTATGACTGAGTAGTATTCCATCAGATAAATATACCACAACTTCTTTATCCAGTCATCTGTCGATGGACACTTAGGCTGTTTCCATGTCTTGGCTGTTGTAAATAGTGCCGCTGTGAACATTGGGGTGCAGGGGTCTTTTTTAATTAGAGTTCCCTCTGGATATATGCCAGGAGTGGGATGGCTGGATTACAGGGTAAGTCTATATTTAGTTTTTAAGGAATCTCCATACTTCTTCCCATAATGGAAAAGCCAGTTCCTTCACAATGTGTGCAGGAAAAGCCCAGTTTAAAAAAAAAAAAAAGAAAAAAGAGAGACAACACCAGAATGCTAAGCGTACACCTCTGGCTGGCACAGAACTATGGGTGATGTTAATCTTCCTCCTCCATCTCCTATATGTATTTCCTTTATTTCTCAAATGTGCTATAAGGTGCATGTGGACAAAATGACCTCTGTGAGCAGAAATGAAAACAATAAACGTCAGGAGAGAAAAATGGAACCGCGCCCACTCGCCGCACCCCAGGTGCAATCACTGGCGCAGCCTCGGCCCTGGAAGGTTTCTCCGTTTGCATCTGCAAAGGAAAACAAAGGCAGCAGGCAGAGTCTGTGAGGAAATCTATCGGCAACAACATCCTGAGTGAGAAAAGTGACAAAAGAACCTCGCCCCTCAAAGCCGCCCGACATGACCATTCACACAGCACAGAATGACGCGGAGGCGGCGAGCAGCCCCGGCCCTCGGCCGGGTTTCCTGCGCCGGTGAAATCAGCCAGCGCGGAAGAGGAAGCCTGTGGTCCCAGTGTCCCCAGGCCTGTGCTGCCACTGACACCAAGACCCCCGAGGACCCAGGTAGAGGATGGCATGGCCCAGGTGCCCCTGCAGAACCAGATCACCTCCCGGGGCCTCCAGGGCCCCGCCAGGCATTTCTTCCAGGGAGCAGGGTGGCAGTTGGATGGGGACCCACGGCAGGCCGGGCGGGGCTGGGCGCATGTCCCACCTTGGGCCACCTGCTTCCTGCCGGGCTGCCCAGCCGGGAGCCAGACAGGCAGACACAATGGGCAGGAGCCACGTCAGATTCTTAGGGGAGGGAAATCACTCTTTGTGGACAAGAGATCAGGACAGGATATCTATAACGGTTAGAAAAAAAAGAGGAAAAAAAGAACAAAAAAAGCCTGGTCTGCAACCCCCTCCCTCCCCAAGCACTTTACAAATGTCGTGCAACACACCCAGCTCTTTAAATATCCAAACCCAGAATAAATGTGCCGGCAGCATTTCCCCCAGCAACCGGGCCACACGGCTGAGTCAGCCTGCAAGTGTCAAAGCTGGAGCGGGCCTTTGGGATCCATAGGCTGGGCCCAGACCGAGGCGTCCAGCCCGAGGCACCCTTGCCTCGGCCACATCTCTCCCGGCAGCTCCCACCCCCACCAGGCTCAGCCAGGCGCCCCTAACCACTGTACCACCCCACCTTCCCATCAGGCCCACCCGCACCTGCGCGTGTATATGAGCTCAGCATCCAGGGAGGGAAAGGACCAGGTGTAGGTCACCCCACTGGTTCATGGCCGAGCCTGAGGGAATACCTGGCACTGGGGTCCTGTCCGCCCACTCTCTCCCTGGACAAAGGGGACACTGGGGCCTGATGATTCTTTGTGGGGGGCTGTCCTGCGACAGTGCAGAGCGACTGCTCTGGACTGGACGTGGTAGGATGTGCTTGATCCTTACAGATAAGACAGGCATTTCCTGTAAAAGTTTCAGATTTCTACCCAGTTGGACTATCTCTATGGAGTTTTGGGGGGTGGGGGAGGTAATTAGGTTTATTTATTTAAAAAACAATTTTAATGGAGGTACTAGGGATTGAACTCCGGACCTCCTTCATGCTAAGCACACCCTCCCCCTGGGGTTTTTTGGTTTTTATTTTATAAATCGGGGACCCCAGGTTGGATATAGCTTCTACCAGACCTCAGGATTTGAAACAGATACAAGCAGGGCCCATCTGGCTGAAATCCGGGCAGGGGCCCCAAACTCCCTCAACCTCTGGCCCCTGTAGGCTGCCCTGGAGACATATCCCGGAACTTAGAGCTCTGAGCCATGTCTTGCAAACACTGGACCAGTTAGCATTCTGTGAACTCACGTACCTGAGAACCCCTGACTCACCATTATATGAGTCTGGATGATGGAAGGAACATCCCTAGGGCTCTGCTCATCCTCCTCTGCTTCTAGAAGTTAAGGATGAGAAGAGACCGGATGAATGGACCTGGATTTAAATGCAACCAGAGGCAAGAAATGCAAGTCAAAACTACAGTGAGGTATCACCTCACATTGGTCACAATGGCCATCATTAAAAAATCCACAATGATAAGTGCTGGAGAGGGTGTGGAGAAAAGGGAACCCTTCTACACTGTTGGTGGGAATGTAAGTTGGTGCAGCCACTGTGGAAAACAACATGGAGATTCCTTAAAAAACTAAATAAAGTTGCCATATGATCCAGCAATCACACTCCTGGACATATATCCAGAGAAAACTAATTTGAAAAGACACATGCACCCCAATGTCCAAAGCAGCATTATTTACAATAGGCAAGATGTGGAAGCAACTTAAATGTCCATCGACATATGAACAGATAAAGATGTGGTGTATATACATAATGGAATACTACTCAGCCATAAAAAAGAATAAAATAATGCCATTTGCAGCAACATGGATGGACCTGGAGATCGTCATCCTAAGTGAAGTAAGCCAGACAGAGAAAGACAAATATCTGATATCATTTATATGTGGAATCTAAAATATGACACAAATGAACTTATTTACCAAGCAGAAACAGACTCACAGACATAGAAAACAAATGTATGGTTACCGAAGGGGATGACGGGAGGGATAAATTAGGAATTTGGGATTAGCAGATACTAACTACTATTTATTAAACAGATAAACAACAAGGTCCTACTGTAAAGCACAGGGAACTATATTCAATAGCTTGTAACTACCTATAATGAAAAAGAATGTATGTATGTATAACTGAATCACTATGCTATATACCAGAAACTAACACAACATTGTAAATCAACTATACCTCACTAAAAAATAAAGTAAAATAAAATAAATGGAACCAGAGGTTGACAGTGAAACATGGCAGACTCAAGCCTAACGTAAACACTCATTCTTTCATTCGTCCAACAAAAGCGTACTGAGCACTTACTACATGCCAGCCTGAGGGCTCGGCACGGCAAATGATATACAGAAAAGTAATATATAGTCTTGATCCTTACGGAGGCTGGTGTTCTAAACAAAATCCGACCTATAAATAAAAAGAAAATTCTAAACTTCATGTACAATTTTTTTCAGAGATCCATGAACGGGAGCTACCCTTCCGAGCAATGGTGACCTTGATGGGAGAAGTGGCAGGTGCAGATTGTTTGGGTTCTGACAGGTGGAGCTGGGAGATGAGGGCCCTCCAGGACAAGGGAGCAGCAGCATGTGCAAAGGCCCCGGTCACACAGGCGGTACAGCTGCAGGAAGTGCACTCAAGGAGTCCATCAAGTGAGGGGCCCAGGCTGCAGTCAGCCCTGCTGGCAAGCCCAGATGTGATCAGATAACAGTGAGCTTGACAAGACAAGGGGAGGGAGCTGTGCCAAGCAGCAGAGATTGGGCTGGAACCAGAGCGTAGAGGGCCTAGGATTCCGCTGTCACTCTACGCTGCACACGGTAGGCAGTGGCTAGGGGGCTTTGAGCAAGTGAGTGACGACAGAGTGAAGCTTTAGGAAGCTGAGCGCAGTGTCAGTGGGAGGGTGAGATGGGATGGGCTGGAAAGTTCCTGCCACGGAAAGGGACCCATGATAGAGCACCTGTGGGTGGAGGGAGCAGGGACGGAGAAGAGACAGATGCAAGGGATAAAACTGTCCCAGGAAAATCAGCTGGGCTTGGCAAACCCCCGACTTGGGAGGGCAAGGGACAGGAAAGTCAGAGGGGACAACAGGCCTGGTCTGGGAGCTGGGGAGGGGGCACACTTAGGGACAAGGGTGCGGGGCGCTGAGGCTGGCTGGGCACACGGGAAGTGTGACTTCGGCCTGGAAGGTTTGGGACGGTGAAGCGAGAGTTCAAAGCATCAGCTCAGCCCCTGAGCAAGGCCGGCCCCGCGGCCCTGCACGAGTGTGTGGAAACATTCCGAGTGGTGACTGTCCAGCAGGCTGACTATGGGTGAGGGTTACCGACTCCAAGAATCCCACATCCCACCCCGTCTCTTCCACCTGATTCTTTCCCTTCTCTTTCCCCGGGGAACGCAGGGCTCCCAAGTGAGGAAAACTGAAGGGGAGGCTTCCTCACGGCCAATCTGGGCAACAATTCGGAAAGGAGGACAGGGGAGTCCCCCCGGCCCCATATTTTCCAGCTGAGCCGTGCTTGTCTGTGTAAACAGTAACCAAAATAATCACAGTTGCTCGCCACATGGAATATTATGATCTGAACAGTTGGTGGATAGGAACTGTTTTTCAAACAAGCAATGAAAACAAACCCCGAGGGAGCATCTGTGAGGCCGCGGGCCTGCGAGTCGCCGAGGAAGGAAACTGGTCACCCAACCACCTCTCCACCAGCCTCCTCCCTCCCGCCTCCTGCCTCCCGCCAGCCCCAGCCGAGTGGCAGGTCCCCACGATGGCCGATGGCCGGGGCGGGATGGCCCGGGGCCCAGCCAGGGAGGGCCTGGCATGCACACAGACTCTGAGCCAGGATGCAGAAAACAACCTCTGAAAACAGGGAGGCTTAGGTAACGCAAGGCGAGCCAGCAGGGAGGGGACCGGGAGGCCACTTGTCCCTGCGCGATCACCTGAGAGCCTGAAACTCTTGAGTGCAAACATCAGACATTATTTATAGCCGTCCGTTGAAATCCGGGTTATTTATTACGATGTTTATAAGAATGAACTGCAGGCACCTTTCCTTCCTTGCCTCTGCAGCTCGGCCTAGGGACGTTTTTATGTACAGACTTTCTTAAGCTCATTTTTTTAAAGTTCTCTTTAAATTTTATTTATTTATTATTCTTTTTCTAATGGAGGTACTGGGGATTGAACCCAGGAACAAGTGCATGTTAAACACACGCTCTACCCCCTGAGCTCCACCCACCAACCCCCAGCTCATTTTTCTTTTAAAAAATTTTTTAACAAATGAGGGCAAGGACCACAGATTGGTCTTATTGAAAACTTGTAATGGCCTAGAATGAAAAAGAATATGAAAAGGAATATCTATATATAATAGTGCATCACTATGCTGTACCCCAGACACTAACACAACTTGGTAAACCGACTATACTTCAATTTTTGTAAAAAGGAAAAAAATAAATAAAAAAGAAAACCTTGGGTGAGGCTGAGGCACCTGCACTTCCCAGAGGCAAAGGGCAGCCGAAGGAGGGGGTGGTGCTGAGCGGACCGGGAGGCAGAGAGCAGCTCTCAAAACAAAACTCTGCAGGCCAGGCATGCAGGGCTTTGTCTGCGGTCTTGGTGTGGGGAGGTTTTTTTTTTAGAGTGAGGGAAGAAAATGTCCCCAGGCAGAATTGCTTCCTTCCCTCTGCTGGACTCTCATCCCCTAAATAAACCTGTCAGCTCTCTCCGGCCTCTTCTCCTGCATTCCCCCCCGCCCCCGCCCCAGTGTGATGGTCACCTGGGGGAGAAGGAACTACACCCTGTGAGCTGGGAATAAGGGAGCGGGTTGGAAGTTTGGGGGGGATCAGTTGACTTACAAGAGGAAATGAGGCAGAGAACAAACTAGTGGGGGGGCGATACAGGGGGAGGCACAGACTATTAGGTAAAAGACAGGCTCAAGGATGTGTCATCCAACACGGGGAATGTGTCCAATATTTTGTAATACCTGTACATGGAAAGTCACCTTTAAAAACTGTATTAAATTTTTTAAATAATTTTTTTAAAAATAAAAAATAAACTCTTGTCCATGCTGGTCAAAAAAAAAAAGTGAGAAAACTCTAGGAAAAAGGTAAAATTCTCTGTGGAAACAGCTTTAAAACTGGACAGGCTTCTGGAAAAAATAGAAAGAAATAAATAAGCAATAAGGTAAGAAAGATAAAATAAAATAAGATAAAATAAAGTGAAGTAAAATAAAATAGGAACGAGGGATACTGGAAACCCTCTTGGCTGCAGGTGGAGGGCCAAACGCTCCAGGCGGCTTTGTTAGGCATGAATAGGAGATTTTGCTCTTAGCCGGAGGGTGAGAGCGCCAAGTACAGACAGGAGGATGGAGACTGGGAGTCCGGCCAGAGGCCTGTCACCCTGGACTCAGAGCCCAGGGCCCTGTGACTCCTGAAATGGGTCTCTTCCTCTGGGACCTCCGTGGGCCAACCGCCCCTCTGAGCTGCTCCCAGCAGTGGGAAACCCCGGCTGTGGGGGTCCCCTGGACGCCCTGGCGAGGACACGCTCGAGGCAGAGCCGAGGCCAGATGGGACCCTGCGAGCTGAGGAGGCCGGGAAGGCCAGGGCGGATTTCCTGTCCTGTGCGTCCCTGGCCGAGTACAAGGAAGATCGCATCTCAGCCTCAAGAGACTGTCTAGGTGGATGGCTAGAAAGGCCGGGGTGACTTTGCCGCCCCAAGGAAAGGTTGCCACGGTGGGGAGGGATCAGGGGCTCCCTGTGGGGGACTCAGAGACTGAGGCAGAGGACAGAGGAGGGGACAGAGTGGAGCGTGGCTTTGTGGGGAAGGGAGGTGGGTAGAGTTACCCTAAGTGAAAGGTCAGAGCAGGCAAAGGAGGACACAGAAGGAAAAAGGTCCCCAGTACCCCTTGGTGCTAAAAGCAATCTTCTCCAGAAACAGCTCAGGACGTGGTGTCAGGAGGGGTCCTGGGAGGAGAAAAACCCCAAGTCCAGATGGCTTCCCGGCAGCAGCTGAGCTCGGCCCTGCTCTCGGGGGAGGTGGGGGCAAGGGGAGGAAAGAATCTGAGGGCCGGGGGCCACTTATGGGCAGCCGGGAAATAGGGGGAAAGAGAGGACAGACATCCACCTTTTCTTTCTTTTTTGGGGGGGGCCTGGTTGTAAGAACTTCCTACCAAACGGATAAAAGGACTCAACTGCCCGCGGACAGCAAGAGGCCAACACGGACGCATCTCGCGGGCGCAATGGTGACGAAGCAAGCAGACCAATGAGGACGCAGAGCCCCGTCCCACCCGGTCGCCAGCAGACAGGATGAGCTAATTCAAGGGGACGGCGGTCGGAAGAAGGGTCTCATGAGGGTGCTGCCTGGGAGGGACCCCGGCGAGCCTTCTGGGAGCTAGGATGCCCCACGCCCTGGTCTCAGGCTGGCGACACAGAGTACGCAGGGTAGAGAGTCACCAGGCTGAGGCAGACCAGTGCCCTCGGGCGCGCCGGGGCACCCCCGCAGAACCTCTAACAGTGGGAGGGAGTCTCTTATGTAAGCCGGTTCACTTCCTGTCACTGATGTCACAGTTACCACAAGCGCGGGGGCTTAAGACGACGCAGATGTGTGATCGGACTAGAGGTCAGAAGTTTACCACCGAAGTGTCAGCAGGGGTGGTTCCTCCCAGAGGCTCCGGGGCTTGGGGGGTGGTGTCCTTGCCTTTTGCAGCCTCCAGGGGTCACTTGCACCCCCGGCTCACGGCCTCTTCTCAAATCACCCCAGCCTCCTGCTGCTGACGTCACACCTCCCGCCACTGCCTTCCCCTCTCCAGCTTCCCTCTTCTAAGGCCTGTTGAGATAGCTTTGGGCCCACCTGGATAACACACAACAATCTCTCCACCTCAGATCCTGAATTTAATCACGGCTGCAAAGTCTCTTTTGCCATGTAAGGTAACACATGATTCTGCGCTTTAGGACGTGGACACTTTGGGGCGGGCACTATTCAGCCTATCACACTGAAGTGACGTGAAGCTCAAGTTCCCCTTCCCAGGCCAAAGCAGATCAACAATGGGTTCAGATAGTTAATTCTAGGTGCTGTTGGAACACACGGATCCCAAACCCTCCATGGCTTTGTACGATAAATAGGAGTTCTGAATCTTGGCCCGCCATCTCCCAAGGAGCCTTAGAATCAAGGGACCTGTGAACCTGCATGGAAAAATATTACATCTTTATTTTCTCTAACTTAGCTCTTTCTTCAATGATAAATGTAGTCAATAGGTCACAGGAGTCTTGGCAGTATTTGTGATAGAGATCAGGTATTTTCACACCGAGTTACAGTATTTTGGCCGAGAGCATCCCTGACTGGCCCTCCACGCCCCTGAGGAAAGGGGAGCCTTGTACCCTGAGAAGGTCCTGGTGGAAAGTGCCCGGCTTCTCATGATACCGAGAAAAATCCCCACCTTTCCCTGGAGAGAAGCTGCCAACTCTCACTGAGGGGGTCCCTCCTGAAATAAGGAGCCAGAGCTCAGGCCTGCGCTGTGGAGCTGGCGCTGGGGTCTGAGTGTGGGGGAGCATGTCAAGAGGACACACGTCCCTCCCTGCACCCCCGCCTGGCCCCCACCAGTCCCTGAGTCCAGATCTCCAAACCCAAGCCGAGAAGCAGGAGGGACGCAGCCGGGGTTGGGAGGCCGGTGCTGCCGCCCGGGTGCCCTGAGCCACCTGCCCACCTGGCTCTGCACCCACCCCCCACTGCCCAGCCCCAGCATCCGGCCTCCCCCTCCTGGCTGCTGAGAACCTTCTGTGACTCCGGGCCCTGCATGTCCATCCCCTAGGTTTACAATACCTGATGACCCCATGACAGGCTTGGTCCTGCCTCCCCTCAAAACCTCAGTTCCCCAACATTGAACACATCTTCCTTCCAGAAACCTGCTTCTCCCCGAGTTTAGCACCCGGGGGGCTGGTCTGGGCCCTCCCTGCTGCCGGAGCCCAGGGCCTGAGGCTTACCATTGACACCTGCCCTCCCCGCCCTCCCCACCCGCTCCGAGCTGCTCCAGCTGCTCCAGCCTGGCCTCTGGCTGTGTCTCCATCACTCAAGCAGCGTCTCGCCTAGACTCCCCGGCCACCTCCTCATCCCTGCCCCTCCAGCCCTTACCCGTCCAGTATCCAGCATGAGCTTTGGAAACACCTGATTATTTCATTCTAACCCCTTTTCCATATTTTGAGACTTTGAAAACTCTAGGCTTTTCTGTGCCAACAGGCTTTCCTCAGTCTGGTTCCAACCTACCTGGCAAAGCCCTGGGCCCTGTAGTCCTCCACAGGCCCCCGTGCCGCCCCCATGAACACCCAGGTGCACACGTGCATGCACATGTGTAGACTGCGCACATCTGCTCATTCACACGTGCAATTATTACAGTGCCTACATCTGCCCTTGGGGACAGCGCTGACGCTTGTCATACGGCAAATGCATCACATACGTGTTTTCTGTGCCTTTCCCTTTCCGCCTAATAGGTTCCTACTCACTTTCTTCAAGACTCAGATCAACAGGGCCTCCTTTGTGACAACTTGCCTGCTCCCCAGGAGGAGTGAAGACCCTGAAGTGTCTCTTACACTCCTGCCGGGGCTGGGGGTTGGTGACAGTCCCTTCAGGTGGGAGCGGGAATCACTGATTTTATGCATCCTGCCACCAGCCACTACAGGGGCCCAGGTGCGCGCTGCTTGAGCAAGTGGTTGCGAGACAGGAGGGCAGGGGACAGGGCACAGCCATTAAAAAAGTCACAGCCACTAGCACCAAGATGGCGGAAGGTTCAACTCCCAGCTGACCTTGACCCTCATTATACGCTCACTGTAGTACATCAGCTGCCAAACGGCCCTCCCACAGGTGCCAGGACAGTTTCAAGGCTGACCATAAAAGGTCAAAAAGTGGGTAGTGGCCTGATTCCTGGGAATCCCAGCCCCTTCCCCGAAGCAGTCGGAATAGTCCTCCCACTTGTTAGCACATGGCGTTACCCAGCCCGTAACTACTGACGGCCCTGCACTCTGCCTTTGCTCTCTCCGGCCTCTGGAGACGGCCTGCACTCTGTCTATGGAGTGCACATCTCTCTGAATAAATTTACTTTCACTCAACTGTGGCGCACTCTTGAATTCTTTCCTGCGTGAAGCCAAGGACCCTCACTGGGCGGGATACGTCCCAGGGATTCGCCTGAGACCTGGGACACGATCATCCTCTTGTGCCCCATTTTCCTGTATCTGTCAGACGTCCGCAAAGTGTTCTGAGCACTCTTGAGGCTTCTCCGTCACCCGCAGGAAGCCCCAGCCCCAGAGCCACCAAGCCACATGCCATCAGGCCCCAGCAGTGGCCGGGGTGGGGGGCATCCCCTGGGAAAGCAAGAGCTGCTGACCTCATCACTCAGCTGTGACGTGGCTCCTAACATCCCTCACACTGGATTGTAGAAACAGAGAAAGGGCTGGACTTAGGCCCTGATGTGGGCATCACTGAGGCCCCAGCCCACCATCTGAGGCCACATTCATCCCTCCTGGTCTGGCTCACGACCAGGTCGTGGGGAGTGGCTCGCTCCCAGTGGCGGACTGGACTTCCCTGGTGAGGGACCAAGAACCAGAACACAGGGCATCCTTGAATGCGGACGAGGGTTTTCATTCTCCCATCTTCCCTCTCGGAAGCCACACTGCAGTTAAATATTCAAGACTTCTATTTCTTGGAGGACTCTAACTTGGCCTAAAGGTTTTTTTTCTTCCACTTTAATGAACCAAGTATTCGGGAAATTAGCTCACAGAGTCATGCCACCAACACCAAATTAGAGCCATCTGTACAGATAAAACAGTTAGGAGCTTTTGTGCCGCTGCGGGCCGAGATGTATAGCTCATTCAATCTCAGAGGGCGCACTTTATCCCTGAAGTTCTTTTTTTTCCCCCAACACAGAAGAAGCCTCAGTCAGCGCGTAGGAAACAGGAAGGAACCCGTTGTTTTAAATAGCAGACGGCAGAGAATTGACTCATTATGGTCTGTTCATTCAGCGAGCGAGCAACAGCCCGCTCAGCCCCCACGTTCCCGGGATGCAGGTCAGGGGGCACGGCCAGGATTTTCTCGCAGAGTCTGGAAGCATCCAGTGCAAGCCCTTTCAAAAGGAATTGGTGAAGCCCAAGATTTCTATCTTGCTGGGGACTTTACGACATTAGTGTCTTTAAAAAAAAAAAAAAGACAAAAACAAGCGCTCCAGTGAAACCTACAAGAATACCCGGAAGTCAGGCTTCCTGTATCCCCTCCTCCTCATCCTGATTTACTCCAAGGAGGGCAAACGCGCTTTCAAGCCTCCTTTCTTATCTTGGCAACGGTCTATTTTCACTTCTCCCGGCTGGAGAGCTTTTGGCTCAGGGCCGTGAGTCAGCAGGAGGGGGCAGCCTCCCTGGGGACAGGGGCCCCCCAGAAGGCAGTTTCTTGCAAGAAGAGGGGGTCCCAAGGGACTGCTGGGCTCAGGACTCTGTGGGTTAATCTGTCTCAAATCCTTCCCTGTGCCAGCCAAGCACACAAGCGAGTCCTGCTGAAGCCACCCCGTGTCCTGACCCCTGAATCTGTTTTTTTAAGTGTATGGTGGTGTTTCTGATGTTCTGTTTAGAATCCAGGTGTCATGATGGGGCTTGAGGGAGGTGAGTGTGAGGCCCTCAGGTAAGACAGCGCACATTCGCCCTCTGATGTCCGTGTCTTCGTTGTCAGAGTAGACCCAGGGTCACCTCATTTCCAAGGGACATGCCTGGGGGCCTTGAAGCTGACCTGCCTCAGCTCTCCTCCGGAGCCTCTTCAGCTGTGCACACCCACAGCCCCATGACTCAGGCCACCTCTGTCACAGCTCACACAGCCGCCTGGGCTCGTATTTCCAGCTGACACTGACAGGGGTGCCTGTCACCAACAGGAGTGATCAAAACATTACTCCAAGTGTGAGTAACCTCGGACACCTGTGGCAATGGAGCGCGCAGCGCCTCCAAGTGGAAGTCTCTCCCAGCCTTTGCCCCTTTCCAGAACACGCCACACTGTTAGGGCTCTCGAAATATTTAGGAGCTGGGCTGAAACCCTGGAGATTGAGGGTGGGGAAAGGCTTCCACTTTTGCATGCTCTTCAAAGCCATTTTGTACGCCTACAGGTGTCAGTATAAGCCAAAGAATGGGTCTTGTCAGAGACGACAACTTAGAGTAATTGTATATTTATTGTCTAAATCTGGACGCTGTTGAGAGTGAAAAGAAAAACTATGAATAATTACACCAAAACTCCAAGTGTAGAGGGTGACTGTCCCAGGCAAACAGGGACCTACGGTCACTCTATGAACTGTGAGCTCTAAATTGATGCTGGCTCCAACACTGGGCATCCATTTGGTTTCTTTTTAATACAACATCCAAGTGACCCTAGGTCCTATGGGCTGAGGAGGTCCAAGCAAGGTAGGGGTCAGCCACCACGCCTGACTAAAGGCCATGCAAGGTTGGCAGGTGGAGAGAAAGGGGATGAGGTTATTCCAGAAAAAGGTGGCTCGGCTACAGACTGGAGGAAAACCAGGTTCCTCTTCCTGTCTGAGCTGCCAGCTGCTGTCAGCAAAGTAACTGAGTTCTGCCAACGTCCCCTCCAGCTGCCAAAAAGTAGCAGAGCCCTGAGTCCCGAAGTTGGAATTCCAAGCCAGCCTTGGTGACGTCTATCAGAAGACAGAGTCAGGTCTGCCACACTCACTTGTCCTTGGCTTTTGGTCCAAGGGTCCAGGCACAAGGTGTTCTCCGCCATCCTATCTAACAGACACATGACTGAGCCACCCCTCTAGAATCTTCCCCATCCTGAGCATGGCTAGAGAATTAGACCCCATCTCCTCCTAGGCCTCCCATTAACCCAGTCGGCCCTCAATTTTGTAAAAGACAACTTCCTCTATTTCAGAGGCAAGTTATCTAAAGTAATTATATTTTAATTTTTCTCTCCTCAGATTCTCACCTCCTAAATCAAAAAAAAAATTTTTTAACTGCTTGATGGAAACGTCTTCATTCACTTGAAAAAGATTATTCCTTTCTAGGGTAGGAACACTCAGCTGGCCTACAAAATGGTATTCTATAACGTATCTTACCCTCAAGCTCCAGGCAAAAATTGCATTGAAATAACATTGAACTGAGCCATTTGGTTGCAAAAATGAAATTATTCTTCCAGAAACATGGTACATTGAGTACAGGATCCAAGAAAACCCCTTTATACATCACAAATTATTACTTGAAAGAGGAAAAACTCCTCTGTATAACCATAAAAAGAAACAAGAAACCAGCACGTGTTTTGCATATAAATTTGACTGAATAATAGATCAGAACTTAAAGTCAGCTTTTCTCTGGAGTCAGTTCTTTCATATCTCTCTTTCATTTTATCTGGGTAATTACTGTTGGTGGTGGTTATCACAGTCTCTTACTAGACTGTAATCTCCCAAAATGCAAGGATTTTGCTTTGTTCCTATGTTTATTTCCAGAAAGATGTTCAATAAATATTTGATAAACATGTAAATAAAGTCATACTAAACATCAAATTATGACAATAAATATAAATGGCTTAAATTTCTCCAGAGGCGGAGATTAAATTGAAGCAAAATCTAAAACTTTTCTGCTTAGAAGAGTCATATCTCAAACATAAAATCAATGGCCCCAAAGTGCTAAATTTAAAATGAATGTGGTAAAAAAGTAAAAAGAAACATGAGCACAGAGAAAAGAGAATTGGCAGTGTTAACATAACAGGAGAAGTAGAATTTACATCAAATCATTAAATCAAAATCATTTTATACTGTCAAAGGTAAAATAAAATAAATTTGCAGAGAATTATTTTTGGGGGTTTTCATTTGTTTGTTTAGGGGTGTGCTAAAGAACCATTCTGGGATTTATTTATTTAATCCATTGCTTTCTGAGCAAAACAATCTGAATATTTATTTACCAAATATGGCAGCAACAAATTATAAATGTAAAAACCTAGAACTACATATTGACAGAAAAACAATTGCTGTGGGGTATTTTAATGAATCTCTGATGTACCAAAAGTGGAGGAAGTAAACTGAAAGACAGATTTGAACAATAATGGTAACTGTTTACGTGGTATACGTTGAGTCTTCTTCTGATTAGGATGTTAAAATTTGCAAGAGTCTCACTCTCATCCTAGCAACAAAAACAATCTGAATAAGCTTCAAAATCACAGTTTCTTTGGAACCAATCAGAGAACTGAGGATGCAAAGTAACCTAGTGAGTTCAACCACACAAAGTGACACGCTACTCGCTACTCAAGGGAGACAAAACACCTACAGCAGCTCTCACCCTTTGCCTTTGGCAAAGTGTCAAGAAGAGGAAAATCCTCCGTGGGTTTGTATAAGGAGAAACCAGCTGAAACTGTAAAAGCCTTTCAGCAACCACGTGTGGACTGGCATCATAGATTAGAATTCCAAGGAGTCCCAGTCACAGTCAGTCTGTTCCCATCCACCAGTGCTTTCCCACAGACTTCACTGAGTTTGCAGGAGAAATATGCCAAAGCACGAGAGGCAGGACAGGAGGGCTGGGAGAGAAGTTGCCTGGAGCATAGGGGTCCCCCACCAAGCTCAAGGCAGCCAATCTGTGACAGTGGGGGTTGGGGGGTGCAGAGCAGGAAGGCTGAGAAAAATCAATATGAGGTACTCTGGATTTCAACTGCCAAGAGATGGAGGCAGGGAAGGGTAGCTGAAAGAAACTGCTCCAGGAATTCCAGGCAGATAGGTGTCCAAAGTCTGTGGCAAGAGCCCAGAACAAAGGCAAGTCCTCACTATTCAAAGTTCTGCCAGTCAGGCTGTAAAGCAGTGGGAGAGATCTCCGGTGGCTCAGAAAGCTGGCCACTTAGCTGTAAAAAATAAAGAATTCTCCAGAATCTACCAGTATTCAGATCCCCAAGGCCTAGAGAAGGGAAAGTCCTGATTAAACTCAAACCATTTTCACCTACTTGTCAACCAAATAAAGCTGCAATGAAACCCAGACCCAGTCACACAAATTTTAACTCAGTCCCTCAATTCTAGTACCCCCTCCTGGAGGTAAATGTTATGTACTTTACACTCTGTTGTCATTTAATACAGGATGGCTGGCATCAATAAAAAATCACAAGACACGGAAGAATCAAGAAACTATGATTTATGATCAAAAGAAGAAATAGTAGAAGCAGACAGACATCTCTGATCCAGATTTTGAAAATTTCAGGCAGGGATTTTAAAATAACAAAGACAGAAATGCTGAAGGGCCTACTAGGAAGGTGGGAAGCATGTGTACAGATACGGGGAATTTCTAGAGACACAGAAACTATAACAGAATCAAATGGGAAAGCTAGGGGAAAATACAACATGACAAATAAGGCACTCAGCTGATGGCCTTAATGGTAGGCTGAACTCAGCAAAGGAAAAATATCAGTAAATTTACAGACAGGAGCTTGTAATTGAAATTGAAAATTTCAAACTGAAACAAAGAGGGAAAATGAGTGAAAAGAACAAACAAAGAATTTGGGATCTGTGAGACAATATCAAATATCAAACGTCATAATATATGTGTTACTGGAGTCCCAGAGGGAGAGGACAGAAAGAAATGGGCAGAAAAATATTGGGGCAGATAATGGCCAAAAAATTCCAAATCCACAAATCCAAGAAACTCAGCAAATCTCAGTGAGTTAAAGGAAAACCAAAACCCAGCGCATCATGATTAAACTACTGAAAATCAAATATGAAAAAAAGCACATTTTAAGAGCAACCAGAGAAAGAGGACATATTATTTCTCACCAGAAACAATGGAGGGCAAAAGGCAGTGGAATAATATCTTTTTTTAAATACTGAAAGAAGAAAAAATGGTTAACTTAAAATACTATATCTACTTCAAAGTTGCTTCAACAATGAAATCAAAATGAAGATATTTCCAGACACAGAAAAACTTAAAGAAGTCGTCTCCAGCATAGTCGAATTGCTAGAAATGCTAATTAAAAACAAATCTAAGATTTTGGTCAGAAATTTTTTAGTCCATCTTTGATCTCAAATGATAAAAACAAAAATCAACACATTAGACAAAAGCAGTGATTTTGAAAATCCTAGTCACTTGAATGTGGAAAGATAATCTTCAAAGTAGCAATGACTTAAGAAGAAATTTAAGGATACAATGGCAGGCTATTTTGAAAAAAATAAATGACATCACTATAGAAATTAACTGGGTTCAAAGACAAAACAAAGGGGAAGAGGGGTAGACAGGTGGAGCGCTGAGGATTTTCAGGGCAGGGAAAATGCTCTAAGACACCATAATGATGGATGCGTGTCATTTTGCATTTGTCCAAACCCAAAGAATGTACAGAACTAAGTGTGAACCCTAATATAAACTACAGGCTTTGAGTGATCGTTGATGTGTCAATGTAGGCTCATCAATTGTCACAATGTACCATCTGGTGGGGGATCTTGACAATGGGGGAGGCTATGCACGAATGAGGGGAGGGAGTTCATGAGAAATCTCTGTACTTCCCACTCAATTTTACTGTGAACCTAAAACTGCTCTAAAAAAATAAAACCTATTTTTAAAAAAGAGTTAAACTCAAAGAAAACATCATAGGCTTAAATATTTTTTAATATTAATATTAAATAAAAATAAAGGAAATTACCTAAAAAATAAACACAAAAGCAAAAAAATAAACAAAATAGAAAAATGAATAAGTAAATGAAAATGGTTCTTTGACCTCAAAGTTGATAGATATTTGGCAAGTATAATAAAGTTTTCACAAAAAAGAATTAGAAATGAGAAAGAGATAAACATCTAAGATAAAAATACAAAGGAGATTTTAAACTATACATAATTTATGGTAATAAATTTGGAAATCTCCACATATAAAAATACTTTTCCTAATAAATGACTAATGTTTTTGCAAAGCAAATCAATGTAAGAGATGGAGAAAGCCTGAAAAAAACAAGAGTTGGGAAACTTATGCAGGAACCACCTTCAGAGCAGATCGGGAACTCTGATGGATTTCCTGGTAGATTTCTTTCAAGTGTCAACGTTCTGCTAATGACTACATCACATACACTTTTTCAGAAAGTACAAAAAGATGGAAGGAAAGTTACTGAATTGATTTAGTAAATTACATAATCCTGACACCAAAGTCTAATGAAGATGGAAAGAAAAAGGGTGAGGGAAGGGCAGAGAGTCACTGGTGTGGAGCGAGTAGGGCTGGGGAGGAGCAGGCACATGGTCCAGACCACTGATCAGCAGAGCTGGGCGACAGAGGAAATGCCAAGAGACTCCCTGCAGGGTACGCACAGGCAGGCATGAGTCACTTCCATTTTTGAGCTTTTCCACATAAAAAAAATTTTTTTTAAGAAATGCCAAAACAGTTTTTCAAATATAATAATACTTAACACTCTGAATACTTAACAAAAATTAAAATAAATGCAGTACCATTAGAGCCTCGTGTGGAGACAGTGCCAAGAGTAGATGCGAAGATTTGAATGAAGTGAGATCCTTCCAGCAACAGCCCCACCACACACACACACATCCCCCTGGTGATGGATGGACCAAGGCTGAAGAGTGGAGTTTGTGAGAGGAAGTGAAAGCAGAAACTTAAAATGTTTCCAGGAACAATTCTTTCTGTTTCTGCCTCCGGAGGGAGAGGGAGACCAGGGAGGGCACAACCGAGTTGCCCAGAGCATCATCATTTATGATGAAACACTCTCAGCACAAAGCAGTGTCTACATGATACACCTTATTACATGCGGTTGCCTCAAAACTTCTGCTCATGAAACCTGCAGAGAGAGATGCTGCCTATCTACCATTTCTGGCAGGGAGCACCTTCCACACCTTTCTCCTTCCCAGACCTGTAGAAAGCCCAGATGGGCCAAGGACAGTCTGGTGTTAAGCCCAGAGCCCCTGCTGCTTTCTTCCCCCAGGCCCTGGGCTTATTCTGTCCTACTGCTCCTGACTTCTTTGTCATTTATTATAATTTTCACTCTCAGGTGCCTCTTTGTCTCGTTTGGTAAACTGGCCTCCTTTGTAGCTGCTTGAGGTCATGTGACTGGGTTCTGGCCAAATGGGTATTGACAGAAAAGGTGTGTGCAATTTCTAAATGTCATGAAAGGAGGAGGCAGGCCCATATCTCCCCCTCTCCTCCTTCCTTCTGACTGGAATGAAGACATGAGGGCTAGAGCTAAAGCAGCCATGTTGGGCCATGAGGTAAATGTGGGAAACAGAGCCCAACACAGTGGAGCAGTAAGAGACAAGGGGCCCAGGAAAATGGTAACTTAGGGTGAGCACAATTCCCCCAAAAGCTATGTGAATCTGGAGCTATTAAAATGGAGAAGAGGTTGGAAGGTGGAGGCCCAGCATTGGTCTCCTCAGGGGAGATTCTGCCACCTGCCTGCTGGGAGAGGTACCTGGGTTCCTCTTTGCTAAGGTTCCTCCCATAGGACCAGGGGATGAACCAGGATGGGTCTGGGTGATCCTGATCCATTGACCTCCACCAAGGATGATATAGGTGTTGGCACACAAAATCAGAAAAATCTGAGTTAGCCGGTGGTTCAAAAGGAAGACTCCTTGAAGTGTCTAGAAAATGTTTTCCTTCTTGGTGAAAATAAGATATGAAAGGAAAAGCTCTCTCCCATTCCCTTTTCCGTTCTGCCTTTAATGCAGCTGCATGAGGACCATCTGTCCAGAGTTGCATGCATCACACAGCCAGGAAGGGGGGTGTCCCCAGGCTGAGGACCACACAGCAGAGAAGTGGGAAGAGCCTGGAGACCCTGAACTCAGATATCTCCTCCTATGAGACGGTTTATCACCCATGTTTCAGCCACCTTCAGAGAGCCCTCCTGCTGCCTGCAGTGACGCCACCTTTCTGAGCAGTTCTCAGAGGGAAGTTTATAGCCATACAAGCTCACCTCAGGAAATAAGAAAAATCTCAAATAAACACCCTAACCTTACTCCTAAAGCATCTAGAGAAAGAAGAACAAAGAAAACCCAAAGTCAGCAGAAGGAAAGAAATCATAAAGATCAGAGCAGAAATAAATGAAATAGAGATGCAAAAATAATAGAAAAGATCAATGAAATTAAAAGCTGGTTCTTTGACAAGATAAACAAAATTAATAAACCTTTAGCCATGCTCATCAAGACAAAAAAGGGAAAGGGCCCAAATCAATAAAGACAAAAATGAAAAAGGAGAACTGACACCACAGAAACATAAAGGATCATAAGGGACTGCTGTGAGCAATGCTACTCCAATAAAATGGACAACCTAGAAGAAACGGGCAAATTCTTAGAAAGGTACAGTCTTGGGAGAAACAGAAAATATGAATAAACCAATTACCAGTACTGAAATGGAATCAGTAACTTAAAAACTCCCAAAAAACCAAAAAAGTTCAGGACCAGATGGTTTCACAGGTGAATTCTAGAAAACATTTAGACAAGAGTTAACACCTGTCCTTCTGAAACTTTCCCCAAAAATTGCAGAGGAAGGAACACTTCTGAATGCATTCTATGAGGCCAACGTCACCCTGATACCAAAACCCAACAAAGATACCACACACACGAAAGAAAATTACAGGCAAGTATCACTGGTGAACACAGATGCAAAAGCCCTCAACAAAACCCTGGCAAACCGACCCAGCAATGCGTGAAAAGGGCCACACACCGCGGTCAAGCGGGATTTGCTTCCAGGAATGCAAGGACTTTTCAGTGCCTACCAATCAGTCGCTATGACACAGCGATATGTTAACAAGCTGAATAGAAACCATATGATCATCTCAACAGATGCAGAAAAAGCTTTTGATAAAATTCAACATCCATTTATGATAAAAACTCTCCAGAAAGTGGGCCTAGAGGGAACATAACTCAACATAATAAAGGCCATATATGACAAACCCACAGCTAACCATCATACTGAATGGTGAAAAGCTGAAAATGTTTCCTCTAAGATCAGGAACAAGACAAGGATGCCCACTCTGGATGACAATGTGTGTGAGAAATAAACTGTTACTGTGTTAAGTCACAGCAAATTTGGGGTTTATGTGTTTCAGCAGCAAGCATTATATTAACCAAAATAGTGATGATCCTAAACGTTTTCCCCGAGCTGTGTTTGATGGACTCAGTGGAAGTGACAATGCAGAATACCTGAGAGTGGTGTGGGAGGAGGGGGAGGACAGGCGAGGCAGCTGATGGAGGCGGTGAGGCTGGAGAGACAGGTAGCAGGTGAGGATGCTGATCCCCTTCAGAGGACTTACATTGCTGCCTTTTCTTTCTTTGTTTCTTCTTTTCTTTTTCTCCATTCTTTCCTTCCTCCCTCTGTCTCTCCCCCAACCCTTTCAAAATTTCTTTCTTTTATGTATATGTTGAGGGCATACTACATACCAGGCTGGATGCTGTGGCCCCAGCAATGACCAAAAGAGTGAATGTCCCTCCCTACATGGAGCTGACATTCTGAAGGGGTAGATAACAGACCTAGAGGGAGAAATAGACAGAAATACAGTAACAGCAGGAGATTTCAATACCCTGCTTCCGGCCAAGGGACAGATCATGCCGAGAGAAAGATCAATAAGGAAACATGGACTTAAACTACACATTAGACCAGACGGATTTAGTGGACATTTACAGACATTTCCATTCAAAAGCAGCAGATTCCACAATGTTCTCAAGAGTATATGGAATATTCTCCAGGAGGGGTCATATGTTAGGCCACAAAACAAGTCTTAATAAATTTAATAAGATTGAAATTGTATCAAGCATCTTTTCCAACCTCAGCTGCATGTAACTAGAAATCAATTATAAGACAATAACTGTAAAATTCACAAATATGTGGAGATTAAATAATACGCTTCTGAAAAACCATTAGGCCAAAAGAGAAATCAAAAAAATCTTGAGAAGTGAAACTGGAAATGCAACATGCTGGCCAGGATGTGGAGAAAAGGAAACCCTTTCACATCACTAATGGGCATGCAAATTGGTGCAGCCACTGTGGAAAACAGTATGGAGGTTCCCCCCAAAATTAAAAATACCATGTGATCCAGCAATTCTACTTCTGGCTATTTATCTGAAAGAAATTCTAACTTGGAAAGATATATCCCCCCCACACCCATATTCATTGCAGCATTATTTAAAATAGCCAAGACATGGAAGCAACCTAAGTGTCCATGAACAGATAAATGATAAGTGGAGAATGTCATTCTAAGTGAAGTAAGCCAGAAAGAGAAAGAAAAATACCATATGAGATCGCTCATATGTGGAATCTAAACAAAAACAAAAACAAACAAAGTAAAAATACAAAACAGAAACAGACTCATAGACATAGAACACAAGCTTGTGGTTGCCAAGGGGACGGAGGGTGGGAAGGGATAGATGGGATTTCAAAATTGCAGAATAGATAAACAAGATTATACTGTATAGCACAGGGAAATATACACAAGATCTTATGGTAGCTCACAGAGAAAAAAATGTGACAATGAATATATATATGTTCATGTGTAACTGAAAAATTGTGCTCTACCCTGGAATTTGACACAACATTGTAAAATGATTATAAATCAGTTAAAAAATAAAAATTAAAAAAAAGAAAATGTGGAGTATTATGGAATATTATTCAGCCAGAAAAAAGAAGAAAATCTTGCCATTTGTACCAACATGGATGGATCTTGAGGTCATTATGCTAAGTGAAATAAGTCAAACAGAGTAAGATGAATACCATATGATCTCATTTATATGTGGACTCTAAAACCAAACCAAACCAAAATACACTCATAATTACAGAGAACAGATTGATGGTTGCCTGAAGGTGGGCAAAATGGATGAAAGAGGTCAAGAGGTACAAACTTCCAGTTATAAAATAAATAAGTCCTGGGAATATAATGTACAGCATGGTGACTATAGTTACTAATACTGGGTTGCATATTTGAAAGTTGCTAAGAGAGTAATCATAAAATTCTCATCACAGGGGTGGGAGTGGGGAACATGTAACTGTGCAGTGATGGATATTAACCAGACTCACTGTGCTGATCCTCTCACAATATATACAAATATCGAATCGTTAGGTTGCACACCTGCAACTAATACAATGTTATACGTCAATTACACCTCCAAAAACGTGGTCCTAGAATGATAATCCCTCTTTGTTGTTGACAGAAACAAATGCAAAACTGCTCTGAGGGACCCCTCCTGGCCAGATGACAGAGTACGCTATCCAAATTACAACATGTGTGAAAAAACTGTTGCAGAAAAAACGTGTTACAGCTCAGTTGTGACAGCAACCTGGATCTGGGCGAGAGACCAAGCAGCACTAGGAGCGTTGGAGAACTCAGGTTTATTATACCAGTGGGCCCAGAGGAGTTAACACTCCAAGCTCTGGACCCCATCTGTAGGTTTACACAGGCTTTTATAGGCTGCCAGTTTACACTTTGCAACATTTTGTAACATCATACGCAAATAAGGTATAACAAAAGTTGACTAATTAGGAACAAGCTTTGTAGAAGTGGACCATTCAGGAGTGAGCTCAGGGAACCAATAGAACTTTAGGGGTAAGTAAGCCGTTTCAGAGGCAAAAAGTGAGAGAGAGCCTCTGAGCCAGGAAACCGGATGGGGCTGGCAGGAGAGTAGTGGCCCTGCCTGGGGGTCCTGCCAGTCTTTTTATGGGGCTTCACGCCTCAAAACAATTCTCAATTAACAGCAAGAGTAGAACCCCAGAATTGTAACTGCATGGTCAGTAATTAAAGTATGAAAGAAGGAATTACATAACATGAAAAACAAACCTTTCCATGGAAAACCTATTAGCCAAAGAAATGTAAGTTAGGACGATAGTGAGCTTCCCTTGTTTGCATAACAGTTATTGAAGATGAGAAGGGTAGTGATACGCGAGGTTCTAAGCGTGCAGGTAACCCAGCCCTCGTCACCTTGCTAGTAGGAACACCTGGAGTCTTACTATCGGGGTCCTTGTGTTACTACTGACTCAGGTCCTTGGACTCTTAAATCAATAGGAACCGGGACTTGGGCTGCAGCGGGAGGGTGTGGGAACAAGGAACAGGCTCCCCTGCTCACTCTGGGAGGAGGTGAGGGTGGGGGCGGGGTGGTAGATGGGGCTGGAGGCATGGCTTCGGTGGTCTGCCCACCCCCTTAATGGTGCTGTGTGTGGGATCCAGCGCTGGACCCTGCTTTTGATCCTTTTGATCCACCTCAGAAGTGCGTTGGTTTCTGACCTTTGGTATCTTACTGCTCATAATTGCCCTGACTGCACATGCATGCAGTTTTTTTCAGTCCTTTATGGTTTCTTGGCATGCTGTTGCTTGAGGAGAAGTCTGTCCAGGTGCAAGCGCTCCAGCGGAGTCCCGGTCCCAGTCTGCCTCTCCTGAGGCAGAGCCCAAGGTGGCCAGTTTGGGGGTGACTCCAGGAAGCTGGAGCACAGAGCACGGGGTGGGAAGCAGAGGAGGAGGGAAGCCAGTCCAAGGACAGTTCATCAGGTCGCCAGAGGTGGGTGATGGTACCCAGCCCTGCAGGACCTTCTGCAGAGGCTCCTGAGATGCATCGCGGAAGTGCCCCCCACCACCCTCGGCGATGAAGGGGAAGCGGTCATCCACCGGCTCCCATCACCATGGGTCCAAGTGGTCTCTTGGGCATTGATGCTTCCGGATCGCAGACCTGGGGGTGCGAGCAGCTTCCAGAGGCTGGCCCACGCCAAGGCTTCAGGAGAGCCCCAGGCTCGGGATCTGGAAGCCCAGAGGAGGGGCTGTCAGGACGCACCTGCACCAGCTGATGCTGATCAAAGTGGGGGAGAAGAGGAAGGGTCCCCCAGAATAAAGAGGTGCACAGGATGCATGGCTGATGCACCAGCACACCCAGTGTTGTCTGGGAATCACCCTTCAGAGCATCCACCTAGGGGAATGATCCAAATACGAAGTGGTCGTGTATTTAACTGTGTCTGAGAAAGGAAGGATGGAGGGGAGGGAGGGAGAGGAAGTGAAACAGGAAGGAAGAGAGGGAAGGAAAATGTCTTCATTTATTCCATTAACCTTTCCTAGTTGGCCATATTTTCCCCACTCCCCAGGGGAAGGAAGTCACAGCTGGAAAACAAAGAGAAATGTAAATAGTTCATTCCCAGCTTTGAGCTCCCAGTGGCCTTAATGGATTAAGTTTGAGTTAAGGGTTTTTTTCAAGATTAGTTTTACCTGTACCCAATTTTCGCTTTGCAATTATATTTTTAAGTGTAATCCTAGCATACGAAGCACCTTACAAAGCAAAAGGGAGTTTGCAGGCGTGATTAAGGATTTTGTGGTGGTGAGACGAGCCTAGATTATTCGGGTGGGCCCAGTGTAATCACAAGGGTCTTTTAAGGGGGAAGCAGGGTCACAGTCAGAGGAGATGTGACACTAGAAGCAGAGGTCAGAGAGATTTGAAGACCCTACACAGCTGATTTGAAGATGCAGGAAGGGGCCCTGGCCAAGGATGCTAGCTGTCTCCAGAAGCTGGAAAAGGAAACAGATTCTCCCCTAGGGCCTACAGAAGGAACATAGCCCTGTCAAATTTGATTTTAGGACTTCTGACCCCCAGAATTGTAGGAAAGTACATTTTGTGTCTTTTAAGCCACTTCATTTGTGATCATTTGTTACAGCAGCAACAGGAAACTGGCACAACCATGCGTAAGGGTATCTCCTCATCTGGAAAGAAAGTGTCAAACCAGTGTCTCTCCCCACAGTTACAAGCATCAAACCCCACAGTGTACACACCACACTTACAAACACCGATAATGGGCGTTCAATAAATGATACTTATTCTTTCTCAACACCTAGCTTATCTCCTTATATCCAGAGATTGCTTTAGAGAGCATTAAGAAAAATACAAGGTGGAGTTAAACTAACCAGTGAGGTAGGGAAGGTAGCTTTTGTGTAAGGTCACCACTTGGCAAATGACATCATTAAGGCTCAGAGAAGTCAGGCAAATTGCCCAAGGTCACACAGCCATTTAGTGGCAAACACAAGCACACTGTTTCACGGGAATCTGTTACAGATGTAGATGCCTCTGCTTCACCCACAGGAAAATCGGATTCAGGCAGGCAGTACCCAGCAATCTGGGGAACCCATCAAGTTCCCCAGTTATTTTTACACAGGCTGGTGTAGCGACCCCACAGTGAGACATGCTGCCCGCCCCACGCTGTGTTGCTGAAAAGCTGTGAGCGGTCCAAAGATTCCATCCGCTTCCCCTTCTTTGAGGATATTGCTGACTTTTTATTTTGAAAGATTTCAAACATACAGAAAAAGACTAAATCGATGCCCACCCCTCACCCAGAATAAAGACTTGCCGGCCATGCTGCATCTATGTTTACATCCACGTATTTTCCTTTCTGGCTGAACCATCTTAAAATACATTATAGACGGTGGGACCTTTTTTAAAACTCCATCTAAAAATTAAGGGCATTTTCCTACCATCTGCAAGAAACCATCACCCTTGACAAAACATCTTCAACATCTTATGACATTCTAATGAAGGAGAATGACTTCAGTTTTCAACATTGTCTAACATTGGTTCATTATTCAAACTTCCAGAATTCTCCAAACCCTCCCCCCACCACTCTGCCCCCCTGTCTTTAACAGGTGACTTTTTTTTTTTTTTGGTGACTTTTTCTTAAATCAGGAAGTGTGCACTATCAATTTTGATGTGACTAGTCTAGAAAGAGCTTGAGGACTTTCAGGGTGACGTGCTGATGGGAGTCCCCTAGATTATCTGTGCCTGGAAGAGCACGGGGGAAACACTGCCTGCCCCCCACCAGCCCCGGGGCTGCCAACACCGCAGCGGCCCCTAGGCCCTGCCCTTTGGAGCTGAGGGTTGATAGTAACAGCATCAACAGGACCACAAATTCCTTGCCTGGTCTCTTGCTGTAACAGACAGCTCTCTCTCCAGGTTCTGGTAACCACCCAGACCTAAACAAGACAAAAGATACCAGCTCTTCCCAGCCCAAGGTGCTGTACCCTACCCTGTTGGTTTCCCTTAATCCTGCTCACAGCTCCGTAAATCTTTCTTTGTTAAACCCTCTTCAGTTCCCCCATTTCACTGTGCCTCCTCTTTTCCACTGGGACCCTGGCTGAGAACATCGCTAGTACCAGGACAGCTCCAGAGGAAAGTAACTCTCAGATGAGATTACAGGATGGGGTTGCTCACATACGAGAGATTCACGGGGATGATCCCCTTACCAGAGGGAAACAGAATGCAGGTAATCTATAAAATCCGGGACATCACAGTTGCTCAAATGGCCACCAGCAGTGGCACTGGAAGACTGCAGATGGAAGGCAAGTGTTGGCAGAGGGAAAGGCTTGGCTATGCTGACCACAGTGATTACTTACCGAACGCAAGTTCACGGGCCCAACTGACGCACCGTAAGGCTGAACAAATAAGAATGTTGGAGCTTGAAGCAGAGAAAAGCGTATTGCTGAGACAGCAAGGGGAACACATGGCTTCTGCCCCTAAAACCATGAATTCTCAGAAGGGTTTCAGCTGAGCATTTCTAAAGGCCAATTGAGGGAGGGGCGTCCCAGGGTCTGTGATCAGCTGTGTGCAATCCTCTGGTTGATGGTGATCAACCCTTAGGCACCAGGAGGTCTAGGGGCCACGTGTTGACCACTCTGTTCCCTCAACATCAACGAATCAGAGAATTGTGCATGAGCGGATCAAGCACCCCGCAACCACCCCTCACCTGGCCTTTAAATACACTTTGCTGAAACCCTCTGGGGAGTCTGGGGTTTTCTCGGGCATGAGCCACCTTGTCCTCCTTGCTCGGCCCTGAAAAAACTTTTCTCCAAACTCTGATGTTTCAGTTTGTTTAGCCTCCCGGTGCATTGGGCACATGAACTTGTCTTCAGTAACACTTTCTCTTCCACTTGAGTTTGGCCACGAGAGGACTGCGAGGTCATAGCATGTTTCCATCAGCCCCTCTCATGCCATCGCGGTTGCCGGGAGCCACGTTTCTCCATCAGAGCTTACAGCCTCTGCCAGGCGGAGCTCTGTCCCCGGGTTCTGGTTCCCACCCCCTCCTTCTGCAGGCAAAGAGGTGGTGATGGCGCCCTCCCTCCCCCACGGTGCTTCACCGACTGTTGCTGCTTTCCTTAACCCTGCCAGCGCGCTCGTAAATCAGCCCTTTACTGCCCTCTGCTCAATTGCTCCATTTGAACTGTGGATCACCAAACTCTGAGACAGCCCAGGGCAGTCAAGCTACACTGAGAATGGATCTTTTTTCTCAGTCTACTTCCCAGCCTCACCTGCGCTGAGTGGGACTGACTCAGGGTTCTTGAATCCACAGTTCACTCGTCTGTATCCCGTGTAAAGGACTTCAGCCCCACACACGTTCAGACACCATTTCATCAGCCTCTGAATAGATCGTCAGGGAGCTGCCTCACAAGGCTCTACTGTCTCAGCCAGGTCAAACCCCAGCTCGCCTGCCAGGGGGCTGCCAAGGACTGAATGTCTGTCCCTCCCCTAAATTTGTATGTTCAAGTCCTACCCCCTAATGTAATGGTGTCAGAAAGGGGGGTTTGCTTGGGAGGTGATTAGATCATGAGGGTGGAGCCCTCGTGAATGGGATTAGTGCCCTTGTCAAAGGACTCCAGAGAGCTCTCCTCTCCTTCTGCCCCATGAGGTTAGAAGAAGTTGGCAGCCTGCAACCTGGAAGAGGTCCTCACCAGAGCCTGGCCATGCTGGCACCTTGGTCTCGGACTTCCAGCCTCCAGAACTGTGAGAAATAAATTTCCACTGTTTATAAACCACCCAGTCTACGGTTCTTTGTTATAGCCACCAGAACAGAGGGAGGCAAGGGTTCTGAAGCTTTGGATTCAGTCATTAAAACATTGTAGGAAGAATGCCCCGAGAGGCGGGCAAAATAGAGTCCTGCAAATGCTGCTCCAGGCAGTCATCACATCCTCCAGGGCAGCTGGGAGGAAGCGAGCAGCTGGAGCAACCTCACCTAAGGCTCCTGGCGGGCAGCCAGGGGGAGCGGGGTCTGGTGGCATCCGCGTTGCCTTGCAGGCGGCGTGCACAAGAGCAACGTCCCACACCTGTGCCTCTGCCACTCCCACCTGGCGGGGGACTTGGGCAGCCGGCCACCAAGTCTGCAGCTGCTGCTCACGGACCAGGAGCCCACAAGCTACTGGAGGACTTTGTGTTCCACAAGCCCAGAGAAAATGTGGGGGGAGGGGCTCTGCACAGGTTCAGATCCGCTTCCAGCTGCTCTTAGATGGGACACTTGTGTCGTGGTTTTGGATGACATGACTTTGAGTTGTGTAGAAGCTAGCTGGTGAAGCCCTGCTCTAACCATGCATGTTTATTCTGCAAATTAGAACTGCTTTATGGTGAAATAGTTGATAGAAAATAAATTAATTTGGATTTGATATTCACATCATCACATACACAAAAGTCAACATTACATAGGACACCAAAGAAGGAGGCCCTATTAGATTCCTTAAATATAAATCCATATAATAATAGAAATCCACATTACATATATTTACCAAATACATTTATATATTTGTTTATATGTAACACATAAATTTATTATATAATAAATATGTATTGTCTTAATATATACACAGATTATATATAATAAATATATAAATATGTACATTTATACATATACATATAATGTAACTGTTACAAATATTTGAATGGTATAAAACACTGTATTACATTTTGTCACCCACTGCTACAAAACTGTCTCCTCCGTTTACCTCAGTTTGCCATATAAATGGTATTATTTTCTATGGCGCCACTTTATGGAAAATGTTGGGAAGCTCCACCCTAAGGTGACTGCAACCTTCACTTCACAGCCTCCGACACCCGCCCCGCCCACAGCATCTTAACAAACCACAACTAGGGAGTCATTGCTGAAGGGAACACCTGATCGGGGGCCTCCCTAAGCAGAACATCGATGCCTCATACTTATTTCCTGAATAGCAGCAGAAATAATTCCTCACAGGGTAACACCCACCTTCTGGTTTTCCTACGTACACACACACACACATACACACACACCCTATGTCTTTGGAGGTCACTCTGACATAAGCATATCAATTGACCTTGGAGGAGATGATTTTGATTTTGAAGAGCAAGAGGGACAAAGTAACCAGTAAATGGTTCCAGTAAAATTCTAACTTAGGAGTCTGGTGCATCCCAGGGATAACATGACTTGGCTGCAGTCCACACTGACAGGTCTGGTGTTGAAATGCCTTGGTCTTTAGGTCGCTGGGTCCTTCTAGGCCCACGAATGAAAAGGGGAAGTTTAATAAGAGAGACGCAGTGAAGGGCAATGTGAGCAAACAAGCCACAAAACAGAACACACTCTGTGATAGCGTTTTATATAAAAACAGGCCAAATCAGTCTCTGGCTTCAGCAATCAGGAGAGTGGTTAACATGGGCAAAGTGGAGGAAACGGTGGTAAAAGACCACAGGATATACTTCAATAATATAAATACATAAATACAAAATAAATAAATAACACAACATTGTAAATCGACTATACTTTAAAAAAAAAAAGACCGAAGGAGGGGCTCCTGGGTTGTGGATAATGTTATGTTGCTTAATCTGAATGTCGGTTAAATGGGCTCTTTTCATTTGTGAAAATTTATAAAGCTGTGTACTTATATGAGCATTTGTGTGTGTGTGTTTATTCTGCATCAGTGAAAATATTTTAAATAAAAATGGCAGAGACATTAGACAGACACAAGAACACTTGGTCCTTAGGCACAAGTAGAGAAGAGAGAAAACAAAAACAATAATCCTGGGGCCCTAGCGGACCACAAGCTGAATGTGAAATAACAAGGAAGAGTTCTTGGATGCATAGAAAGCAAGCTGGCCAGGTACCTGGGCTATAAGAAAGGATGCTCGTATGACTTAACAGAGATTGGAAAGCAATTCTTCTGTGATACAACCTAGGTACTTGAGCCCTGATCAGAATAATGGGGTCAGTCTGATTAACACCCCTTCAAAAGGACATTGAAAAGCAAAAGGGATTCACAGAACAAGAGAGATGATTAAAGATATGGGAAATAGACCCTCCAAAAAAAGGTTAAAAGTAATGCATTTTCTAAAAAAAACTGGGTGCTGGTCCTCTCATCTTGATAAATGGTGAGATGGTTCCCCTAGCCTTTCCTCTGATCCTCTGCTTCAGTCCCCTTTTTCTATTGGCAAGAGGGACTTGAACGAGCCAAATAACTCAGCCGGTGTGAATTTATTGAGCAGATACGTCACTGTCCTCCTGAAAGGAAAAAGATGTTGGGTCGTTAAAAAGCCCAGTCAGAATAACTGGGGTTGCTCAGCTCAGGGAAGAGAAGAACTTGATTGGCCTTAAAACAACTGAAGATTTTGGAGAAGGGGCTTTATCAGTCAGTCTTCTCAGACAAAATGAAAGTGAACGACCACCTTAAGATAAAGCACAGATTTCAGCAGGGCACCAGGAGACGGACGGAGGAATCACCAGGCCTGGGGACACTCGGAGGAGCTGGGCCACCCTGACCAGGCAGGGCCTTTCTAACATCATCATTTTTATTATCTCCTGAGTAAGGAGTTGGGTGTTACAGAGACTGGGGACAATAACGCACATTTGTAAAGCCTTGGCGTGCTCCTCCAGGGCCACTTTGACGCCCACTGGATTCAGCTTGGAAGCCTGCTTTTGAAATGGTGCTGCCGGAGGGAAAGCTGTCCCTGAAAGGAGGCCCCGAGGCAGCCGGTGGGCAGGCCGGGCAGCCCCGCTGCTCCCCCCGGGCCGGGGGCTGGGAGCAGCGGGGCTGCCGGCTGTCACCAGTCACCATGGTGACCCCACAGCCCGCAGCTGCTGCCGCCGCCCCCCTTGGGAAGGGTTTCTGCAGCAGGGTGGGTGGAGGGCGGCCCAGCAGAGGCCTGAAGCCTGGGGACGTCCTGACCACTTGCTCAGATGAGCCAGGCGCCAATCCCAGCAGAATTCCGGGTTCGGTCCAGAGCCAGCTTTGCCAGAACAGCCCAGGGACATGCCTCCTGGCACTCACACACTCCCCTCTCTGCATCTCTGGAGAGCCTGAGGCCTGGAGCAGAGACCAGAGCTGGAAGCCGTTTGTTCTCGCAGGAGGGGAGTGATGTGGCCTCTTGGGTTTAGGCCAAGACTGTCCCCTCGTCCACCTGCTGTTTAGTCCAGGTTGTAGCCGTTGCTGGTGGGGGCCAGCCAGAGCCCCTCCAGACCTGAATCCTGAAGAGGCTACAGCCTGCTACCCCTGGAGCAGCCCCAGATCACCGGCCCACCTAGGGCCCCCTGCCCCCTCCAGCCCCCCCCCCCACAAGCCGCAGGGGCCTCACCCCCTGCGTGGCACCTGCCGCCTGGCACACTCAAAGTGGAGCTGGGCCAGCACCCGGGGGAGCCGACAGCTGGCAGGCCATCTCTGCGGCCGGCGCCGGCCCCGCTGGGCTCCTGGGAGGAGGGAGGGGGGAAGCCTGGGGCGGGGATGGGGCTGTGGGGGAGATCTCTGGATGGGGAGGCTCTCTGGCAAGACATCTGCTCCCCTGGCCCCGAGATCTGAAGGGCGGATGCAGGAGACCTGAGGGGGCAGCCCCAACGCCGCAGCTGTGCCAAGCCTCGGCTCCACACCACCCCTTCCAGGCCGGTCTCTTCTCCCCTCCCCCCCTCAGCTGGCGTCTCGGGCCAGAGAAGCATCACAGACAAAGCTGTCTGCTGGCGGCCACCCAGGCCGCGCCGGGGCCCCTGCTGCCCCCATCTCAGCCCTTTCCTGAGTGCTGCTCCCCCACCCCGGGCAGCTCCGGGCCCCAGGCCAGGTCGGGTCCAGCAGGGCCCTCCTTGCTGTCCAGCCTGGTCTGATGCCCTGCCAGACCCGGGCACGGGGTAGGGAGGTGGGGTACTTCAGGGCCAGAGCGCTGGAGGCCAAGTGCCTGCATTCCAGGGCCCCTGGGGACGCCAGTGACAGAAGAGCCAGGAGCCTTCTCACTAAATCTCCAGTCTGGAGCCTCCTGGCAACTCTTGAAGCAGCAGCCCCTCCACTCTCCACCCTGGGAACTTTTCTCATTCCCTGGACCAAGGCTCCTGGACTGAGAGGGGGCATCCGGGTCAGGGATTCGACCCCGTGAGTGGGAGAATCGGCTTTTGGATGAAAACGACATCAAGGAGCCAGACTGGCTCGAGGAGCCTGGTTGGAAGCAAGTAAGAGATTGTCATCGCACCTTGATTAGCAGAAGGATCTAAAATCCAACAAGCCGGGGTGTGGAGGGGAGGCCAGCTCAGTGGTAGAGCACATGCTTAGCATGCAAGAGGTTCCGGATTCCATCTCCCAGGATCTCCATTTAAAACTAACAAACAAACAAACAAACAAAAACCCAACAAGCAAGCAGCTCTGCCCTTGGCCTTGCCAGAGAAAGCAGTTGCTAAACTGACTGAAGGGACCAGACTTCTCTGTTGCCCAAGACCCTTGGGCAACCTGGGGGTCACTTTTCTCCAGGCAACTGCTGACCGTGCCCAGAACAGGAAGCAGCGATCTTGGGGGGAAGGGACACCAAACATGACCTCCAGGCCGTGTCACCTCGGGAACCTTATCCCCAGTGACTAGTGGGGTCCGTGTCTGGGAGACAGCACTGTCCTGCGGGCTGAAGCGGTCAAGGATGCTCTTTTGGGAAGTCCCCAAGTCAGGATATCACGGCAGAGACAGTCACACCCCACTCACAAGACCCTCGCAGGCTGGCGCCTAGGAATCGCGTCTGCCCACTTGTTTCTGTTTCTGGGTTTTGCCCCTCAGGCTTCCACCTCCCTTCCCAGCCCCCAGTGACTCAGAGATACAGCAGAAGAACTCCTGGTGGGGGCGGGGAGGGTGGTTACAGCTCAGTGGTAGAGCGCATGCAGGAGGGACTCCTGAGGTCAATTCCCATTCAAATAAACAAATAAATAAACTTAATTACTTCCCCCACCAAAAAACAGAAAAAAGAAAACAAAGAACTCCTCGGTAGTTAAGCTTGTCACAGGCGACCATAGGATGGGAGCCCTGTGACACTTGAGTTCCTGTCACTTCCACCCTGGTCACCAACCACCTGCAGCAACCTCCATTGGCCTCCGAGAAGCCCTGGCCCTGGCAGAGGGTGGGTGGGTGGCCTGGGAATTCTGCAAATTACACAGAACTTCCACCAGAACACAGAGTGCAGGGCCAGGACGTCCCAGTGCACCATGAGGGCCAGTGCGTGTATGTGCGTGTATGTCACACACACATGCCCAGAGCCGGGGCCCACTGAGAACCCTGATGAAGCATCTCATCACCCTGCCCACTATGCCATCAGGTCATCGGCCGTCTGCCTGCCCGTTTCCCTCTCTAGTTCTGTGAAATGTGAGCAGAGATGCTGTCTTGCTGGCCTTGGACCGGGAGTACTTGATCGGTGCTTCTGGCCTGAACCAGCTCCTCCAGACAGTTCACTAATCCCCAGCTCAGCCATTCACCCAAGGCCCTGCCCCGGGGCCCAGCCCGATGGGAGCCAGCCTGGTGTCCTTGGCTCTCCAGCCATCTCAGCGTCCACGCCCGGCAAATGGAACATGTATTTTTTAATGAATGTGCCAAGCCCCGTGCTTTTAATAGGGGAGAAAGGGAAATACACTTAGGCACACACACAGAACAGGCTTTATTCTCCCAGGGGCTCCATTAGACACAAGTGTCCTCAGACACTGCCCCCCACCCCATCCCTGGACGCCAAGGATAAGGACACAGAACTTACAGCAGGCGCCCCAGTGGGCCCGTGGAAGGAGCATTGTTCTGGGTGCCAATCACAGTGCCCTCCTATCCATCATTTAACTTTGACCTTCTGTTTCCCTGCACAATAAATGTGCCCTGCCTGCCTCCGAGGGTGGTGGTGAAGGACAAAAGGGAGAGAAACCAGGAAAAGCGTCCCCACCTCAAGTCCAAGGAAAAGAGAGCCCTCAGAGGCCAGAGCACAGGAAAGGCCAGGGGGGCCCCAGGACCCAGTCAGGGACCAGGGGAAAGGATAGTGGCCCTGCCCCACCCGGCCTTCCTCTTCCCCAGGCCACCCCTGTGTGCTCCTGTCCCCCCAAAGCTCACAGGTTGAAGTCTCCACCCCCAGCACCTCAGCTTGTGGCTGGATTTAGAGATAGGCTCCTTGAAGAGGTAATCGAGTTAAAATGAAGAGGGTGGGCCCTGATCCAATAGGACGGCATCCTTATAAAAAGAAGAGGCTGGGACTCGGGGCAGGACCACGTGAAAATCTAGGAAGAAGGCAAACCAAGGAGAGAGGCCTCAGGAGAACCCAACCCAGAGACACCCTGACCTCTGACTTCCAGCCTCCAGAGCGGTGAGGGGACAGATTTCTCTTGTTGCAGCCCCGGTCTGTGGAACTCTGTAACGGCCCCATAGGGAGCGAACACAGCCCCTTCCCACCTCAGACCGTCCTTCTGTGGGGCGCCGCCCCCCAGGAGTGCCCCCGGGCAGCTCTGGCTAAGCGCCGAGAAGTCTGATGCCCCGTCCAGCACCTTCCCATCTGTCAGGCTGGGACACCAAGCCAAAAACGTCCCCTTCGGGGGTGGTTTCTGTCCTGTTGCTAGCACATTCTGGAGAGTGTGTCCTGAGGGTCTCAGACATGGTGCTGCCTTGCTGGGTAGCTGTCAGCATCACCTGGGGAGACTGACAAAAACGCAGACTCCTGACTGCCCCGCAGAGACTCAATCGAGAAGCCTGAGGGGAGGGTGTCTGAGACCCTGTACTTTTGGCAAGTTCCCAGGTGACTGCGAGACGGGGCCAGGCTCAGGACTCCAAGATCCAGCGGCCACCGTGTGGGGGCGTCCCTGCGACTCGGGGGCCAGCTTGAGGTGGGTCTTACGCGTGCGTGAGAATGACAGGACATTGGCGCAACCCTCCGAGGGCAGAAGGCACGGACACACAGGCCCCCAGCTCTGGGGGGCACCTCTGAAGCCCCCTGTGCGACATCTGATGGGCCTTTTCTGCCATTTCCCGTCTTCAGTGGAGCCCCGTGAAAAGTGGTCTCCGCTCAGAGTCTCGGACCACAGGATCTTGAGCTGGACCCCTCCGTCTACCTGAAGGAGACTGCAGGTCAGCCTGGGCCAGACCATCACCCCCTGGAGCTGGAGCAGGGTTTCCAGATGCCTCATGGGGTTCTTGCTTCTGGAGTGTGCTCTTACACACCACCCCGGCTCTGATGTGTGACTCTGGCAGTCGCTGCTGGGGCTCCCTGGGCACGGGACACTCCACGTGCGTCATCTCACTTCACCCACAGTAACGCTGTCTCATTAGCCCTCACTCCCCACATCTGAGACCTGCCTAGCATCACACAGACAATAAAGCTGCAGTCAGGACTCACCCCGACTAACTCCAAGTCCTAGACAGCCCATCACCTGGGGACCAGAAGCCAGTAGTTTTTCAACTGCTACCCAGAGCTGGAAAGAGCCCCGGGAGTTGTCCTGCTGGAGCGGCATCCGGGAAACTCACCCCGTTCCCTCTGTGGCCACAGCCCAACCCAGTCGGGGGCCCTTTCTGTCCAACCGCACGGCCTCCTGGTTTTGCTGGTTCTCTGCACTCGGCCAGCAAGAGAGGCTCTGGCTTTGCTACTGGACCCACAGGTCTTTCCTGGCAGCTCTCAGGTGACATGTAATGGGCTGGGCTGGCCGCGGCACCTGCGTGGGAACCGGGCAGCCCCACCAGGGGAGAAGGCAATTCCTGCCCTGAGGATGCAGCTGGCATCTGGTTCCCCGAACATCCTGTTACTCTGTAACACACTGATTCACCTCATCCTTTTCCTGGACTTAGACGACGGCTTCCGGGGGAAGCAGTCCCTAAACTGCCTAGGTGCCAGGGTCCACTCACAATGACGTGTTACTGAAAACTTAAGGGAGGAGAGTGGGTGGGAGACGTGGAGGGAAGAGCCCTGGGGTGACCCCTCAAGTGATGGACGTTGTTATTAGAACCGGCATCCAGTAGGCTAGCAGGACCTCCAACCAAAGTCACAAACAAAATGAGGATGAAAATTTTAAAAAAAAACACCCTGTTTTCCTTATCAACAAAAATGATGAGAAAGTTTATGTCCTCTGACTTCGGCTCAAGCACCCCAGCCTTCTCAGGGAGAGGTCTACTATCAGGACACCATTCGAAACTGCATGATTTGGCCAAAGGGTTTCCTTGGGGCTGCTACAAACTCTGCCCAAATGTATGGGGACCCCAGGGGAGCAGATCTGCCTCCTCCTGCTGAGGCGGGCCTGCCGCCAGTCTGAGGGCTGGCTTCCCTCCACCATGAGCCCCTGGCGGCTCCCGGAGCAGGTGAGGGTGGGTGACACCCCCGCTCCTCGTCCTGGCTGCACGTTCACAGGTCTCAGAGCCAAGGGGCTGTCTCGGGGCTGTCTGGGTGGGCGCCAGGGGCGGGGAGAGACAATAGGGAATCGGTGCTGGGGCCCTTCTGTTTTCTGAAAAGATCTTCATTTCCACGCTAAATTGCAATTTCTGGCTGGCCTCAGTTTCAGACTCAGCCTTAGTCGCAGAGTGGTCTGGCAAGTCACTCCTGGCCAGCTTCCTCCAACTCCTTTTTCTTGGCCAGAGGCGGCCAGTCATAAATCGACAGGGAAAAACACAGCTCTCCAAATGATTTAATGTCTTGCCTAGGCTTATCATGGAGCTCAGGATGAAACCCAAACAGGTCTCAGCTGTTCAGGATGCTGCCCTGAACTGGCGCCTCCTGACTTCTCCACCTCCCCCGCACGCTGCTCCCCGAACCAAGGACCACACCAGGGGCAGAGCCAGCTCCTGGGGGAACAGAGGCCTCTCACTCAGCACTGGACTAACCCTCCCATTTGAAAGGCCCTTTATTCTAGAACTTAAGGAGGCAAAAGCTGTTAAGGGCCGGACCGTGGAGGTGACCAGATGCCAAGGGAGAATGGGGCATCTGCAGAGTGGACTGGAGTCAGGAAGAAAGGAAGGGCTTCTGGGCAGCATGGACTTGGGAACAGCACAGCCTGCCTGCTGGGTTTCATTAGCGCTGTAGACCCAGGCCTCAGTGGTAGAGGCAGGAGTTTGTGTTGTTAGTACTTTAGGGCAAAACCGGGGGTCATCTTTGGTTTTTGAGAACAGAAATAACGATGGAAGTACATTTTCCCCCAGGGTGAGGATGAGAGGAGGTTCAGTACACTGAAAGGCTCACACACCTTCTCTGAAAAAAAAGACTCCCAGGTACACGTTTACATTCTCATCTCCCAGCCCCGCGGAATTTAAAATTACAAAAAGGATATATTTCGAATGGGTCCATTTTGTACTTGGTGCAATTCCTAATTTAGTGGGTGTCATGACAGCTAACGGAAAAAAAGGAAATGACCTAAAATTATGAGGGAAAACAAACCCGGAAGGCAAAGGATGGAGACCAAGTCATTTCGGGTCAGCACTCACTCTTGAGTCCGAAGACAGGTCCTTTTCGAGAGAAGACTGACCGCCACACGCTAATAACAGGCTTGGGTTTATTTTCAGCTTTTTATTCTCTAGGCTGCCGGAAGACAGGGGGGAAAGCACCTTCAGTACTGACTCCCAGGTTTTGTCACTAGAACAAGGACTATGAAGTGTGATCCTGGGAAATGCGCACAGCCCTGACCTTTACGTTGACCTTGGCTAAATCCTGATGGGTTGGATGGGCTGCCCCCTCCCCAGGGGTCAGCAGGGTCAGAAAGAGCAAAGACCTAGAAGCAAGCCTGCCGCAGTCCCCGCACTGGGAAGACTAAGGCAGGCTCTGGGTGCTGGGTTCCAGTCCCTCCAGTTGACCCGCCCACGGGGGAGGGGCAGTGGGTGGGGGATGGGAAAGGGCGGGGACAGTGACCGCGCACCTGCGTGCGTGGGAGTGGGCGTGGGCGTGTCAGGACAGCTGGAGGCAGGCGTGGGCGTCGCAGGACAGGAGGGGTCAGAGGTGAGCGGGGCTCTACAGGAGGCCCAGACTCCGCATCCCCACCGAGTGTCCAGGTGGGCAGCCACAGGGCCCTCGCAGAGGAAGCGTTGTTTCCGGTCCATCGGGGACCACCGGAGGCCCCGCAAGACTCGCCCATCGGCTTTGCAGTGGCCAGGAAAGCAGCCTCCCTTCCAGCAGTAGCTGTCAGAGTCCTGTCGGGAAACCTTGCACGTGATACGTGGTACAGGTGCGTTCAGACAGACTCAAGGACGTGAGCCGGGAAATTAAAACCACAGCGGGGTCGGGGCGGGGCTCCAGGGGGAGCGGTAACCACGGCGACCGCACGCAGCCCCCGCCCCTCGGGAGGCTAAACTCACACTGGAGGCCCCGCCTCCCCACACTCCTCATTGGCTGCCCGCCTCGGCGCTCTCCGAAGCCACCAATCACCGCACGTGTCTCCTTACAAAGGGTGGAGAGACACCTCATCCCGAAAACCCGGCTCTGCCCTCGAAAGCCCCGCTGATGGCTTAATTGAGGTTAAGGGTAAACTCAAAGAAGCAAAACGCGGGCAGGATTATCTAATCGCGTATATATAAAGGAGCAATCCGAGAGCCGGAGCAGCCCTAATAACCGGCCCTGGACAGGTTTCTGTGCAAAGAGCCACCAGGTTGCGCTCATCCTAGATGTCTGTCTAGACTCGAGTTCAAGCTCCGTCACTACCTGGTTCTGTGTCACTTCCCATCGCGGGGAGTGGGCGGGTCTCTGTTTCCTCAGTTTGGAGAGAAGGCCTGCATACCTGTCGGGACCCTTCCAATTCCAGATTTCCCTGAGCTGCGGAGCCTAAATTAGCCGCTGGGAGCCAGCGCTGTTGGGCGTCCAGGCTTGAACCGAAAAGCACCGAATAGGAGGCTGATTTAACTTTCATTTTTTCCTTTGCCTCTGTCTGCAGAAAAAGAAATAGCTGTCTCATTCCCCTTTGCCGGGTCGGGGGGGCGGGGGGGAAATCAATAGGTATTTAATCTGCAAAGGAGATGAATTTCCTACCTAAGCCAAGGAGATGTGGGACTGCTCTGGGCTGAGGATTGATAGAGGTGTCAAATGTAGACAATCCCATCCAACCTCCTGACTTTACAGATGAGGAATCTGAGTCCCAGAGATACTAGGGGACTTGTGCAAGGCTGCCCCGCTGTCAGAGCCAGGTGGAAATCAATGTCCTTTCTGCCGCACCATTGTGGACAGCTTTGACCACTTGCTTAACTCGGGACCCCCTTTTTGCTGTGCCTTCCCCTCCTCTTCATCCTCTTCCTCTAACACTGTCCAGTAATAACTGGCAACATACAGGTCCAGCCCTGGAAACTCAGGGGCCAGGACCAAGCTGAATTTCTGGTCCTAGCCCAGGTGAATTCCTTTTAAAGTAAAGAAGGAAGAGGCTGCCTTTAACTTGACCACAGTCTGAAGCTCTGAAGTATTCCAGTGCTTCTGCAACATGAAGGCTTCGAGTTTGCAGGACTTGGCAGTTGATTTCACAAACTTTCAAAGCCTTTAAGAGCAGAGTCATGGGGGATCAGCGGTAGAACGGATCCTCTTACTTCCCAAATGCTCCAAATCCACAAAATGGAATCAGCTGCTTTGGTTCCTGCAAAGTCTTGCAGCCATCCAAGAACAGATTCCTATATTTTACCACACCCACCTCTTTCCCTGTACCTGGCTCCTTGGGCAACCACCTCTATTTCAGCATTACGTGTTTACTGAATGCCTACACAACCTCAGCTCCTATGAGAAAGGAGAGAACCTCAGAAGCTTTCCTCCGGGCTATTCTTGCCCTGCTGCCTCTGCCCACCTTCTGCCCTGGACTGCGGGCTCCTGCCTCCCCATCACGGGCAACAATTCAAAACAGCTTTCAGGCTTCCCGTAGTGTTCTCCTAGTATTATGGTTAATTCCTGAAATCTAGTTTTTCTACTGCCTCCGTAGTTTGTCCAGTGCTTTTCTGAGACAGCCAAACAGCAAACAGCCAAACTCGGTTCACCATGGCGTAGAAACCGGAAGTTGATGGTGACGTCTAACCAAAAATGGGGGTGGAGAAGAAAAAGGAGAAGGAGCAGAAGAAAAAAAGGCAAGGGTCCAAAAAAAGGCAAGGGTCCAAAATGCATCCCTTCCCACTCTACAGAGCAAAGTCCAAAATCGTCTATAGCAACGTTCAAACCAGAGCAGACCCGTCACTGACTGTCACCGCGCCTTCATTTAACCAACACTGCGAGCACATGCTCTGTGCTGGCTCTGGGGTACGCTGGCGTACAAGACAGGCAAGGCCAGGCCCCAGGGAGCCCAGGGGCTTCGGTTCCCAGCAGGTGGGCTAGTGCAGGAAGGGAGAGGGGAGGCAGGGCCGGAGACTAGTGCTCAGAGGGGAGGTGCTAGAGGTGAAGTGGGGAGGGCGGGGCTTTATATTCAGTGTAAGGACTTAGTTAGAAGTTAATTTTAAGTACAATGGAAAGCCTTTGCAGGATTATAAGCAGGAGAGGGTCACGACCTGACTTACCTCGTAAACCCCACTCCGGCTGCTGTGGGGTAACGCAGCATTACCCAGAGAGGAATCCTCTTGGCATGAGGGGAGGAAACCCACACAGCCGTCTTGAGTTAGACATCCCCTCCTCCAATTTGCCCCAGGGGACTGGTCACCCTACCCAGTCTAGCTTGGGGTATAATTGATTTTTGCTTCAGGCTCAGAAGTCAATCTCTTAGGACATCTTTAGAAGGAAGCAGGTCCTCAGAACCTCTGGGCAAGTGGGTAACACTGAGTTTCTAGACCTGCAAAGCTATGAGCTGGATTCTCTCTGAAGTCCTGCCCACCCATACGGTCCCATGCACGGTGGGCCGGCACCCTCTCAGAGCCCACTCAGCTGCAGCCTCTGCTTTAAACCATCGTCACCTGTTCTGAATGAACCAAGTAGATGGCTGGATGGCTGGCTGGCTGATTGGATGGAAGGATGGAAGGAACGTGTGCTTTGAATTGTGGGAGCGGTTGGAGGTAGACGGGGAAAGGTCTCAGGGGAGAGATGAATCAAGAGTGCAATGGAGAAATTGATGTCAACTCGTAAGCTGTCCCCATTCACTCTGGGACACCCCTCAGTCTGCTTTCCAGGCCCCTTGGTTGCCTGGAGACCCTGTAAATAACCTGAAGTAAGCGCCACAATCTCCCCATGCCTTTGTTCCTGGAGGGCAAATAAATCACCTGTGTTCAGAGCCTGCTCCAGGCACCCTGGCTTTCCATCTCCCTGAATTTCCCCTCCAGCCCCGGTGGGAGCACTGGGCCTGTGAGCCCAGGTGCATGAACCTGGGGGATCCTGTGTTCCATCCTCTGGGCAGCACTGCTGAAGGGCTGACCAGTCAGTGGGTAATTTGAGGGCCAGTCTGACACCCATTGAGGCAAGGGCAGCCTGGCCAGCACATGGCCACGAGAGGCCACAGCGGGTCAAATGGCTTTCAGAGACACCTCCTCCCACTCCAGGGGACTTCACTCCCCAACCCAGACCCAGGCAGACCTCCCAGCACCAAAATCCCTGGACCAGACCTCCTCAAATGATACCAGATCTTCTCTGAGATTCAGTGGAGGATGAGGTAGATGGCACTGAGATTTGACAGGGGAAGGGGGGCCAGGATGGAGGGAAACACATATGAATCTGAAATGAGCCCATGTAGCTTCCTGGGCCCTGAGCTCAGCTTACTGCGGGCTTGAACACTGAATGCACTCATGGGAGTGTGTGTGCATGTGTGAGCAGGTGTGGGTGTGGGTGTGTGTGTGTGTGTGTTGAGGGGGGCACGGATCCTCACCAGCCCTAGTCAGGGATCATCCTTTAGTTTGAGGCACCACAGGCCAGACATGTGCTCTCCACTCCTGCCAACTCTGGGGCGTCCGTCTGGAGCGGCCTGTTTTATGAAGAAGAAAAGCCCGTGCAAATTTAAGAGACCACCAGGAGAGTTGATTACGATGTTCAAGAGCGAATGCTGCCACCCGCGACTCTCTGTTTATGAACGACCTTTGCTCACCGTCACCGTTGTAAACTGTGTGCACGGGGAGCACACGGTGAGCGGGGAGGGTCAGCACTCATCCCCGGGCCAGAGGAGGGGGGCCCACCGCTGCTGGGCAGGGTGACAGCTGAGACAAAGGCAGAGAAGGCAGCTTCTCCGGCCCCAGCTGTGTGGCCGGCCCGGACAGGTGCCGTTAAGTGATTCTGCCCGATGCGCACAGGGGAGCCGTGCCCCAGTAAGTCAACAACAGGCCCACCACCTGGGTAACGAGGAAGAAAAAAGGGAAGAAGGGGCCAGTGGCTGTCCTATAACACTGAGGGTGGGGCCAGAACCCAGGGGTCCCCAGTCTCCAGTCCTGGGAGCATCCCAGGGCTCTGATGGGAAACCCAGTCCCCCCAAAACTGAGTTCCTCTGCCCAGTTGCTGACGAGCCTCTCCATCCAAAACTTCATTCCCTTTCTTGTCCTGCACCTGCTCCCCACAAGAATGAGAAATATCAAGGAAGAGGGGGGACTAAAACCAAGCAGGACCTGGCGGGGCCCTCCCACATACAAAGGCCCCTCCGTGCCCCCGTTCCTTGTCTGCAGGAAAAAGCTCCAGTCTCCCAGGCCTTCCCTGAGTTCCAAAGAGCAGGCACAGGCAGCTACTAAGCAGGGAAGTGAGGGGGTGCAGAAACAAAGGAAAAGCAGTTAAACAAAAAAGTCATGGCAATGGTTCAGGATAAAACAGTCCCAGTTCCTCCTCCAGGGGTGGACGTGACCTGAGGACACCCTGCCCCCAGGCAGAGGATGGGGACTAATGCTGACCACAAGCACGCAGACCCCAGATCGGTTGGAGCCAGAAGGTTGGTGCTTAAGATTCCTGCAATATCACCCTGTTACCTCACCACCAACCAATCAGAAGAAAGCCATGCATCCTGCAGCCCTCACCCCAGATGTTGCCTTTCAAAATGCTACCCCTGAGAACCATCGGGGAGTTTGGGTCTTTTGAGCATGAGCTGCCCATTCTCCTTGTTTGGCGCCTGCAATAAACATTGTACTTTCCTTCATCACAACCTGGTGTCAGTAAACTGGCTTTGCTGCACTGCGGGTGAGTGGACCCAAGTTCAGTTCAGTAACAGAACCCTGGGGCGGGTGACTTGGGCCCAGTGCTGCCCAACCCATTGCACAGTCCTGCAGCCCAAGGGGAGGTGGTTTGCAGGTTCCCTCGAGAGCATTTGCTTTTGTTCCTGGATCTGCCGCAGCTCAAAGGCACTTCTTGAGAACCACAATGAACTCCTCTGCAAGATGGTGCAGAATGACATACCTCTGATCCTTCCAGCTCCTCCAGCTCTGAGTCCACGACTGCGCAGAGCATCAAAGCAAGATGGCCCCTGGCGCTGGGGAGGAAGATGGTCCTAGCACTTCAGAGCTGGGAGAGACCACAGCAGGCTTCGAGCCCACCTCCTGCGTTCTACAGCTGAGACTTGAGTTTCCGAGAAGTCACAGACGTTCAAGGTTAACGATGGAGCTGAAAGCAGAAGACCCAACTGCTTCCATGGTCAGCCCAGTGCCCGAGGCAGCAAGACAACCAGCTCCAGGCTCTGCTCTGTGGCTGCAGCATTTCTGACATGGCACGTGATCTCTGAGACTATGACCCTGGACTAAAACCTACCAGGTTGATAGCTTAAAACAGTGACTGGTAAAAATAATAAAGCCTTCAGCTCCTCTCTTGAGTCCTGCTGTGTCTTCCCCACCCCGAACCCCATCACCTCCTGCAGACAAAAGCCGGGATTAATCACAACCATTCACAGAGCAGCACCCTTCCTGCAGCCTCTGGGAGATGCTGAAGCCTCCGGGAGGAGGTGGACATCGACTTCCAATATGGTGCAAAGGGGCAGAGTTGGGAGGGAAAGAGGAGGGGAAGGGGAGGTGGGGGAGCGGAGGCAGGATCCCACCCCATTTGGGTGGCTCACACTCCCCACCAGCCCAGGGCTGGCCTGGCCACATCGACTGTATTTTGCACGTTCACAAGAACCACATGCTGGGGAACAGTCCGCTTCCTTCAGGTAAAATCCTTTAGTGTTTAGAGAAGCAACATCCCTTTTGACCACAAATACAGGTCTTTTCAAAATGAAGGGGGAAGTTACAGGGCACGGCACGCACGCTAACACGACTGGACTGTGCACTTAAAGATGGCTAAAACGATCAATTTTTTGTTCTCTGTATTTTGCCAATTTTTTAAGAAGGAATAATCCTTAATGGGAATAAGGAGAAGGCTGTTCCCTTGTTTCCAGCTCTGACCCCTGGAGAGATTGCACGAGGCCCTGTGCTCCCCAGAGCCCGGACAGCACTCGTCCTGGAGGGCTGCCCAGCCCAGCTCCTGGCCCCAGGCTGAGAGCAGTGCCCAGCCCAGGGCACGCGTCGGTTTGGGGCACCTTGCTGCACCCTTGGCCCGCACCCTGAGAAGCTAGGGCAGATGCGAGGCTCATGTCCATGGGGCCAGAGTCAGGGCAGGGCTGAGCTCAGAGCCCTCAGACCAGGCTGCATCTGCATGAAGTTTGCCCGAGTGGGAAGCAGCGCCCCGAGTCCACGGCCCTGGTAAAGGCGGAGTATAAAATGGCCATCGGAGAGAATTCTCTCATTAAGCCAGGCACATGTCTCGTAGCCATAGACCTTGCCCCTCTGGAATCCCCTCCACCCCGGAGATGCACGTCAGTCCTGTCTGTGTGGTTATGGGGCTGGGGTGGGTGTGACAGGGGCCCCCAGGATGGACACTGTCTCAGAAAGGATCGGGCTTGAGGACCTGTGCTGAGAGGGGCCCAGGGCATAAAGTTCACGTCATAAAAAGTAACTGCAAAACATACACGATCAGTTCCTTAAAATGTTCAACACAGAGTTACCATTATGACCCAGGAACTCTGCTCCTAGGTATGTGCCCAAAGGAACAGAAAGCAAAAAGTTAAAGAGAAACCTGTACACTCCTGGTCAGAGCAGCATTATTCACAAGAGCCAAAAGGTGGAAACAATCCAAGTGTCCATCGGCAGATGAGTGGATAAATGGCAGGTGATGTGTGTGTGGTGGAATATTATGTGGCAGTAAAAAGGATTGAAATTCTGACACCTGCTACAATGTGGGTGAATCTTGAGGATATTATGCTAAATGAAATAAACCAGTCACAAAAGGACAAGTATTGTATGATTCCACTTACACAAGGCACCCAGAGTGGTCAGATTCAGAGACAGGAAGGAGATTCGGGGTTCCTAAGGGCTGGGGGAGGGGAAAGGGAATTATTTATTGGGCACAGAATTTCTATTTAGGGTGATGAAAAAGTTCTGGGAACTGGGGGGAGGGTGTAGCTCAAGTGACAGTGCAACCTTCATCCTTAGCACGCTTGAGGTGCTGGGTTCAATCCCCAGTACCTCCTCTAAAAATAAAATAAAGCCTGATTACCTCCTCCTGCCAATTTAAAATAAAATGATGCAATAATAAATAAATAAATTTTTTTTAAAGTTCTTGGAATGGATAGCAGTGATAGCTGCAGAACTTGGTGAATGTACTTAATGCCATGGAATTGCACATGCCATGTGGTTAAAATGGTAAATTTTATGTATCTATTACTGCAACGACAAAAAAATGTCTTCAGCTACCTAACTTCTCAGGAGAACCCGCATCGCTCCCACGGGGCTGCAGGGCTCCACAGGCCAGGAGACAAGCCGGCAAGGGCGTCAGGAGAACTTCTGACTCCCACAAAGGCACGCCAGTTTTCCAGACCCAGCTGCCTGTAGAAAAACAACTAAGTACTGGATAAAACACAAACACGGTCCTTAAAAGCACTGACAAGCCGCCCAGGCAGAGAGGTTACAGAGGGCCAAGCATCTCAGCTGCTGTCGCAAGGGCTCTTGCTGAAATGGGCTGACGGCTTTTAGCTTGAACAGTCTCTTGAGGCAAAGAAAGCAGAATGAAGGCCTGGGTTCCCCCAGGGACCCCAGCGGAGACCCTCCCCACCTGGAGGCCTGCCCTCGGGGTTACACCCATGCTGCCCCCACCAGCACACACACCGCAGGGGCACCGGGAAGATGGCCTTGGCGGCAAGCAAAGTGAGGCCAGGGGCACCCAGGGCCTGGCCACTGCTCCCACGCTGGACCCCAATTCACCGGGAAACCCACGCCAGGCCTGCGACGTCAGGTGGGCCCAGATGGCCCCCGCCTGCTCGGCACACGCAGGAAAATGGATGACAACAGCCCCCACCGCAGCCACGGCCCCCTCCCTGTCCCCGTCACCACCTCCACGCCCCCTCTGCCTCCTGTCCCTCTTCCGGGCACCGCCCGGCTGCCTCCTGGGAGACCCTGGTCCCCACCCGCCCTTCCTGGGGGACCAGCTACCCCCCTCTCCCACTTGTCTTCTGCCCTAGAGACGTTTCCTCTGGGAAGCTGGCTCTGACCCCAAGTCTAAACCAGACCCCTTTGTAAATACATTTCTAAACCTGCATCCCTTGCTTTCAGAGCACTTACTTCAGTTTTGAATTATACATTTACAAGTGGGATTATCTGATTAAAATCTCTATTCCTCACTAGACTGTCAACACTCCGATAGCAGGAAGTCTATCTGGGAACAGTCATCACCGTTCCAAGTCTATCTGGGAACAGTCATCACCGTTCCAGCGCCCAGCACACTGGCCGTCCTCAAAACTGTCTTGGAACGAACAGCTCTGAAGACCTGGGGTTCGTCCCAACTTGGACACTTACCTGATGCCCTTTGCCAACCACTGACCTTTCTGAAATTTGGCTTCCTCTCTTGCATAACAGAATAATGCGATCTACCCGCCCACCTCCCAGAGTTCTTGTAAGGACCAAATAAAACCCAATACATGGAAAATGTAAGGAATTTCATCATAGGATTGCCGCTGGAGTCATATATCTTCCTCTGTGACTAACACTTATTAGGTACCTACTGTAAACCAAGCTCTGTGCTTCAAAGACATTATCCCATTTAATCCCCATCCTAAAAACTGCGAAGAAGGTATGATTGTCTGAATTTTACATATGAAGAAACTGAAGCCCTTAAAATTTCAAAAAACTTGCTTCAACGCAGTTGAGAAATTGGGATCTGAACTCAGGTCTCTGAGCCCAGCACTGCACTCTCTCATCCCCCAGGCTGGTGCCTTCCTGGAGCTCCACTCTGGAGCTGACCCTCCGGCTCCTGGAATCCAGGAGGGAGGGGATGGCAGAGGGCCCCTCCTCTCCGCGTCCTTCCCAAACTCACTAGGCTAAGTTTCCAGTCAGCAGGGCTTCGCAGTCCCTCGTGTAAGGCAGCTGGGCAAGAGCCCGGATCTCCTGGGGACACCCAGTCCTGCACGGCATCCTACCCTGCTGCCCTGGCTCCTGGAGGGTCCCTGGCCCCATGTCACCCACAACCTGCTTCAGTTCGGGACCGCTTACTCTTGCCTCCGCTCACAGGCACGCCGCTCAGGCAGCTCCCTCCAGTGTCTCAAAGATCGCGGAAGGAGAGGTTGATGCTAAATGAAGTTCTTTTTCAATTTTACAAAAGTTTTTTCAAAGTGATCTTTCGGCCTAAGACAAAAACTGGCTTTAAATTGTTGCCACTGCCTCCAGATCCAAAAGTACCTTTTCCTAAGGTTTTTAATAGAACTATGCTTCGTCTACTTTGGAGTCAGCTTACAGTTTCCATTTCGTTCTTTGGAAAGCCTTCGCGCGTTTATGGCAAAGCTGTTTTCCATTCTGGTCCCCCAGGATCAGGAAAACGCTCCGCGTTCAGTGCGCAGCCTGGTGACGTGTGCAGGTGTGTCCCAAGGCCCCTCTCGCAGTAAAGATGAGAAGTGGCCATGAAGAGAGCTCCCACTCCTGTTTTCTAGGACCCTAAGATTAACTGCCCCAAACAAGAAGTCAAAACAGTAAGAGCCTGAAGCCTGTATTTCGAACGTCTAACGAGCTTATGTGGGGTGGCCATTTTATTTCAAATACACACGTGCTAAGTTCACTTTCTGCAGAGAGACATTTCCAATTCCTACTCCAAGCTCAAGGAAATTAAAACACCACACACACACACACACGCACACACACACACACACACACACCTCAGCCATATTTTCACCAAAGATAATGAACAGAGTAGACAAATCAAGCTGACAGGTCATTTACCATTAACGGTCTGACTTCCTCAGGCCTGCCACAATGCATCATGAACCAGGAGAGTCAGACAGTCAAGAGGATGATCGTATCAGAGTTTAATGTTTATTTTCCATTACCTGGCGGCACAGTTGTTCTCAATAAAATATAACCATTCTCTAAGAGAAAAACGTGAAGCGGTTCAGCTACTAAAATAACACTATTGAAGTTTCTAGCCGACGCAGCTACTTGGAGGGACGTGTGCCTTGTACTGATGACTGCTGGGACAGCTGGGACCCGTGCGGGCTGCCACTCCGTTTAGGTGAAATGAAGGGAAATGGGGTGTTCTCCAGACAGACAACTTCCATATCCACTGAATGAAAGATGTTCTTCTTCCCTCTCGCATGTCATGCAAAAAGGCAGTCATTTTTTAAATGAGTTCTGTGTTGGTTGTCCCCACCCAAAGCAACGCAGGACAGAGTTGTTGAAAATCGTACGTCCATATGGGACACGTCAATAAATGTCGCACATACCCTGGTGCCCTAAGCCCAGGTATAAACTCATCCCAGAATGGATCGGGCAAGAATCGTAACAGACCCTATCAGACTGTTCAGACACTTGAGTTTTTGAAAACAGGTAAATTGAGATTAACCTCTCACACAAATATTCCTGTCCTGTGGGGAAATTTTTCTTCCCAATGCTCTGTTTTGAAAAAAAAAATGGTGGAATATAACTTTGAAAAAAAATGTAGATTCCTTAAACTTCAAATGTACTTTCAATGTTCCTAATTTTACCCTTGTGTCCCTTATAGCCAGCTACCAAGCAAAGCAGCTGAGACACCAAGGAAAGCTTCAGTCTCAAGACAGTGTCTTCTTGGCAGTGGGAAGATAATTTCAAGAACATCAAATTCAAAAGTGGGCAGAAGGCAGTTTCTGAGGCTTCATAAGTAAAGTCAGTCCTCACAGAGACAGTGAGGGCTGATAGCAGAGGAGGAGGAGGGAAGAAGAAAAAGGAGGAGGAGGAGGAGGGAGAGAGAGGAGGAGGAGGCGGCGGAGGGAGGGCTCCAGTATATAGAAAACGAAGCCCTTAACGGCAGAGGTGCGGGGCTGGGAATGACTGAAATAAGAGGGCGGAACACACCCCCTTTGTCCTTCTGCTCCCACTGACGGCTCTTGCCTGAGTCGCTTGTTACTTTCCTGGCTGCTACTCCTTCTTCCTTTGCTCATTTTTCTACTAGATTATTGGTCTTTCACGTCTTAATTTCCAAGAGCTCTTTAAATAGTAGGGAGACTAGCCCTTGGTCTATGACAGAGTCTCTCTTTTCTATTTCTTTTGTGTCTGTCTTGGATTTCTCCCCCCTGGAATTTGTCCATGTTCTCTCCTCTTTTTAATTTAGTGGCTATTCCCATAAAATCCTCTCATTATGTTTTAGGTCCCTGCAGAATTTGTGCTGATGCCCATCTCTGGGTTTTTGCTCTTGATCTGGGTTACTTGTCCTCTCTCTCTCACCAGGCATTTATCAGCTTTATTCATTTTTTTTCAAAGAACCATCTTTTGGCAATACCAGTCTCTTCCACGGTACATTAACTTTCATTTAATTTCTTTTTCACCTGCATCATTTCTTTCCTCTATACTTCTTTGGCTTTGATTTGCTGTTCCTTACTTATTTACATGAGGTGACCTGTCATATTTCCAATATTATTCATGTAAAATATTTTAAAATTTCTGCTGTGATTTCTTCTTGGCACTGTGCCTTATTTAAAAGTGTGCTGGTTGATTTCCAGACACATGTGGCTTTTGTAGCTACCATTCTGATGCTGGTTTCTTGCTAAACGTCGCTGTAGTTGGGGAGCATGCTCTGTATAATGTGAACCCACTGAAAACTGTTGAAACTTGATTGCCCAACATATGGTCAGTTTTGGTCAATGTTTCAAGCGCACTGTAAGTGAACACGCATTCTAATATTGTTGGCTGCAGTGTTCTATGCACGTCAATTATGGCACATTGAGCAGTGGTGGTGTTTACATTTTTTATACCCTTACTGATTTTTTTGGTCAGTATTTTCTATCAGTTTTTGAGGCAAGTGTGTTAGTTTCCCACCATGACTGTAGACATGTCTGTTCATTCTTTCAGCTCTGTCAGTTTTTTAGCCGTCCATATTTTGAGGCTCTGTAAACAGGTGCGTAGAGTTTAGAATTTCTGTATCTTCCTGGCAGACTCGCCTTTTCATCAATATGAAATGTTCCTCTTAATCTGTAGTAAAGGCTTGTTTTGCCTTGAAGTTTAATTTGGAACTCTAGTAGCTTCTTTTTTTTCAGTATTTACATGGAATATCTTTTCTATTCTTTAACTCTTCTTTTTTTTATATTTAGAGCGTGATTCTTATAAGCAGTATATTGGTGAGTTTTGCTTTGTCCAGTACAATAAACTTTTAAGTGAAGCATTTAGCTGGCTTATTTTCATGTATTATTTTTATGTTTGGATTCATCACTTTACTATTTGTTCTGTTTTCTACTTTTCTTATCTTTTCTACATTAGTGCTTCTCCTCCCTCCCTTTTTGGGGGGGCCTTCTTTCAAATCTACTAGTTTTCAATACTTCACTTCTTTTACTATAGCTATTAGCTGCATATTATTTCACTATTCTTTTATGATTACCATAAAGTTGATAACATATATAACAACATATATAATCTCTTGATTTAGTAAACCTGATATAAATTAACACTTTCACCATTTGAATCTTAGAATTTCTAGTTCCCTGCTGAAATTCTCAATCTTTTCACTTAATGGTTTGAACATATTAATCACAGCTTTTGTAAAATAGGACAATTCCAATATTTGGAGCTCACATGTAACTGTTTCTATTGTTTTTTCTATTGATTTTGGTCAATTATTGCTTTATTCTCTGGTTGGTTATTTTTTTATTGAATACCAAACATTGTGTATGAAAAATTGTGACTTAAATGTTCTGGACAATACAGTAGTCCCACGGAGAGGGCAGGCTTCCTTTTAAATTTAAAAACACATTTTCCCTTTTTGTGGTATAATTTACATGTAGAGAAATGCATGGATCTTAAGTTTGATGAATAGTTTGATGAAATTTGACAAAAACATGACCCACATGTATCAAATTTGGCACATTGCATCACTCCTCATGCCTCTTTCCCAATAAATTTCCTCTCGCCACAAAATAACTGTCAAGAGATGAATGTATAAACAAACGTGATATAGACACAATGGAATACTACTCAGCGATAAAGACACACAGACACCTGCGTGACTCACAAAATGTTCTGCTGAGTCACAGAAGTTGGACAGATAAGAGCACCTGCATAATGGTTATATTTATAAGAAACGCTAGCATAGTCAAATCCAATCTGTGCCTACAGAAAAGCCCATCAGTGTTTGCTTGGGACCAAGGGTGGGGACAGACACTGGCCAATATGCAGCACCTGGAACTTCCGGAGGTGGTGGAAATGCTTTGTCTTGATTGTGGTTGTGGTTTACACAGGTGTGTGCACTTGTCAAAATGAATCAAACTGCACGCTTAACACAGGGGTATTTCTTTGTATGTAAATTGTGTCTCAGTAACGTTGATTTTAAAATGTTACCAGGTTTTCTCACTGTTCTCAGCTGGACGGTTCATCTGCCACAGCCAGAAACACGTCTGCTCGTATAATTTTGCTTAGATGATGTCAGCTTCACTGCTTCATAGTCCCAGTTCTATATTATCTGCTGGTTTTTATGCTCTAAGTCATTAATCCAAAAAAATTTTAACACGGTATCAAGACAAAGTCTTAGGTCACTCAAAGTTACCCCGGTAGCATGCCACCAAGCTACATCATTGACATGCTCACTACTCAACTGCTGGCTGTTTCTCTGAAGGTAGATTATTTTTCTCTTTCTATCCACAGGACATTGTATGCAATTTCACCAAAGGCTTTGCTGAATCCAAGATTGGATTTATAGCAAGGCTTTCATCGACCAACCCTTTTCTCCGTTGGGAAAAGCTGTCCATTTTGAGACTTCTGAATATTTTCTCTATTATCGAAAATCACTGACATATGTCCTTGGATTCCATCTGCAGGTTCTTCAAGGAACAAAAGCCTCTGGGATGTTGCTACCCCCGTGGCTGCTCCCCTTCTCCAAGGGCCAGCGTGATGGGACTCTATTCCAGGCCTCCCTTGGAGTGGACGTCAGGACCACTGAGGCCTTGGCTTCGTTATATAACCCACATCAAGCAGGCATTGCTCAGCTCTTCCAAACAGGTAACCGGCTTTAGGTGATTGTCCTAAAGGGCCACATACTTCCTTTTAGCTTCACTTAACGGCCTTTGATGCTTCTACTCCTTCAATTCATGTATTTCCTGACAAACGAATGTCTCATCTCAGCATCGCACACCTTGCCTTTCCTATTCAGTCTGCTTCACTGGAACCTAATGACTCTGTCCTCATGTTACGGTTATGGATTCTGTAAACTCCTTCTGCAAGCCTCTGCCATGGCTACAGAATTATATTTAGTTTATGACAAAATGCAAAGTTTATCCTATTTTCTTTTTAATACTCTGTGTATCACAGGCACCTGAGAGCAAAGCACTGGGTTCCGACGGCCCTCACTGCAAAGGTGGCTGCTGCCTGCGCCCGCACCGCGCCGCTCCCGCCACGCGGGGGCTCCTGCCTTCAGCTCAGTGACTGTCCATGGCAGCCTTGTCATTCCCTAGAAAATTTAATTCAAGCCCTCTTGATGAGTTTAGCTTCCTGCCAAACATTCTTCTTCATGTTTATGAACATCATTCCCTCCCAGGAAGCCATCATTCTGTTCCTGCCATACTTAATACTAAAAACAATTAGCATTTATTACGCACTTACCATTCTTCCAGTGGTGTGCTGGGAGCAGCCAAACAGCCGCTCTGGAGAACAGCACAGAGTTAAAAAATTAAAAATAGAGTTATCACATGAGCCAGCAATCCCACTCCTGGGCATATATCCGGAGAAAACTCCGATTCAAAAAGACACCTGCACCCCAATGTTCACAGCAGCACAATTTACAACAGCCAAGACATGGAAACAACCTAACTGTCCATCAACAGATGACTGGATAAAGAAGTTGTGGTGTGTTTATGCAATGGAATGTTACTCAGCCATAAAAAAGAATGAAATAATGCCATTTGCAGCAAGATGGATGGACCTGGAGATTATCATACTAAGTGAAGTCAGTCAGAGAAAGACAAATATATGAACTCAGCAATATGTGGAATCTAAAAAAATGATAACTTATTTACAAAACAGAAACAGACTCACAGACACAGAAAACAAATTTATGGTTACCAGGGGGGAAGAGGAAGGGAGGGATAAATTAGGAGTTTGGGATTAACAGATGCTAACTACTGTATATAAAAGAGATAAACAACAAGGTCCTACTGTAGAGCACAGGGAACTATATTCAGTATTCTGTAATAAACCATAATGGAAAAGAATCAGGAAAAGAAAAAATATATATATATACACACACACACACAAATATATGCATAACTGAATCACTGCTGTACACCTGAAACTAACACAACATTTTAAATCAACTATACTTCAATAAATAAATGAATAAATATTTTTTTAAAAAAGAACTGGCGCAAAATATATACACACACACGTAAGTTTATTATAAATTTTACTTACATAAATAAGACATACTCTTTATTGCTAATTCCACATAACCAGCTGATTCCCACAGGATGCTTTATTTTTGCCAAACTCGTGCAGCCATCCTCTGATTGCAGTTGACAAATGATTTGTCATCTGGCACGAATGCTGGTTGATGCTTTTGTTTACATTAATGAGTAGGACAAAAGTGAACCATTAAACGCATGGAAGAACTTCACTCGTTTGTCAGTGATGTTATCTGCCTTCTTTGCTGAAGTGGATGATAGCTTTTTTTTTAATACTGTAGGAATATTTCCTCAATTTTTTGTTATTCATGATGTAATGGCTACAGATATAACACATTTCAAAATTTAATCTGTATTAATATTTGCCTCATCACTTCAGTCTAGATGAATCAACAAAACAATAAATCAATCTTTGATTTGGTTTAAGTATCACCAGGATGGCTAGTATCAAATTACCGGGCGTTCACTGTGTGTGGAATTGGGAAAGATATGTGAAGGACACTATTATATAGGAGATACAGACCACACAGATCAAATATAACCTTAAGAACAAGAGATGCAGTAAAGTGTAAGAAAATAATAAAGAACTGCTAAGTTTTGGCTATCATCTTGTAACTTAGTAACTGGCTTCTTATCATCCTCTTAGGGTGACTGTCTTGTTAAATGCCATCATGAATTCATGGGTTTAGACATATCAGTGGGCATCAGATCCGCTGTGGTCCTTCTCATTACTGAAGTTCACGCTGCCCTGTCTCTGGCCAGTGGGTCCTGTCCATGCTTCCTTTTGACAAAATCCTACTCATCCTTGACAGTTTCCTTGCTATTTGCTATGACAAGATCTTTCAGGGTCACCTTGTACATTTTTTGTTCCAGACCTGGAATCAGCCACATCTCTAAAAAGCCTTGGTTTCTTTTAAGGAGAAATTACATTTCAGGGTCAAAATTTGGGTGCTAGAGATGCTCCCTGGGTGGGTCTTTTTTATTTTTAGGTCTTTCCAGGGGATGGTTAGTAGATTACACAGACACACATGTACATAAACTCTCTCATGACCTCATGTTGACACTCCTAATCCAGATCACAGCTACACAGTTGTTATCAACTGCAACGGGGACTCCTTCCTGCCATTCTGAGACTCCTGACTCTCCAAGACTCCGAGGGCGATAGAAGCAGGGTGTCCCAGAAACACTCATTTGTACTGTGTTGCTCATCTACGACATACACAACCAGAATAAGACCACCAATGTGATTACTGAAAATACACCTTTTTTTGCATACATTCTCCCCATGTTTTGTAATGATGGTACTAAATCCTCACGTGCAAGGGTATAGTCACCAAGGACAATGCCTCCTCCCTGCTGGCCTTCACTTAGTCTTATTTCTACAAGCAATGAAGTATTTAACGCTGATGTCTCTAAGACATCTTGGTGGGCTGAAACTTGTTCTGTGATTGATTCTGCAAGATGGGATCCTGGGCAGAGAATTTCTTGAATTCTTAAATGCAGGTAACAACTTGTGCCTTTTATACTTGAAAGTCGGTTTTGTTGGATCCAAAATCCTTGACTTTCTTTCCTTGAGAATCTTAAATATATCACTCCATTTGCATCTGGTATGAAGGGCTCCTGTTGAAAATTCTGATAATCTGGTAATTTCCTTTCCAGGTCATATGCCCTTTTAAACAGATGCCCAAAAGCTTTGCTTTTCTTTATGGTCCAGAAATTTCTCTAGAATGTGTCTTATTGAGGATTATTTTAGGTCAATATTAGTTATTTGGTGTGTTCTTTCAACACATTTTTTTCTAATTTCAGGAAAGAATCTCTGATTTTAATGACTGTTAATGCCTTGGTTTTCTGAACTCCTATTAATTACATGCTTGAACTTCTTTGCCTATTTTCAATGTCACTTTTTCACTTTTTAATAAATCTTTAAATCTTTCTTGATTTTTAAATATTTTTCTTACATCTTCTTTACACCTTCTTTTTAAGGCATTATCTGTTTATCTATCTGCTCTTACGTTTCTGTTTACAATTCTGAAATATTGTTTCCTGAGTTCTGTCATCTTGGTTCTTAAAATTCTAATTTGATGTTGTTCTTTCATTTACTATTTCTTAAAAACTTTGAGCTCAATTTGCAACAAAAATCACTTCTCTTTTGTGGGCACGTGCTCCTGGAAGGCTTCCATCTTCCACAGGGTGTTTGCTTCTTGTTCTGTTTCCTAAAAACTTCATATGGAATTTGGCCGTGAGACCATTATTTTGTTCATTTTTATGTAAAGTTAATTTTCCTGAGCTTATGGGACTAAGGATTCGGGAAAGCTTTGTTAACTTCGGATTCATTCTTGTGTTGTTTCTGTGTCATGGTGAAGTGTGGCCACTTGACTCCTGGGACTGCCCGCTCTGCCTCCCTCCCAACCTTGACCTGGACGCCCCCTCAGCTGTTGTCCCCGCCCCGTCCCATGGGTCCCACTCTCAGCAACTCCTCCCCAGTGTGAGGCCCGGTCCTGGTAGGGATCTCTGGCAGGCTGGTTTCATGCATCCTGGGGGACGGAGTGACCCCGCCCTCAGTCCTGACGGCTATGCTGGGTTCTCAGGTCTGTCAGATGCCGCCCGGCTGCCTCTCCGCGACACCAGTGTCCCTGCAGGTCTTGGAGCTGCTGGGGCTTAATCCCCACCTGCTCGTATTTTGGGGGTTTTGAGGACGTCTTGTTACCTAGTTTTGCTGTCAGTGTCGTTATAATGTTGCTTTAATGTGGGAACTGCAAACCCATGCTGTCACCTCCCTCTTCCCAGAATCCTTCCCATGTATTTCATTTACAGGAGGCATGATGTGGGTTACTTACGTGACCACACTAATGTTGTTAAACCCAGGCTTCTCCCGACACTTCAGCTGAGAAAGTTCCACTTCACATTTTATTGTTTTGTGCCAGGTCATCCATCTGCTGCCTAAAAAATCAGGCCTCACCAACTGAACCGACGCTCATCAAAGCCTTCAACACTTCCTGTATCTGTCTGGCAAGCTAGCCTCACGTCAACTCAACGAGCACTCAAGAGCTACGTCATTCTCAGCCCACGCTACCCAGTCACGAAGCAATTAATCGTAGCTCAGCCCCAGGAAGCCGGCCTGACCACGGCCCCAGCGGCTGGCCGGGAAGGCGCACTCCTAAAGCTACCGAAACCAGCCACTTCCAAGTCCCTCCTCAGTAAGCGTGAACGTCAGAACTAAACATGTACCCGTTGTCATAATGCCAGCCTCACAGCTACAAACACGAGAGCAGGCATCCTACCCGCCTTGCTTACCGCTGCATCCCCAGAGGTTAACACGGTGCTTGAACACCTAGAACTCCTGGACTCTGCTGGAGAGTCAATGGGATCTCAGCAGACTGTTTTCACCGAACTCTCTTCTCAACCTCTTACTCGGTGGCAGACGTTTCAGTCCTCACTACCCATTATTTCAAGTGGCAATTTCATACCGTCTGATGCTGGCTTTGTGGGACTCCACGCGTGACAAGGCCGATAAGGAGGCTCGGTCGTGGCAACCGACAATGCTCCAGCAATCCGTTTGTTCATGTAACAGTTCAGGGACAGGGGCACGACCAGAGAGGACACTCACGAGATGTAGCCGATGTCAGAAACGTGACATCTGACCTGGTTCCCTAACATGTAAGGGGCTGAATTCAGGGACCCTCACAGTCAGAACTATGTCATCCAAAGACACTGGGCTTCCCGCTTAGAAAGCGCTTGCTTCCTTCTCCACACGGCTGTGCTGGCTTCCAGGGAGGCCCCTGATTTCTCTCTAAGCCCCCCTCTGCTGGAAGTCTGCACACTGTGGACATGGGGGCCTCAGTAAGTCCCAAGTGGCCTCGGTGAGAAGCCACTTACAGGTCTGTCGAAGGCAAACGGCAGCTGCTGGGGCGGGCCACCTCCCTACTTGCAACAGGTGAATGTAAGACATAAAGAAGGAAAACCAAAGTGTCCATGTGCCACCAACTCCGCCTGAAAACAGATGCCCACCACAGGCAGGCAAGTCACAGGTTTCTTCCTCGAGTGGTATCATGTGACAACAGCAGGTTATGCTTTACTTAAATTGATGACAAACTTCTAAGTAGAAGTAATGTCACTAATCCAGATATTTCTCCCCTTCAGCCGTGGGCTCGTCTTCCTGGGCCACTAACCAGCCACGAGGCTCCAGGCATCCACAAGTACTCTGGGCCCCATGAAATAAGACTGCGAGCATGAGTGAGGGTCCCTGCGGAGCCGCCCTGCTGTTATCAGTGAAGCTTAATTTTAACGGAGCGTTAAGATCCCCTTATCTTTTGACTACATATAAACCATCTCTCAAAACGCCCAGGAGAAAGAGGCCTTGAAAGCTCTGCTGAATCTTCACTGGTCACCACCACGACTTTAACTGTCCACCTCTGCAAGAGCCCTGAGGCAAAGAGCTCCTGTGTCACCATTTGCCACTCTGATGTCACCACAGATCCCATCACTAGGACAAGGTTCACGTCAGCTTTGCAAGTCTCACTGCTACTTACAGCGAGAGCCACAGCCATAGAACTACCTGGGAGATCTGGCTCCCAGCACGAACAACTAAAACCACGACCAGACTGCTTTTTCTGCAAACGCTGAAAGAGGAAGTAAAGCACAGGGAGGGGAGGGCTGATGAGAAAAAGTAAGAAACCAAACTTCTCAAACACGCATTGTAGTGGTTTGTTAAACAGTTACCTTGTGCCACAAGTGCTCTGTTTACGAGGACCATGAAAGTGCTTTCTCTTTTTTTTCCCTGTGGGAGAAGCAATGAAGGGAATGAAAGGGTTCATTTTAGTGCCATATTCACATAAGGCTGATTTGTAAAAGCTCAGTCCAGCTGAATATATTTACAGCCACCACCGGTCCACAAAACCTCAGTTGAGAAGCCTAATTGAGATTCTCCAGGGGAAGGCCCCGTCTTTCTCGTTGCAGGACGTCTCATTAGGACTCCGCGCTGCCCGCTTCTCTAGCACGCGGAGTCCGACTGCGCTTGGCCGGGGCTCACGCCTTGTGAATTGCCAGCAGACTCTCATCACCATCTCTGTAAGGTCGCTGATTTTGTCTCACAGGCCCTTTGCTTTTTGTTTTGTTTTGTTTCAGACTAAAGTTGCGTTTAACAGGGCTGTATTAGTTATACTGGGATACTGTTAAAAACAAAAATAAAAACAGCAAGGTGCCCCGCCTCCAGGATTGTAACATACAGGCTGAACTTGGGACTCAGAACACCTTCTGTCTCAAACCAGAGCCTGCTTCCTGTAAGAGGATTGTCAGAGCTGATGGCTGGAGTTCAGACACCAGAAAACTCAGTAAAATCTTACTTTCTACCCGTTTTCCACGTCTATAGACACGCAGTATTTGAGCGGTTGGCTTTTATTAGACCAGTGAGGGTGTGACGCCCATCTCACTATTTTTATTTCCTTCTTTATTAAATGATATGTTGTAGGCTTCGCTGTGTATTTTTTTTAATGCCTGAAGATGTTGGAGAAATTAGTGTCATGGGAAACTACACGTTTACTTTAAACATTTAATTAGAAGCTTCTCCCATGAGCTGGGAAAAAAATCTCCTGGCACAATTATGAAATAATTTTTTTCCTCTCCCTGCTATCTTAATAGCTGGTGTTACAGGCTTACTTACAAAAGACCGTGGGATAAAATCAAAGTAGTAAGCAGGTCCCCGGGTATCTGCTATTATTGTTTTATTGATGAGTTTTCATTTGTACGTAAGCAGTGACACACACATTCACACAAACACGTGTGTGTACATGTACATAACACAACTGCAAGGCCCACAGTTTGGCTGAATTATTCCATTCATGCTTTTCACATAAGAAAAAAAAAAAAACTACAGATTTGCCTCTAACTAAAAGGTAATACTGGGTTTTTTTTTTCCCAGAGATACGTCATAATTGACTTCTTCTACAGTAAAAGGTAAAATTTCTTACTGTTGTGAAATTTAAACAGTATTTTCCTTCCATTGGAATATAATAACATACTTGAATATATTTTTTTCTTTGTATTTCTTATGACTTTTTTTATGACATTCTGAAGGAAGGCCTATTTAGTAAATAAAATTCCACTGACAATTTATTTCAGCCTTTAATATATTTTCTACTAAAAACCAAGCTGTCAAGACAGGAAAATATGACTGGTTTTGTTATTACAAAACAACAAGTGAGAATGTGTAATTCACAAAGGATGGAAACACAAGACACTGATCTCACTGTACTCACAGTATTACACCAAGCTGATCAGCTGTGGACTAATAAAACGTTTAAGACTTCACATACACGTATGTATATTTTGAAACAAGAAACACAGGACAATTTTCATCTTTGATACGTCCGTAACTACCAAGAGAAAGGACATCACTGATGTGAGTCTAGCGTTTGCTGGCACACAACCGCTGCAGAGGCCAGGTCCAAAGCACACTGTCACGTTGTCAAGGGCACCTTTAGGCAGACACAGACATTCTCGCTTGGGGGCTTTTTCCCCCTGCCCCAAACAATCTGCTTCCCCATAGCGGTCAAGTAGCTTGGTTTGTTATCAATTAAACAAGATCACAACAACAAACAATACTTTCACCACAAAACTCAGGTAAGAGGTTTTCATACAAAAAATGTTTGTTCCCAAGGAAGTCAATCTTCAAATTATAAATGCAATCCTAAGAAAAAGAGTCTTGGTTACAAATCATTCATGTTCACAAATTGATGAAGAAATGAGAAGTGAAGGGGTGGGGAGGGGGGTGGGTGGAGGAGGTACTGGCTTGGCAGGGAGCAGAAATGCTATGAAATGAGGAAAATATATTTGCCACAGGGAATAATGGGTTCAGCTGATTTTTTTAAAATGAGGTATTGTAATTGTGTGCCAGTAAATGCAAAAACAAAACAAAACTAAAAACCAAAATGCACATTCCCAATGGAAAAATCTCTAAACCTCTTATAGTTCTTTATTCAGATTAGACATTGCATATACAGCAGTTAACCTAGAAAAATACATTTTAAAAAATCTTCAGCAGACCATGCTCTCTGTAACAAAACCTTTCAAAACCCTGTTTTATTATACAAACCAATCTACATTAGTAATGTAAAAAGAAATTCCCCAATTTAGTAATGTCATCTTTCCATCTGACATCCATCTAATTTACATCTGGGTTTCCACTATTCATACTGCAGAGTTAGAATTCTGTAATAAATTTTTTCTAAGGTATTCTGTACATATTAAATAATCTAAAAGGCTCCTCTTGTAGTGCATTTGCCATTTAGCAAGTCTACTCAGTATTTTTCCAGTACCATTTGGATTACAGTGATTTGCCTGTAAATGTAATTAAAATCTAAAAGTGCACACAGTTAACTTTCTCAAATAACGGCCTATTTCTGGAGGAAACCTAATATTCACGGAGAAGATTACCGATACCGTGATTAGAAACGTAGGGTTAGAATGTTCTCTGAGACTATACAACACAGGTATGTACATAAGCCGAGGACAGCAGTCTTCAGCCGGTATTTACATCGAACAACGTTGGTTTCCACAGGGTCATACCGAGAATGCAGCATGGTACTGGACAGTTAGGGTTGTTAGCTGCAAGTCAGTGTAGCCCAGACAGCCCCCAAGCGCCTGCCCGGGCGTGTGCTAAGCTAAACTCCAGTACGTCACAGTGTTGTAAGTACTATTAGTGTGCTGCCCGAACAAGCACCCAGGACGCCCCACAAGGCTGCTGTGCCCCAGGGGAGCAGGCAGTGAGCCTCCGGTGGGGGGGCGGGGGGGGGCCTGAGCTGTGAGATTCCAGCGCTTAGAGCCCAGGGCGCGTGGGGAACTGGCGAGACAAACGCATGGGTGTCAGGACAGATATGCTCCATTTCGTCTCAAACGCCCAGGCGCGCTTCCAGTATAAGACAGTAGGTCTTGGTCTGTCGGGCGATGAACCTATCGAATCATGAGAAGAAATTCTACATTATCCAGTTTGAGGGGGAAAAAATGTAGTATTCTCACCAAATTATCCAGTGTATATGACTGGTCAGAATTGCAAGTTTTGACTTTTGCTGAAATTCAGAGTAGGAAATGCAAACATTCGGGATAAAGTTATTTCAAAATCACACACGGCTCTCTCAACTTGCAACAAGGCAGCAAATGCGAGGGCCTAACACACATCCGGACGCTCCCCTTCCCTTCTGATCCCTCAAAAAAGTGCAAAATCAACGAGTCACTGCTTGGTCCAAAAATAAAACACATCAGGTATAAGGATCTGAAATCTGAAGCAATCTGGCTTCTGTTCCACAGGTCGTCCTCAGTAAGAATCAGCGTCCGAAGATGGAACCTACTTCCAGGAGAATGAGCTCTACGATCTGATTCTGGTAGACGGTGTGGACCGCGATGTTACCAGTCTCCTTCTCTGGCTTTAACAGAGTGGGGCCAAAAACAATCGCTATACTTTGATAGGTCATTCGGTTTTTTTCTCCGTTTTCTATAACCCTAAGGGTGAAAAAATTGTTAAAAGAGAAAATAAAAAATACGGAAAAATCCTTCAAACAGTGTTATAAAGCTTACATTTAGAAAAGAGAAATAATGCTCATTTTCCTAAGGTTCTCCTGAACCAAGGAGAACCAAGTGTGAGTGTCATGTGAAGCTGCCTTTGGATAAGCACAGCTGAAAGGCATAATCATACAGAGTCTAACACACTTTGGATGTGCGATATTTCAGCTTCGTGTTTAAAATGAGATGTAGACTTGAATACGAGTTACAATTCAGGAAATAGTGACTCCTCCACTAGGCAGACGGGGAAAATATCATGAGGGCACAGAGATGAAACTTTCAGTTTTACTCGTTTTATGCTTTTTTAAAAAAATCTCTCTTGCTGTGATCATTTACTTTAGTGTTCTTTCTGTCAGAGGCTTTTAGTGAATCTGTAGTAACTTACGCCAATCACGGCTTTACTTTAACTGAATATTCCTCACTTAGTAACCAACCGCATCTTCCTATAATTAACTTTAGCAACAATGTCTGAACACTCACTGTGCGCTAGGCAGTCTATAAATGTGCTTCACATGTAAAGTCTACTTGAATGTATTCTTCATACCAAACCATTTTCCCCACGAGAAACTGGTGCACAGAGACGTTCTCTCTCACGTTACAGAGGCAAAGAGACTCAGGTCTGTGCGGCCCTGGCCCTGGGGGCCCACAGCACCTCTCATATCCATGCAGTCCTGTCCCCTCTGCCACCAACTATTCCCACCTCTGTGGTGACTCTGACCTTTTGAGATGTCTGAACAGAACCTGCATTGTGTCCTGGTTTGGCTTTGGCAACTGTCTGATTAGGTCCTTCACAGCAGAGACGCGCTGTCTTGGTTCTTGTTCTGAGAAAAAGACAGTAACTGGAGATTTTGCACAGAACTGTCATTAGTTTGGAACCTAGCATTTGGTGATGCACAGTGACATCTGGTGGTCACATTTAAAATTTCTGGAGTAATTTGGAAAAAGCTTATTTAAATTATGTCCAAACAGAATTTGTAGCAGCTTATTCTGCACAGATTTCAACATCTAGGGGAAAAACTGAGTGGAATTACATACTTACTAATCGCATTAACAAAATCATTAAAATGATTAAATGTAAAGAGAGGTTCCGGTAATTCTCGGAAAAACATTTTGAGTGCTCCAGTGACGACGTGAATATCTTCCCATTTGCTATCCCTCAAGTCCAGCTTCTCATCTGGAAAACAGTAGGAACAGGACATTTTCTGAAGTTGTTTAAAATCAATTCTAACAGGATGAGTGCTTCTTTTGTACGTAACTACGGGGAATGTGATCTCACCATGGTTGACGGCGAATCTCAGCTTCTGGATCACTGCCAGGTTGCCGCTAACTCTGTAAATCCCATCAACATCTAAACCTAGGCGACAAATAATAATTTTATGTTTAAAGTGCTTGCTGGAACCTATGGTGAAAAAGAACATGAAAATAACATGAGCATACGTATGTTCACGTGTGGCTGAAGCATTGTGCTGTAACCAGAAACTGACACAACACTGTAAACTGATTGTACTTCCATAAAAATATACATATATAAAAAAAGCATTCGTTGGTCTCTTCTAAAGAATATTTCCTGTTTTAGAATTTTTATTTATTAACATTAGCCTAAAGTCAAATGGCACTCTTTTCCCCTAAATGGCTTTTTATGGGCGCTTGGCAGGAAGAGAGGGGTGGAGGCGCACCCTCAACTGTTTCATAAACAGCAACAAGGACTTCCGGGCAAGATGGCGGAGTAGAAGGACGCTTGTAAGTCACCCTCTCCCACAAATACACCAAGACCCACATCTACAGACCCACTCAGCCAACCAGAGCACCTGCGGAACTCCAACAGATCATCGCCCTCTTCAAAAGTTAAAGACGCCAAAAATCTGGTAGGAGAAAAGGAAAAAAGAAAGAACAAAAGGCAAAGCAGTGCGGAACGGGTCCCACGGGGAGGGAGCGGCAAAGGAGGACTGGCGCTCGCTAGCTGGGTCTCCCCACTCCAACTGAGAGGGAAGCGGGACGGAGGGGGAGCCTCCGAGGCTCGGATCTGTACAGAGCAGCCCTTGTCTGACAGAACTAAGTTAAACGGGCACAGAGCGTCCCCCCGACACCCAGCCTGAGACGCGGGCCGGCAGCGGCGGGCAGGGCCAGGCTGCACAAGCCGGGCGGAGGACGGGGGCGGCTGCACGGAGGCAGCTCCGGGGGACTGCAAGGGGCTGGGCGCCGTGGCTGTGGGTGTACAGGACAGAACAACCTGAGCCCTCCATAAAACAGCAAGGTTGATGTGCTCTCGGGGGAAGGGTGCATACCCCCATCTCTGAAAACCCGCGGAAACTTTTCAGGGGAAGAGGGGCAGGCCCAGGCAGAGCCGCCATATTCTCCGGCGCTGAGCACCCAGGCGGGGGCAGAGGCGAAACCTGCGTCCGCACCGAAGGGCTTAGCAGCCTCAAGGGCCAGACTGAGACGGGCCTACAGCCCGGGGCAGATAGGATCCTTCCATTCTGGTCCCCCAGAGAACTTGCTCCACAAAGACAAACAAGCAGCTGGGTCTTGGCTCGGAGGAGGGACGAGGCTGCCCCTCGGTCTTCCCCGAGCCCACCCGCGGAGCGCGACCAGGGCGGAGCGCGCAGCCGCACAGAGCAGAGGAGCTACCGACGGCGCAGGCAGAGGGAGAGCGGCCCCCGCCTGTCGGGCAGGAACACAGCCCCTGACCGCGGTGCTGGGAGGGGGCACGACCCGCTGTCCTGCCTGGCCAGTCTGCAACATCTGACTGCGGCATCCGGAGGGGCAGTGACCTGCCCGCCCGCAGCAGAGGAGAGCTGCATCTGACCCCGTGTTAGGAGGAGGCGCGATCTGCGTGCCGACAGGTGCTGGGAGCAGCACAGAAGAGGGTGCCAACGGAGGGCCTATGAAAACAAGCTGAGCTTCCAAAACAGGACAAAGACAGAAGGACTTCACATTAAAAGCACACAGACTCCAGGAGAACACCGACAACCCCCTTTTTTTTGTTTTGTTTTGTTTTTGTTTTGTTTTTTTTTAATCTGTTTTTACCTGTTCTATTTTCAATTACTCTCTTAATTTTTACTTCTTAATTCATTTCTATTTCTCTTGGGTTTTGATGTCCTGTTATTGATTAGACACAGGCTTCAAACACATATATTCATCTCCCCACACCCATTTTTTTTTAAAGGTTTTAAAAGGACGTCTCCACCCGATTAATACTCTGCTTCAACCCGCTCTTCTATTATTCATTATACACTGTTTTCAAACCCTCTTTCTCCCTTCTTTTAAAAATCTTTCTCGCTCTCTCTTATTTTTTTCTTTTTTCTTTTTTTTTCCTAAGTTCTATTCCTAAATAGGCATTAGACAGATAAAATCCTTAAGATCCAAAATAGACAACTGATACTCCATAAACCACAGTGCCAGAGAGGTATGAGCAAGATGAAGAAGCAGAGAAACCTTTCCCAATTAAAAGAACAAGAGGAATCCCCTGAAAGAAAGCTCAATGAAATAGACATCAATAGCCTACTAGATCAAGATTTCAAAAAAGGAGTGATCAAATTGCTGAAGGAATTAAAAGAGATAGTGCTTAGAGAAATAATATGTCAAAAATGAAATTGAAGCTATAAAGAAGAGCCAAGCAAAATGGGAAAACTCATTGACAGAGATGAGGAATGATCTAATAGCTGTGCAAAGCCGACTAGTTAATGCAGAGGAACGAATTAGTGATCTAGAAGACAGGGCAACAGAAAGCACCCATTCAGAAGAACTACAAGGTAAGCAAATAAAAAATAATGATAATAGCATAAGGGACCTATGGGATGATATAAAGTGTCCCAATCTTCACATAATAGGGGTCCCAGAAGGGGAAGAAGGATCAAAGGGGATTGAAAAGGTTTTTGAAGAAATCATGACTGAAAACTTCCCAAACTTAAAGAAGGAATCAGATATACAAGTACAGGAAGCTCAGAGGGTCCCAAACAGGAAGAACCCAAATAGACCCACACCAAGACATATCATAATCAAGATGGCCAGAGTCAAGGATAAAGAAATGATTCTAAAGGCAGCAAGAGAAAAGCAAAGAGTGAATTACAAGGGAACCCTCATAAGGCTATCAGCTGATTTCTCTACACAAACACTACAGGCCAGAAGGGAGTGGCAAGATATATTCAAAGCCCTGAATGAAAAAAAGATGCAGCCTAGGATACTTTATCCAGCAAGGCTATCCTTTAGGATAGAAGGAGAAATAAAGAGTTTCACAGACAAAAAAAAAGCTGCAGGAGTTTAGCAACACTAAACCCATCCTAAAAGAAATATTGAAAGGGCTATTCTAAATAGAAAAGCAGCAGGATGCTACAGAAATGAGAAACTCACAACTGGAAAGGTGATAACTCATGAATTACAAATAAAGAAAACACGAAATTATAAAAGAAGACATACAAATCACTGAGAGTGGGAGAGGGAGGCAGGGAAATACAGAATTTTTTTTTCATTCTTTTTAAAATTTTTTTAACAGCAGGATGGGTTTGAGATCATGTTATTATCAGTTTAATAAAAACGGGTATAGGTTAATAGATTTACAAAAAAGGGAAACCACAAGTCAAAAATTTACAAGGGAGTCACAAAAATTAAATAAAATCCATGATAATACAAAGGAAAATTACCAAACCACAAAAGGAAGAAGAAAGGAACAAAGAGGATATACCAATTCAACTGCAAAGATAAGTTTAAAATGGCAATAAACACACATCTATCATTAATTACTGTAAATGTTAATGGACTAAATGCTCCAGTCAAAAGACATAGAGTGGCAGACTGGATAATAAAGCAAGAACCTTCAATATGCTGCATACAAGAGACCCACTTTAGGGAGAAGGACACATATAGATTGAGAGTGAAAGGATGGAAAAGGATATTCCATGCAAATGGAAAAGCCAAAAAAGCAGGTGTTGCAGTACTGATTTCAGACAAAATAGACTTTAAAACAAAGGCCATAAAGAAAGATAAAGAAGGACATTTTATAATGATTAAAGGAGTGATACAAGATGAAGATATTACACTCGTTAATATATATGCACCCAATATAGGAGCACCTAAGTACATACAAGAATTACTAACAGAGATAAAGGGGGATATTGATGGGAATACAATCATAGTTGGAGACTTTAACACTGCATTAACATCACTAGACAGATCTTCCAGACAGAAAATAAACAAGGCAACAGAGAAATTAAATATTACAATAGAAAAACTAGATTTGGTGGATATTTTCAGAGCTTTACACCCCCCAAAAATAGAATATACATTCTTTTCAAGTGCACATGGAACATTTTCCAGGATCGATCATGTACTTGGACACAAAAGAAACCTCAACAAATTTAAGAAGATAGAAATTATCTCAAGCATCTTTACTGACCACAATGCCATGAAACTGGAAATCAACAACAGAGAAACAAAGGAGAAAAAAAGAAAAGCATGGAGATTAAACAATATGTTATTGAAAAAACAATGGATCAATGAGGAAATCAAAGCTGAAATTAAAAAATACCTTGAGACAAATGATAATGAAAACACAACCACTCAAAACCTATGGGACACAGCAAAGGCAGTGCTAAGAGGGAAGTTTATAGCGATACAGGCCTTCCTCAAAAAAGAAGAACAATCTCAAATAAACAAGTTAACCCACCACCTGAATCAATTAGAAGAAGAAGAACAAAAAGCCCCAAAAAGCAGCAGAAGGAAGGAAATAATAAAGATCAGAGAGGAATTAAATACAATAGAGATTAACAAGACCATAGAAAAAAAATCAACCAAACCAAAAGCTGGTTTTTTGAAAAAGTAAGTAAAATCGACAAACCTCTGGCCAAACTCACAAAGAAGAAAAAAGAGAGAGCACAAATTAGCAAAATAAGAAAGGAAAATGGAGAAATTACAACAAACAAAATAGAAATACAGAATATCATACAAGAATATTATGAAAAACTATATGGAACCAAACTGGATAACCTAGAGGAGATGGACAAGTTTCTGGAAACATACTGTCCACCAAAACTGAATCAAGAAGAAACTGAACACTTGAACAATCCGATCACTAGAAAGGAAATAGAAATAGCAATTAAAAACCTCCCTACAAATAAAAGTCCAGGACTGGACGGCTTCACCGGGGAATTCTACCAAACATACAAAGAAGAACTCATACCAGTCCTTCTCAAACTCTTCCAGACGATTGAAAAGGAGGGAATACTCCCAAACTCATTCTATGAAGCCACCATCACCCTGATACCAAAACCAGGCAAAGACACTACAAAAAAAGAGAATTATAGGCCAATATCACTGATGAACATAGACGCCAAAATCCTCACCAAAATTTTAGCAAATAGAATCCAACAACACATAAAAAAGATTATACATCATGACCAAGTGGGGTTCATCCCAGGGACACAAGGCTGGTTCAACATACACAAATCAATCAATGTAATACATCACATCAACAAGAGAAAGGACAAAAACCACATGATCATCTCAATCGATGCAGAAAAAGCATTTGATAAAATTCAACACCCATTTATGATAAAAACTCTTGCCAAAGTGGGTATAGAGGGAACATATCTCAACATAATAAAAGCTATATATGACAAACCTATAGCCAGCATAGTTCTCAACCGTGAAAAACTCAAAAGCTTCCCACTAAAATCTGGGACAAGACAAGGATGCCCACTATCACCACTCCTATTCAATATAGTCCTGGAAGTCCTAGCCACAGCAATCAGGCAAGAGAAAGAAATAAAAGGGATCCAAATTGGAAAAGAAGAGGTAAAAGTGTCATTATATGCTAACGACATGTTACTATATATAGAAAACCCTAAAAGGTCCACAAAAAAGCTACTAGAGCTGATCGAAGAATTCAGCAAGGTAGCAGGTTACAAAATTAATGTTCAAAAATCAGTTGCCTTTCTTTACACTAACGATAAATCAACAGAAGAAGAAAGTAAAGAAACAATCCCCTTTAAAATAGCACCCAAAGTAATAAAATATCTGGGAATAAATCTAACCAAGGAGGCGAAAGAATTATACACAGAAAACTATAAACCATTGATGAAGGAAATTAAAGAAGACTTTAAAAAATGGAAAGATATTCCATGCTCTTGGATTGGAAGAATCAATATATGGTCACACTGCCCAAGGCAATCTACAGATTTAATGCAATCCCTATCCAATTACCCAGGACATATTTCACAGAACTAGAACAAATCATAATAAAATTTATATGGAACCATCAAAGACCTAGAATTGCTAAAGCATTACTGAAGAGAAAGAAAGAGGCTGGAGGAATAACTCTCCCAGACTTCAGACAATACTGTAGAGCTACAGTCATCAAGACAGCATGGTATTGGTACCAAAACAGACATATAGACCAATGGAACAGAATAGAGAGCCCAGAAATGAACCCACAAACTTTTGGTCAACTCATCTTCGACAAAGGAGGCAAGAATATACAATGGAATAAAGACAGTCTCTTCAGCAAATGGTGTTGGGAAAACTGGACAGCAGCATGTAAAACAATGAAGCTAGAACACACCCTTACACCATATACAAAAATCAACTCAAAATGGATTAAAGACTTACACATAAGACAAGATACAATAAACCTCCTAGAGGAAAACATAGGCAAAACGTTATCTGACATACATTTCAAAAATTTTCTCCTAGAAGAAATAAAAGCAAGAATAAACAAATGGGACCTAATGAAACTTACAAGCTTCTGCAGAGCAAAGGAAACCAGAAATAAAACAAGAAGAAAACCTACGGAATGGGAGAAAATTTTTGCAAGTGAAACCGACAAAGGCTTGATCTCCAAAATATATAAGCAGCTCAAACGACTCAATAAGAAAAAAATAAACAACCCAATCAAAAAATGGGCAGAAGACCTAAACAAGCAATTCTCCAAGGAAGACATACAAATGATCAAAAAGCACATGAAAAAATGTTCAATATCACTAATTATCAGAGAAATGCAAATCAAAACTACAATGAGGTATCACCTCACACCAGTCAGAATGGCCGTCATTCAAAAATCCAAAAATGACAAATGCTGGAGAGGCTGTGGAGAAAGGGGAACCCTCCTACACTGCTGGTGGGAATGCAGTTTGGTGCAGCCTCTATGGAAAACAGTGTGGAGATTCCTCAAAAGACTAGGAATAGACTTACCATGTGACCCAGGAATCCCACTCCTGGGCTTGTACCCAGAAGGAAATCTACTTCAGGATGACACCTGCACCCCAATGTTCATAGCAGCACTATTTACAATAGCCAAAACATGGAAACAGCCTAAATGTCCATCAACAGGTGACTGGATAAAGAAGATGTGGTATATTTATACAATGGAATACTACTCAGCCATAAAAACCGACAACATAATGCCATTTGCAGCAACATGGATGCTCCTAGAGAATGTCATTCTAAGTGAAGTAAGCCAGAAAGAGAAAGAAAAATACCATATGAGATCGCTCATATGTGGAATCTAAAAAACAAAAACAAAGAAACAAACAAAAACAAAGCATGAATACAGGACAGAAATAGACTCATGGACAGAGAATACAGACTTGTGGTTACCGGGGGGGGGGGGGCGGTAGAGGGTGGGAAGGGATAGACTGAGATTTCAAAATTGTAGAATAGATAAACAAGATTACACTGTATAGCACAGGGAAATATACACAAAATGTTATGATAAATCACAGAGGAAAAAAATGTGACAATGAGTGTGTATATGTCCATGAATGACTGAAAAATTGTGCCGAACACTGGAATTTGACACAACACTGTAAAATGATTATGAATCAATAAAAAATGTAAAAAAAAAATAAATAAATAAACAGCAACAAGCCTGCTGTGATTACCAGGTGCACCGGGGGCCATCTCAAGGAAACCGTCTTCAACTTGAAATACTAGCAATTTAAGATAAACTTTGGCAAACGCCTGGGGGTAATTCAAAAAGGAAAGGAAAGAGGGGAGGGTAGAGCAGAGGGGCAGAGCGCGTGCCTAGCACGCATGAGGATCTGGGTTCAATCCCCAGTGCCTCCATTACAAAATAAATAAATAAACCTAACTGCCTCCTCCTGCCAAAACTACAACAACAATAACAAAGTAAAGGAACCAGTAGATAAAATCAGCCCCATTTCTTTGCACATCACTTGGTAATGTGAATGCACATATTAATGCACTCTGGAAAGTGTGTGTCCTATTAAGTGCTTGTAATAAACAAACCTAATACAAGCAGGCAACTAAAGTAACGGTTCTGTAAAAACTGATTACTTTGATAGTCATTCATTTCTTTTATATATAGAAGAGACTCATCTGAAATTCACACAAAGAAGCCTAAAAAATTCAAATATTCATTAAATGATACTGATGAACACACTTAACACTAGCTAATGTGCTGTTCACTTAACTTCCGAAAAAGGCAGGTAGCCTGGTGTCTCTGCGTCTTGCTGACAAGAGTCAGACAAGAGATCTGTGACTGGCAGGAATTAAATATGATGCAAATGTATTAATTACACAAGGTGTTCTCGATGATGTATCGATGTAAGATAATGTTATTATAGGCAAGATACTATTATATTATAAACATGTTTAAAGTTAACCAAAATAGAAATCAGTTCCAGACTTCTCTTACAGGAAATGACATTCAAAGGATTTGTCTATTTAGACACTTAATAGTTGGCTTCAAAATGCCACCTCCTTTTTACTATATACACAAGAAACTTTCTCTTAGTAAATAAATACTATCTCCTTACATCTTCTATTCTGCCCATCACTCAATAAAGTCAGTTTCACAATCACCACCTTCTTCATTTTAAGCAAATGCCAACTCCAAACAGCTTCCAGAAATACCATACGTTGAATCAAACATAAGTACACTCAACAGATGCCTGCAGAGGCTTAATTTGAAACCGTACAAAATGCAAGGCTTTTTTTTTTCTTTTGCAAAAAAGATGCTTTTCTTCACAACTTACGACTATAAAGAACTTCCAGTTGCAACACTCAAAATCATAAAAATCCTAGGGATTTTTGATGCCAAAACAATGGGTTGGTGTGCTGCACATTAAAAAAAAAGTCATTTTCTTACCATATTCTTCAACATGTTCAATGCATAATTTCACAAATTTTGGCACGGTACCATTCTCCCTCTGACACAGATTAGCAAGATTGGCTCCAAATACCTGATCTGAAAGAGATTTTTAAAGATGAATCATCTGTTTAAAATTTAGTTCACAAAACAGCTAAACCATTCACAGCGCAACAGAAGGACACCCCTGCACGCTGACACTGGTCACCACGACGCACGCCCGTGTGCCCTGCAGCCTGCTTACCACTTCCAACTCCATGTCGCACGAGTTCCTGCTGCACTGAGCTCCATGACACCCCCACTCCAGCCTGACCCCCTTCTCACTTTCTACATCTTGTACAGAGATCAGTCTTCCCTTGGGAAGCTCTGTCTCATCACTCCTGGGCTCGGCTAACATGTCCCCTCCTTAGAGAAGCCCTCTGACCGTCCTGCCTAAGGTAATCCAATCTCACTCACTCTCCATTTTATTATTACACCAGATTGTTCAGAGCAGTCATCCCGATTCTAGATTATCTATCTCTCATCTTTAGAGAAGGTTCACAGGGACAGGGACCTTGTAACTCCTGAATGCCACCGGGAATTCATGCCTACCACTTAGTAAATACTCAAATATGTGTGCGTGTGTGTGTGTTTTAATGGAGGTACTGGGGATCGTATCCAGGACCTCATGCATGCCAAACACGTGCTCTACCAGTGAGCTAAAATATTTTTTTAAGCTATTAAAGCATGCCCATCGTGTGCCAACATCTGATTTCACAAAATATATCAAAGTCTGTTCTAGTCATCTTTCAACTCAACAGTTTTGAAATTCCGTATTAGTGCTAAATATTCAGGAAAATAAACAAACAAAACACAGGATTAAAGTGGGTGAACACCACCAGAAAGTGACAACTCTATTTCTCACTGAAAAGGCCTGGTTGTTTGTCAGGTTTTTTTTTTTTTTTAAGCTTCTAAGCTCAATATGCTAAATTCACATGGATTATCTGGGAGTACCTATTTATCCTTAACTCTTTAAGGCTGCTAATTTGAATCACTTAATTAGCTGAACTCTCCCTAGAAGTTTTAAATATCTTTTTAACGAAACTCAATTGTGTACTTTACTCAGATGCTCTGCGAGCAGGTGCCCGGCGGTGGTCTCTGTCAGACGCTCCACAACCAGAGACAGGTATGATACGTGGTGTGTCCTGTGCCACCTGCATCTTTATTTATTAACAAATGCCTCTGTTTTGAGTCACATATTGGAAATTTTATCTTTGAGATTGAACGTGCTTGTAAGAATTAAACGCATATATACAAGTATATGTGATGCTAAAGAATTCTTTCCTATTAAGAAAAGATCCTGTTAGTGCGTATGTTTCTTATTCATGAAAAACAGATGTAAAAATTAATTAGGAAAAAATATCTCATTCTAATTTTAAAATTACCTTAAATGAGCACTGAAGGCAAATGATCCAGAATAAAATTGTCCATGATTTTCCTTCTTTTTTCCTACTGTTAGTGATTATTTATTCAAAATTCCTTCTGACCTGTGCCTCTCAAAACTAAGAATCTTTACTGTCATGTCTTCCACAATTCTGCCGCCCAGCCCACCCCATCTGTTCAGTCCCTCTGCTGCAGGGTTTCTAAAAACCTCATTTTGTGCTGATGTCTGTTCAATGCTTTAGTGAAAATACATTCTTCCTGCATATCAAAAAATTAATTTTAGGGGGGGAGGGTATAGCTCAAGTGGTAGAGTGCATGCCTAGCATGCACAAGGTCCTGGGTTCAATCCCCAGTACCTCCTCCAAAAATAAATAAACCTAATTATCTCCCTCCCCCCACCAAAAAAATTAAAATCAAATTAAAAGAAAAAAAATACTGGAAAAAATCAATTTTAATTACTCAAATGTATTTTAATCACTGAACCTGGTAACTTTATGAATAAAGAATGAGAACATTTTTATTTTTTAGAAATTTTTTCAGCTTTTAATTTAAAATGTCTTATTTCTGATTTTGGCCAAAGTTCATTATTATAAACACCACTTCTACCTACCTTTAATATAACCTTTTTCACGAACAGCTTGCAAAGTGGGGCGTCGCGTAAGAAACTTCTTTAAGTTTTTCTTGGTTTTCTTCTGTTCTGAAGAATCTATGCTAGATACTTTTGTGGCTTAAGACAGACAGATATTAAGCACTTCATAAAAAAAAATTTTTGATAAGCTTTTCCACCTAGCTCTCAAAACATATTAATCTCATATATAAAAACCACAGTATGTAAATTCAGTTGTTCTAACTTTAATACAGCTTAAGGGTAACACGCGAAGAATCAAACTAACACAGACCCAATTTCCAAGTGATAAACCAGACACTTCATTTTTATCTCTAAACACTGACCACAAACTGCGTCTTTGGTACGTATGCCAAGACTTCTCTAAGTTGCTCTAATTTATATTAATTGTTTCATTAATGACATTACTTATAACCTTGGACCCTCCATCAGTTTCTAGAAGGTAAAATGATCAGGAAAAAGATAAACACATAAACATAAACAAAACCCTACCCCTTCTCCATCTTTACTGAACCAGGAGTCAGGGGACCTAAGTGTATACACACCCATCCGCAGTATCTGTACTTGCAGCTAACCACGACTCACCATCGTCACTCTACTCTGAACTAAGGATGGGGCCCCCTAGAAAATGTTCTACATCGCCTGCACACATGAGGTTTTCTTTTTGTTATAATCACAAAAATCTGAAAAGTAAATTTCAACATACTGAAAAAAGCTGAGAGCATAATCTATTAGTAAAGAACTGAAACAATAAAAGTTTCATGCGCTTGTACTGTTATATGGTGACAGTGTCAGTAACAGGCTAAACTTCTTTCGAATGTGGGAGAAGAAAAGGAGAACTGATTTTCTAATCATTCAGTTAATACGAAGACCAAAAAATTCTTAGTTACATGTGGACTTGTCCAGATTTAACAAAGTTCAGGGTCACAGCTAATGGCCCATTTAAACAATGTAATTCACAAGAGGCCTGTGTTAGCAAATGCTATCCTTAAAACTGCTGGTGCTCGCTCTGGTCCTGTGTGTGTCTGCGATCTGGAGATTACATGTGGGCAGCGACATCTCACAGACACATCCAGTCAGGGGCGGCAGCCTGGTGCCCAGTATGTAGCTACATACACGTCCCCTGACTTCTGAGCATGTGAGAGTCTATCCAGGGTCTTAATTAGTAATTATGTATTTTTCAATCAGTAAAGTTCAGCTTCCTAGAGACCTCAATAGAAGTACGTTCTGTTTGCATTTTTTTCTCTTTTAAGTATCACAATATCTTAGAGTTAACACGATGCCATGGGGGTGCATGCCGTGAGGCTGAAAGATGACAAGGAGGTAACGAGGAGAGAGAATGAAACACTGAGGCCACACTGCTGCACCTTCCAACCCCCGCAGTGTGGAGACCCTACTCGGCTCCTGCACTTTAAATCTCTGAAGAGCTAAGGGACAAGCCCTCTCACTAGTGATCACTAGCAAAACAGGAAAGAGAAACTTACAACGGGATTTTTTCAGATCCTTGTGGTCCTTTTCTTTATCGTGCTTTTCCACTCCCGGTGAATCTGGCGTCTCCTCTTCAAGGGTTTCATCGGGTTCTACTGTCTGTCGGTGAGAGATTTTCCAGACACATTACTTTTGATACCACTTTGGATGCAGTTCTCAGAATGATCAGCAATCCACTCTTCCAAATGGTTTTAGGGAACCAATCAGTATGCAGGGTGCGTGATTAGATATCTGATACATCTTTAAAAACACCTCCCCCCTCCCCCGGCATTAATTGTGAATTTCAATAAAGAAACAATTGCTGATAATTCACAGGATAATGGGCTTGTCCTGCGGATGAGGCTGTCCTGCCTCATTCTGACCGACTGCACTGAGTGACAGCATGTTATAACGGTTAAAAGGTCAGGCTATAATCTATGGTGACAGAACAGGACAATGTCACATTCTCGGTAACGGTACACGACAAAGCTAAGTAGCAGCAGCACATTGACTGTTTCACACAGACAGTCTTTTAAAGTCGCACTGGGTGTCAACAGTTACTCATTACTCACAGACCCATGGTGTCAGGAATGGAAGGAAATCCTAGAACTCACCTACAGCCTAACTGTAACAGTCACTTTTACAAGCTAAGAACATTGCTGTCTTTCACGCTGAGCACCTTACTCCACTCAGAGCTTATTTCTGTGTGCAGGGCAGGGAAGGCTCCAATGTCGCCCTGGACATCTACTGGCTGCAGTGTCCACAGGTAAGTGGGTCTGTTTCCAGGCTCTTTATTCCGCCACAAGCCTGTACGTCTACCCCAGTAAGGATACCACCTTGCAGGAGCTAACATGGCTTCTGATTCAGCATGTCTTCTTCACAGGTGTCTCAGATGTTCTTAGTCCTCTGCAGTCCCATATGAATTCTAGAAACTTGCCAGGTTCCACCAAAAGACCTACTGGGATTTTGAATGAGGTTCAAAACTCTCAGATCTACAAATTAATAACTCATTTGGAAGAATACTGTATCTTTACATAATTGAATCTTTTAATCCATGAACAGGGCATACTTCTCATGTAACTAAGTTTTCTTCAATGTCTCTCAGTAAAGTTTTGTAATTTTCCTGGAAGAAGTCTTGCCCATCTCTTGTCATACAGTGTACAATTTGAAATTTTTATAGTCAGTAATATGTTTCTCTCTTTTCAGTTGGCTTACTCCCTGATCCTTTAGGCCTTCATTTAAAAAACCACTTCCTCTGCAAGGCCTCCCTTGACCCCTATACTAGGTCAGCCCTACTTAATCAGCATGTTAGCAGTGTGCTGTACATCGCTGACCATCAAACCTCATCCCGCTTCATTATGCAGACCGTGCAGCGGTCCGTCCTCAGCCATCTTCTCTTCAACTGCAGGCTCCATACACAAGGCGTGGTGCAGCTGTACCCCGGTGACTGAGGTGCTCACACATTTGTTAAATGAATGTGGCATCCCTGCTCTCAAGGGCTAGTGAACAGGGCACTGAGATGAAAGCTGAAAGCCCATATTGGGTGGGGGAGAAGGAAGACACACTGGGTTCAGGCTGTTGAATTTTAATGGGAATCATATAAGGTTTCTGAGCAGGAGAGGATTATAAACGTGACACAAGGAAGTTTCATACAGCAGAGGCGTTAAGGATGGATTGGTGGGGGATGAGATGGAATGAGGAGAATTGTTTAGGAGGCTACTTTTACTGTAAACATCCAAAGGCCTGTCTGTGGATTCAGGAACAAATGGAAGGAAAGGGACATGGTTCAGAAATGTCGTAAGATACAACGTTACAAATGGTGAAGGAAGAACTCACATCTAGACTCGTAAACAATCTGCTAGAAGAGGTAAAAGCTGGAGGCGGAAGAGGTAAAGAATACTCAGATTCCAATCTGGATGCCTTTAACTGGGTAAATCGTAAAGCTCTGGCGCTTACAAGGCTCCGTGGAGACATTCCGGTCCAATCTCTCTGTGATGAATAGAAAAGCTGAGGCCCACAGAGGGAGGACGCCTCAAGAAGACTGCAAGCCTTATTAACGATGAGGCACCACCCACAAAGTCTGTGAAAGACACCCGCTCCTGTCCTGAAGCCAGTGACCCCCCAGCTCTGTTTCTGTCTCCGGCTGGTTTAGACTAGATCACACCCTCCCATAAGCATTCGCTTCATTTCACTTCTGTCACTGACACGTGATGCTCAGACAGGAGCCGCGTCCCCACGTGGAGAGGGAGTGAGGACACACACACCGTCTAAGGAGGCGCAGCCCCTACTTGCTGCTGCTTCAGAATACACACCTGGGCTTCTTTTTGGGTGTAATACACACAAGAAGAAACTTACCAGGAACATGAGGGCACTGTGAATAGAAAGGTCACGAGGAAAGAAAAGAGATGGCAGCTTCAGTCCTTTCAGCATTTTGCTCGGGACCCGTTTCTACCAAATAGTACTATTTCCAACTCACTCACGCCATGAACACCACGCCCGAGGCACAGTGTGACTGTCCCTGCCTCCTGAGCTACTTTCTTTTTGAACCAATGCCTCATGCGAAAACCCACGGGTGGCAAACACTCTATAAATGAGAATGTGAAATCACTCATTAGCCCCTGGGAATTGCTAAATGGACCACTGCTTTTCCCACCTCTGTCAAAATACGTATTTTTAGAAAGTGGTTTTTCACATATATTGGAAACTAGACACAGGATAACCAGATAGAAAGCCAAAAAAGAAAACCAGGTCTGCAGTGAGAACAGTTACCTAAGGCGAACACACACCTGACTGCTGATGGTACCGCTAAGAACTTTAAACCAGTCGTTAATAACACTGTCGTTATCAGACTGAATCAGCAGCTCTGTTCCTTGACGGGTTTTCAGCTTTAAAGACAAGAAGGGAGGGGAAAAGTATGGTTAGTGCTTTCCACCAAATAAATAAATACATTTAATTCAAAGCCTACAAAACCACCAGGAGACAATTAGATGCCATATATTACATGAATAGTGATGAAAGGTTACTGTACTACACAGCGATGGAGTAACTTTTGTTTTAGTATAAAGCAACACCAGCTGACTTATTTTACAAAACATGACTTTTTCTCACAACAGATTCTCAATGAAAATCTAGTAAGTTAGGAACCCAAACTCTATGACACAAATGCTATAAAACTTGCTGAAATCTACTATACTTTATCATTAAAAAAATAAGTTCAGGGGAGGGTAGAGCTCAGTGGTAGAGCGCATGCCTAACACGCACAAGGTTCAGTCCCCAGCACCTCCATTAACAAAGAAACAACCCTAATTACCTACTCCCCGCCAAACAACAAAAAAAGAAACAATTTTTTTAAAAGTTCAAGTTTCCAAACATTACATTTTAAATTAGAATTGAAACATACTTTGTAAAGAAAGAAAATCTGTGGTATTTTCACATAAATCTGAGAAATTTTTCTCTCTCTGGTTAAAAAAATAAACGTAGGAAGAAAATACATGAGTTAGACTTCCATTACTTCCACTTTAACAGGGAATTGTAATGAAGTGGTACAAAGATATAATAAACATCATACCCACTTTGGACAGAAACATTACCAAACTGTTAAACAAGAATGAAGTCAAGTAAGGATACTGTGTGTGACTCCATCTGAAGGCAACAACCACTTTACATGTAACCTCTCTGGCTCAAGCTCCCCACACCTGGCCGGGGAAGAACTCTGAGGCAGTCGTAGAAAGCACTGCTTCTCCTTTCTGGTTGGTAAATGTTTGATTTCTTTTTTCCCAGAGGAACATATGGCAATGTTTTCCAAACAACATTCTGAGACATATCCCTCAACTAGTTCCTGAAGTCATGTTTAAAACGTATTCCTCAAAAAAAAAAGAAAAAAGAAAAAAGAAAAACTCCACTAGGTGATATTAACTTGGGAAATACTGGACTGAAGAGAGTTAAACCAAATTCTGTCCTTCAAGACTTAAGAGTTTTGATACTCCAGGGTGCACTGTGACTTTCTAACAGAAGATTAAAATATACACTATTTCCCAAATTTATCTGACCACGGGAGGGATCCTTTTCATTCAGGAACAGAACAAGGCTGGCTCAGGAAACAGGGACCTCCTTTCCTGCGTGACTTTCTAGGGAGTGGGCCAAGCCAATCAGCCAATATTGACTATTCACTGCACGTCAGATATTCTGTTAGAGGTTCTTACTTAAATGTAAGGGAAAATGCCGTCTCTGGTTCAAAAAATCTTTTTGATCATCTAGTGGGGGGACTAATTTACAGAGGATGATAACTCAGGGTACACAGAAATAAATGCTGTTTTAAAAGCATAAAGCAGCGGCCTCAATGCTGCAGTAATGTTTCTCGTGGGTCTTGGGAGATAGGAAACATCTGACGAGCAGAGACTAGCAGGTGATGCTCGAGGCAGATTAATCAAGAGTAAACACCATCGAGACAGGAAAACTTGGGTTCTACTCGGGAAACACCAACCGTTCCAGTCTGCCCAGACAACAAGCAGGAAAGGCCTGAGACAGGAGGCTACCAAGGAAGGTCGGGGTCTGGAAGATTATTTGCAAAGACTGTCTCAAAAAGCCCTCTGCGCCCAGCACAGCCCTCCTACAGTGGGACTCGCTGCTCCTCCACCAACCTGCACCCCTGGCTGCCTCTGACTTGCTTTCGCCAGCAGAATACACTGCCCTCTGGCTCTTAAACCCAGGTCTCAAGAAGCCCTGCAGCTCTTACTCCAGCCCTTCTGGGACCCTGACGTCTGAAGCAGCCCGGGTGGCCCCCCAGGTGAGAGAGCTAGTGAGAAAAAGCCCAGCCAACAGCTGGCACCGAGCCTGGGACGTGGGGTCTGAGCACCCAGCCCCTCAAGACCCTGGTGCCTGGAGCCCCGGGGGGAGCAGAAGAATCATGCAGCCCGGCACAGGCCGCGTCCAGCGAACAAAGTGGTTTTTCTCTTAAGCTACTAAGTTTCGGGGTGGCCTGTTATGCAGCAATAAGTAACTGATACAGAGTCACATGTTACTGTGCAGGGCTTTGAATGACAAGCGGAAAGGTTTTAATTTATTTTTTAATTTTAGATTTGGCAGGTAAAGGAAACCACACCCTTGTACTGTTGCTGGGGAAAGGCAAGACTCGTGGAACAAAGGCTTGTAACATACAGTCTGAGATCCAGTGATTTGTGCAAATGAAGCCAGATCTCTACATCAGCTTTTTTTCCTTAAATTATGATATAAAACTGACTTAATGACTAACTTTGCCCTAACTAGTCACACTGAAAGACTATTTCCCAAAATAGCTCAGAACACAAAATTACTATGGTTAAGAATGAGAATGATACTTAGAAAAAAAAGCATTACCTCAAATACATTCTTCTTGCTGGATTTATCCTTTGAAGCCATCTCAATCGTCGCTCCCTTAAGGTCCACTGTGAACTCTGGTTTGGACTGGTTACTCCCAAACTTTGTTTTAGAAAAAAGGAAAAACCTTTATGTGATATTCACGTCCGTATGTGTATCCAAGAAGAATCAAGACCAATTTTATATTATTAACAATAAATCAAATAGGTGATTACCTCAAATTCTTCTCTTTTTATATTATAAATCCTATTTTAAATTAAAATTGAAAACTGTCTATAAGACATGAATATATAGTTCATAGAAAAGGAAACAAAATGGCTCAACTACCATCATTATAAGAAAAATACAAAATAAAGCCACACTAAACTCCTTTTTCACCCGTTAGTGTAACAACAACAGAAAAATTTGATGAAAAACTGCTGGCGAGGCTGTAGAGTGTTAGGCCCTTGTTTGCAAGTGGGGTGTAAACTGAACCAGGGAGGAGAAACTGGTGACACTGCATCTGCAAATTCATGAACACATGCAGACCTTGGCTTGGCAATTCTGTTTTTTGGAATTTATCCTAGACTACCCATGACTAACATAAAATGATGTGTTCAAAAGGCAATATTCTTCTATGTGGCAGACAATCAAATTCTTTTCCACCTAATAAACATTCTCTAAACCTCATTTTGTGCTTTCAAGAGGTATTTCCTTATCGACTACGTATGTTGTCAATGACTAACAGTAACCTGTGAAAACAAAATTCTGGAGCTGCGTGTTCTTTCATTCAGTCTTTGTCAGAAAGGAAAACAAGAGCCATACGCTTTAAAGCCTCGGCAACTTCATGAGGAACCGCGAAAACAAGGGGAAGACAGCTGACAAGGGTGGTTTGAGAGGAAAAGCACTTAGCTACTACATTTTGTTAACGAGATAAGGAAAAGATTAGCAAACAGCAGAAAATTTATGATTAATACAGACTTACTCTGTATCTTGCCATCACTAACTTAAATTTTTGTTTAATCTGTTAACTGAGACTAGAAAACAGCATTCCTGTGTCACTGTTAAGGTCTGGAGGTTTTAAAATCGCTAAAGGCTGGGGAGCTGTCACCTCTAAAGTCATAAAGACTTGTCACAGGAAATTTCACTTGCTAAAATACTTTCAGGTCAAATTATGTCTGCCACTGGAAATGGATCTCCCCCACCAATCCTGTGATAGCTCTTTCTCTATTCATAACGTCAGTGACTGCCTGCAGGTTCACACTGAGTAAGTGGTCCAACTTCATCTGTTCCCTTTCACTTCATCTTTTCAGCTAGCAGTGTGGACTTAAATACTATACTTAATAGAACTGAACAAAATTTAGGATATTATATGGAATTTATTAGTGGACCCAAAACAAAATTTAGGGTATTTCATGGAATTTAATTAGTGGAATCATAATAAAAATCACAACAAAAATTTTAACGATTCAACAAAGCCTTTGCCTTCTTTACTACATTTGTCATTCAAAAAAAATAACAACATGTAATTAATCTTAAAGCTGCGATGGGAATAACTTTCTGAGCAAATCTGATATATCCCAAAAGTTATAAAACTTAACTGCATACATTTAACAAAATGATAGAAATCAATTTAATTTAACTTGTTGTCATGACATGCTCTGTAGACAGAGGGTTAGCTATAAGCTAAGGTATAAATAACCAACCCAATAAGATACGGTGACCAAACATAAATACAATGATGTGACTTGGAATTTTAGTTAAAATGCTTCGATACGGTTGGCCAAATTTTGTGTTCATTATCCATTATTTCTCAAAATCTAGTCCTGCTTTTCTCTACTGTAATTATTGCTCAAACATAATCACGGCAAAGAAAACAGAATTACTGTGGCAAGGGACATGCAACAAACACATACAGTGACAGCTGAGACGGGAGCAGACTTTACACATGCGACAGCAGGCCGGCGGCGGACAGAGTCTTTCCAGGAAGAAAGCAGCGAAAGCAAGAGCTCGGAGGCTGAGCCCTGGCGGCAGAGCGACTTGATGGGGAAGGGAGAGAATGATGGTGTCATTACGATGCACAATGGCAAGATGGCACACAGGACAAAACCACGGTGGAAACGACAGGACAAAATACCACTCCACAGGCAGACACAACAGAGTGAAGCTAGACTTCCAAAATGTTTTCGAAGGCCCTAGAATTCATCGTAGAACATTTCCTGACTTTGTTATTTTTAAGATGAATGTTTTATGCAACTTAAACAGACTTGTTTCCCTTATGCTCACAGAGGAGACCTGAGGGCTGGTGCAGAGAAGTCACAGGCCCCCCGCCCTCGGACCCAGCCCCTGCTCAGAATACCTGAGCTTCCTCCACGTGGCTGGCGGGGCTGTGTCCCCTGCCTGCCTGCGTCCTCTCTCGGGAAGGGCCCTACCATCCAGCTGGCCTTCCCCTTCCTCCAGGACAGCTCTCAACCAGAGGTGACTCTGTCGCCCAGGGGACATCTGGCAATGTCCGGACACGTTTGCAGTTGTCACAACGGGAGGTGGGGAGGCTACTGTCATCTGAACAATCCACAGTGCATAAGACAGCCCCACAACAAAGTATTACTTGGTCCAAAGAAGTGACTACTTTTAGAAATTTGAAAGCTTGTATAAATGAACCTGAACAAGTACCAGTATTCGTGGGGTGACTCTGACATACTCAGGGCACAGGATGACGGATCCTCGAGAGGGAGCACAGTGCTGTGTCGTACTGAGGCTGTGCCTGGCTGGTCCCCCATTACAGCGTAAGCTCTAAGACAGGGGTTGCGTTATTTCCTCCTGAGGCCCAAAGCTTAACACCAGGCCCAGAACACAGCAGGCTTTTATGTCTGCTGAACAAATGATGTGAAAGGAGGTAAGAAAAAGGCCAGTGTACTTTAAGTAACTGACATGACAACCCAGTGGAAACCACTATTTTCCCAAAAACAGGTGGCAAGTACCAATCCTGAAGGAGAAGGCAAGGCTCACTGGATTTCTGGATGACACAGCATCGATGTGATTTATCTCACAGTGGAGCTGGTGCAGCGTACGTACATTGAGCACTCAATCTTAACCATCCGTGAAACCCCAAATAAACACAAAGCATGGATGTTTTTTAAAACAGAGCTTCAAACAGCAGAGATGATTTTGCTCAGTGTCCCATCGGTAAATAGGTACCCTGGAGTGGGTGTAAGGTTTGAACTGGCCATTTCTTCCAGTGGGTCTCAGTACAGGTTCCTGCGCCAAGTGGGGAACGACTCCATCAAGAACCAGCCTTCTAAGCTGTAGCCCCTTAACATGACATCCAAGCCAAACTGAAGGAAAAGCAATCTCTTCCAACATCAAAGGGAAAACTGCTCTGACTTCTGACAGCATCTTCCTGAGAGACACTCAGGGGAGTTTTCACTACAGGTGATTTTTGTCTTTTGGCTTAACTATTAGCCTCAGGTAAGATGGGATTTCACTGTATAAACAGGATACATTTTACCTACGATGGATCTAGTTGGTGACTTAGCAGAGAAAAAGTGAGGATTCTTTCAAATCCTTTCTGAACAATCCTAATTACAGAGTTTCTTGGGGAGCATCTTGTATATTTCACCAATTTAAAATATTTATGAATGTTACATATGTCAGAATATATTATACATACTCACACAATTTTATTTGAATAATCTTACTTGTTTTTACTTAGTCCACTTAAATTAGTTTTCATTCCCTTAATATGTGTTACATGTGGGAAGAAAAAGGCAGCCTGAGAATTTTTAATTAGCTGTAAAATAAAAATTAAGACTTGACTATATAACCAAGTATCTTACCATCTGTTTAGTTTCCAAGATTATAAAACACAGTGTGACTGCATTTTATTTAATGACACCAATCTGAAGTGACTTATATTATTAATAATGCATTAATAAATTTTCATTTTAAGGCAAAAATTTGAACAGTGAATCCTTAAGTTAAAACTTCATTAAGAATTCTAGAATTTCAAAGTTGGCTAGCTCAGTGAATTTTAAACTACGCTTCTGCTATTACCACATGGAAACCCAGCAACACAATTTTAGCTGATGAACAAAAATACCTCACACCCTCTGTCAGCATTAGTTTTAATGATGAGTTCTGAATTATGTAAGGTCTTCAAGAGGACTTCATAAAATGCCACCAGCCTGTACTAATGGTTTTGCGCCAGCATATTCACTTAACATCTTCAAATTTAAAAAGAAATGTTTATTTTCTTTAAGTCACATACAAATCTGCCTACCTCAGTGATGCCTCACTGACCACAATGATCTGTCTACCTGCCTTATCTTTATGTATCACAACCTTCAATCTTTAAGGATCAATAATCACCAAATAAATGACCTATTATCCTGCTTTCTTCAGGAACTTTCTTACTTATTAGTCTCTAATTGCTTCTCCATTTCTTTTCTTTCATCCATTTCCTTTACTCAATTTCAAATAAAAGCTGAGCCACAAGCAGGCATAGTCTTTTAGTCTTCAGTCTTCTAAAAATGCATTATTACAAACCCAAAAAGTGCCCTGCTTTACCTTCGGAGAAAAAGGAGAAATAATTACCAATTTCCCTTAAGATTAAGTCAAAACAAAATTTCATTCTTTTAACATAGAAAGCACATCCCGGGTCAGTTCCACAGTCCTGGCTGTCCAGAGAACAAACCAAAGGATGAGCGCAGCTAAAGAGAAATGTTCCAGAACGTTCACACTCAAGCTCAATCCAGCAGATATGGGGGTCGCTGTATCAGCGTATCTGAGGACTAGTGTGCTCTGTGGCTCTCCTGGTTCAGAACAACGTTACACGGCTGCATTATAAATGAAGACACTGAAAATTTGCCTGAGTTTTATAAGTGAATTTCTCTTTCATCAAACGTAAGGTCAACACGTCCTGTTAATTTTAAAGCAACTCAGTAATGATAAGAAATACTGGTTTAAAGTAAGATATAAAGCAGAAATTAGATTAATTTCATTTTTAAACTTTATTTAAGTATCGACACTTCAAACTTAATTACCAAACCTATTTTGGAAACATCCAGAGCATGGACTCTAGAGCCAGAATGGTACCCAGATCTGCCGCTTAGCAGTTATAAGACCTTCAGGGAGTTATTTAACTGTTTTACACCTCATTTTCTCATCTCCAAGGGGGTGCGGGGGTGATGAACAGCTGATCTCCCAGAGGTAAGAGGATAATACATACACTATCCTCCACATTCAGAACAGTACCTAATACATTTTAAGCATTCAAAAAGTGTTAGCTATTACGATGTGTCACAAATCGTAATTTTTGGTATTTGTATTACAAATAACCAAGGAGCAATGACAGTAAACACTCAAAATCCCACAAGTAATGGTGACATTTCATTCTTCTAAAAGCTGGCTGACGTCCTATGGAGACATGGACACGTGACCGGTGTCCAAGGGTCAGATTCATGGGGCGTGCCACTTGGCTATTTATTTTCTGACTAAATATCTGAAAGAGCAAAGTCACAAATACAGGAAAGCTTTCTCGTTCTGAAGAAGAACCAAGAAACGTATTTGTTCTCTAACGCCAAGCAGTAAGGCCACCTTTCAGTTCAATGGATAAAACAGATTTTAACAATACAATGAATCAGACTTTTCTTAAGTAGCCCTCTTCTGTCTCTTAAGAGTCAAAACACATCTTTGACTAAGAAACCTCCACTTACTCTTATTTGCACTTGAGCTGTAGCAAGAACTCTGGAATACTCCGCGAAGTTCTGCTACACCACCACCCACATGATCTGAATGCATGGAGCCTCCAAAGGAAAGAAATACTCACCCAGCTTGTGCTACTTCCTTGAGTTTTGGTAAAGAGCAAAGAGGAACCCTGCAACACAGCCCACGACGACAGCCAGTTCTTTCTGCAATTATAAAGATGCCCAATTAAAACTCTGCTATCCAGTTTTTCCAGCCAAATTTAAAAAATTAAAACCTCCTTAGCTACTCCCAATGTTGTCTACAACTTACAGTCATTACTGACATTCTAATTGCTGTTATTGGGGATATAATTCTAGTGGAAATCACAATCACTGTATGGTCCCAACTGACCATAAAGGTCCCAACACAAATGAAATTAATTACAGACATAAGTCATTGGAATAATACCTAATTGTTGAAAGTGTGTGAAAGTAACCCAGCACATCTGTGCTAAAGGGCACTAGTGTAAAGTCACGTGAACACTGCATTTTGGAAGAATTCTTATCCACAATTAAAAATTAGACAAACATGCGTATCTCGCCTAAGTCTCTGCAGATACAGATTGTGTTACATGTCTCAGTCATCTCCCTTCCCCTAACAAGGCTGAGCTAGGGAAGCGGCAGACAGCAGGCACACTCTAACTGTATGATAAATTACACACTGATCACTGAGGTTACTATTACTAAAATGAGGCTTTAAAAAAAATTTTTTTCCTAAATTACAAAACCAACACATACACTATATCAAAACTCTGAACACAGAAATGTAGAGAGGAAAAGGCCCCCACTTCTCCTCCAAACCCCACACTCCAGAGGTAACCAATGTTTACCTTCCAAGGCCATTCTACTGCCGGCAGGCTAAAATGAACAGCCGAACATACGGCCAGTTTTGAGAAAACTCAAAGCAGCACATTTTCAGAATGTAGAATCTAACGCTTATCATTTAGACCTCCTTTATTATTTTACTACTTTTTACGTCTACTTGAAAAGTGGAGCAAAGTTTGCTGCTACTGAGTTTCTGTCCGTTCTTCCTTTTACTTCCTGTGGTGTTGCTTATAGGGCGTTACTGCTACTGACTCGGTGAACGGCTGTCCCTGACGGCGCTTTATTGTTTTGAAGATGCTGAAGACTTCTCCCCTGAATCGGACCTGTCTGCTATGAAGATCCCTATTCCTGCTCTACTTTTTACACCTTTGATTTGCCTGTTTGTTTGTTTTCTTCTCTGAACCATTTTTCAGATGTCTCTACTAGATACAAGAGAGTTAGGTTTTGTTTTGTGTTTCAGTCTGAGCACCGTTCTTCTTTCAATAGATGAGTACCTATTGATGATACTGACTCATTGATATTGATGTGATAGATGTATTTGGTACTTGTTCTGTCATCTTTTTGTTGTATTTTCATTTTATTTTATTATTTTGTTTTGTGTGGATCTCAAGATATTTTGGAAGATTAACTTTTTATATGCAAACTTACTTTATATTCAATATTCTATTTCTTTAGATCTACTAAGTCTCTCCTCTGAAAAATACTAAAATATATTCTCACTTTAAATAGATTTCGACTGGTAAATAAACTTTTTGAGTTTAATTTTCAAAATCAGAAAAACTGCAGAATATTTATATGAGAACAAATATTGAATATTTGAATACTGAACAAGTGACAGTTGCCTCAAGGACTGTGTGACTGAGTTGCAAGCAGAATTAGTCACTTTTTTTCCATGGAACCCAATTTTTTTCCTGAAAAAACTACTGATGGATACACTATGGTTATTTAGATTTGAGTATCTGACAGGTAGACATTATCTCAAAAATAAATAAAGCAAGCCTGTCATTTCAAGGAAAATAAATGATAGCACTTGTTGACAATAACAAATTAAAGCTTTCAAACATAAAGCAGAATTTTGGAAAACTTGGCACATCTACCACTGTGAGGCTGACAATTTCCCAATATGTAGTGAGTCTGATGATGATATTACTGATTTGTGATTCTATGATATTATAAAATAAAATGTGACAACATTTGAAAAATCAGCAAACCTAGTAAACCAGTATTTTCCAAATGACATACAAGATGCTACAGTTATGTATGGGTAAAGATTCATTCAAAGTGCAACACAGATCTCTGGATTTTAATGTAACTGAATATGAAAAGTTCAGTGACAGTTTTTCAGACCCGTCACTGCAACTAACATTTATAGAACTCTAGAGGAGCAGCAAAATATGCACAATGATCTGAGAAGGCTATTAAAACACTCTTCCCTTTTTCAACTTAATCTATGCAAAGAATTTTCTTCATATCCTTCAACCAAAATAATGTCACAAAAAACCACAGAGATGAGAATCCAGCTGTATTCCATTAAGGCAAGTAATAAAGATTTCTGAAAACAAAACAATGCCACACTTGTGATGGAAATTTTTACACTAGAAAACACAGGGGGTTTGTCTTCAAAAAAATGTTATTCATGTTAACATTTATTAGTTATTAATTTTATTAGTTATTATTTTAAAAGTTAAGACTTAAAATGTCTCAATTTTAATTTCTTATAATAAATAATTAGATATAAACTATATAGACAAAAGTTCTTTGCAGTAATCAATAATTTTTAAGAGTTTAAAGGGGTCCTCAGAGTAAAATGTTTGATAACCACTAAAAATACAGGAAATTAAAACACCATTTTGCTCAACTCTATATAAATAAATCTAAAGATAATAAAGTGGATGATAGTCTTAGGAAAAACATAAATCACCAAAAGTATTCCAAAGTAAGCAGAAAACCTGAAAGACTAAATTGTCACAGGAAAAAGAAAACAGAAAGTGGCCAAAGACCTATCCACACTGCCTATGTCCAAAAGGGAGAAAGAGGAACATAAAGACTCAGCTCTCACGGCCTCTGCCGAGGACAGACGACCGCGGGATCTGCAAAGCGACCTCAGAGCGCTCGAGAGAACAGCTTCCTTGTGCCAGAGTCTGACAAAGTTCAGTAAAGCAACTCTGAAAACTCAACTACATGTAAATTTTAAACTCTTTCTTACACAACAGATTGATATCATCTTGGCTATAAAACCACAGCATTTCAGCAGTTTTTAAAAGCTGAGAGAAATGCAACTTATTTTACAAAGAGCTTATTTCCTTAACTCAGTAGGAGGTACTACTCGTTAACCAAAAAACCAACAACCCAAGAGAAAAACTGAATTTAACAACAACAAAAAAGAAAAGCAAATGGCTTATGTTACTCTCTCATTAAGAAGAAATTCAGATAAAAAATTCCATTTTTCCTCTAATCTCTATTAGCAAAGATCAACGAATTTGACAACATACTGAACGGGCAAAAGCATGGAGAAACTAAGGCGACTGGACAGTGGAAGTGACTCAGCGTGTTGGGACACAGTCTGGAATTCTATCAAAATGACCACTGCAGGTGGACCAGCAATCCCACTGCTGTAAAATTTACTCTACAGGCGGATCTACAACTCGCAAAATGAACTGTGCAAGACACTGACTGTGATACCGTTTGTAACAGCAAAAAAATGTACACACCCTAAATGTCTACCGACAAACAGGCAGAGTGACATACTCGCAAATAAGTAAGGTAAATAAACTGTGACACAGCCGTGCGACACATGACTGTGCAGCAGTTAGAAACAGTGCAGCTGCTCCACAGGCAACGGGACAGAACCACCTCCAAGACAAACTGTTACAAAACCGTGTTAAAACAGTTAATCTCTGTGCATACAAATATATGTATCTTCTATCTCTGGAGGAAACCAGTACATCTCACTAGACGTAACTGGTTGCCCCTGGGGAGGGAAACTGATGTACCTTTGTGTTTTGCCATGTGCATTCTTACTTACTGAAAAAAATTTAATGAAGCTAATTGCTTGCTCAGAATCCTCTGCCTTATCACCTTAAGAAATATGTCACAACAAAAAACTTTTCCTGCACTTCATGACAATTCTATATACATCACATTAGAAAAAACATTATTTGAAATTCTTTGAACCTTTCAATCATTTCTACTAGAATTATAGTTTTTATTGATTTCAATCAGATGAAGCATGTGAGAACATTAATGATTTGTGGACTTACCGAACCTTTTTCCCATTTTCAGTAATTTTTGTTACATTTAATAATCCATACTTCTCTTGACCCTATGGTATGGAACAGAGGCAATACTGTTTATACATCATTCATATAGACAAGGAGGTCCAAATTCTTACATGTGACTGAACCAAACTGATCTGGTACTCTAAAAATCAGCTTCAAAGAAAAGATCTGTCAGAATATAATATGCTTAGTTCCAGGTACATTAAGAATATAATTTTCTAATACTTCTGTAAAGTTATTTTCAGTTATTTTATAATTAAACACTTGGTCTTCTCAAGTAATAGCAGCCATAAGGTTAAAAAAAATCAAATTAGATTTCCATATGAACACTGGAAAAATGATTTATGACTTCCTGTTCAAAGAAAGTGATACAAGGCTATAAAGATAAATACAGTGCTGTAACAATAAATATTACAAAAAAGGAATTATTTACTTTGCTGTTATTTTACAACAGTATAGTCTGAAATTAACTAGATGGAGCAAACGCAGTGACTGTATTTAATAAATTACTTAACAGTAGGCAGTACTCTGCATAGAACTGGCCTTAATGTGGCACAAAGAATCCAATATATGCTCCACTGGTCACATTATCAGACGGTGAACTGGGCTCTGGGCAAACCAGACAGATTAGTGAGCTGATGGGAAAACACTGACACAGCTTTATCATCAAACTCTGGGAAGGCAAAGCCACTGTGCTCAAACTGAAGGTTATCTTAACACTTTTCCAGGTGGAGGTGAGGCAGGACCTTCTCACTGCTTTAGCTTCTTACATTCAAATGAATTTAATCAAAGTGACTGGGTGCCCAGAGCAACCATCAGCATTAGTGAGTGAGTACAGCAAAGAGCAGTCAATTTCACTTCAACTACAACACACACGCACGATACACACACATACAGGAAAAAATATTCCCAGCTCAGAATTTTTTCCTAGCTATCTAACTCACACCTCAGCTATTTTCCCAATGTAATCAGGCCAAATCTTTCACATATGGGAGAGAACCATAATATTTATTGAGTATTTTCTCAATAAAGTCTAGAACATAATGTTTGAAGGTTTTGCCTGGTCTGATAAAAACTCACATCTACAGACAAAGTGGACAAACTGCTACGCTATTCGTTTTTGGATTACTGGGAGCCTGGGAAATAGCCATGTTACTGCAATTTTTTCACAAAGCATAGGCTGGATCTCCTTAGACATGCAAGTCTGAGACTTTCTTAGAGTTCTCTGTTGTCTCTCATGGCTGCGGGTGCGCACGGGAGGTTAAGTAAGAATACTCCCAATTTACTACCAGAAGCGGGGAGGGAAAAAAAGCCCAGTGACTGAGGAACCAAGTAACACTTGTCTGAGGGATGGGCACTGGTTATGTGCGCACAGGAACTGGAAGGGCAGAGGTGGGAACCTGCCTTTTGAAAACCGCTGCAGCTGGAAGGGTGCAGGGTGAAAAAGCAGAGACGGGAAGGGAATGCAAGCATCAAAGCAGGAAGGAAACTTAAGGGAGAGCAGAGATGAAAGATGGCCTGAGCCTCAGGGGAGAGACACCCTTGGCCAGGGATTCTCACCCAGGCCAGGGATTCCTCACCCAGGCCACGGAGGGGCTGAAACCGTGCAAGACTGGGTGTGTACGTGCGTCGTTCAAGGAAACGGTCCAGAACGCTCCTGGAATCCTCACAGGGACCAGGACCCAAGTACTAACACTCTAAGTAGTAAGCACTCTAACTTGAACATAAAATAAGAACAAAACTGGCCACATCCAAAACACACAAATACAAAAACAACTACCACGCAACCTGATAAGTCTCAGGCACCTCCCCCCCACACACACCCACCCGGGAGGGAGGGAGCGGAGGGAGGAGGAGCAGGCTTCCTGGGGACAGGACCCAGGGGCGAGGAGGGAGGAACCGGTGTTGGCCAGGGAACAGCAGCAGATGAAAAGGACAGACGTTGAAGGCACAGAAGCTCACAGCGCATCGTATCTAAGGCCCTTCCTGCTCCTTTAACCTACTGCGTGAGGTGGGGATACAGCAAGAAACCAGCAGAGGAGAGAATGAACTGGGGGAGGGTGAGGCAGGACCAACCTATTCCATCCAACCAGCACACTCTGACCCTAAGAGATGCTGAAGGCCTGATGTGAGCGGTTCAGGAGCCAGAACTGATGGGGGTGCCCCGTGAGGGTGGGAGGGAGGGCCTGGGGAGGCTCCCAAGCTTGCGTGACTGGGCACACGGGGGCATCTCGGCTGAGCTGACGCTCAAGAGAGGCCTTCCCTGGTCCCTCAGGTAGGAGTCCTCCACCCTCCAGTGACTCACTAGGGCCCCCACTCTTTTTCCTTCATAGCACCTGATGCAGAGCACGGTGCAGTATCATTCATTCACCGTCTATGCCATCAGGCTGTACGCGGCGCTCATCCAGGTGTGGCGGCGCCCAGCACAGTGCCCAGCATGTAGCTGGTGCTCAATTCACACTGGCTGAGGTAATTAGCCAACAAAGTCGCTTTGCTATCACAGCAAAGAAACACAAGGAGAGAAGGTCAGTGAAGGACAAAACAAAGCTTCAACACTGCAGTTTCTGATTTTGATGCAGAAGTGATGAGCAGGCAGACAGAGGTTTGGCGATACAAGTGTGAGATCTGGGGGAAATTCGGACAGATTTTTATTTCATACCATTTGGTATACATTTGCTACTTAATGTCATTCAAAAATCAACAAGTGTTTGTGTGCAGCTTACTAAAATAACCCCATAAAAATACCTTGTTAAGTCTTGTAAAAATTACCCATATTCACCAATGAATATTTCTTAATCTAAATATAGCTGATACTCCAAAGGACACATCATGTTGAAAAAGGCAGGATATTTTAATAAGAACTAGCAAAACATAAAAAAAAAAAAGAACTAGCAAAATATGGTTACATTTTAACCAGAGAGATTGTAGTAAGATTATCCTATTCTAGTGAGGTAAGAAAAACAACGAAATGCCAGTTCTATTAAGTAACCTGGGAAAACTTCCACAGGCTCATCATCACTCTGAAGGGCCCAGAATTTTTCATCGATTTTGCATTCATTTAGTAAAATAGACTTTCCCAATTTTGGCTAATAGTTATCACATGCCAAAATTAATACTGCCCATTAAAATCTTTACCTCCAGTTAATCATGTCATAACTATGTAATAAAAAGATTATTCTATACTGAGTAAATAACCTTGCACAATGATACAGTGCTGAGAGAGAACCAGGGAGATCAAACGCCAGAGCAGGTAAATCCACACACACCCTTGAACTGTGGCTGCCTGGTGGGCGGGGGAGGTGTGTGCAGCAAGAGAGGTATGAGTCTCCTTTGAACGTAATGAAAACATCCTGAAACCAGGTAGAAGTGACCGCTGCACACACTGTAAATACACTAAATGCAACTGAATGATCTACCTTAAAATGATGTTAATGGCTACTACTTTTATGTTATGAGAATTTTACCTCAAAAAAAAAAGTTTAAAGAACCAGAGTTACAAAAAAAATTTGTTTAAATCATGTTTTTTAAAAAGGCTTTAGAATAGACTACCCAATGGGAAAAAAAATCAGCCAATTTGTCCGCTAATACTTTTGTTAAAGAACGTGCTGAAATGTCTTTTTCTGCAAAATGAGTAATGCATTTGAATACCATAATTAGAAATATAAGGTCAAAAGCTCAGGTTTCCAAATTGTGTGTTTTAAAATTTTATTCAGGATTAGGTCATTGGGAACTTTCAAATGCATATTCTCATAGGCACACTGGGACAAAAAGCGATTAGGTTCTTAGATCAGCCTACAAAATCCTTTTAATCCATACTGTAGTCATATTATAGAGAAATATATTACTGATTTTTTAAAAAATGTATACACTGAATATTTCAAAAAAGGACTTGAAGTGACTATAGAAAATAATAATGCATTTTAAAACTGGAAATGAAACAAGAAAAAAGGAAACATTTAAAATTTATATTGAGATGAAATTTTAATCCGATTTGATTAGAAGAGATTGAATGAAAACATTACCTTAAGTGAACAAGCCTGTCAAAAAAGACCACATACTATATGATTCTATTCATATGAGATGTCCAGAATAGGGCAATCTAGTAAGACGAAATACATTACTGGCTGCTTAGGGCCTGATGGGAGGGGAGGCAGAGGAGGAGACAGCAAATCACTTATTTTCAGAGGTGATGAAAATATCCTAAAATGGCTGTAATAATGGTTGCACAGATCTGAATATACTAAACACCACTGAATGGTGCATTTTAAGTGCGTGAATTGTATAGGATGTTATATTTCAATACGGGTTTAATAAAAACAAAACAAAAAAGATGAGATGGAAGAGGTAGCTAGCAATTTGCAGAGATTTAAAGATAACATCAGGTAACTAACACTGATCACAATGTCATTTCCATTTCTAAATCTGTAGTGTCCTTTTTCTTACCACTAAGACTTTATACCAATCAGATGTGAACTCACAAAGAACTAAAAATTACCTGCTTGTATTAAGTGGGTAAGAGTGGGAAAGACAGGCAAGACTCAGTGGAAACAGGGCAAGTAGGGAGGAGGGAGCAGAGGCCGAGGAGAAGTTCAGGGAGAGCAGGAGCCTCCGGAGGGGGGCCAGGCAGCAGGAGGGGAACAGACTGGCCTCCGGGAGGAAGTAACAGAGCTGCACCTCCAGAAAGAAGGAAAGAGGACGCTGGAGAGGCGGTTACTGGCGACCCTGACCGAGTCCAGCCTTGTCAGGTCACTGCCAAACTGCTGAGTCCTTTGTAACTCCATGTGGAACATTTATTAGTTCGTGTTTCTAGAATTACCCTTTTACCAAGAAGCAAATAATTTTAAAAGGTCTTCTTAGAAGTTAAATATTACCTATATTTTAAAGGAAGTTAAAAGGGGTTTCTGCTTTCTTCCAGGGTGGGCTGAAAGGTTAGGAGAGTTGCAGTAACAGCACCTTACAGTCATACAAGAATTCTCGGCAAAACCACTAAAATCATGCTCACTTTTATCTTTCTTTAATGCTTATGGACCCAGGAATGTGTTAAATCACGTGAAAGACAAAAAGCAGAAAGCAGTCCCTGCGGGGCGCTCATGCCCTCCACAGGGAGCCAGGGCCACACAGGGGCCTGGGCCACCACCTGAGGAGTGGGTGACGGGGAGTTCAGGGAAGGCGGGACCAACGTCATGCTGTGGTCAGTCTGGCTGGGCCCCAAAGAGTCACCTCACAAGTCAGCACAGGATTTAACTAAGCGCAGAGAAGTGAGGATGGGCAGCCAGGGGAACGGCCTGAGTACCATCAGAAGGACCTGTGGACAACGCAGGATGTGACTCGAAAGACAGAAGGGATAGGGAAGAGCCAGACAGGGAAATGGCATCTGTGGAGTCTCTGTCCCTGAAAAGTCAGAGGAGCCCTAGTAAATACCCATGTCCAGTCTCCTCCAGCTCCACAGAGACAGGAAGTATCGACAGTAGCCTGTCTTTTCAAAGCTTTAGAAGTTTGTCTCATTTTTTCCTTCGGCCAACATCTAGGGACCAGCTACGCTATGCACGCACGGGCTCCCTGACCAGCTCTAAGGCAACATTGCTCTGTCAGGTGGGGAGACGTGACCAGAGGGTGGGGAGGTCCGAGGAAAAAACCAGAAATGAAGAGTTAGTCATTTTATAGAATCAAATACAATATAAGTAAACACTATGAAGAGCATCACAGGGAAACTGGACCAAACCCAGAGGACCGGACAGAACTCCGAGGGGGTAGTGCGGACGGAGCGCAGGGGATGAGGGGGCCAGAGCGGGCAGAGGCCAGGGGCACAGGTCTCAGTGGCCAGGGAACATGTCTCAGTGGCCGAGGGCATAGGTCTCAGAGGGTGGGGGACACAGGTCTCAGTGGCCGGGAAGGGATACAGGTCTCAGTGGCCAGGGGCACACAAGGAGCCCCGACTGAGGAGCAGGCCCCTGGGGGAGGGGGACAATAAGCAAGGAGCGGCGAGGACACAAGAGGTGGGGGCAAGAGCCAAGAGTGCCTTGCCCGCAGCCTCACTGCCCGTCCAGTCTTCATTCTTAAGGCCGGGCAGGAGCACAAGCTGCAAATCACAGGGAAGCCTGGGAGGCCTGCAAGTACCGGGATGGAGTAAAATCCCTTCAAAGGTAAGACAGTGAAAGGTAAGGCAGCCCCTCAGTCCAGGTGAGCCTGACGCTGGGTCACGGATCTCCGTACTCTCCGGCACACACGGGGCAACGCATTCTACAGCTTAGGGGAAAACGGCCTCTAAGCTCTAAGAAGGAGGGAAATGCTTCTTACCTTTGGACTGCTGGCCTGAAGGAAAAAAAGGTGAAGTATAATCTGATCGTATACTCCAGAGATTTTTGTGTTTATTTTTAAAAAACAAAGATAAATTCATCACCTACAAATATGTATATAGCTTAAGAAGATATCATATTTGCATAAAAGGGGAATTTTGAATCAACAAAATATAATTTAAAAAAAATTTAAACCTATTATCTGATTTTTAAAAGACCAATGAAATTGAATAGAAGCCCCAAAGAGATTTAAACATTGCACTTAGAGAAAATTAATTTACTGAAATTGATTGAAATAATTGGACTATATTATCTATATGCTGCTATCATACTAACTGTATCTTGGTGCTTTGGTGAAGAGGGAGAAGGCTCATTTTCAGGAGAGCAGGGTTTTGAGGCAGGTGGAGAGTCCTACAAGAAATAAGTAATGAAAACCGTTACTCTATTTCATATGATTATATTCCTCCCTCCACTCACAGTGGGAGAGCTTAGGAAGGGTGGCTAAGAAAACTTTTTCCTAGTTATTTCCCTTCTCTGTTCAGCTCTGAAACTAACATGGTACAGATGTGAAAACTCAGATGTCATAAAGTTTATAAAATACGGCATAATTTACACCAATTACAGGTAAATTTGAAATCTGCACATGGAATTACTCAAAAGAAATGATGCATGTTCCCTTAAAAGCACGATGCTGTATCAGTATGAACTAACCATATTTAAAATAGGTGAAAACCAAACACTTGTCGATAAAAATGCAACAGTCAGCACGCTAACGTGCTCCTGGCACAGGGGGTATGAATACCAGGAGTAGACAAGGAACAGCCACAGGAATTAACTGGCGACTGCCAGAAAGAGACTTTTATTTTAGTCAACAGCTATGTAAGAAATTAAACTATTAATATTTAATGTAACTTATACCTAACTTTTCAATTTCAGAAATAAGCAAGATTTTTTTAAACACAAAGAATTCTCAGATTTACACATTAATAATTCACCAGGAAAAAAAAAGAACTACTTTAATGTCTAAGCCTAAAAGAATATAATGGGGCAAACCAATACTGCGCATTTTAAAGCAATTCTGCTTTGTCAGTATTAAAACACGGTGCGTGATTCCCACCACAGATGTCTGTGAGACTATTCATGGAGGATAAGACTGAGAAAAACATTTATTTGGTTAGCAACAGCCAAGTTCCATTTCACTTTTCTCCATTCTCTTAGATACTTTGAATAATTTCAGGAAAAGAAAATGAGAAAAACCATATCCTAATAACTATTATTAATTTTCCTATAAAATCAAGCAATTTCGTTGAAACTTCATCTTCACATCTGTATCATCTACTTTCCCACACGTATGGAACTGACACGGCACTGCTGACAAGCCTGAGAACTATGTTAAATCACAATACAAAAACCAGTAGTCAATATCCATTTACTTAAAAAACAAGTCTTCAGGTTTGTACCTTGTACAATTTTAAATACAGAAACTAGGTAGCAGTGAAAGTTTACAGGGAAAATCCTTAAAGGCACTACCTTAAAATCAAACATCCAAGGCCAACACTATAAATGGAGAAAACATTAAAATCATGTCAAATATAACTTTATAAAAAGAAATTACACTTAATGTCCAAATCTCAGTTTAGCCTCATTTAAATATTTTTTCTGATAGCATCAGATGTTTCACTTTTTAATTTTTGCCTTCTAAGGAGTGTCTAATATTAAAACAGTCTGATAAAAAGAGGAAAGATTTGATGACCCATAAACTAGAAAATAAGTAGCTGAATAAAATGAATGGCAATTATGATTTATTTTTCATAGCATTATTGGACCTATAGAAATAAAACCCACAACAAATGGAGTAATAATGTAAATATAACAATTATGATTAGAAACAAATTTATATGTATATTTATAAATGTATATGCATATATAAATACATCTTAAATGTCTACAAGTAGCAGGAGTTAGTAAAAACCATACACAGGCAGAAACAGACGTACCCACACCCACACACAAAGCCCTACACACACCTACCTCCTCCAAGGTCATCTGGCAATTGAATTAGAACCTGCGTCATCATGGCAACGTTTGCTACAACACATAGTATCAGGTTTCTGTGATTACGTTTCAGGGTATATAAACGTGACCCCTTAATCTTAGTCAGCTGGTCTATTCTGGCAAAGACCCTCTTCTGTAACCTCCAGTCTTAAACACGTATATACTCAGTGACAATGGTAAACAGAGGAGTTTACTTGGTGAAGCAATCACCTGTGATTCACCATCTATGATTCCTTTTATAAAGGGTAGGGGGTAAAAGATATTCTTCCCCAAAGAAAGTAAATCTCTAGTCTCAAGAAAATCATGTTATCACAACTCTGAAACAATTAGATGAAAAAGGATATGTAACAGGAACGTCATACAAGTTATTCTAATAATAGACTGAAAATGAATCTCAAGAAAGATTATAAAGGAGTAAGAAATTCTGAGTCTACATCACCAAAATAGCCATCCTTTTGTTCTGGTACCAAGAGTTAGCGGAGCTGGTTCAGGAACGGCATTTGCATTAGAGCATTCATTCCGTACGGTATAGGAGCCTCTGTAGACACTGAACTGTAATCTGGCTCTCGGAGTTAAATGAATTTTTTCTTTAAAATCTCTAGGACTGTTACCTACACAGGTTAATCTCAAAGTTAATGCAGTCTCAGGGATTCTTCAACAGCAGACTCCAGAATTTCTTTCCTTTAATATGCCCTCTCTATTCCACCAGGTAACATCCTTACAAACAGAAATCAGAAGTACTTGTTTTGCTTATTGATCAAGATAATTTAGAAAGGAATTTATGACTGAAAGTATCCAAACACAGAGAAGTACGCCTCAGAAGAGTTCATCTTGTTTCACTAACATACCTAAGAATGCAGGAACCTATTAATTACACAAAAAGAGAAGCCTGATGGTAAAATAAAAAAAGAGACTCCAATGACCAGTATTTGAGTTTCAGGGTGTTACTGCCACCCTCCCATTTTAACATTAGTGTGTCTGTTGTTCAGCAAATTCGTCCTAATTTCCTAGTCTAACCACAAAATGAAGCCACAATGTAAAGATGTTAACTCACAAGAAAAGTTAAAAACTTTATGGCTTTTCCAGTCTCATGTTTGCAACAAAATTCCTCCCGTTTGAAGCAGAAAACATTGCATCTCAGGTAAAAGCAGCACTTTGTGCAGAGAGCACTTAGGGCCTCAGAGGGAGCAGGAATCCACCCTGCCCTGCAAGGGGAGAAGGTAATGACACGTCTACTGTTGAACCTCCCAGAGACTGGAGACCAACAGTAACAGGCGTGTGACTTTAAAATAAGACTATCAAAATGCCCCGTGACCTACTAGGCCCAAATGTGTAACGTTAGACATCATCACGCCACACGTCAGTCAGCCCATTGTGCAAAAATCAAAAAACTTCAAAACCAAACCCCACTCAGGAGTAAAGTGACACGACATACAACACTGGTCACCTAGGTATCAGATTCGACTAAGGAGAAAATGAAATGATACAAAATAAAGAACATGCCAGAACACTGCACAGATGCCCTCGGGAAGTCCTACCTTGTCGTTGGTGTCCAACACAATGGTGCTGTGTCTCCACTTTGTTAACACTATCGGTTCTTGCAGCCGCCTGTCCAGACTCCGACTTTTAATTATTTCTCTTTGCTGCTGAGATGAAGCATTATACTAAAGAAAACAAAAGTATACCTTGTAAATAATAGGAACAAAAGAGGAATCCAAACATGCTGGCTCCAAATGACACGTGGCGTTAGGCGAAGCTCACCACATGACACCAACCTAAGTGTTCTCATCTCTGACCAGTACTGTAGCTCAATCAAGATCACAGATTTATATGGTGGACAGGCCACATTAATGTCATCGTTTGGCAAAACACTTAATCTCCCAAAGTCTAAGTTTCATCAACTGTAAAACAGATACAACAGAAATTTTACCTCATTCACAGTTACAGGATTGAACGGTGAAAGGAGTGCCAAATGTTACCCTGATAGGTTCTCAATGACATTAATTATTACAATTTATAAAATGAGGTCACCGAACAAATTAATTTTCGAAGGTTCCTTCTACTTTGAAAATCCACAGGAATTCAACTTTTGGTTTAGGTTTTTAAATGATGCTTTCATACACAACAGTATTCTCACATTTAAAGGAGTTTTTGTTTGTTTTTACTCTTTCACTTGCAGGCCAAACACACTATTATTTGTTTCTCACAACATAACCAGGTCAAAAGCGAGAGATGGTACTAGTGCCTAAGACCAACCCTGAATATATCATCTGTGTACAAAGGATGACTGCCAAGCGAAAATTACATATAAATAAGGTATCAAGTCCTGTGCTTGAAATGTCAAGTAGATCACCAAGCGTAAGCACTGATAACGGTGAGGTTTTTAAGAGTTATGCTGTTCTATACAGGCAATCTGAATAAATTATACATAATAACTTACAATAAAATGACAAAAGAAAATCCATCTACTTTTTAAGAGATCCATTCTTCTCCTAAAACCAAAGGATACCTAATATCTACTTCTCTAAAAAACCCCAGTAAATCTTAAATTTTAATGATTCATTGTAATTTCAGTAAAATTATACTATTATATACTATACTAATAAATTTCAATATTATATATTTTTTAATATTAAAAAATCTCCAACATCTTTCCCCACAATATGCCACTTCTGCCCTTAGCCAAATGAGTCCATACAGGTCTCCCAAACTGTATCCCAAAGCTGTTACTTCATCTTCCACATTAAAATCTGCCAAAGCTAAGCCATCACATACGGACGTGTGCTTTTCATTCACTGTCGCTCAACAAACAGCAACCTTAAAATCTGTTGGAGAAGTTCACAAAGGGATCATTTCTAGAACAAAGAAAGATGGAGCTTCAAGGCTTCCCCCAAAAATTCTGTGCCATAAATCTCTAAGTGAAGAGAGACCAGCGATTAAGCAGAGCTACATTTTCCCTTCAATACAACCATCGTTAGCAACAATCAGAACGTCTGGTCACTGTGTGTAAGCTCAGGTAGCTTATGAGATTTGTAATTACCACAGCTGTTTAGAAATCCTTTCCATGGGGCAGAAAAAACAATGTAAAATTAAACTGGGTAATAATCACAATTCTAAAGGTGCTGCGTTCATAACAATGTCCATAAATGCAAATAAAGCATAAATAAACTGCCCGATATAAAATCTAGTGTAGACAAAAGGAAAAAATAAAGTGTCACACAGAGAAAAGTAAGAGGACACACTTCACACACACAGTCTAGTTACACAAGATGGCTAAAACTTTTAACATTTTTAAAATCCTTTTTAAAAACACCTTTTCTCTTTTAAGAATTTTTAATTGCTTTTTCATTTCAATTATTTCAAACACACAATAAAACAGCAACTATAATGAAAACCCCCATCGAACTTGAGCACATCTAACATAAGACAGGCACCTTGTTTTCTTTTTAAGAAATGAAACGTCAGAGTCCTCTGAATACATCTTCCAGATTCCACCCCCCTCCCCAGTACCACCTAATTCAGTGTTCATCATTCTCACGCGTCTCACACTTTAGTATGTATGTATGCGTCCATAAATACTTACTACCTGTGGGGTTTTAAATTTTAAATAAATGGAATCATATCACATGCATCAATCTTCAACTTGCTTTTTCACTCAATATGTTTTTTATTAAAAAAAAAATAATAACGCCACTGTATTCATGTTGGTGAGTATCCAGCTCTAACTCACGTGCTTCACTTCTACGTAACACCACATTATATGCAGACACCACAACTTAGCCACTCAGTTGTACGTGAACATGTCCAAGGTGGTGGCACTAATCACACTCCTACGGCAGAACATTAACGCTCTGCACTTGATGCCACCGAATTTACATGCGTTTGTGTATATAAAACAAACGTATGTACATACACACAAATTTTTAAAAAACCTATCTGAAAAGTGAAATGCTAACTCACTGTTTTCATTTACATTTTCCTGACTATTTATAAATTTGAACACCTTTTCAAATACTTAATGTAATTCCTCTCCTCTGTATCGCTTAATATTTCTGCCTATTTTCAACTAGGTTCTCTCTCACCCCTACTGGTCCGTACAGAGGAACCAGGAAGCTCTGTCTGTATTTTGGCTCCTGAGCCTTTGTTCGCTATGCGAGTTGAATGTATCTCTTCCCAACCGCAGCGGGCATCCTCCCCTCTCGTCAAAGGTGTTCTGTTTAACTTCATGTACCCACATCTGTCGACCTTTCCTTTTATGCTTTTTTCCTTTTACAGCCTTGTTTAAGAAATCCTTCCCACTCTGCAGTCAAATACCCTTCTACAGCCTTTTAGGTTTTGCTCATTACACTTACAACTGTCACCTACCTGGAATTAACCATTAAGTGTGAAGTGAGGTCAAGTCCTACTTTTATTTCATTTTTCTCATGTGAGTAACCAAGTCTTAGCAGCATTTACCGCACAGTCCACGCTTCTCCCCGATCTGTGCGGCCACATCTGAGCCTCCACTCTGCCCTCCTGGTCTGCCTCTTCACACCTGGCCCTCGAGACCACAGCTCCATCACTGCAGCCGGAACCCCAGACCTCACAGGCCCTTCATCTTCAGGTAGAAGACCTTGCTCTCGTACTGGAAGTCGTTGCAGTTCTTGATGAGGAACTTGTCCAGGGGGGCCAGCAAGTCGTTGCACAGCGACTCCAGCTCCTTCTCGATCTTCTCCCGGTAAGCCTTAACCTTCTCCAGCTGCTTCTCGTTTCCATCGGCCATGGTCTTCTGCTCGATGCTGCTGATGACCCGCCAGGATGACCGCCAGGCCGCGACCACGTTCTTGTAGGCCACGGACAAGAGGTTGCGGTATTCGTTGGAGAGAGGCTCGTTGAGCTCGGTCGCCGCCTTCATGGCGGAGGCCATGTCGTCGTAGCGCTCTGCCTGCTCGGCCAGCCGCGCTCGCTGCAACAGCTGCTCGCGGTCCCCATGTCGCTGTAGCCCGGCCTCGCTTCGTGCCCCACTCGCTTGCTCGCCCGCCCCTCTGCTCCGGGTCGCCGCGGAGGCCGCCGCGCGCACGCACACTGGCTTGCCGGCCGGCCGGCCGAGGTTGCAGGCTGCAGGCAGCAAGCAGCAGGCAGCGCCGCTCGCCCTCTCGCTGGCTCGCCCAGCACGCTGTGGCTCGCCCCGCGGACGTCGCCGAGCCCAGAAATTATATTTTCAAATATTATTTCTCTACCCTTTCCTCCATTCTCTTCTTCTAGAATTCCCGCTATGTTAATATAAGAGACTTTCCACCCATCTTCCATTTCTCTTAACTATTATGCTTAATATTTGTTATCTTCCTGTCCCTCTGTCTATAGTTCACACTATCCACTGCACTTTATATTTCAATGGTTTTTTTCTATACCCAAGAATCTTTAATACTAATAATATTTTTCTTTAAATTGACTTACTTTGGGAAAAAGAAAAATTTCTTTTAGAACTAGTCTATCTGATAATTACCACTACAGATATGTCTGCTACTTACAGCTGTGATATAAAACATTAAAGTAATGTACCAATTAAAATTTAAATGTCTGCTCAGATATCATTTAAAATTATCTTAAGTGTATGACCTCTTTGAAACCTGCTGCCTTAGATAAACTTGGCCCTGGTACACTTATCAGAAGAGAGATATCCCATGAGACCCTAGAGGATCTTAACGCTCCATGCTGCTAATGACTGACTCAATTACAACACATCAACATACAATGAATCTGAATATTGAGTTGCTTTTCTTTCTTTAAAAAAATAAATATAAGACTAACTTCATGTAGAGAACTCAACTCGTTCCAGATGACTACAGGCATTATTGGCACTGAAAGGGATCTTGTAAACGAGGAAAAATAAAAAAACAATTTCAAGTTAAACCAAAACAATTTTTGCATAGGGATTACTAGTATTATGCAGCAATAAGATAATGCACATCTTAGAAAAAGGATTCTCAATGAATTCTGAAGAAACTAGTCTTGCTGCTTTTTAAAGTTGAATAAAAACTTAAAAATAAATCTGCTGAAACCATTTTCAGATATTAGCTCATCGACGACTTAAATAGGAATTCAGTGTTCAGGTTTATTACCTTTGGCAATTCCCATTCTGACCGAGATCCATCTGCACTGTAGTAATATTGTCTACCTTGATCGTCAACATGCTTGAGCCACTATAAAAACAAAACAAGTGTTTTTTTTTAATTTAAGTAAACTTGAGTTTAAGCCTATACAACCAGAGATACTAGATGATATTCTTATGAATTCTGTTCTACTTGCTCAAGAACATTGTAAAAAAAAAATAACAAATTTATACTAACAGACTTGCATTTTAAGTTTGGTAAAAATAAGTAAACTATAAACATTAAAATGTGAATCTATCTTTTATCCAATGCCAATGTCAAGCTAGTGATTCAAGCACCACTTAACAACATAACAAAAAATACACAACATAAAGATACACAGATGTATCTGCACTGGACACGGGTTGAGAAATTAACAAAAATTTTTTTTCAATCTTTAAGGATAAAATTACTAAACAATTTAACCCAAGCCGTGCAAACCCTTAGGAACTCCCTCCTGTAGCCAACACATCTTACTCAATACAGTTTAAATGACACCAACAACAAAACTTCATACAATACAGGGAATATGAGGAGAAGATGATGAAGATACAAACATATGATCTTGACTGTGAAATGAATGAAAATCATTGTTTCCTTATGTTCTAGAGCCAAGTAAAGCAGGAATGAGGGGTAAAAACCTGTCTCCATTTATTCCCAAGGGTCTTAAATTCTTTATGCTAGCACAACCAACCAGTCACCTTCTCAGATGATAAACATGTAAAATTTCAGCATGCATTCCCAAACTAGGTCATTAATGATAAAAATACTAGATTCATGGTTTTTGTTTTACACAATTTGGTTATAAAAGAAAAGGGAGTACAGAAAGTGAGACAGGATATCATAATGCTGGCATGTTGAGAAAACCATTCCCCAAAAACTATTCCTCAAGAAAAATACAAAGAAATATGTTTGCTCAAGAAGTCTAAACAGAATGACACTCAACAGGTCTGCTCTTAAACAGGTCTGGCTTAAATAGGTCAACACCACAAAAATCACTGCAATTACAAGCAGTTTAAAACCATGAACCAGTAGTGACACTGAGTTTTCGTACTGTCACAGTTGACATGATTACAGAATTACAGTAAGATATTTTCATGAGTTCTTAAAATACTACTAAAACTTTAGGACACACGATTTTACGTGTGGATTCTACCGAAAAATAAAACCAGATGAGAAAAAAAGAATGTACCTTCTCCTTGGTAAAGTCACTGGTATATAAGGTATGCCCACGTTCATCCAACTCTTCTGACCAACCCCTTGGAGGAGAACCACACTGACTATCTGACTGGCTGTGACAACTGCTGTGGTAGTTCTCTTCTGATGAAAGAAGCTATAAATAGTCAGAAACATAAGGATTTTTCTTCTTTGAACACATATATATGCAGATATGCAGCAGTTGAAACTCTAAGCAATTGACGTTGGCTATAATGTACTAAGATCTTGAACATATTTAAATATTTTAATTTTCAAAACAAATTGTTTAGTCTTTTAAATGGTACATTGTAAGTGGTGAGGTTTAAATGGTACGTTGTAAGTGGTGAGGTGAAATTAATAATAGTTATTTTATCACATTAATGTAACCCTAGAAAAATTCACTATAATGAGACTGGAAACAATGTTTTCAGACTGAGAGAGGAAAGGCTACCTTACATTTAATGCTGCTTTTGAACTGAAACCAGGTTTAAAGTGGCAGGGGTGTGTATGTGTAAGCAAAGCGGGGAGGTGAGGGCACTTCATCAGACTGAGATTGTTGAAAGTTCTCAGCTATTTATCACAAGTTCCCAACCAAAAGCCTGGCAAAGAGTGCTCAAATATATCTTCAACTATTTTTTTTTAAAGTGTGTGTGATGGAGAGAGGGGAGGGAAGACACTAGGTTTGTAACACTATATTTTATGTTCTAATTTAATGGCAAGTTGTCCTAATCCACTCAACTGAATGCTTATTTAAAACTATTAGAAACTAAACTTTGAAACAAGAAAAAATATTGAGAAAATTCAAACACGATACAGAAAGATGAAGAAATTCCGTACAGTTTAGGTGTGCTTTACTTTAAACTCCAGGCATACAGGAAGATTGAGAACAGCTAACAATTTCTGTTTTCTTGAACTAGAGGCACCGTAATATGAGCAGCAGCAATCTGCTTACTGCACTTAAACTTTGTTCATTCAACAAATATGCACCAGGCTAACTCTCATGTGCAAATGACCCTTCCAGGGTCACTTTCAGGTAAAACAGCTTTTGCAATTAAATCCTACTCAACTGGACTGTATTTTCTACCATAAGTTTGTCTGAAACACTAAGATGTGTAGATTCTCAATGTTATAGGAGTAACTTAGACATAAACATCCTAACATTAGTAATATGTTCACAGAAACTGACCTAGATTACTTTACAGAAGCCTTGCATAAAGTGAGCTGTATGTTTTATAACTAATGCTTTTAAAAAATGGAAAATCTAACTCAAAAATCAAGATTCATTTTTATCTGAGACCACTTATAAAAATGTGTGCTCATATGGGAAGAGAAATGCAATAAAACCTTTTAGAAACAGAATAAAAGAAGGCAATCTATACAGTGGAATATTATTCAGTCATTAAGAATGAACTTTTGCTATTTGTGACAACAGGGATGGATCTTGAGGGCACTATGTTAAGTGAAATAACTCACAGAAGAAAGACAAATATGATCTCACTTATATGTGGGATCATAAAAAACAAAACACACAAAACCAAGCTCACAGATACAGAGAACAGACTGGTGGTTGCCAGGGAGGTAGGCAGTGGGTGAAAAGTCAAAGGGCACAAAATTCCAGTTATAAAATAAGTCACTCATGGGGATGTAAGGTGCAGCATGGTTACATAGTTAATAATACTGTATCACACATTTGAGAGATACCTGAAGAGCAGATCTTAAAAGTCTTCAGAAAAACTATTCTGTTAACTACATGTGGTGACAGATGTTACCTATACCTACTACGGTGATCATTTTGCAATATATACAAATATCAAACCATCATGTTGTACACCTAAAATTAATATAATGCTATATGTCAATTATATCTCAGTAAAATTTTTTTATAAAGAAGGCAATCTAATTAGTAAAAATTAAGAAAAAAAATCACTAAATCAGTTTTTTCATAAACATGACTTTTTAGTTGCCACAATGCTCACATAATTTCCAAATTTTTGTGCAGTCAGCTGTTCCCTTCTGCCATGAAAAGTAACCTCCATTATCTCAACATGTTTTATTACATTATAAAACCAGGAGTTGCTTTATGATTTTGAAAATTATTGCCAGAAAAGAGCTGTTTAATGAAAATTAAATAAAATGTAGCCTAGAAGAAACACAGGGGGCTCCACACATGTTCCATTTCTAGGAGAGTGACAGGCAGCCACCCAACTAGTCACCTGGATGAAAACAGTGTAAAACAGTACATAACTTTTTCTTATCTTTTTAATTACCAAGGAGCAAGAGAAATACTCAGGAACAAAAACTAACTGGAAGCAAGAATCCAGAAAAGTCGGTAGAATAAAAAGGCAGCTTTTTCCTCGAAGGTGTCTGCCAAACCCTGACCAAAACATCAGTTTTCAAGGCCACGTACAAGTGTTGAGGAACAGGACTCAGGACAACCTAAGGCAAGGAGCCTAAGAGGATGCCCCATAATAAAGAACAGGCACCCCAAAGAATTAAACCTGCAGATTATGGGGTGAACCAGAAACAAATCTTGTCCCTTTATTCCACACTAGGAAAAACATAGGGATCTTCCCAGATAATTGGGGGAAACTGGGGGAGTCCCCAGCCACAAGCGAGCCTTCACGCAATCCAAATTACTACTACCCGGGTGGCCTATGAACACGAAAGCTGCAAATTTAGTTTCAAGTGTTCACAGGATACTAGCTTCCCCAGGCACCTGACAGAAACAAAAGCAAACCCTCTGAAGGAACAAATTTTCAATCCCAGCATTAAAGACTTGCTATATGTATGAATTTCCAAAAACTGTAAGCTCACATCAAAACACACACGAGACACGAAACAAGACACCATGAGTGAGAGTCAGCAGAAAAACGTAGACTCTCAAAGACTATATATTGGAACTATCAAAAACAAAGAAGAAAATAAGACTTAAGAAAGCTATGACAAATATATGTGATGTATGATCCTTCACTGCAAAAAAAAAAAAACTATAAAGAATATAAGTTGCCAAGTGAGAAACATAGATATTAACTAGATATTAAATAATAATACCAATATTAAATTTTGGGGTGCGATAAATGCATTTTTCACCAAAAAAAATTTTTTTTTTGCTGGAAAATGTCCTATACTCAGAGAATAAATTATTATGTTATCTGGTCCAAATGATTCAGAAAAAAAATCACTGGAGAGCAGAGGAGGAAAGCAAACACAGTGATGCTCCGTGAGGACCCGGCTTAGACGCTCACTGTACTATTCTTTCCACTTTCCTGCAGGTTTCAAACTTTTCATAGTAGTAAGAGGGGGAAGCTCCCCCAACAAATTAAAAAAAAACACATTTTTTAAATTCAAAGGTAGGTTTAATATCAAATAAAGATGCAGATAAGGAGAAAAAGAGCAGACAGGAGCTTGACCTGGAAGTGACCGCAAAGGAAGCACAGAGACAGCAAAAAAACACCCAGGTGGAGAGGAAACCAAGAGACCACGATGAGCGGAGTAAGCAGAGTAAACGTTCACGTAACCAGAGCTCCAGAACGAGAGGGAACAGAAAATGGGGTAGGAGCTATACATACATGACAACTAACATTTATTTCCCAGAACTGATCAAAGACAGGACTCCTCAAATTCAAGATTCCAACAAAGCCCCGGCAGGAAATAAAAAAGACACCTTCACCTAATCACATCACAGTGAAATTACAGATATGAGATCTTAAAAGCTGCCCGTAGGAGAACGGCAAGTTGAATTCCCAACATGGACAACGGAAGCCTGAGGACATGAGAATAAAGCCTTCAACGGACAAGGGAAAAACAAAAACCAAACAATCTGCTTAGAACTGTGTACCAGGTAAGGGCAGTCTTCAAAAATCAGGACAAAAAAGAAAATTTCCAGAAAAACAACACTAAAATGTTATCACTAACAGACGCTCACCAAGGAAATAAAAACGTATGTACTTAAGACAGTAGAAGTTATCCAAGATAATCTAATTTGCATAAAGAAATGTGAGAAAACACAACGGGAAATGTGAGGATTAATTTTAAGTATCACATGGACAATGACAGGGGAGGGTAAAAATAAAAACAAAACATCAGACAACAGCAGCACAACAGCACGGACAGTTCCTGCGCGGTTCTGAAGGAGCAAGAAGACACCGATGAACCGCGGGCCACGCTGAGTGCACGCGCTCTGGTGTCTGGGGCGCGTTTGTCAACAGCAGCTAGATGTTCAACAGTATCTCTGGCCTCTACCCCCGAGATGCCAGCAGCCCTCCCTGAGACATAACAACCCGAAACATCCCCAAACACTGTCTAATGTCCCCCAGGAGGCAAAATTGTCCCCAGTTGAGAACCACCGTTCTAGGACAACCACTAAAATAAAGCTTCTGACTGAGGATGAAAGACAACACTTGTTCCCCGTCAAGCCCCACTAAAATAAAAGTACTGAAATAAGCTTGAAAAAAACCTGGCCCCCAAGAACAGGGGGAACACAAGAAGACACGTCAGCCACAAAACTCTGCAAGCTGAGAAGCAGATGAACAAAAATCTCAATTATCCACAAAGACAGCAGAATCTAAACCAGTAGGGGCAGGGGTGGTGCTGAGAAGGGAAGATGAAATCCAACAAATTCTTCAAAAGACTCCAGGACTAAGATGAGGACTGAAATCATCAGAGTCCCTTTCCTCAGGCCTGGCCACTAGCTGTGCACCCTCTGCTCCAGCAGAAGGATGGATTCACTCCCTGGTTGGGTGGGGGGGTCACACCAACATTCTGAGTTGGAAGACAATAGGCACAATCAGGACCCAGGTACCAAACCAAAGAGGGGAGGCTGAGGGGGGTACGGCTCAGTGGTAGAGCACGAGGCCCTGGGTTCAGCCCCCACAACACCTCCATTAAAAAAAAAAAAAGCTATTAAAAAAGAAAAAAAAAGAGGGGAGACCAAGGGACTGGATGCAAACTGGATGCAAACGCCAGCACCAAGACCCTGGCAGCTCTTACCTTCCAGGTTTTAAGATGTCTGCAGACACTGCTTAGTCTAAAAGGAAAGACCTAAAGTTCTAACACTGGAGACGCCAACAAGCAGCTGACCCAGATGAAGTGAAGTTTGATGCCTGGCAATTGTGAGGAAGAGTGATTTCCAACCAAGAATACTATACTCGGGCAAACTATCAATTAAATATGAAGGCAGAACATAGACATTTTCACACACACAGTCTCAATTTTACCTCCCGGACACAGTCTTTCTGAAATTACTGGAAGGTGTGCTCCAGCCACATTGGAAATACCTATTTCTGTCTAATATGTGCAGTAGCAGTGTGAGCTGAGGCTCTGATGTACAAATCACTCTCATCTATCCACTGAAACAGGAAGCTAAGAAATGTTAAAAAGTTCCTGTGTGTACTTTAAATTCCTTTAAATTATTCTATCATTTAGCCCTTTCCCTAATTCTTCCAAATTATAAGATTTGACTTTATTATTGACACACAGGACAACTTATTTTCAAATCTTCCTATTTTTTAAATTTTTTCCTGCGTGGGGGGAGGGTAACTAGGTTTATTTATTTGGTTTTTCAGTGGAGGTGCTGGTGATTGAACCCAGGACCTTGTGCGTGCTAAGGACCCGCTCAACCACTGAGCTATAAACCCTCTCCCCTTAAATCTTTCTAGATACACAATTCAAATCACTTCTGAACACTCCCTACTGCAGTAACACGTGAACGACTTCTCTCACTATTCTCCATCTCATTCTTGAAACTCAAAGCACAAGTCACCACCAGACCAGAGCTATAAATAACCAACTGAAAAATAGGACAAGAAGAAGGGTTATCAACTATAAAAAGCTTTTAGACTCTGCTAAACACAGGATGTGTTCCCTGACTCTCCAGCCTCTACCCACCTGGGGTTCTGTTTTTATCACACAAGCCAGTTGCCTTCTCTAAGAGCAGGGTGTCCCGGGCAGGTGCCGGGGCCTCAGTCATCCACACTCCAGGACTTAACTCCATTCTGCCAATCCTACCCTTAGCTTCTCCTGCGTATTTCAACAGTCCTGAGGAATCTCTCCAGACCTCAGAGATGAGTATTTCTCAAAACACTGTTGGCCAGTTCACTGCACCACCCTGAGAGGTGTGGGGAAGGTGAAACCAAGGCGGGGTGGGGATACAGTATGGACACTTATTAGAGAAAACAGTGATTTTAGAGTAAACTGTCAGACTTAGAGGACAGTCCATTTGTAGCAAAGGAATTATATTTACTTCCCCTGCATATAAATAAAAAGTGATCTTGTATCTCTGACTGACAAAAACTGAGAAGTATCTTGCTATTGTTAGCCCTACCAAAACACAGTGAAAATTATCAGTCAAATAATTTTGTTCTTATTTGTTTGACTAAATCATCTATTTTCTTTCCTTCTTTTTCTAAAAAATGTCTCTGCTTGGGCAATGGCAATGATTGAATTAGTACCTCCTAGCACGTGAGGGGAACCACTGGCACTAGGCAACATTAATCCAGTTAACTCTGGAACTAGTAAGCATGCTACAAGGTTAGCTACTGTCTACTAGTTAGAGATTAGGAAGAAGCAAGCATTAATATAACAGAATGTGGAAAGAACATTTAGTGCCTTAGAGATTTCAAGGGTTCTACCATTTCAGTGCCTAGAAACAAACCTACTGATGTCTTTCGTCTCTGAGTAACAAGAAGGAAGTCTGGTAACTCACGGTGATTTTCTACTGCTCATACCTCATGCTCTCCTGGACTCTGGGAATCTCCTTTGCTTGTGTTTGTATCTCGAGTCCAGCGAGGGGGCTTCCACGTTCTTTCCTGTGTCCCTCTGTTATAGTAGTAACAACGCCCCGAACTATCCTTGTGAGTTTCCCATTCTCCATTGATCTGAATGGCGGGGCTTCCGGGGAGCGGCGGGAGGGCGGACTGGGATATTTTCAGTTCCTGCAGGTTAGCGTACACGGGAGAGTCTGGCCGTCCTTGATTTGGGGGTGTTGTCGCCTGTGAAAAACGTGAAATAGCCGTGTTTAAGCTGGCTATTAATTTACAAATTAAAATTAAATGAAACACGAGATTTATAAACATAAATACTAATTCACTTAAAAATGTACGTATAGGGGTACAAATTCTTTCTAAGGAAATAACAATTGAACAGTTTTAATATTCACAGTTTGGAAAATACACAGAAGCTTCAACTAGAATTCAAAGTTTGCTTAACAACTGCCCCTCACCCTGAAAGAACACTCGCCGAGAAGTCAGGAGCTGGGGTCCTCGTTCAAGACCTGGCCTAACAAGAGGCTTGACACTGGAATAGACCACTTCATCTCTCTGAAACTGAACTTTTTAAATCTCTATAAATGAAGGAATTTGGATTAAACCACCTAGGTCTCCACTAGCTCTAAAAGTTTATGATTTTAGGCAAGTTTTAAAATATAAAGTCTTATACATGGGTAGGTCAGCATTTATTCAGAAAACTGTCGAAAGAAGGATTTTATATTCTAAGCTCTAACGTTAAATCAGGAGTCCAAGTGAAAGAAAAAGGAGATGTAGTGCTTCAGCTCAGAATTTATTACATCCTATTCCTTCTTAGTGATAATTTCTCAACAGCCATAAACAAACCTTTAATCTCTTCCTAATTTCTGTATCTGTGATTTTCCTAAGAGTGGAAAAACAAGAATTAGCAATGGCTCTATGATTTACATGCTTAACCTCAACCTTCAGTTTACTTTTTATTTTTAAACGTCTCACTAGATGTCAGTCAAGAGCAGAGCGCCCTTCCTACGCTTTGCCTAAGGACACTGTCCACTGTGTTAAGTTAGAATTCTAGATGCTGAAAGAATACCTTTTTATATTGTGTTTGTATTTGTGAAAACACCTCTCCTTTTACAACAGGGCTTCTCAACCTCAACACGACTAACATTTAGAGACAGATTATTCTCTGTGGTGGGAGCCACCCTGCTCACTGTGAACTGTTCAGTAGCATTTCTGGCCTCCACCCACTAGATGAGGGTGGTACCCCTCACCATGACAACTAAAGAGAAAGAGCCTCTGGGCATTGCCCAATGTCCCCTGGGGACAAAACTGTCCCTGGTCGACAACCACTGCTGCACCACCATGTTAACCGTAGAATTATTCAGATGTGTGATTACTTTTATAATGTACCCATAGTTTTATGAATGTTTAAAAACACTGAATTACAAAAAAGAGAAATGTGGATGGATACATTAAATCAGTTTATTAAAAATTAAAGTACTTTAAATTCTAAAATATGATTTGCCTACAAAATAATCATAATGAATCTAAATCACAGAATAAGTTTTAAAAAAGAAAACAGCAAAAATAACCCAAAACATGAATTTATTTGTAAACTAGTTCCCTTTGGTATTTATGCAAATACTGTACTCGGTCATACAGATTAGACCATTTTCCTATAAATGTTAGCTTTGAATTTAGACTACCACCAAACTTCATCTTTCTAAGAAGAAAATCTATCCATGAAGACAGATTTCCATGTATTTCTCTTCTAGACTAATTCCATATTCTGGGGAATCAGCCAAGATAACAATGCTCCTCTGACTAAAATGTACTCTGCTAATTAACAAACAATTCTACACAGTAAATCATCTCCCAGGACCTTATCTAGAGAGCATTTATTCAGCAAGTGTTGCATAAGTTCTCAGTCTGCTCCTGATACTTAACTCATCTTGGGGAAATAAAGATGCCAACAAACAGCCACTGTCTCAACGATTTTATGGACGCATGTCACCACAGCTTTAAGAAATAGCTCATTCCTGTTGCTTAAACAGTTCAAATTTAAACAGGTTTTCAATTTTAAAAAACTGAAATGCTTTAACACAGTTTATAAGACTAGCATAATTCCGAAACAAATGTACAGAAAAATTAAATGGAAGAAAATTACAAACCAATCTCACCTATAAATTTAAATGAAAATATACTAAATAAAACATTAGCAATCAAATCCAGGGCTCCATTAAATAAGTCAGGGAAAAGCAGAAATGCTGAGAGTCTACCTTCAGGAAATCCTTTACTGCAATACTTTACATTAACAGTTTAACATAATCACCTTCACAAACACCAACAAAGCACTTGATAAAATTCAACATGGATTCAGGATAAAAAATGAGGAATAGGTGATGCCTCCTTAATTTGACATTTTTAAATTATTATTTAAAATAAACATCATACCAAACAAGACACCGATAAGAAGCATTTTCATTAAAGTCAAGAGTAATTCCAGGATGCCATGGATCACTGCTTTTATTCAACATGGCACTGGAGAGCCTAAACAATGTACTAAGGTACGAAAAATGGGCATAAATACCCAGGAGGGAGAAAACTCTTGATATCTGTCACTGATATAACCAATATCTGAAAACCTCAGCCCGTGAAAACTACTAAGAAGTTCAAATAAGTTGGCCCATCTAAACAGTCTCCAATACATGAGTAATGACAAACTGGAAAATGTAGCAGAATTTTTAAAATCTCATTTACACTATGAAAAGAACTGTTAAGACACTTATAAATAAGTTTTAAAAGAAACCAAATGAAGAATACTTATATATAGAATAGACAGACAAGTTTATACTGTACAACTTAGGGAAATATATACAAGGTCTTGTAGTAGCTCACTGCGAAAAAGAATATGAAAATGGATATTTGTATATTCATGTATGACTGAAAAAATGTGTTATACACCAGAAATAGACACAACATTGTAAACTGACTATAACTCAATAAAAAATAAAAAAAATACCTATAAAAATTTCCTCAGATTCCTAAAATTATATGTGAATAGATAAACCTTTGTTCCTAAATGGAAAAGTATAATTTTGTAAACACGTTACTTCTCCAAAAACTAATCTATAAATTCTACAAATTCAATGCAATCTTTGGCATGCAGCTGAGTTAGCTCACTGCCTAGCATACAGTGGCACTTAAGGAAATTTGCTGAATGAATGAACAAACAGAAGACTGCAAACACAGAGAGCCAAGTAAAAGCAAAACTGAAGGACTGAGAACCGGTTACACGTGATAAAGGAAACTCAGAAACATCCACATTCCTAGTTTGGGGACAAGAATGGACAACTGTGTCACCACAGAAGAAACTGAGATAAATAGAAACTGATAGAAACTGAGCAACGAGCACTTAGCTAGGTGCTGAGGTTACACATGTAAATTTTAAAATTTAAAATTCTAGGACCTTGTAATACAGAAGAAAGAGAAACAAAGATTATTTAAATGCATAATAAACACAACACTAGAGCCAACACGTGGGCTAGTGTGGGCACAAAAAGGAAAAGACCTGGAATCAACAGAATAAGCCTCAGAAATGGGTAAAAAACGACAACAAACTAGTGAATGTAACAGAAAAGAAACAGACTCACAGATGCAGAGAAGGAACCAGTGGTCACCAGTGGGGAGAGGAAAGGGGAGGGGCAAGATGGAGGTGGAGGATGAAGAGGTAGAAACTATTAGGTATAAAATAAGCTACAAGGATGTACAACACGGGGAATATAGCCGATATTTTATAATAACTATAAATGGAGTATAACCTTTAAAAATTGTGAATTACTATATTGTATAGCTATAACATATAATATTGTATATTAACTATACTTCAATCAAAAAATATGACATTGTAAAATAAATATACAAATAAAGTTTAAAAACATATATATAAAGACAAAAAAAAAAAAAGAAATGAGTAAGAAAGGACCAGCCAGGTCAACGCTGAGGATACAGGAGCAACAAGAACAAACATCTAGGAAACCCGTGGTGCAGCCCGGGAAGGATGCTGACTCAGGGAGCAGGGAGAGGAGCAGCCACGGAAAGGTCTATGGAGCAGCAGGGGCAAAACAGGGGAGTTGTGCGTCATGTCAGAAAGCAGGCGTCATCCAGCAGCACTGTGGGGACCGCTGGAGAAGACAGGCCAGGAAGCCCCTTCTGACTCACGATTTAGAAACACTGCAGATTCTACAAGGACACAGCTAGAGGCAGATCAGTGGGGAGGCTGTGCAGACAGAACACAGAGCTGCAACAGGACAAGGAGGGCCGGAGCAGCAGGACCAGAATCAAGACATAAGTAGAAAGTTCAGTTAACACTTGGATGGTATGTTTGTCTGGGTGAAGCATATTTTGGGAGAGGAGGGTTGTTTAAGCACAAACTAAATAATGTCAAGATAAAGACTAGGATAAAGAGAGGAACAAAGAGGAGTGCCATTTCAATTGTATGAGGCTGATACATCTTCTGGAAATCCAGGTGGAAAGGCTCAGACTGTTAGATGTACACACTGGGAGCTCAGTACAGAAATCAGTGCTAAAAATATAAAAGTCATCAGCATACAGGTGGGGCCAGTAACTTAAGACAGTACACAGAGGGAGAGAAGGGGGAACGCAGACCCCTGGAGAATACTGAGCAGTTGCTTTATGAACTAAAATGAGAATACAAGCACAAAGTTAGCACAGGGCATGGCATAGTGCCCGCTGGCAGTGGCATTATAATTATTGTTGGAACTGACATAATTAAGGTACCAGGCAAAGTGAGAGGATCCAGGAAAGGAAACAGAAAGTCAGAAGCAGACAGTCTAACAGGAAAGGGCAGTATTTAAAAGTAACAAGGAAAATTTTGAAAGAAGGGGAACTTAATCTAAAGACTTCAATGTTAAGGGCCCTGAAATAATCACTAGATTCAGCAATTTAAATTAGATTCATTAAAAGACTCCAGCTTCCTGCCATTAAGGATCTGAAATTATGTTCCTCCCATAAACTAGAAAAGTAAATACAATTTAAGGAATGAGTATTTTCAGGCCTTGTACAACAAAACAAATAGCTCAGAACTATGATCCCTGGAGAAGAAATAAAAGGCAGGCCACCCACCACCTCCCTGCCTGGAACCAGCTTCCAGAAATCAGCAGTGTGAGGGGAACCGGAGTCCACAACCTCGGTGAGTGAACACCAGAGACATGACTTACAGCAACCAAGGAAATAATATAAGAAATGAAAACAAATATATATAAATATCAAACACTGGGAAGAGATGAAAAGGAGAAAGGAATGGCTCCTAATTTTTATTTACATTAGGGAAACTTCAAAACTGAAAAAAAGGAGAAATAGAGGCTGAAATGCCTGAAATCAAGGGAGACAACAGTGATTCTAAGCAGAACGTCTATTTAGAGCAGATTTACTGCCAACAGACGAATGGTAAAACTTCAGTATTTCACACTCTGACTTAACACTAAATTCTCTGACAGAAGTTCATTTGAAATGTTGCCCATTTGCTGTTACAAATAGTTTCCAGTAGAAATAAGAACCTTGTTTCCTCAATGAATTAACTCCAAACTTAAGATCAGCTTAAAACTTTCAATTTCCAAAGTGTGTGGAAAGAGAACAGAAGGCGACTCAGTATTTTTAATATTCTGATCTCTGGTGAAAAGACACTGTCCATGTTTCATATCAATTGTTCAAACCACTGAGAAAAAGTCAAGGGAATTGTCACTGACTGACCACTAACAACCTTCCTCAAGAACTCTTGAAAATACAAATTCTTGGTGAAAAAATATTTAGTATAAAATAGCAAACTAACTTTTACATATACACAAAACATACTAACTACAACAAGGGATAGGTAGTAATTACATACCATTTTGCCTATTGAACCAAAAATGCAGGTTTTTTAAATGAACACAAACAATGCTAGTGAAGATGAAATTAACAACTGTAGCTTATTGTTGGTAAGTTTAATTAACTGAACCTTTTTGGAAAACAATTCAGTAGCATGTTTCAAAAGCTTTGAAAAATATTCTTAGGGGGAAAATTCTATAGATAAAAAAAAATCCCACAAATACGTGCATTCCAATGTTACTTATCAGAAATAAATTAAATACAAGCTAAACATCCAACAACAGAAGAATGGTTAAGTAAATAATGATCCAACATAAGAGGAAATACAAGCAATGAAAATGTTAATCATTTCTTAACATGATAAAAAGATTTTACGAGCTTAATAAGAAAAGCAAAATATAAAAATGCTTCTAGCTCCCAACTTAAAAAATTTTAAGCATGAAGATAAATCAGCTAAACCATGATCAGTACCCAGCAAGGCTTTCACTCAGATCTGATGGAGAGACCAAAATTTTTACACATAAGCAAAAGCTGAGTTCGGCACCACCAGACCAGCTTTACAAGAAATGTTAAAGGCACCTCTCTCAGCGAAAAAGAAGAGACCACAACCAGAAACATGAAAACCACAAAAGGAAAAATTTCATTTTTTCGCAAATATACAGTAAAGGTAGTAAGCCATCCACATGTGAAAAGCTAGCGGGAAGGTTAAAAGACAAAGGAGTAAAATTATCTACATCCACAGTAAGCAGTTAAAGGATACATAAAACAAAAATATGAACGATGTCAAAAACAGTAAACGTGGGGGGAGCAGAACAAAAACGCAGGGCTGTTAAAATGTGTTTGAGCTTAAGAGATCAGTAACAAAATAATCGTGTGTGTATATACACACACATAGCTATATATAAAGCTCATGGTAACCACAAACCAAAAACCTACAACAGATGCACAAGAAAGAGAAAGGAATCCAAACACAGTAGTAAAGACAGTCATGAAGTCACAGGGGAGAGACAACTATCGAGTCACTAAGCTGTGTAACAGGAACTAATGCAGTGCTGTAGGTCAGTTACATACACTGCAAAACAGACAAACTCATAGGAAAAAAGATCAGATTTGAGGTTGCCAGAGGCAGGGGGAATTGGATGAAGGTGGTCAAAAGAAACATCCAGTTGTAAGATAAACAAGTACTAGCAATGGAAGGTACACCATGATAAATGTAATTAGCACTGCTGTATGCTACGTATGAAAGCTGAGAGAGTAAATCCTAAGAGTTCACATCACAAAATTTTTTTTCTATGTAAAAATATTCTATCTATATGAGAAGGATGTTTACTAAATTTATTGTGATAATCACTTCATGATGTATGTTAAGTCAAATCCTATGCATACACCATAAACTTACACAGTGCTGTAGGTCAATTACATCTCAGTAAAACTGGAAGAAGAAAAATTAAAGAATAAAAATTAAATTTTTTAGAAATCAGTTTTCTCTGGATAATGGGATTATATATTTTTTTCTATGTGCTTTATTTCCCAATTTTATTACAATGAGAATTATGAACTTTAGCATTTGATTAGGACAAGAATCCGGGGCCCTTGCCCTGTCCATTGGATTCGTAGCAATGACAGCCACAGTACTGATGCTGTACAAGCTAGTGTTTCTAAGGGACGGCCACCATCTATAACAAATCCATCGAGGGGCGCTGATCAAAGTTCTTATTACTGGGAGTGAAGAGTAACGTCGGGGTGGGGTGGGGGTAGTAATCGATAATCTGCATGTTTAAGCGCCCTGTGTGACTCTTCTGTACGCTATTGTTCAGGTGATACTGATGAAATGCAATCTTCCTGAATGCACTTGGGGCAAGCTGGTGCCCCAGTCCAATACATTTGTATTATTATACAAAACACAAAAAACTCAAAAAGACAATTATGAAGTCCCTACCACCAGTTGCTTCTTACTCTGCAGATAAGTCAAAGGAAGAAGACTTAAAATAAAATAATAAGCAACAAGAAGTACTTCTAATAAATGAATCAAATAAAAATTGGTATTCAAATATTTATAAGATTTAAGTACTGGACATTCAAACTGAACAAACAGCCTTGTTCATGAAGAGTCACCAACAAAAATAAGTGGATTTTTCATACCAAAAAAAAAGAAAGTCTTTAAAAGGAGAACAAAGAAACAAAGCTAATTTTATGGGTCATATGTGTCATTAATTAACAACTAAATTGGGACCAGTGCCTCTGCCCATGACCCAGTTTTATATTTAAAAAAAGACTTGGCCTGTTCCACTTTTACCTTTACATAGACTAAAATAGTCCTCCCACTGTCCACAGACAGGAAAAACTGGGGAGCCATACAGAAAGAAAGTAACTTTAAACTCAGATTGTACCTGAATCCTTACTTTAATATCAAAAATATTGGTACCTGTCCCTTCTACTTTTGACATTAGTTCAATAATTGTTCCTAAAATAAACTTGAGAGAACGACAGAAGACACATTAGCTACATCTCGTTTCTTAATCAGCATACATTGCTCAGTACTAACACTTAAGTACCTCCCTTACACAAATGGAAAATTGTATTTCTGTTACCGAATAATCAGTTTAAGTCTCTGCAGCCTACAGTCATATCTTTGATTTAGATTTATGAGGAAAAAAATTACCAAAGTATCAGACTCCAAAACAGAATTTTAATTGCTTCTTGGATTCCAGTTTGGGTGGGGAGGGTGTAGCTCAGGGGCGAGGTCCTGGTTCAATCCCCAGAACCTCCATTAAAAAATAAAATAAATAAATAACCCTAATCACCTCCCCCCAAAAGTAAAAAATAATAATAATAATAAAATTTAAAAATTTTTTAAATTCTATTTTAATTCATGAGGGAAAAGGACATTTACATGCTTTTGGTAAGATTCACCTGCTTAAACTCTGCTTTACCTCATTTGCTAATTATAATTACATTGGGCTAGTTAGCAGAATGAGGACAAAAAAGAAAAAAATTGTCAACAAGCCAATACTCAGTTAAAATGGGAGTGAAATGCGTTTTAGTTTCACAACTAAGAATTGCACATCAATTTTAAACTGGAAAATGTAACTTTCCAAAAGACAATCTTCTCACTTAAAGTCAAATTTCAGCGGGGGGGGGGAGAATATATATTATCCTTTGTCTAATAATTAATAAATACAAAAACTACAAGGTCTAGTGTTCCTATTATAAAGCCTGACTGCACTGAGATCTCCAGCTAACTTAACGATCAGTTAAGAACTAACTGTGAGCCAGGAGGGAGGTGAACATAAGACAATCCCTGATCTGCAGGGCCAGCAGCATAGTAACTAGGAAGAGGCAGGTAAAACGCGACTCCAGGGGCAGAAGCCCCGCGCTGCAGGGAGAGGCAGTACTGAATAGAGAGGAGGGTGAGATGTGGTGGGGAGAGGGCTCCCAGCAGAGGTTTAACTGCCCCTTTCAGGAAAGCACGAGGAAGCCGAGGGGGTCAGAGAAGTGGTGAGGGACACTCCA